>NC_132790.1:54546590-55160681 GCF_048418805.1 Vulpes vulpes
TTTCTCATGAATAAATAAATAAAATCTTAAAAAAAAATAAAAGCTCACTTCTCAGTGGGAATGGATTATAGGAGGGCAAGACTTGATGCAGGAATTCCTGGTAGGAAGCTATTGTGGCAATCCTATAAGAAACTGCTTGGGTACTAATGAAGTGAAGTGCAAGATTCAGAGCAGGGGGGGAAAAGGCAGGGTGCCTGGGTGACTCAGTTAGTTAAGCATCTGCCTTCATCTCAGGTTATGATCCCAATGGGATCCAGCCCCACACCAGGTTCCCTGCTCAGCAGGGAGCCTGCTTTTCCCTTTCCCTCTGCCTCTACCCCTGTTCCTTCTCTCTCACCCTCTTTCTCAAATAAATAAAATCTTAAAAGAAAGAAAGAAAAGAAAAGAAAGAAAACAAAAAGAAAAGGCAAAGTTTGCTGAAGGATACTGTAAGGTGTTCCAGAGAAAGCAGTCAAGGAGGACCCCAGAGTTTGAGGCTACATGTAATGGGAGGGGTGAGTGTGTGGTTAGTTTCTGAGGTAGGAAGGCTGGAGCAGGGCAGGCGGGGTGCCGGTGGGGATCAGAAGCTCTGTTTTAGACATGTTCAGCCTCAAGTACTTACTAATCATCTAATCATTGAAAAGGAAGTGGCCATCAAGTCTGGCACTTAGCAAAAATAAATAAATAAGTAAAGCTACATTCAGTGCAGTGGAATAATTTCCTCTATGTTGCCAGACCTAATGGCCATCCTATAGAAGACCTGTGGGTCTTGAGTCTATACATAGAAGCCTGTACAAATTGGGAGGTGGGCTGCAATGCAAGTTAAAAGTATGTATTCAGGGGCACTGGGATGGCTCATTCAGTTAAGCATTGGACTCTTGATTTTGGCTCAGGTCATGATCTCAGGGTTGTAAGAACGAGCCCCACACTCAGTGCAGAGTCTAGAGATTCTCTCTCTCCCTCTGCCCCTCCCTCTGCTCACACTCCCTCTAAATACATACATACATACATACATACAATATTTATTTTTTTATGATTTTATTTATTTATTCATGAGAGACACACAGAAAGAGAGGCAGAGACACAGGCAGAAGGAGAAGCAGGCTCCATGCAGGGAGCCTGATGTGGGACTCGATCCTGGGTCTCCAGGATCATGCCCCAGACTGAAGGCAGCACTAAACTACCTAGCTACCCAGGGACCCCCTACATACAATCTTTAAAAAAAAAAAAAAAAGAAAGCATATATATTCAGTGCTTGTAATGGGAATGCAGAGGTGGGGTACCTGTCCCAGGTTTGGAGCTGTTGGGAAAGGACTCAGCTGGTAGGACTAACTCCGAGTGGAGTGCCATGGGGGAGGAACTACCTTCTGCTCCCACGCTCCTCCAAAGCTGTTCTCACCAACACCACCAGCACCCACATGTTGATATGTCCCCCAGCCATTTCTCAAGCCTCGTCTTACTTAACATCTTGACAAGTAACGTCTGATGTGAGTAACCACTCCCTTCCTGGAAACTCTTCTAACTTCTGTGTGAAATTCCTCCAGGGTTTCCTTTCCAGGCTTCTCTGTCAGCTTCTATGCCGCAGTCCTAGGACTTGATCCTGCACCCCCTTCTCACACTTCCAGGGGATGTCATCCTCATGGATGTACCAGCAACCAAATTCCCAGCTCCAACTAAGCACTTTTGAGAACCCAGAGACCCACATCCAACCACCAGTGTGGGCCTGCCGTTGGCACTCTCACAGGCATCTCCAACTCGCTCCATCTAAAACAGACCTCTTCCTCCTCATTAGCCCTGACATCTGCTCTTCTGCTGGATACGTGGCCCCTGGAAAAGGAATGAAGCTAGGACTTTGGTGTAGCAATGGGGGTGGTGGGAAGGGCTCCTCCTTGAGAAATAACACCAGCAGCTGCATTTATTGAGAGCTTACTGCATGTCACTGTGCTGGGTGCTCACGTGTGTCCTCCTACTGAGTCATTTACAACCACCCCGAGACGGGCACACACACCACTAGGCAGCACTGACAGGATCTGGTGACTGATTAGTAAAAGAGGAACTGAATACTAGAAAATGACTCTATGGTTTTTAAATTGGGTTTATAAACATCATTTCCTTTACTGAAAAGTAGCATGCTAATACACCTTGATATGTATCAGTTAGCTTTTGCTGTATAACAAACCATCACACCTTAGTGGTTTAAAGTCACAGCCATTCATTCAGCTCATCACTGCAGGTATTGGCAAACAGGGCCATTCTGCTGGTGGTCTCAGCTGGGCATGCCCTTCTGGTCAGCATGGAGGCTGCATTCCTGGATGTTAGCTATCTGTCCACTGAGGTGACAGAGGAGATCGGGCCATGTCTCTCTCATCATCCAGCAAGCTGTCCCAGACTCGTTCATATGACACCTGGCAGTGTTCAAAGGAAGAATGCCAGCATGTGAGGCTTCTTAGGGCCCAAGTCGGAAATCACAAGTCACTTCTCCCATGTTCTTTGGCCAGACCAAATCACTAGACCAGCCAGGTTCAGGGGATGGAGGAACAGATTCTGTCTCTTGACAGGGGGAGCTGCAGAGAACTGTAGCCATTTCTGCAAACTGTCACAAGTCTTAGCACAGCTGACCCTGCTTTCATTCTGAATCTGATTTGCTTTTTAAACTTTTTTTGGCCTAATTCAATTTTTTTTTTAAGTTTTTTTTTTAAATGGCCTAATTCAATTTATGGTTATTTTTACCTCCTACAAATTCTATTTCCACCTAATTCATTGTTTCCTAGTCATAAGTCCAATAAGCTTGGAAACTAGATCATCAAATTTCTTTCCACCAATATATATTAATTTAGCACCAAAACAGGGTAGGGTGCCTGGCTGGCTCAGTCTATAGAGCATGCAACTCTTGATCTTGAGGTCATGAGTTCAAGCCCCAGGTTGAGCAGAGAGCTTACTTTAAAAATAAATAAATAAAATTTTTAAATGTTTTAAGAATTTAGTAACAAAAATTTAGTGACAAACTTTAGTAACAAACAAATTAGGTATAAAGAGGCTCTGAGTTGAAGGGGGTGGTTCTCTTTGCAATTTTTAGTACATGTTATTTTGTAACACATATAAGGCTGCCTGGAATCAGGTTTTGCTCACCATTTCTTAGCTTTGTTCCAGATACATGAGACTGCATGATGCCCACTGTTAAATGAGGTGCTCCTAAAAAGGTCAAGCAGGGCTAGAACTTTGGGGCCTCAGAAGGAAAGGAATTTATGTGTGGGATTTGAAAAAAGGAAGAAGTGATTCATCTTTTATGCTAATATTTTATGTTTTCATCGCTTTAATTCTAGTTGGATTTGTCATAAGATACAGAGAGATCATACAGTTATTTATTACTCCAAGACCAAGGAGGAAGCAGGGAGGGTGGTTTACATCAGCTGCAGACCCTTTTGGATCTAAAAAAAGGGGAGAATTAATTTTTTCTCTGTGCAGTGCAGTGTGGTGAGATCTCTTTAACCATCTTATCTAAGCAAGCCCTTCCCTATTTTACCTTTTTTTTTTTTAAATTCTTTTTCTTTTCTTTCTCCCAAATTAACATCACAATTACTCATTTATCCTGTGTAATGGGAGCCTTTTAACCTTGAGAAATGGACCTTGGTCTGTTCCACTTTAAGTCCTCAAATAGTCTTTGACTTCTTTCAGAGTTTGACAAAGTCAGCATTCAATCAGAGTTTGTTGTTTTTGAAGGAACACTGGAGCAAATTTGAAAAATTTTAAACTGTGACTTTAAAACAGCATTGAAATTTTTGCTTTAAGTTCTTAGGAGAGAATTGTGTTTAGAGAACTTTTAAAACAGACAGACACACATTTGTCTGATTAACAAAGAAGCAGGTCACACATTTCCAGGAACCTAACATTTATTGGATCTATTATCACCTTGGTGATAATAGCAGAGTGGGGACTCCACCAGGGGTCAAGCCATGGTCAGAGAAAGTCAGACTTTGTCATAGAACTATTTTAATTGGGACAGCCCCAGGAAGCCCCAGAAGCCATTGGTATTCACCCTAGAAATGTTTGGCCCCAGTGGGGCTCTCTGTATTGAGAGTGAGTCTACATTTATATCACATTTACTAACATGTGCACACTCTCCTCCTACCCCCAATAACTTTAACATAACGTTTTAAAGAGAAGCAATAATCAGAGTGAGTATATTTTTAATAGAATTTTTTTTTAAGATTTTATTTATTTATGAGAGACACAGAGAGAGAGAGGGGGGCAGAGACACAGGCAGAGGGAGAAGCAGGCTCCCTGCAGGGAGCCCGATGCAGAACTCTATCCTGGGACTCCAGGATCACGCCCTACCCCCCCCACCCCCCCACCCCCCCCACCCCCCCCATCCCCGGGCTGAAGGCAGATGCCAAGCCACTGAACCACCCAGGGATCCCCGTTGATAGAATCTTTTTAAACATGATTCTTTTAAAGTAATTTTTTACAACTAAAAAATCACAGTGCTAATCAAGGAGGAATGCAAATATTTTATTTTTCTTCCAGTGAACAGGATTCTCTAAAATTCTTAAGGTTCTTAAGGTGGGAGCAGAAGAGCGTGGAATATTCTTTCAGTAGGACTTCAAGTCACCCCTTCCTTGAATCTCTTCCCAGGCAGAATTAATTATCAGCCAGTCTTCCCTAATAGGTGCTGTTAGATTATATACCGAGTATCACTCTTCTGAGTGCTGGGAGTCTCATTGCGAACAAGATGGACAAAGTTTTCCCTTCATAGAATCTATGCTGGAAAGAGCAGATAAGCTAATAATCAAATGATACAAATGTCAAACAATGACAATAAGTAGGAGGAAAAAAAGATCCTGAGGGGATAGTGTGTGACCTGTACAGAAAGGCACAGGATTGAGGAGGATGACCATGGCTCCTGTTCCCTGAGGAAGTAAGTGACGGTGGGGTTGAGATCAGAAGGCTTGGGATCTGGGAACAGTTACTGCAGGAGGGAGAAGGTGATGCATCCAGGTGACAGGGAGGAGTTCCGTGGGGATCCGAGTGGGCAAGGGGGACGGTAGCGCAGACGGGATGGGAAGGAAGTAGGCACAGGGTTCTGGGGAGGAGGTCGGAGGCAAGATCGCACAAAAATCGTCTGATTTTCATTTTGCAGCAGAGATGTTGTGGTCTGACAATGAAATGCCAGGTACCTCGCTGTTCCACAGCTGTGCTAGCCACACGTGGCTATTGATGTTTAAATATAAATTGATGAAAAGTGAAAATTCAGTTCCTCCTCACATTAGACACATGTCAAGCCCTTGGTAGCCACTGCCATGTGCACACAGCTGCCATGTTGGGCTATGTGGAACATTCCATCATTGCAAAAAGCTCTGTTGAACTGCAGTGCTTCAGAGCTGTGGGCCTGTAACCCATTCTTTCCAGATTCCTTGGAGGTTCTTTACAAATGTTTTTCTCCTGTCCTGGAAGGGCAACCAAGCCACCTTAAACTTCACTTAAGGCCCATTCTGTTAGGAGCTGGGAGTGGAGAGACATTTTTGTCCTGAAGAAGTTCATAGCTTTCTAGAATTAACCAAGGCCACACTGTCAGACTACAGTGTCTCTGATTCTCTCTTCCCTGACAGCTCTATTAGATAAATCTAATAGAGAGCTTTATTAGTCTTCTAGAGAAAGTCATGATCAATGCTGTCTCAGACTCCTGCAGCCTCCTCACAGGTCCCCACACTTCTTTGATTAACTCTAGAACCGAGGCTCTGCCCAGCAGCAAGGTGGTCTACCTTTGAGTCCCTAGCTTCTCTCCAACTTCCACTTTTGTAGCTCATCGCACATTTGTGTGAGGTCTCACTCCTACTAGGGAATACTCATATCTCCACAGGCTGCACTATGACAGGCAGGCATGACCCCAAACTGTCACTCCTCATTGCTGATCAAGGTGGATAGGATTTTTCTCCTAACTGCTTCCTTAATTCCGGACACAGCACCTCCTACTCTAGTTATTCTTTTCTACCCCAAATGATCACCTGTGGCCTACTGAGGGCCTTCTGCTCCTGTATGAACTCTGCCTCCTCGCCCACCCAGATAGTTCTCCAGTATGTGGGCATCTCACCTTGCACACCCCCTCTAGTTTTCCCCCATCCCAGGGTTATACCACTAAGCAGCCTTGCCATGTTGGTCAAGCTGGCCCGGGGGCTCTCAGAAGCAAGTCTAGCTGCCAGAATGGTACTTTGGGGAGCTCACAAGGAGGGCTTTGGCACTGTTGCCTGGTGAGGCAGCACATCTGCAAGGCAGCATTTAGGAAGATGAACCAGACACGGAGGACCGAGGATAGGCTCAGATGCCCCTGGTTCCATCAGCCGTGTGTCTGAGACAACCCTCCAGGAGCAATGGCCTCAGCTTCCCTTCCACATGCCCAATCTCAGGCAGGGTCCTCTTTTGACCAACTTTAACCCCAAACCCTCTGGCAAAGGGGATTCAGGGAAATGGTTCCCAGTTTTCCAGTTTGGCACAAGGGATGTGAGGGACAGTCCCTTAGCTACTCAAAAGAGGGAATTTTAAGCAAGAGAAGGGATCAGTCCTCCACATCATCTCCCTCGTCTTTGGGTTGGGAGTTGGCTTGGCTTTGGTCAGGACATTTGGGAAAGCATGTGTGCACAGGCCACCCCTCGTGTGCGCTGCTCAGAGCCCCCGCACTGCTCCCCCTTTGAACTCATCTCCCCCTGGGCCTCGAAAGTAAAGTGCTGCTCTTCTCTTCGGCTGCAAAAACAAGGTGCCGGCAGATCTTCAGCTGATAAAAACCTGATAAGGCTGTCATTGCCGATGCCTTGTAGGAAGGATTGAGATAGCATATCCCGCGGTAAAAACAAGAGTAAAATAGTTCTGAGAACCGTGAAACTGTCATCCTTTCTCTAAATGACTTAATTCAACAGACAGATGGTTTTCAATCACTGGCCTCCTTTTCTAGGCCTCTGAGTGCCAAGATCTTTTTTATGTTAATGTGAGGAGCACTGCTACTCCCTGGGCCCTGGCCGGATCCAGCCACTATGCGGCCCACTGGACAGCACTGCCCCCTTCTACTGGCCCCAGTCCCCAGCGTGGGTGGGACCTGTCTGAGGTCTGGTAGCCAGGAAGTAGCAGGACTAAGATTTGAACCCAGGGAGGACATTCAGAGGGAGTGACACTAAAAGGGGCATCTGGAGGCTGAAAAATACTCAAGGTGAGCAACTGAGTCACTCTAGGTGAGTGACTGCAGCTGTATCATGAAGGATGCCGAGGGACGGTGATGTCAGGGCTCAGCAGGTGACACCATGGCTGCACCTCCAGGGCAGCCCCAGTATGTTCAGGCCACTGTGGATAGCAGTCTCTTTACTTCTCCCTCCTTCGCCTCTATTCCTTCCTTCCTTCATCTCCATATATTCATATTTTCTGTCTTTCTCATGTGTGATCCCTCCCCACACACTTTGTAATAGAATATGCAACTTGTTCATCCAACTGTTAAGTCCTAACTGTGAGCAAACCCTAGCACGTGTAGTGAAAGCTGTGTAGACAAACCCAAACGGGGACCCTATTCTTTAGGGGTTTCTTAGCTCTCAGTTTTATGAGGGAGGGAGTTTCTACTTGCAGAAATGGCCTTGGAAGTATGTAGGATCATGTCTGCTCCTGGTAGCAAGCATGGCCTTCCCACCATGTTTGACAGTGGCTCCTGGAACCCATGTTCCCAAGCTGCTGCAGATGGGCCTGTGCTCATCCAGTGCATGCAGACAACATGGTTAAGACTTGCCTCTGGGAAGGGGAGTGAAGGAGGAAAGCTCATCATCTTAGGGGACAGCTCTGCAGTTCTCCTCTGTGTGAAGTCAGTGAAGGGCTGGCATATGGGGGCAGCAGTCCCCCGGGACCCAGGACAGCATTCAGAAACCTGGTGAAACTGCCACAGTGCCGTCCAGTACTGTACAATATTGACCAGTCAGAAGAACTGAACATATATTCTCCTGAGGCAGGAACAGGGATTTGGGGCAACTTTTTGTTTTTTTCTGCCTTCCAGCCCCTGCCCAACTTGGCCAGTCATCTCAGCAAGGTAGAGGAGCCAACACTGGTGGGAGCCGGGGTGTCAGGCCTGGTCTGTGGCCAGAGAGTGCCTTGATGAGGGCATTTCCTGCCTCTCCTGCCCCGTGCATCAGACTCCTCAGGACTGTCAGTACAGCTGGGATTGATGGTTTTCTCTCTCCCTCTCTCTCAGGGTCAGGTGTGGATTAATGGCTTTAACCTCGGTCGATATTGGCCAGCGCGGGGCCCCCAGATGACTTTGTTTGTGCCACGGCACATCCTGGTGACATCAACCCCAAACACCATCATGGTGCTGGAACTGGAGCACGCGCCCTGTGGTGACAGTGGCCCAGAAGTGTGCACCGTGGAGTTTGTGGACAGGCCGGTTATCGGTGCCCCTCCAACCCCTGGTCATCCCCCTCCAGACCTGTCCTATCGAGACTTGAGACTGGACTATGTCTGATGATGAAACACTGTGACCCGTTGGGAGTTTCAGCCTTGCACATACCTCACCTATCCCCCCGTGTAATGCCAACACTCACTGGAAAGTTCAACTGGAAAATAGATTTAGAATGTGCATTTTCTCCTGAGGTTTCCAGGCAGCCTGGTAGTGCCCAAGCCTCCACTGGCAGGGGCCACCATGAGTGCATGATGAGGGCAGTGGCACACAGTTTGGAATGGAAGCTCTGAAGGTGTTCCTGATTTTTATTTTGGAGGAATCATGTTGTCTTTTTGTTGAATAAAATTTGTATTCAATGATGATACTGTTTTGCATGTTGAGCAGATATTAAATTATAGGCTCTGATTTAAATCATAACTAGACTTGAGTGGGTCGAATAAGCCACTTCACTAACTGCGGTTCAAAGGAATGGAAAATCGTCTTGGTTTGATCTAGTGGACTACTACTTCTCTGATCCTCATTTGACTTCCTTTTGTGTTTCTGTGATGTCTACTAGGTGGCCCATAAATGCAACTCAAAACCATTATGCAAAAACCTAAATGACCAGCCTGGAGGCTGTACATAGTCTGGCACCTCTGCACAGGGAGACAACTATGTGGCCACTAAACTGATGATGTAGATATGTCATATTTTCATGATATGCTGTGTGAAAAAAGCAGATTACTTAAATGCGGTCCTGCTCTCTGTGTTTAGACATAAGAACTGCACCTATCCACACAACATAGGTGTGAACGAATGTTGGTAGACACCCCTACACGTGAGTGAGGGTACATACATGGATATATAGGGACGTGTGATTGCAGACTACGCATGCCCTGCCATGGGGCAGTAGCTCTCATTTGTTGAGCTCTTGTCTGATACCATGCCCGGTTCTGAGCACAGTATATGTTTAATTTACTCGTCCCTCACAAGAACTGAGGAAATGCATCATCATCTTCCCTGATTTACCCAGCCACACAGCTGTAAATGGTAGAGAAAGGATTTGAAGGCACGTAGTCTGGTGCAGGCGTCCAGGCACACACTGCACACATAATACCAATATATGCTTATGTTCCCACGGGAAAGGACTGAAACAACACACACCAAAGTGTTACTTGATTGTATCTGGGTGGTAAGCATTCGAGAGTTTGCTTTTTCTTTTTTGCTCACCCATGTTTTAAATCCTTTACAGAAAAGATGTAAATGTTTTTAAAGGAGGAAGAAAGGAAAGATTTTTGATACTAATCTACAACATATTTTCATGCTAGCTGTTTTCCCTGTCTCATAGACACTGATAACAAACATGTGAGACTCACCAAGGAGTACCAAAGCTCTGGCTGACTGAGCCAGCTGTAGGAGGCAGCCCGGGGTTGAGACAAACTGAGACCAGAACTTTATTTAGGACCATTTTCCATAGCATTTTTGTCTAGATGTTCTGCACTTGATGTTTAAGGCATATCGCAGGGCGAAGGAGGGTCTGCGTGGACTCATGTTCTCATTACTTTACTCCTCCTTTCATTGCTAGTTACTAACAACTTATAAAAGATACTCTAGGACTGCACCCAGCTATAAGCTCTGGAAAGAGGGATCCCTGGGTGGCGCAGTGGTTTGGCACCTGCCTTTGGCCCAGGGCGTGATCCTGGAGACCCGGGATCGAATCCCACATCGGGCTCCCGGTGCATGGAGCCTGCTTCTCCCTCTGCCTATGTCTCTGCCTCTCTCTCTCTTTCTCTCTCTGTGACTATCATAAATAAATAAAAATTTAAAAAAAAAAGCTCTGGAAAGAAATGTGAGATCATTCCTAATAAAACATCATGTGTGTTGGCAGTTGCCTCCACTGTCCCAGATACAGCCTGTCAAGGCTCCAGAAGACAAAGGTGGTGAAGTGGGGTTTCCTTGCGAGAGTGTGTTCTTCCATTCTATCCACCCCATCTTCAGAACCACACTCAGGCAGCAGCAAGTCCAGTTGAGTCTGTCTCCATCCAAAGCCAGTGTTTGGTCAGTGTGAGGGAATCCAAGGTGTTGTGTTCTGGGAAACCAGCTCTTGATAACATAGATTGTACCACCCTGGATTCCATGTCCCATCCAGCTCTCCAGACCACCTCAGAGAGGCATACGTTTCACCTATGATACCATTCTTTTTTTTTTTTTTTTTTTTAAGATTTTATTTATTTGAGGGCAGCCCTGGTGGCTCAGTGGTTTAGCACTGCCTTCAGCCCAGAGGTGATTCTGGAGACCTCGGATCGAGTCCAATGTCCAACTCCCTGCGTGGGGCCTGTTTCTCCCTCTGCCTGTGTCTCTGCCTCTTTCTCTCCATGTCTCTCATGAATAAATAAACAAAATCTTAATAAAAAAAAAAGAGATTTTATTTATTTGAGAGAGAGAGAGCCTGAGTACAAGTGGGGGGTGGGAGGGGCAGAAGGAGAGGGAGAAGCAGACTCTCTGCTGAGCAGGGAGTCTGATGTGGGGATAGATCCCAGGACCCTGGGATCAGACCTGAGCCAAAGGCAGACACTCAACTGACTGAGCCACGCAGGTGCCCGCTGTGATGCCATTGCACCTTGGAGCAGCTGGATGGCTCAGTCAGTTAAGCAACAGACTCTTGGTTTCAGCTCAGGTCATGATCCCAGGGTCCTGGGATCAAGCCTCATGTTAGCCTCAGCACTCAGCAAGGAGTGGTTGAAATCCTCCCTCTTCCTCCACCCCCTGCCTCTCCCCCTGCTCACACTTGTACGTGCTCCCTCTTTCTCTCTCTCAAAGAAATACAAATCTTTAAAAAAAACATATGGGGGTGCCTGGGTAGCTCAGTTGGTTAAGTGTCTGGCTCTTGAGGGACGTCTGGGTGGCTCAGTGGTTGAGCATCTGCCTTCGGCCCACGGCATGATCCTGGGTCCTGGGATCGAGTCCCACACTGGGCTCCCTGCATGGAGCCTGCTTCTCCCTCTGCCTGTGTCTCTGCCTCTCTCCGTGTATGTCTCTAATGAATAAATAAATAAAATCTTAAAAAAAAAAAAAAAAAAAGACATCTGACTCTTGATTTCAGCTCAGGTCATGATCCCAGGGTCCTGGGACCAAGCCTCACACTGGGCTCCCTGCTCAGCAGGGAATCTACTTCTCCCTCTCCCTCTACCCCTCCCCCCACTTGTGCTCACACTCTCTCTCAAATAAATAAAATCTTTAGAAAAAGAAAAAAGTAAATAGCTTTATCAGGGGTGCCGGGGTGGCTCAATCCGTTAAGCATCTGACTTCAACTCAGGTCATGATGTAGGGATCCTGGGATCAAGCCATGCATCCAACTCCCCACTCAGTGGGAAATCAGCTTCTCCCTCTGACCCTCCCCCTACCCTTGTGCACACATTCTCTCTCTGTCTCTCTCTCTCTCTCTCTCTCCCTCCCTCCCTCAAATAAATAAAATCTTAAATAGGTAAATAGGGGCACCCAGGTGGCTTAGTAGGTTAAGCATCTGTCTTCACCTCAGGTCAATTCCAGAGTCCCAGGATCAAGCCCTGCATCAGGCTCTCCGCTCAGCCGGGAGTCTTCCTCTCCCTCTGCCCCTCACCCTGCTCATGCTCATTCTCTCTCTCTCTCTCTCTCTCTCTCTCTCTCTCATAAATAAATAAAACCTTTTAAAAACTAAGTAGACAGCTTTATGGAGGAGTCATTTACATACCATAAAATTTGCCCATATAAAGGTATGGTTTGATGTGTTTTACTAAATGTCTGCAGCTGTGCAGCCATTGCCACAGTCCAGCTTTAGGGCGCTCCACCCCAGAAAGTTCTGTGGCGCAGGAAGTCTGCATTCCCACTCCCACCCCAGGCACCGCTGATCTGTTTGCTGCGTCTCTGGAGTCTCCTACCCCGGGATGGCCGTGCGCAGCCTTCCAGGCCGGCCTTCTCGCGCGCGTCCAGTGTTCCAGGTGCGTCCGTGCCCTCGTGTGCCCAGGAGTCTGGCTGCTGGCGGGCCGTGTGCGGACACAAGACCGTGCGTCTGCCGATGCCAGGCACTGAGCTCTGAAGTTGTTTCCCGGGTGGGGCCGCTACCAGCACTGAGGTGCGAACCTCCACGCACAATTCTCCGCGGCTCCTGTGTCCTCACTCCCCGTGGGAGCCCTGTAGTCCTGCGTGTGTCGAGCGTTTGCGGAAGCTGCCGGGCAGTTGCAGGGCGCTCCTCCGAGGCCAGCGAGCCAAAGGCAGCGGGGCCGGAGCTGCCGAGCCCTCTCCTCCCCGCCCCACCCCTTCACGGGTCTCCTTTTGTCTCTGTCAACTTGGCAGCCCCCGCTTCTCAGCAGACTCAGTTTATTCAGAATGAGATTGTTCAGTGCTCATCTGAGCTTGGGTTTTTTTCATTGTTTCCCCACCAAGCAACGTAGCCTCTGTCAGATGACACAGATAGGAAATGGCCTTGTGTGGTCTTCGCTTCGTGCCTTCGGAGGAAAGAAGTCATTTTCTGAAATCCCTCTTTTAGTCACCAGGAGGGGACTCAGTCTGGTCTGTGGCACAGCAGATGCCTGATGTGAGCCCGTAACTCGTGGGCTGTGAGGAAAGTCCAGTCGATGTCCAGACGTAGGAGGGGACGGCTCTGGGGTTGAGCCCTGGCCCTGAGCTCAGTCTGACTGAGCTTTTCCTCCTGGGTCATCCCTCGCCCCCCCACCTCTGGCGGTGATGTTTGTTAACTGGACACACAGCAGCCATGTAAACGCCCCGGGCAGATTCTGAACAGATCCCCCCTCAGGCAGTCACTCTACCTTCATCCCTGGGGGCTTTCCCACATGTGAGGGAGCCACCCACGAGCCTCAGTCCTCTGAATTCCCAAAGCAGAAGCACTGTGTCCCCAGCTGAAACAGGACACAGGTTCCTGTTCCCACTACATCACTTAGCACTGGCATGGCCTCAGACAATCCATTCCCTTAGAAGCCTCAATTTCCCCACATCCTAAGTGTCAGTCCCCATCTCAGGGGTTTTAAATCCAATGCAAGAATCATAAAAGCACCTCAGAAGGCACTTGCCATGTCGTAGGGGCTTCCTGGAGGGCAGCTGGATTCTTTCCTCGCCATTCCTCCACAGAAGCTGGGAAGCCAGCATCTGGAAGCCTGAAGGAAGGACAAGGTGAGAAGAGATGCCCTCCAGGACACACCATCCTTCTCCTGGAGCCCTTTCAACCTAGTTCTCCTGACCAGGCGCTGTGCTTGGCCAAAGGATGCAAAGGGGAAGGTGACACTCTAGTATAAAACATGGACACAGACTGGTAGCAGGAGAGGAGGTCCCACAGAAAGCAAAGGGGTGTCATCTGTCAGGACACCCCAGCATTAACATGGCAGTGAGGGCGGAGGGTGGTCCCCCCATGGAAAAGACTCCCAATCTCAAAACCTAGGCAGGGCCCCTCAGCCACAGTAGCCACTGAAAGGTAGCGGCCACAGCTCTGTGCCACCCCACAGCCATGGGTCTTAACAAGGGCCACAAGATGGCCAAGAATGTGAGCAAGCTGAGGCACAGCGGCCCACAGCTCCTCACTGAGCACCCCAAGTTCATGCAGGACATGATTCAGCAGGGGTTCAGCTTTGCCCTCTACGAGCAATGCACGGTGGGGCCATTCAAGGACAAGTGGGCCCTCAAGGTCATCAAGCAAAGGTCCAGACTCACATCCACACCAAGAAGAAGCAAGAGGAACTGAGTAATGTCCTAGTCACCATAGGAAAGCTTCCAAGACTGAAGAAGGACTCAACCCCTGCTCCAGCTCTGTGGTAATAAAACCTATACGGAAGAAGAAGGAGGGAGGGGAGCTTTCTAGTGAAAATATATTGATTCCTAGCCCAAAGGGCACCTCTCATCATGTGTACTGTTTTGCTTGTGGTCTGTTATTGTATATTAGGCACTTCAATTAAGTTTCTTTATGTGGCACAGAATAACTATTTTGTGACGCATGTGATTCTATGGATCAAGAATCTGGACAGAGGCAGTAAGTTGGCCTGTCTTTGCTCTGTGATAGGTGGGGCCTCTGCTGGCTACTGGAATCATCTGGAGTTTCCTTCACATCTGGCATTTAGGCTGGGATGACTCAAAGTCTAAGCTCAGTTGGGATTATCACTAAAGCAACGACGTGTGCCCTTCTCATGTGGCTCTGGCTTCTTCAGGGTGGCGGCCAGGTTCTGAGAGGGTGTGTCCAGTGAGGAAGCTTTCCAGCAGAACCAGGCAGAAGCTGCATGACCCTATAAGACCCAGACTCGGGAGTCACACCATTCCACTGCACTCTGCTGCACACCCAGATTCAAGGGGAGGGCACAGAGATCCCACCACTCCATAGGAGGAAGGACAATGAATGTGTGGCCATTAAAACAAAACAAAAACCCCTCTCACAGGTACATACGGTGCTGGGTTGTAGCACAGCCAGCTTTGTGCATTTCTGTCCATTCCACTAAACATCTAAGAACCCCCAGAGTGTGAGCTGAGTCCCATTCACCCTTCACCCAAGCCCCCACTGGCAGAGCAATGTGCTTGGTCCACAGGAACTACATTTACCCTGTGTTTAATGAATTGAATTCCTCTCTCTGGCAGGTTACCTGGCCTCTGGTGGTCCCATGAGGTATTAACTAAAGTGACATTGTGACTCTGAACACAGACTAGAAACCCACTATGTAAAGCAGACACCAGCCATAGTGATGCTGCTGCGAGATGATGGGCACTGCCCTTAAAGGTCAGTCTGGTTTCCCCCTTTATTATCTTTGGTCACCTCTTGTGATTTAGATTGAGCAAGAGGTGCCCTGTGGCCAATGTACTTCTACTTTGCTTTAATTCTTACTAAGCAATGGAAGCTTTTTCCCAGTGTGCTCAGGCTGCTACGGCACATCTGTCCTCTTTTCTGTGGCCTTTGGAATCCAAGGGTTTGGGGTCTGATCATTTCAGGTGCTCCTCAGCTTTAACCTTTAGAGCGGGCTTTTTTTTTTTTTCGTTTACTCAATCAGGGTTTATTCAGTACTTACTCCAAACCCCGTGCTACTGAGCAGGACGTGTCCTTGCCTCTCGGGGAGCACAGACATGTGTTAAGTGGGCAGTGTGACATTGTGCCGGGGGTAATGGCCAGGACAAGACTGGAGTGCCATGATACCTGGATCTATTCATAGACTGGATGTAGAGTGTGGGTTGCTGGCTTCCTGGAGTTGAGCCAGGTGGGGAGTAAGAGGAGGAGAAGGAGTAAAAATGAAGACAGAGGAAGGTGCTTCCAGAAGGGAAGCAGCACCTGTGGAGATCCAGAGTCTGGAGAGATTATGAAGAATCCCAGAAACTGATGCTGTGCAACTCTCCAGTCCGACTAGAGTTTGGATTAGAGAGAGATGCAGGGATTAGAGCCCTCGGATTAGAGCCACCCAGATGGCAGTGTCCTGAATTTACTGTCTGTATATCTGTTATCCTCTGACCTTTCTAGGCTCCTGCCCTAAACTCTGATGGCGCTTTAATAATAGTAACAAAACAACAACAACAAGAATAACAGATTTTAATGTTTGATTTTGCATACAGTATCTCACTGGATCTTTAAAAGAAACTTTTGAAGAAATAAACCAGGTGATATGCAGCCCAATTTGTAGTTTAGGAAGAGTGAGAAGTAAGAAATCTTGTCATTTGCCCCAAGTTATGGGGACTGAAACTAAAATTCAAGTCTCTGACCTACACATCCCCCCACTCTTTTTCCAGAGACAGGTTGCCTTGCTTGATCAGGCTGCAAGAAGACAGTTTTGTATTCCCTTTGAGAACACTCAAAACACAGAACACTACTTCAGCTAGGCTGCTGGGCTGCCAAGAGGCCAGGTATGAGCTGTGGCCTCAGGGTTTGGTCAATGACCCACCATCATACATATGTTTGTGGAAAGCAGGATGGCCCGCACGTATGGGATCCCAGTGGACACAGGTCAGGAATCGAGGAATTCTCCATGCCAGGCCTCCCTCCTCAATAGAGCCTGGTCTTAATTCTTTGACACACTCAGCAAATCCCCCCAGGAACTGAGCTGAAAGGTTCCATGAGCAGCAGGTTTCTCTGAAAGAGGTGAGCAGAGAGACATGGCATGGGTTGGAGCTGAAGAGTCAGATGGCCACTATCACTTCTCATGGTGACTGTCGCTTCTCTGGTTCTTTGGAGGGAGCACTCCCTGGAGTTGACACTGGCTGAGGGCACCTGCCCAGAGAAGCTGCTCACTGACGTCAGCTGGAGCCCTTGAGATGATAAACACCTCGGAACTTTCTTTGTTGGTGATGGGTCTCATCTGTCCACACTCTGCCATCCTCAGTAAACACTAGCACATGCATTTGCAAAGAACAAAGACAGCAAAGCACTCAAGCAAGCACACTGAGGAGATCGTTTTAGTGGACCACAGGTAGCCAGGCTGCTCTCAGAGCCCTCAGCAACCTTGATGAATCTTTCATGGTTTTGTACTCTGAAATCGAGATGGCCTAGAAGAGACACACCAAATCTTTTCACTAGATGGAATTTTTGCAGCACTAAGGATCTAGAGGGAGAAAACAAGATGAGAGATAGTTGGGTACAGGACTGGCTTTGTCTTTCCAGTAAAAGATTCTGTGATTTCTGATCAGCTGCTAATAGACAGGTGTTTATTGGAACACACCCATCTTCCAGACCCTGTCCTAAGGTTTACAGATTCAAGTCAGTCTTGTTACAAACTCTACAGAAACCTCCCAGTGGAAGACGGAATTCTGATTGTTCAGGAGGACGGAAGTGGAGGATGGAGAAAGGAGACTGAGATGACAATCTGATTTTTTCCACTCTGCACATCAGAATTTTGCCTCTTACCAGCTAGGAAGGACCCTCCCATCTCAGGTATTCAAACAGAGCGATGCTTTTGAGAATAACCACCTCCTCCACCCTGGTGTAAAAGCTCAGGGTAGGGGCACCTGGGTGGCTCAGTAGGTTAAGCATCTGTCTTCGGCTCAGGTCATGATCCCGGGGTCCTGGGATAGAGTCCCATGGCGGGCCCCCTGCTCAGTGGGGAGTATGCTTCTCCTTCTCTTTCTGCCCCTTCCCCACCAGCTCACACAAGTGCACTCTCTCTCAAATAATTATAAATAAAGTATATTTTCTTAAAAAGCTCAGTGTGCTTGGTGCCTGTGTGTTAACAGATAGCATATGCAGAATGTGCACATCACACAGTGGTAGTGAACCAGACTTTGAGCCCCTCCTCACTGAGTAGAACCTTTCGACATCATCTTAGTCTCAAATGCCCCTGTTTCTCCTGGTAACAAAATTCTGCCATTTTCTGCTCCCATGTTTTTCTACACTGAATTTACTCCTTCTTCTTTTCAGAAATTCTATCACTGAAGTCCTTAGTCTCTGCACCGGAAAAGTCTCCAAGGTCCACTCTCTAAAGGAATGTTACTAATCTCCAATGTGTTCTGCAACACTTTGCTCAATCCAGAACAGCCATTCCATTCATTCATTCAACTATCAGTGAGCACCTAATGAATACGCGGGGTTGAGGATAAAATGGTAACTGCTTTACTGCCCCCCTCTCAATCTTTTTTTTTTAAGATTATTTATTTATTCATGAGACACAGAGAGAGGCAGAGACATAAGCAGAGGGAGAAGCAGGCTCCCTCTGGGGAGCCCAGTGTGGGACTCGATCCCAGGGCCCCAGGATCACGATCTGAGGTGAAGGCAGACACTCAACCACTGAGCCACCCAGTGAGAGCCACTGTCCCTCTCAATCTTCTTTTAACAACATAGATTACTATTAATAGCAATAATAATAAAACAAGGCCTTCATGAGGTTTATAGTTAGTAGGAGAGGGCAGCCCGGGCAGCTCAGTGGTTTAACACCGCCTTCGGCCCGGGGTGTGATCCTGGAGACCTGGGATCGAGTCCCACATCGGGCTCCCTGCATGGAGCCTGCTTCTCCCTCTGCCTGTGTCTCTGCCTCTCTGTCTCTTTGTGTCTCTCATGAATAAATAAATAAAATCTTTAAAATATATATATATATATATATATAGTTAGTAGGAGAGGTGAGTAAACAGACTGACCCAATGCATGCTGAAAACAGGTGTTGAAACAGGCACCATGACCGGAACAGTACAGGGGTAGAGCTGCTCAGGAGGGGTTCACAGCGCAGAGGCAGGCAGTCGGGGACACTGTCATACTGCAAGACCCAAGACAAGGGCTCCAGTGCCTGCAGTTTATAGAGAGGATGCTCTGAGGAGAGAGGGAGTGAGGGAAAAACATGGGCAGGGAAATAAAAGATAAGCCAAGAGACTAACTTCAGCAGAAAACAACTATTTCCTTAATTCACAATCCTGCTGGGTACTTCCGATCTGGGCCAGGCTCTGCTAATGTTGCATGGGCTCACTCCTATGTCTGAGGTTGGTCAGCAAGCCAGCTTAGGCTGCTAATTCCAGAGAAACACACATATTCATTGTACCACCAAGTTGGTCTCACCCTGAGTCAGGGGAGGCCAAACTTATTATCCAATGTCATGTCAGCCAGCCACTGGCTGCAGGCTGTCATGGGGGAGAGGAACTAGCTGTGCTCTGGGGGACTTATGAATAATAGCCAAGAACGAGGGAAAAGAGCATCTGTGAGGTTGCAACCAGTGCTTGCAGAAGCTAGAGAGTGGGTACACCAGTCCCCGATGGATATTTGGGCAGGCATCATCTGCCCCTGCTACAGGTCTCTAAACTGAGTCCAGAAGGATGAGATTTGGCCGCCTGAAGGGTGGAGAGAGTGTCCTGGGTGGAGTTGCCCATATTTCCAGATAGCCAGAGCCACGAGAGAACAAGGCCAATCCCAGACATGTGAGTGACAGGGATGGATGATGTTGAGAACATACGGCGTGCAGAGGTATCAGGGAACCTGATGTGAAGTGTCTCATATGGTTGTGTAATGAGGATAACATTTTTGAGGCATTAGCTGAATATTTCTGTATCAGTCAATATAGGCTAAGTTATATTACATAACAAACGACACCCAAATCCTGGTAGTTTAAAACAAGATCATTTCTCATTCTTGCTACACATCCTTTGACAATTAGTTGGGGGGAGGGTTCTCAGTTCCCCATTGTTTTCACGCTGGGACCCAGGCTGACAAAGCAGCCATCAGCCAGAGCATTCCTCTCAAAGTTGCCAAAGTGTGGTGACAGCCCCCCGCAAACAACAACAACAAAAACCAGACTTTAATTCTGAAAGCGGGGATCCCTGGGTGGCGCAGCGGTTTGGCGCTTGTCTTTGGCCCAGGGCGCGATCCTGGAGACCCGGGATCGAATCCCACATCGGGCTCCCGGTGCATAGAGCCTGCTTCTCCCTCTGCCTGTGTCTCTGCCTCTCTCTCTCTCTCTCTATGACTATCATAAATAAATAAAAATTAAAAAAAAAATTAAAAAAAGAACTTTTAAAAAATAATAATAATAATAATAATAATAATTCTGAAAGCATCTTTAAGAACAGAAAAATCACCATAAAAATGATTAAATTACTCTTCATCAAGGAGATATGCCAATCCTAAACATGTATGCATAAAATAAAATATAGAAAGAGAAGTGAACAGTCTTTTATCATAGAGCCCTGAAAAGCTGATGGGATGGTAAGAAAGAGATAAATAAATCATCCAGAGACATTTTTGCATTTGGCGATCCAAAGTAAGCTGACGGAGAAACTGGAAACTGTCTTGGGTGGCTTCGTGAGGCCCAGGGGTCTTCAAGCCTCGGAGGTCCCATAGGAGCCAGACCCACATTACACTGGCTGGCTCTGATCTTTAGAGTGAGTGGAACAAATGGAAATCATCTTCCCTTATCTGAGTCCTAGGGGACGTAGGGACAAGCGCCTTGATTGGAGCAAGACAGGAGTAACCAATCCAACCTCTCCCTGAGGTTGTGAGCACAGGCCAGCCCTTGTGCAGATCTGGGGTCTAAACTTGCATCACTGAGGTTGTCCAATAAACATTGGGCTATGAGCCGAAGTCCCGTGCAATACTGATAATTCCCCTTTGTGTCTGGCAGAAGCAAACTCAAAATCATCTTTGGAATAAGGGCACCTTCATCCCACATCTTAGGCCATCCCCCAAGTAATTTTCAGGGTCAAAGAGCAGTCAAATATAATCAAATACACACACAAAAACAAAGCAATATAAACTCGAACCAGCAGAAACAGGTCCATACAGGATTCACATATTAAATTATGAGATATATTTTAAAATAAATACGATATTTAAAGACCAATAAACAATGTTGGTAGGACATGAAACTATGATGAAACATCACAGATTTGTAAAAGAACTAAATAGAACTTCGGGAACTACAAAATAAAATAACCACATTTTAGGAACACCTGGGTGGTTCAGCGGTTGAGCATCTGCCTTCGGCTCAGGGCATGATCCCAGGGTCCCAGGATTGAGTCCTGCATTGGGCTTCCCCCGGGGAGCCTGCTTCTCCCTCTGCCTGTGTCTCTGCCTCTCTCTGTGTCTCTCATGAATAAATAAATAAAATCTTTAAAAAAATAAATAACCACATTTTATTATTTAAAAAGAAAAATTTTTTAAAGATTTTGTATTAATTTACTTGACAGAGAAAGAGAGAGTCAGAAAGTACAAGCAGGGGCAACAGCCAAGGGAGAAGGAGAAGCAGGTTCCCCATCCTGGGATCATGACATGAGCTGAAGGCAGATGCTTAACCAACTGAGCCACCCAGACATCCCAAATAACCACATTTCAATCTGTATCACGAAGGCCAAGAACTTTGAGTCCAGAGAGCGGAAATGCAGACTCAAAGTCACACAGCCAGTCAACAGCACAGAAAAAGCTCAGGGCTCAGGCCCAACCCCCTGCCCTCCTCTCCCCTGCCTTCTCTCCCTTTTCTTCCGGTGGGACAAGCAAGGCCTCCACTGGTCAGAGCTGCTTCTCTCTGCTGAGGTGTCTCCAAGAGTAGGGTTGGGTTTGCCTTGGGTTTGTTCACCCATTAAAAAGAAAGGGAAGTAGAAAGCTAAACTTTTTGCAGGAATTTTTGTTACAAAACTCCTTTTGTGGGCAGCCTGGGTAGCTCAGCGGTTTAGCGCCGCCTTCTGCCCGGGGTATGATCCTGGAGACCCAGGATCGAGTCCCACGTCAGGCTCGCTGCATGGAACCTGTTTCTCTGCCTCTCTCTCTCTCTCTCTCTCTCTCTCTGTCTCTCATGAATAAATAAATAAAATCTTTTTTTAAAAAATTCCTTCTGTGTCAGAAGCCCATGAATTCCTCTGTTGTAGGAATCTACAATAGATGAGCTTATTTCCTTCCCTAACTCCTGAAACTTATAACATTTATTTATTTTATTTTGATTGCTGTTATTATGTAAAATGGTGGGGGAGAATTGTTCTTTTCAACTTCCACTTGGAGAAAATCTCTGAAAACCCCTGCATCTCCACACTAAATGTGCTGAGAATCTCACAGTCTCTTTGGGACTGAGGCCCCTCTCCAAAAAGAGCAGAGGGAGAAGCAGATATTAAGTTCTTGGTCTTAACTCTGGACACTAAGATGGTGATCTCCCCCAAAGGTTTTTGAGATGATGGGCAATTTCCTGTTTTGGCGATACTGTTCCTAATACTTCACCTGTACTCTCCTGGTGTCAGAACGTGGTCATCGTGGAGCTTCTGCAGGGTAGCCCTGTGCTCACAAAGCAGTAGTTCATGATGATCACAATAACCAACAAAGACGAGAAACTTCCCATGTTTAATTAGGCAAAGGACTTGTGAATAAATATCCAGGACACAGTGTCAGAAGTGCAGACTTCCAGATTTGGACCACGCTAGCAAAACATTCTGTGAGCCCTGAAGGGGAAATGCACAGGGTAGATAGGAAGCTCCCACATGTCCTCCCAGAGCTAGGTTCTCCTGCAGCTGGTTTGTGCAGGGGCTGCTAATTCTTTCTCCAGTTACATCCCTCTCTATGGCAGGTAGCCCATAATAGTGTACGTGTTTGTTTACTGCTAAGAGAGCCTCACGCAAGTTCCATGTGGTTTCATTCTTGTATCATTGGTACCCAGTCCAGCACATCTAGCCCCTTGTAGGTTCTCAATCAATACTTCATGGGTGAAAGAGTGAGGCCATGACTCTGTCCACAGATTAAGAGGGTGTCTACATGGCTCCAGCTTTCCTTCCGGCATATCTAGCACAGATGTGAGGGCAGGTGTCCTTCTCTTGAAAAATTTAGATAAGATCTGTCTTTAAAACCTTCCCAAGTTTCTGTGAACCCTTGGAGGGCTGATTTTCTCATAATTTCCTCTGGCTAGACATTCTGCCTCTGCTTCTACTGAATTAGTTCAGTTCGTGAACGATCTCACCATCCCACACACCCTTTTGCAGTATCTTGACTCAAATGTGGAGCTGAGTCCCTTGAGTTTCACAAAAACCTCACCCACATCGGACCTTTTTATCTTTAGAACTTTATAGAAGCTTTGAAGAGATTGGGGGCAAGGGGCGGTCTATACTACAACAGCATAAGCTCAGTAGTTTTGAATATTAGATATTCCAGGGTTTTTTTAAAGATCTTATTTTTTAAGTAATCTCTACACCCAA
Source organism: Vulpes vulpes (assembly GCF_048418805.1). Taxonomy (NCBI): domain Eukaryota; kingdom Metazoa; phylum Chordata; class Mammalia; order Carnivora; family Canidae; genus Vulpes; species Vulpes vulpes. Next base: position 54,569,566 of record NC_132790.1, read on the forward strand.
TGTGAAGCTTGGACTCACAACCTTGAGATCAAGAGTTGTATGCTCTTCCGACGGAGCCAGCTAGGTGCCCCTGGATATTTCAATCTTCATAGGACATTCTCCCACCATCCATATTGCTTGCCCATCCTTTTATCTTCTCTCCTCTTCTTTGTTTACTCCCACCTCTGAATTTCTTTTTTTTTTTTTAAGATTTTATTTATTTATTCATAGAGACACAGACAGAGAGAGAGAGGCAGAGACACAGGCAGAGGGAGAAGCAGGCTCCATGCAGAGAGCCTGACGTGGGACTCGATCCAGGGTCTCCAGGATCACGCCCTGGGCTGCAGGCGGCGCTAAACCGCTGCACCACCGGGGCTGCCCCCACCTCTGAATTTCTAATAATTTTTAAAATAAGCATGTCCTGTCTGTATTCCTGAAATGACACATGCCCACCTTTGCCCTTCCAGGTCCAACTTCTTTGGAAAAGGCCCCAGAGGCAAGTGGCTTCAATGGGCTGACAGAGAGTAGGAAAAGAGTCATAAGGAAATCAAAACAGTCAGATTTGTGTGAGGATCCCGGAGTCCTGAGAAGAGTCCTAGCACTGCCACCTCCGACGCCCAAGCCGTTGGGGTTAGGCAGAGTGATACAATCCCCCCCAGGGCTTTGATATCTAAGCAAATGGGGCTTTTTAGGCCATCATTCCCACAGCCCAGCTTGGGGAAGAAGCAAGATCCCTGAGCTCCCCCTCAGGATGCAGGTGTGGAGGCAGCATGAGTATCTGCACATGGACCAAGATCACCTCCAAGGGTTCCCATGAGCCAGATATGGAGTGGAGAGCAATAGAAAGTTGCCCATGCCAGCTGGAGCAGCATGAAGTAGTGAAGGTCTAGGCAGGCTCACGAAGCCTCCTGAGGCCTCAGAGTAAAGCAGGAGAAAGTGGAATATTTCCTGTTACAAGAGGAGTGTCAAAGGGTCTGATAAATAGGCTGCAGAAGTCCTGGATGCAAGGGCAGGTCAGCTCAGCAGGTCACTTCATGGATTGATATTTGAGGCTCAGACAGGATGAAGTGCACCTCCGCAGGTAGTGACACCAAAAGATAATGAAGAGCAGAGACCCTTTCCCAAACTTGTGATGCCACATACCATTGAAGAAAGAAGGGGTAGGTGGGACACTGAATTGACTAAGATTATGTCTTCAGCTTTGGGAGAACTGGGGTCACAAAATAGAAATGAAGTTCAGTTCTAAAAGGAAGTTTACTGTTGACACCCATGTGTATCTCTTTTAACACTTCTGGTAGGATCAGCCCTTCCTGGTGTCAGTAAATGTTTTAGAATCTTTTGTTATTTTAGTAGGTGTTATTACTTCCTCAAAAATATAAATTAGCCTATTTATTTAGAAGCATTTTCTATACCATTCTATTATACTGAGTTCATCTCAAGTGAACTCTTGTTTTGATTATTGTTCTTGTTCATTGTTTTATAATTGTATTTTTTCCTTGGACTATGGAATTTTGGTTTTCATGCTCATTTTCACTGGGAAATTTTCTATTAGTTTGTTATAAAGATTTCTTTCTGCCTGTCTCTCTGTGCTCCTCCATCCCTGTATAGGAATTTTGAGGTTACCTCTGTACAGGATGTTGTTGGTGCCCCCCCCCCAGAAGCCTTTGCCTGCCAGTGTGCACCTCCCCCCCAACTGCTATGAGCATTAGATGCTCCCTTCCCGAGAGAGCTACTCTTGGCTTAATTAGGAAGATGCCTCACTAACATGGGGACACAAAAGACCAGACCCTTTGCCTCAAAGTGGGATTAATTCTGTGGTACAATTTGTGTCTGAGGGGCCCTCTAGGAACAAGCCAATGCAGGGAGCTTGTGATGGTTAATTTTATGTGTCACCTTGACTAGGCTATGGAGCATCCAGGCATTTGGTCAACATTCTGGTGAAGATATCTGGATGAGATCAACATTTGAATCTCTAAAACTCACCTCAATTAAATTTTATACAACATCAACAACAACAACAAAACAAAACAAATTTTAATCTCTAGGTTGGGAAAAGCAGATTGTCCTCCCTAGTATGGGTAAGTCTCATCCAACCAGCTGGAGACCCAAACAGAACAAAAATGCTGACCATCCCATGAATAAAAGAGTCAAAATTCCTTCTGCTTGAGTGCCTTCAAAATAGGCCATTGATTTTTTTTTTTCCTGCCTTTGGACTCAAGCTGAAACATTGGCTCTTCCTGATTTTCAAGCCTGGCAGGCCTTCTGCCTGGAACTATACCATCAGTTTTTCCAGGTCTCCAGCTCTCACCCTGCAGACTTTGGGTCTTGTCAGCCTCCATAAACACATGAACCAATTCCTTAGAAAAGTCTCTAGATAGGTGATGGATAGATAGATAGATGATAGATCTCTTATTGGTCTTTTTTTTTTTTAATTTTTATTTACTTATGATAGTCACAGAGAGAGAGAGAGAGAGAGAGAGGCAGAGACACAGGCAGAGGGAGAAGCAGGCTCCATGCACCGGGAGCCCGACGTGGGATTCGATCCTGGGTCTCCAGGATCGCGCCCTGGGCCAAAGGCAGGCACCAAACCGCTGCGCCACCCAGGGATCCCTGGTCTTTTTTTTAAAAAAAAAAAAAAGGATTTTATTTATTTATTCACGAGAGACACACAGAGAGAGGCAGAGACACAGGCAGAGAGAGCAGCAGGCTCCATGCAGGGAACTTGATGTGGGACTCAATCCCAGGACCCCAGGATCATGCCCTGAGCTGAAGGCAGATGCTCAACCACTGAGCCACCCAGGTGTCCCTCTCCTATTGGTTCTAGTTCTCTGGAGAACCCTACTACAGAACACATCTTTGCTTACCTTCTTTGGCTTCCATATAATATTCTCTTCTTCCCTTCCCCACAGAGGTGCCCCTAGTAAATTGCTTTCTCTGGAACCCCTGTCTAAGACTCTACTCCTAGAGAATTCAGCTTAAGACTCCTACCAGTTAGTAGGTTAGATTTACAGCCTACAACTAAGTCTTAAGTTGGTGGTTTGAATCTCCAATCTTACAGTTCTGAGGGTATCACACTTTGGATCATCGGTTGGGGCTTAAATTCAAATCTTAGTTGTGCGTTTGTATTTATCATCCAGGTTACAAGACCTACAGCTGCCAATCAGCAGTTCTTCCACCTTCTTTCAGAAGTGAGGTAGCCCTGCCCTAATACAGCCTCTGCCTTCAAACCCTCCCCACCATCGTATGGAGCAGAGTTACTCTGTAGGATCAGAACTCTGGCAGCTACTGCCAACTTTAGGTCCCAGGATCCAGCAGACTTGAGGCATCAGCTTTGCTTGCCACTTTGCTTTCATTTCCCAGTTCTTCCAGACACTTAATCCTATAATTTTCTGCAATATTTTTTAATTGATGTATAATTTGCATGCCATAAAATATGCGTATTTTAAAGTGTATATAGTACAATAAATTTTGATAAATGTATCTACCTAGATCAGCAGTACCCAATAAGATACAGGAAATCTTCACCACCAGTTTATTCTTCTGTACTCTTTTCACAACTGATATTCTACTACTTGTCAAAGGCAACTGTTGTAATTTTTTTCTCCATAGATGAGTTTTGCCTGTTCATATATGTAGAATCATTTAATATGTGTCTTTTTGTGCTTGGCTTCTTTTGCTTAACATAATGTTTCTGAGGCATATCAATGTTGTAAATGACTTATTCTTTCATTTACATTATTGAGTGGTATACTTGACTAGATCATTCAAGATGCACAATTCAATGATGTTTAATATATTCACAGAGTTGTGCAGCCATCTCTACAATCTATACTTTGAAGCTTTTCATCACCCCAAAAAGAAATCCATACCCATTAGTGGTCACTCCCCATCTCCCTCTTCTCCTGGCCTTAGGTAACCACTCATTGACTTTTTGTCTCTATAAATTTACCTAACCTGAGGTCATGAAGATTTATAACTTTGTTTTCTTCTAAAACTTTACACTTTTAGCTCTTACATTTAGATCTGGAGTCTTTTAACTTTTTGTGTATGGAGCTGGGGTAGTGGTCCAACTTCATTCTTTTGGAAGTGGATATTTGGTTGTGCCAACACCAGTTGTTGAAAGAAACCATTCTTACCCCCCACTGAATTATCTTGACACCCATGTCAAACAATCAATGAACCATAAACATGATGGTTTATTTCTCAACTCTCAACTCTAATCCCTTGATCTATATGTCTATCCTTATGCTATACTACATTGTCTTAATCACAGTAGCTGTAGCCTGTTAGTAAGTTTTGAAATTGAGAAGTGTGAGTGTTCCAACTTTATTTTCTTTCAAAGCCGGTTTAGCACTTCTGGATCCCCTTCATTGCTATGCCGAATCAGCTTGTCAATTTCTACCAAAAAATTTTTTTTAAAGCCAGCTTGGGTTGTGATAGGGATTTTACTGAATCTAGAAATCAATTTAGAAAGCATTGACATTTTTGAAAGATCTTTAAAATTCCAAATCTTCTAATCAATGAGCACAGAATGTCTTTACATCAATTTAGGGCTTCTCTAATTTATTTCCACAGTGTTTTCTAGCTTTCAATGCATGTATCTTGTACTTTCTTTTTGTCAAATTTATCTATGTCCTTGTACATGGAATTGTTTTCTAATTTCATGTTTGAATTATTCATCATCAGTGTATCAGAATGTAATTGATTTTTGTATATTGATGTTGTATCCTATAATCTGCTGAACTTATTTGTTCTAATACTTTTTTATGGATTCCTTAGATTATGTCATCTTATAGACATAGATTTACTTCTTCCTTTCCAATCCAAATGCATTTTATTTCTTTTTCTTGCCTTTTTTTTTTTCTACCAAGAACCTCTTGTACAATATGAATGGAAGGGGCAAGAACAGATGTATTGTCTTGTTCCTGATTTTACAAAGGGGAAGGCATTTAGTCTTTCACCACTAACCGTGATGTTATAAACATTCTTGAATAAGTCTCTTAATAGACTGGTGTTTTCATTTTACTTGAGTTGATACCTGAGTGTAGAATCCTTGGATCACAGAGTAGGTATACATTCAATTTTATAAAGAATTGTCAATCTATTTTCCAAAATGGCTTTTGTACAAAACAATCTTTTAAATTTCTCTTATTGGGAATCCATGGGTGGCTCAGCAGCTGGGCGCCTGCCTTCAGCCCAGGGCATGATCCTGGGGTCCCAGGATCAAGTCCCACATCGGGCTCCCTGCATGGAGCCTGCTCCTCCATCTGCCTGTGTCTCTGCCTCTCTCTCTGTGTATCTCTCATGAATAAATAAATAAAATCTTTTTAAAAAATTTCTCTTATTACATGTTATCTGTCATCTCAGTAAGTTTTGGAAAACAGGAAGACCCGCAAACAATGAACTTCGCTTCACCTTAATTAGAAGTCTTCCCAGTGAATGACTCAGCAATTCTGTGACCCTCAAGAAGTTTTCAGGGCAGTTTGAACCCGTTCCCTCATAAACTCACTCTTTGTCTACTGCACAAACCTTCTCTAACTCCTCCTTAGTTATTCTCCCAAGAGGAGCGCAGCTGGACCACAAAATGCATCACCTGAACCACTGCTCACTTTGTTTGCATATGATGTTTTCATGGTGATGTCATCAAAATTAGGAGGAATCCCTCTAACCGAGATAACTGTGGATAGGAGGCTGTACAGTGCGTAATGACAGATGTTTTTCCTGCCTAGTTGGGCTCCAATTATAGTCTCATTTACTTCCTGTGTGATCAAAAAAAGCTAACATTCTGCAGGCTCCTAATGCTATCTTGTACATATCTCACACCATGAACTCTGCTACATCCCTGGGACTGACGTCAGCATCTTCTTCAATGCACTGACATCTCTGTAGGTGGGCGTCATATCAGGAAGAGCATCCACCTGCACACCTCACCTGTGAGACCCCCTTTTTAGGGTATCTCTCTTTGGTTCATTAGTCAGCTTTCCATAATCACAAAGATCTTCTTTTTTCTAAGATGGAAATATTTCTATTGTTTTTGGCAGATTATGAAAGGAATCCATGTTTGTTTAAAGAAATAAGCCTGGAATGTATAAAACAAAATTCTTCATTCTATGAAATAGCTAACATCAATAATAGCTTGATAAATCTGGAGAAAAGAACTCTGTAATGACTAACATTTTAGGAATTAAGTTTGAGGTTTATCTGCCCAGGTTTTCTAAATGCAGTTAATAGTTCGAGTAGAGCATCTAGTGCCACCATTGCCTTGATTCCCTCCAACACCCCCACCACTATGGCTGAGGAGCTCTCCATGGCCACATCCCACACCAAAGATGATTCTACTGATTTCTACTGGACCTGGCTTGTCGGCATGTTTTCTGTAGAAGATGTTTCCTGACTGCAATAAGAGAAAACAGAATACATCATCCCCTCTGTCATAGAAATGTGCCTAGAAGAGAGAGAGTCCTGAACTGGCCTTAGACCTTGAAATTATCAAGAGGAAGTTTTCTGGTAGCTGCAGATGCTTTGCAAAACAGATTAAATTCTATCACATGATACATCATTACAAATCTTATAAGATGAATTTGATGTTTCCTCTAGCATTCCAAAATTTCAGATCTCTTAAGATTCAGTAGGGAACAGTAATAAAAGTGAGAGATCTACATCTGATAACACAAAAACTTATCAAGAGAATACAAGCTCTTCTTTTTTTATTAAGCTCCATGCCCCCCCAAAAAAATGTTTTAAAAAAGCTCCATGCCCAACATTGGGCCTTGTACTCATGACTCCTGACATCGAGTTGCATGCTCAAATGACTGAGTCAGCCAAGCAGCCACCCCTAATGAGTTTGTTTTATTTTGTTTTTTAAGCAGGCATCATGTGAAGCCCAGTTCAGGGCTTGAACTCATGACCCTGAGATCAAGACCTGAGCCAAGATCGAGGGTGGGACACTTAACTGACTGAGCCACCCAGGCACCCCAAGAATACAAGTTCTTCTGGGCATCCCACCTTTAAGTGTCCCTTGTGTCAAGAATCACACCTTACCAGACAGTGTTTACTTGGATCATTGTAACTATTATCGCCTGTTTCAGATAGTTCCTGTGATGTGTCCTCTTTGTGTGTCTCTTCCTGGGGGAGATTCTAGCCAGATTACTACAAATTTCCTGAGTTGGGGCGCCTGGGTGTCTCAGTTGGTTAAGCTTCCAGCTCTTGATTTCAGCTCAGGTCATGATCTCAGGGTCCTGGGATCAAGCGCTGCCTCTGGCTCTGTGTCAGCGAGGAATCTGCTTGTCCCTCTCCATCCTTCCACCCCCTGCTCCCACTCTCTCTCTCAAATAAATAAATAAATATTTTTTAAAATTTTTGTTTAAAATTTCATTAGTCATCTAAATCTAAGACATCAGTCTGATTATGGAGAATTTGTGAATCATCAGATGAGGAGAGCCAATATTGAACTTTTCAAGTAGACATCTGAAGGTTATAGACATCTCTGCATCATTGTACCTGTAAGTACTGTCTTTAAGAGGAAAACCACATAAAATCACTGTTTCAGTAATTCATTGTGTCTATTAATAAAAGCAGTTCAGTCTAAAAAATAAAGTAAAGTGCTGTTAATACATCATGAACATTTCTGCATGATAGTAAGTATCTAGCTGGAAAGCATTCTTTTTAATAGCATCACATTCCATAGCATGGACACAAGTTAATTAATTAATTTTTTATCATTAAATACTTCAACCATATACAAAAGTACTGAGAAAAGTGGCATAAACATGCATGTGCCACTTACTTACTAGGAAAAAAGTTCAGTTGCATATAAACACTTTCCCCAGTTTGTTGTTTGTCTTCTGATTTCTTTTTTGGTGATGTTTGTGTTATGCATATTTTTATATTCACATAGTTGAATTTATTAATCTTTTCTTTAAGCCTTCTGAATTTTGAGAAAGACCTTGCCTGTGCGAAAATTATGAAGAAATTCTCCTGTTTTTCTTATTAGAACTTTTATTGTTCCAATTTTTACATTTAAATATCTTTTTGAGGTTTAACCATGTGTGTGATGAAAGAATCATGCTTAATTTTTTTTCTCAAATGACAGTCCATTTGGCTCTCTCCTTAAATAAGAAATTTATTGTATTCCCCGTTTAATTTAAAATACCATCTTTAATGTGCTAAGTTCCCATATATGTTTTGATCTAATACCAGATTTCCTTTTTTTTTTTTTTTAATACCAGGTTTCCTATTCTGTCCCACTCCACTTTCTGGACCATTGCCATACTATTTTAATTAACTAACTAATTTAATATACACAGTAATTTATAGTATCAATATCCTTATTGCTCTTCTGTTCGGAATATTCTTTTTTGTTTATTTTCACAGGAAATTTTATTTTATTTTATTTTTTCACAGGAAATTTTAAATCAAGGTATGTAGTTTAAACAGAATCATTGATGTGTCTTGAAGAATAACATTGAACTTAACCACTTAACTTAGGAAGATCTGATGTTTTTATAACATTGAGTCTTCTTGCAGAAGAGCATGTAAGCCTTTTCATCTAGATCATTTTGGTGTTCAGTGTTGTAAGCAGGGTTTTTTTTCATATATTTATTTCCTATATATTTCAGATACATAATATGTATCTTAATTAGGATTTTTTTTTCTAATCTCTTTCAAAATGCAGGTCTGTTTTTCCATCACATCTTCTAACTAATGGTTATTTGCAAATCTAAATACAATTTTTATGTATTAGCGCTTTCCCCTATTAACTCACTTAATTATCTTGTTACTCATATTTTTCCGATGATTCTCTTGAGCTTTCCAGTTATTTAATACTATCATTACAACTAGAGATACTTTGTCTTTTCTTTTCCAATTTAAAAAATAAACTTTATATCTTAGAACAGTTTTAAGTTTACAAAAAATTGTGAAGAAAGTACAGAGACCTCCCATATACCCCCCTGCAATTTCCCCGCAGGATACTTTATGCTTAATGACCCAATATGGGTACATTATTATTAACTAATGTGCATACCTTATTCAGATTTCCTTAGTTTTTAGCTAATGTTCATTTCTGTTCCAGAACTAATTCATTTAGTTGTCTTCTCTCTTTAGGCTCCTCTTAGCTGTAACAGTTTCTTAGACTTTCCTTGTTTTTGATGACATTCAGTTTTTTTTTTTAATTTTTTTTTTAAATTTATTTATAATAGTCACAGAGAGAGAGAGAGAGAGGCAGAGACACAGGCAGAGGGAGAAGCAGGCTCCATGCACCGGAAGCCTGATGTGGGATTCGATCCCGGGTCTCCAGGATCATGCCCCAGGCCAAAGGCAGGCGCCAAACCACTGCGCCACCCAGGGATCCCTGACATTCAGTTTTGAAGGGCATTAGGTATTTTGTCTTTTCCAATCTTTACACCACTGATTTCTTTCTCTTAAGCATGGAGCAAGTATATTCAGTGTGACGTTTTGTAGAAGTGATAGCACCTTTCTTCTCTTCCGTTTTTAGCTGGAATACCTTGGAGTGCCCTAGGAAGCATTTTGAGCTGAGACAGATATATTTAATTATGGTAATAAATTATTATATTCCTACCTTTCTATACCATCTTGATTATAGTCAATATTACTTTTCTTAGTGACTAGCTCTGAACTGGGAAGCATGTTTGTATTCAGCTCCTGCTCCTCATGATGTGCCCCTCCCTCAGGACATGTGTGTTCGCAGGCTCTCTAAAGTCTGTGGCACAGCCCCTCTGACTGTTCTTCTCTTCATCTTCTCCACATAATTCTTGCCTCGTAGTGGCCGCTTTTAGTAGCCGTTACATATATTTTGAAGTCTGAAAAGTCTCTCTCTCTCCAAGTTTGATTGAAAATAGAGTTTGTGGGGCACCTTGCTGGCACAGTCGGTAGGACATGTGATTCTTGATCTCAGGGTGGTGAGTTCGAGCCCCACACTGGGTGTGGAACCTACTTAAAAAGAATTTTAAAAAATGGAGTTTGGGGGCTTTTTAAATTTTTAATTCCTTCTTCTTGCTGTTATTGTATAGGTCCTAGAGAAGGTGAAAATGCAGACTTCTGCTACTATGCTCATAGCAAAAGTCTCAATGAAGTAATCTTTGACCCAAAGAACACCCACTGATTTCTGGAAGTAGGAGGCAATTCAATCAATCTTGAACTCTGTCACCCAAAGTTTTATTAGAAACATAGTGGGGATTTTGGAGAGAGGGCTGCTGAACTTTGTGTAGTGAAATAGAAACTTGAATTGCCAGTATCTATACTGGGCTTAACGAAGAGATAAGGGAATTCACTCATTCACTAGAAAATAATTGAACTACCCTGTGCTAGGCATTTTGCTAGGCAGTTAGGTGGTGGTTACTGTTGGTGGAGTTAGTCTACTGCATGATTACAATACTGTTTCCCCAGAACCTCAGTTTCTTGGGGTAAACCCAACCTTATCTACTTTACAATGAAGCTGAATTGAGTTTCAATATATGAATCCTTTGGTGGATTTCTGCTTTTCTGAAAGGGGAATTTGGAGCCATTATAAGCTTTTAAGGAGTAAAGTATTGTGACCACAAAACTGGGTGGAGCTTGTATCTGGTTCATTTGAACCAGAAGTCACTGACGGGTCAGGTGGCTGTAGTACAACCAAGGGTAGAGACGGTCCATGACCATAACAGTAGTGAAGAGGGAGATGCCTCTAGGAGTGAGGCAGGCAAATTACGGGAGCGAGGGTGCAAGTGACAAATGGAAACATAGGAACCAAGGATCAGATGGGGTTGATGGCCAAAGGGCAATGATGGAAGGACATCCCGATGCAGAGATCATGCCTTCTCATTTCCCCACACCTGGGAGGTCAATTTCCACTTATATTATATGTGATCATCGTTTTAGACTGGGGTTCCTAAAAACAGACTCTGTGACTCTGTGACTAACAGGGGATTTAATGGGGAGTCCTCTTGGGAACAAGAGAACCTCTGAGAACATGAAGGAAGCAAGACTAGTCAACAGGAAAAATTGCATTGCAATGTAGCTGCAACAGAGGCCCCAGCTAATCTTATGGAGAGCTCCAGAGAGCTCCAGAATTGGACCGGCCTGTCAGAGTGGTCCCAAATGAAGGCAAGAGGACCAGTGTTTATACTTCTTCATTATCCAGACACTGGATATGAACTGCCCCAGTGAGGACAGTCCTCAAAGGAGACTGGCTGAGAGCTGTTGACCGTCAATGCTCCTGGTAGCTGTGAGCACTTGAGTCCTGAACAGGGGGTGTGGACAACACACCCTAGAATCCACTATACTTCTCAAGCCTAGCGCAGGAGGCAGCCTCAAAACTGCTGCTCCTTAGGTCTTTAATTTCCCTTTGGTCTCACCTTTCCCTGCTTTGCTGCTACGCCCCCTCCCTTACCCCCCATATTCTAACTACCCGGACCACTCACCACTCCCTGATCACACAGTATGCTCTTAACACTACCTGCCTTTCCATCAGACTAGAATGTCCTTCCTCCCTTCTGTTCATCAAAACCATGGTCCTTTTATGGGCGTACTTCAAAAGCTAATTGTATGATGAAATTGGAAATTAAATCCATTGCTCCTTCTTCTAAAGTCTCAAAGCATTGTGTTTGTTACTCTGTTGTCAAATCTGTCCTGCTGGCATGAGACCTGATCTTGTGCTGGTGTTTTCCCTTTATCAGATTATAAATTCCACAAGTGCAGAGTTTTCTCCTTTATCCTGTTAGTCTCTCCATAAACTAGCATTGTGCTTAGCACAAAATAGATGTTCAACAAGTTGAAACTAATTACATCCAGATGCAATTGGAACAGATGTTCCAAACTGTTAGGAGTTTCTCAAGGAAAGGCTCCCCAAAGGTCTGAAGACCTTTTGCCAACACCGTGTATTTTTTCTTCTCACAGGAAGAAAATGGCATGTATTTATTCAGTAGAATTCGAGTGCCTACTAGGGGATAGATACTGAGAGGGTTATTGCTTATCGCTCTTGTTGAGGTAAAATTCACATAATAGAAAAGTAATCTTTTAAAAATGTGCAATTTAGGGGCACCTGGATGGCTCAGTGGTTGAGTGTCTGCCTTTGGCTCAGGTCATGATCACAGGGTCCTGGGATTCAGTCCTGCATTGGGATCCCCACAGGGAGCCTACTTCTCCCTCTGCCTATGTCTCTGCCTCTCTTTCTGTGTCTCTGGTGAATAAATAAATAAAATCTTTTAAAAATAAAGGGCAGCCCCAGTGGCTCAGCGGTTTAGCGCCGCCTTCAGCCCAGGACATGATCCTGGAGTCCCGGGATCAAGTCCTGCATCGGGCTCCCTGCATGGAGCCTGCTTCTCCCTCTGCCTGTGTCTCTGCCTCTCTCTCTTTCTGTCTCTCGTGAATGAATAAATAAAATCTTTAAATAAAAATAAAAATGTGCAATCCAGTGACAGTACATTCAGAGTGTTGTGCAACCACCATGTCTGTTGTCCTTAAACAAATTGCACCCAGTCTGTGCTCCCCAGAAGGGAGCAGAGTGTCTGAGAACGTAGAGTTAAACTCACCTTTGTATTGCTACCTCTGTGTAGAAATCAGGCTGGCTTGTGTTTCATGTGTCTTGCTGAACGTGAAGATATTTTCAGTGTTCTGAGAGTGTCATGTTTGAGTGTCACCGAAGCTTCCAAACCCCCATCCTAAAGGAATCCTCCCCAGCTTTGGAGCAGGGGGAGGCCTGAGTGACCTAAGGCCACAGATGATCCCACCCTCAGGAGGAGGGAGAGCAGCGCCCAGACTGTACCCCACCTTGTTTACCATTGTGTGCGTGGAGGAACCAAATGACAGGGAAACCCCAGCAGCAGGTCTGTGGGTGCCCTAAAATTTCCCTGTGGCTGTGATAAAATGAACACCATTACAAGCTTTACCAGGGAATAATCACCTTTCTTTCAATCACCCTGCAATACATTCTGCTTTCCAGATGAGAGTAAACTGAGGCCGGAAGTGATGTGTTCCAGCTCACATGGGAGTGCAGAGCGAAGATTTGCAGGCGCTGCTGCAGGTGGCTCTGCCCTCCCCTCCTATGTGGCCATGGCCATGGTGGCTCTACCCAGAGCCCTCTGTTTCTTCCCAGCGCACCGCATCCCCATCGGCTCAGATCCCCAGACCCAGCAAGAAACGCAACACAAACAGGATCAGGAAAAAGGCTCCAAGGCACTATATACAAGTTTATTTTACTTTTATCTATAAAGGCAACATTAATCTATCGTTTTAAAATCACTTCTCTGAAAACCAACTTTCTGGAAATGCACCCTTTATAGATGGAGAACATGTAATAATATGTACACTTACAGAAGCATTTGAAACAGGTAACTCAATTAATAGTTTGCAAGATAGGTTTTTGTCTTGGGAGGGATTATAGGTCTCTCCCAACTTGATTAAAGTCTTTACTTAATTCTGATTAATTAAGGCTGTAAGAACAGAGATTTATTTTAAAGGTGTCAAACAATTACATGATTAAAATGACTTGTAAGATATGACTGACTGAAATTTTGAGTCATCTAAAAGTTAAAAGGGAGAACAATATTTTAAAAGAGGCGATAACCTTGTTCACAACTTCATAATTTTGTGACGGTCCTGTTCATGCCACATCAGTAAACCTTTAATTGTTGATTCTCGCCTCACTTGATGGCAGGCATTTCAAACTTATTAAGGAAGCATTGTCATCCTTTATTAGGCCTTGTTATTTTTAGTTTTGAAGGTTCTGTTTGTACACAGGTAAAAGACCTTAAATAAATGTATCTGCACCTATATACTATTTGTGAAATTTGAATATTCATCTGTTATCATTAAAACAAAATATGCTCACAAGCATATGAAAGTGTTTTTGAATTTCCACCAATGTGTTGGAATTTTTTTAATGCCTTATGTTTGTTTCATGTTTGGAAATCAGACCACGCTAATGCCTTCACCTCCTTACACTTGTAATCAGCATCAAATAAAACCTTAAAATAAAAGAATCAAGATCAGGTTCATTACTTCACTACTTGCTTCTGCGTACATCTGGCTTTAGACAATATATCATGCTTCAGGTATATTATTAGAAAAACCCTAGGACGGCATGTCGAAATCTTTTATATTGTTCCACAAAAGCTAGAAGTTGATTAAAGGGCCCATTTCTCACAGCAAGAAATAGCAATTGATTCCACCAGTCAATCTTCCACAGTTCCTCCTGGAGAACTCCATCAGCTCAGGAGGGAACGAATGATCCTTCCCTTACAGTATTAGGTACAACCTCATTGAAATGCTGCTCAGAATTCTTTGTTTACTCATCCCTGCAGGCAAGCCCGGGAAGAAGAGGGATGCCACAGCCCAGCTGAGCTCCTGCTGCGCTGAACTCACAGGTGGCAAGAGGAAAAGCTGACTCCGGGGAGAAGCCCGTGGTCTGCAGTAGATGTAAGGCTTCTTCCTGCCACTTGCTCGGGAATTCTTACTATAATACAATTTTAAGCTCTTAATTTGGGAAACTGAGCTCTATCATTTGCCTCCTCATTCTTTACAGAGCATCGTGAAGATCGTGATCCCCGGTGGACTGCGTGTAGGACGAGCTGGGAGTGTCGGGAGAGTACATTTGGAGGAGCCTACAGTATTGGCAGAGCATGAAAGGGCCCCTGCAGGTTTTGAAGAGCTGCACGAGATACTTGCGGAATTTCTCCCCGAGGAAAAAGTAGATGACGGGATTAAGGCAGCAGTGAACGAAAGCCAGGGTCTCTGTGGCCTGAATGGCATAGTCCAGGTGCCTTTCAAAGGTGCAGTCCTGAAGGACCTCCAGTTCCACCAGTGTCTCCAGGAAGAGCACCACATTGTAAGGCGCCCAGAACCCGAGAAAGAGAGCCACTACGGCAAAGACCATCCTCACTGCCTTGCTCTTCTTCTCATTTTTGCAGTGCTGCAGTGTCCTGATGATCATGGAGTAGCAGAACAGCATGGTGCCCAAGGGAATCACCAATCCCAGAATGTTGATCTCCAGGGAGCTCAGCACCTTCCACCTTGTAGAGTTGAGGGAGTACTTGGTTTTGCAGTAGGTATGGTTGCGCTCGGTATAACAGGTGCTGAATAAAAGGCCTGGAAGGGAGGCCAGGACAGCCACAGACCACGTGGCCAAGCTAGTGATGACCCCATACGTCAAGGTCCTCGCCCTCAGGGAGAACACTGCATGCACAATTGCCAGGTATCTGTCGATGCTCATGAGCATGATGAAGAAGATGCCACTGTAAAAGCCCACCAGGTACATCCAGGAAATAATCTTGCAGAGACCTAGTCCAAAAACCCACTGGTCTGCAGCATAGTAGCCCCAGAAGGGGAGAGAGAGCACGAAGAGCAGGTCCGAGATGGCAAGGTTGAGCAGGTACACGTCAGTCATGGATTTGAGCCTCTTGTACTTGAACAGGACCACAACCACCACAGAGTTTCCAAGGAGACCAAACAGGAAGACCAAGGAGTAGAGAGGGGGCAGGAAGAGCTCCCCAAATGCCTTGATGCCTTCTTTGGTGCACGGCTTAGGGATGTTTTCGTAGAGATAGTAATTATTATAGATGCTTTCATCCAGGGTGGTGTCTGCTATATCTGTGGGATTCATTTTCAAATCTACAGGCTCCTCCACGCAGGTCTGAGCCCAAGCAGAAGCTTGTGAGGGGAAGAGCAAACAAGATTTCCATAAGAACAAAACTAATCGAAATGGTGCTGAATACAGAGCACAGCTGCTTCTTACCTGGACCATCACCCGCCCTTCCCCACCTTCCCAAGTTCAAGGGCTCCATTCCCCGCAGGGCAGTGCAGCCAAACAGTAGAACTCTGCCCTTTGGAGTTAGCAGATTCCAAGTACCAGCTCTGCCCCTTTCCTACCCCTCCTGAGCGGAGCTTCAGTTCTCTCTTCTGTAAGTGGGGACAGTACAAACTCCTTCTCAAAGAGGTGTTTTCAAGGATGCGTTTCTAAGCAATAGTCTGGGGTAACAGAATCATTTGCAGAATCAATCTCACTTGAGATTCCCAACAGTCCTGTACTCAGAGCTGCCTTTGTGACATCAAGGCAAAGTAAAACAAAACAAAAAGATTAAAACTCTACTCGTGGTTCCCCTTCAGATTATAACTCCAAAAATTCAGTAGTTGCTTCAATAACCACTAGGCTAAATGGTCGGTCACCGGCCTTTATATAAAAATTCAAGGACAGCGGGGTGGCTCAGCGGTTGAGCATCTGCCTTCGGCCCAGGGCATGATCCCGGGGTCCTGGGATGAGTCCCACTTCGGGCTCCCCGAAAGGAACCCGCTTCTCCCTCTGCCTGTGTCTCTGCCTCTCTCTGTCTCTCATGATTAAATAAAATCTTAAAAAAAAAAAAAATTCTAATCCCTCCTGCAAGTTTGACACGTGGACTTCAAAGCATGTTCCCTGGTATTGTGCATTTAATCCTCTCCCATGCTCCTGGCCCCTACCAGCCTCCCAAAAAAAATTCAAGGGCTCTAAGTCAAGCAAGCATATTGGACCAGAGTGTAGATGAGTCATAAAAAGTTCAGAGAAGTTAAATGAGGCCACATGGCTATGCAGAACTTCTTCTTTGGGCCCCAAGTCCCAATGATGTACTGGGAAATCAGTGTGGGGAGGTGAGATGAGGCACTCTGATTTATGGTGTTTGCTGGTTTCTATGGTACAAATACTTCCACCGTGGCAAAATTCCAGCTACTAACTGCCTCACAAAATTCCCTCATCTCTGCAGTCTTGGGTTGGTGCAAGTTGTCTCTGGCACACACTAAGTCCCATGTTCATTCTAGAACACCATCTTAGGCAGGAACATGCCTGGCCTTCCAGGGCTGGTGGCTAGCTGTTTCTGGGCTAGTCTGATACAAATGCAGCAAGTGTGTTTTCCAGGCCTTTCTGAAGGTGGCAGGTCTTAGATAATTTCACAGTACTCAGATGGTAATTTGAGGGAACTTTTGGGTCTTTTTATCAAAACTGCATGCAAGAATAGTCCCATGCACTGAATCCCATCACAGTGGGAATTAGCCCAACAGATCTTGAAAAGGCACATCATGGCCAGAAATGTAACCCTTCTCCCTCTCCAAGCACCCTCATTTCCTACCTAAATTGGCAGGTGAAAACATTAAAACCTTCTTAAAGTCACACACATGTTCACATGTGAATCAGAGCAATTCGGGGCCAGAGGTACTTTCTGACTCAGGGCTACATCCTCTTGCTTCCTTTTCAATGGCACCCGGTACTCATTATTACAGCTCTTTCCACAGTGTTCGGTAATTCCCATCTACCCCCTACCTCCCACCCTCATCACCACACCCCCAAACACTCAAACTCCGTCTGGTTTCTCAAGAGAGAGATTTTGGTTTACCCCTGCAAACAGATGCTGAAGACCTGGGGCATCGCTGGGCCTCTCAAAAATGTCATCAAATGAATATTAGTTAAATAGGTAACAATCCCAGTCTCCCTACACTGTTTGACCAGCGAAAGCTTATGGAATAGAAGAGGCTGAGGAATTAGGAAATTATCAGGAAAACAAAAAAGGTAAACACAACTGGTAAATCTCAGGAATCATTCCATCAGCCTTATCTGCCCGGTGTTTCTTGACCTGGGAATCTCCACAGAAGCAAGAAGCAGAAAAAAGTGTGTATGTTTGATAAAAAGTATCTGTGTATTCCGAGCATGTGGACTCGGGTCCGACGTGTGCAGGGAGAGAGCCCCGCGGCTGCAAACACCTGTCCCATGAGGGCCCCAAGGTGCGAGTGCAAGTAGATGGCGTGTGGATGCCAAGGTCAGAGCCAGCTGGGAGCCCCAGGGTGTCCGAGATGCCTGAGTGTTGGCACTAGTTGAGCCCCTGGGCAACTTTCAGCTTCTTCCGAAGTCCACACAGCCACCGAGAAAGCAGTGTATGGCCCGAGGCCCTGCGAGTGGCCCCAACCCCACTTACCTCGCTCTCCTGACAGTGGTTCTGAGGAGGATCCGTGAGCCAGTGCCAGGCTTGCTCGAGAAGCACAGCGCTAAGAACGGCAGGTGCCTTTGTAGGGCGCGTGGCTTCCTGTGAGCATCAGCTCTGTCCCTCACCCATCTATGCTGAGTTCAAGAGGGTTTTTTTGATAGAAGTAAGAAGGAGAAAATGAGTGACTAAGAGCCACTCATTTCCCAAAACTGAAAGCTAGGAAGGTTTGCTCTCTGCGAGATTAAAGAGGGAAATGAAGTAAGTTTTCTTTTGAAAGAGAAATTTCTTAATTTTTAAATGTTTATTTGTGATTTTTATTTTTATTTTTTTAAGATCTTATTTATTTATTCATGAGAGACACAGAGAGAGGCAGAGACATAGGCAGAGGGAGAAGCAAGCACTGGATCTCAGGACCCCTGGATCACGCCCTGAGCCAAAGGCAGACGCTCAACCGCTGAGCCACCCAGGTGCCCCTATTTGGTGGATTTTTAATTTAAAAAATTGCCTTTGGCCGGCTATATGCAGGAGAAATAATCTGTACCCTCTGGATCAGTGGGCTGTTTGTGATTTGCCTGTCCACAGGCACCCATGATGTGCGGTATCCTCCAACAGGGGGCACCCAAGGAAGTCAGCAGAGAGGCCAGACACATGCAAGAGTCACCAGAAGAGAGAAACATGTTTGCGAATGTGTGTGTCCGGGAACTGGAGAGCTTGAGCCCCCCATATTCAGGCGTGTCGTCAAGCTCGTGTAACATGGCATCCAGCAATATAGCTTCAAGCCCCCCTTGCAACAGGAAGACCTGCCCCACGCCCCTCTACCTACAAACCAGGGCGCTTCCACTGCCGGTGATCTTGGCCAAGTCCCTCCAGGGTGGCATGGCAGTCACAGCCAATGGGCTGACAGCAGTCCTAAGTCTTTGTCTATCACAGCCTCAGCTTCTGCAGGTTCCAGATGTTTTCCCTTTACGTGTCTGCAGTGGCTTAGCTCTTCGGTTTGGCTTAAAAGAGCCACGGAATGTCATTTTTCCTAAGGAAGTTGTATGAATAAGAACTTAAAAATTGAGCCAGATCCATGTTTATCACCCTTTCTTTGTTCATTATTACCTCTCCACCTCTCCCCAAGGAGTGCCCTCAGTTACTTTTTCTTAATCACCTCCCCATGAAATGTTAACACCACAAACAAACCGTGTATCTATGGTTTATGATGTAATACGTGTATATGAGTGCGTTATACATAAAAAGAGTAGGGGTTTTTTGTTCACCTCTTTGAGGGCAATACTGCCTTTACCAAGTGTGCATGAGGTAGAGTGTTGGGTCCAGGGGTTCTTAGGCCCCCCGCACGTGGGCCATCTGGAGACACTTCGTCTGGGGTTGGGAAGAGCTGCTTCTGACTTCTAATGGGAAAAGGCCAGGAATGCTGCTAAAATCCTACAAGGCAGAAGATAGCCCTCCACAACAGAGTTCTCCTGCCCAGGATGTCAACAGAGCTGAGGCTGAGAGACCTGACAATCCCCAGCGGGGATTGGGCAACAATCCCAGCGGATGACCGTGGGACCAAATTCACAGATACCCTGAAACAAAGAGATGAAGCTCAGTGGTCAAATTAGTACAGGGATCTCTGGGCTTGGGTTCAGGCTAAACACAGCTCTATACTGCAGCACTTCTTGGGGGCTTTCCAATGCCAATTATCATTGTGAACTCTGGAAGTAGATATAGAATAAAAAAGTCCCAGGCAGCCCAGGTGGCTCAGCGGTTTAGTGCCGCCTTCAGCCCGGGGCGTGATCCTGGAGACCTGGGATTGAGTCCTATGTCAGGCTCCTACATGGAGCCTGCTTCTCCCTCTGCCTGTGTCTCTGCCTCTCTCTGTGTGTGTCTCTCATGAATAAATAAAATCTTTAAAAAAAAAAAAGAATAAAAAAGTCCCTATTTGACCAGTTAAACTATGCCCGTTACACAGGGTAATTTACAGAATAAGCATATTTTTAGGTTCCGCTGCCCTCTTTTCTCTTCAACACGATGGCCAAACGCTTTGGCAGAGGCAGCCTTGCAGCAGACACAGAGAAGCAGATCTTCCTGAAGACCCTGATGGACAAGACCATTGTCCTTGAGGTCGAGCCCAGCGGCACCATCAAGAATGTCAAAGCCAAAATCCAAGACAAGGACGGCATCCCGCCTGACCAGCAGTGTTGGATTTTTGCAAGCAAATGGCCACTTTCTACAACATCCAGAAAGAGTCCACCCTGCACTTGGTACTTCCCCTGCGGGGCAACACCATCAAGCCTCCCCTCAGTAAGCTGGCCCAGAAATACAAGGGTGACAACATGATCCACCACAATGCTCGCCTGCACCCCCATCCTGCCACCTGCCACAAGCAGTGCAGCCACACCAACAGCCTGTGCCCCAAGAAGGTCCTTCGCCAGCAGGGTGGCCTCCTGCCTAAGCCCTAAGGCCCTGGGGTTTCAGTAAAGTTTCCCTTTCACTGACTGGAGCAATTTAAAAAAAAAAATCCCCCTAGTTTTAGAAATGTAGAGCCAGAGTAAGCTTCTATCATGAAATCCCAGGCCTTGAAGGACAAGGTAGAGAGCTGGAGGCACAGTGGGAAAGCCATGAGAGCCCTGGGCAAGCCCATCTGAACACATTGTCTAAGCCTCCACGGACCTGGCCTTGGGGGAGGAGTGTTTGGGTGTTAGTTCTAGAGCATGTGCGAGCCAGAGGTCCAGATGATCGTGTGTTGTCATTGGTCATTGTGGGCCTGGAGACACCTCTTTGAAAGGCAGTAAATGCTCCCATGACTGAACCTGGCCACATGGGAAGCATCCCAGGTCCAAGGGAGGGAGATCATGAGTCCCAGTGTCTGTGTTGGTTGAGAGCACTGGCTTGGAGGCCTGCTCCGTCTGGCTTTGGATCCCAGTGCCACCACCTCATGGCTATGTGAACCTCAGTCTTCTCATCTGTAAAAGGGGTGATACTGCATGAGGACTGTTGAGAGGACTGGGGAGCTCAAGCAGTTGGCATGGTGCCCGACATAGGCGCTCCACTGTAGCACTAGCCATGGAAATTAGGGCCATAGATAAAATGCACAGTAATAGCTTTCTCTCATGAAGGAGCTGAGCCTGGCATGTGGCCTGTAGCTACAATGAGGAATCCGGGAGGTATTTGGATTCTGACTCAGTGGGCCACGCTTCATCTCCGAGTTAGGGCTAAGGCGAAGAGCAGGTTTCATGTTTCCGAATGCAAAGGTGATCGCCCTGGAGAAAGTGAGTTTCAGGTTTACCAAGTCATAATGTTACTGTCCTGGAAAAACGCTAAGTAGATTTTCCCTCCAGTAGGGGTTTCAAAATTAAATAGTACTCTTACCTACCCCCCAAAAGGATCACATTGTTGGTAATGTCTATGTCATAAGTAGGGAAATAGGAACCCAGAGACGGGACAGGGTGTACTCAAGGCATCATGGCCAGACACAGTTGGGGCTAATGCATACACTCTTGACATGTTCATAGACCATCTTTCACTGGGCTAAGAACGTCAAACCTGACCAGAGAGGAGCAGACAAGTCCTCCCCCAAGGCAAGGTGCTGGGTGGCATCAGCATCCCAGGGGAAGGAAGCACTAATGTAAGACTACAGCGCCCTCTGGTGTACCAAACCTTATCTCAACACCAAAAACATTAAGTATATACCCCAGGCCACACGGAACACACCAACCCCCAGGAACCAGCCTATTTGACACTGGACGCCACTCCCAAGGCCTCGGGAGGAGCTCCGTGGGAGCTCAGCGGCAGAGCAGTGGTAGTAAAGCATCAAAGATTAGGGGGCGCCTGGGTGGTTCAGTCGGTTAAGCATCTGCCTTCAGCTCTGGTCACGGTCTCAGGGTCCTGGGATGGAGCCCCCCTCCCCCACCGTGAGCTCCCTGCTCAGTGGGAAGTCGGCTTCGCCCTCTCCCTCTGCCCCCCACCCTGCTCATGCTCTCTCAAATAAAATCTTTAAGAAAAAAAAGCATCAAAGGTTTGGCGTCAGACCTGTTAACATTTAAAATGAGAGAAGGCGGGATGCCTGGGTGGCTCAGCGGTTGAGCCTTTGGCTCAGGGCGTGATCCTGGGGTTGAGGGATCAAGTCCCACATCAGGCTCCCGGCATGTGCCTGCTTCTCCCACTGCCTATGTCTCTGCCTCTGTGTGTGTGTGTGTGTGTGTGTGTGTGATGAATAAATAAATATAATCTTCTAAAAAATAAATAAAATAAAATGAGAGAAGGCTACCAAGCAGGGCCACACAGGGTACTGTACCCAGGGACAGAGTGACAGCAAGGTGGGACTCTAGGGGGCAGCTTATGTTTGACAAGCAGGGTGAGGTTAGTTTCTTTTTATGGGTTCTCTGTTAATAGGCTAATTGGGATAATTTGAGATTGTGCAAAGGAATTGGCCCTAGCTGTCTAGTATCTGGTCCCAGGGTGATTCGGGCTAGTGGACAGTTCCCCAGAGCAGAGATGCTGATAAGGAAGTGACTGGTCGAAAAGGGTAACTGATTGGCCTCTACCCAGGGCCTCAAGCTGGATCAAGACTGTATGTAAGCCATTTTACAGGGGAGGACTGAATACACATAACTTTGGTAAAGAAATAGGAAATTACAGACAATTCAATCACAAATTGATTTTTTTTTTTTTTTTTTTTTTTTTTTACAAATTGATTTTTAAAGAGATAGAAAGGGAATCCTGGGTGGCTCAGTGGTGAGCATCTCAGGGCGTGGTCCCAGGGACTGGGATTGAGTCCCACATCGGGCTCCTTGCATGGAACTTGCTTCTCCCTCTGCCTGTGTCTCTGCCTCTCTCTCTCTCTCTGGGTCTCTCCTGAATGAATGAATGAATGAATGAATACAAAATCTGACTTCTAATCTTTTTATTTTTTAAATTATAATCTTTTTAAAAATTGAATCATTACTTTAAATGCCTTGCATAAAAACAAAGTAAAAAAATAGTCAGGATAGATAAATTTACAGGAAAATTCTACGAAACATGCAATGTACATATAATTCTAATCTCATGCATTTTTCCCCAGAATTACAAAAAAAAAGGAATACTCCTGAACTCATTTTATGAAGTTAGTATAACCAAACTGTATGAAAAAAATTAAATTATTCAATTTCACTCATAAGTATGTTGATGCAACTATCCTATATAAAATACTAATAAACCAAACACTAAAATTGAAAAAGTACATAATGACCAAATTAAGTCCATTTCAGAAATGCAAAGTTGGTTTGATATTATAGAATCTATTATAATGCAAATCACCATATTAACAAAATAAATGAGAAAATCCACTGACACAGAAAAAGCATTGAATAAGTAGAATGATATTCACGATTTGGAAAAAAACCACACCATACGGCATTAAGAACAGAAGGGAACATCTAAGTCAATAAAGGTAACTGCAAAGAAAATCTCCCAAAAAGACCCATTTAATTGTAAATAGCAAAAGCCATTCCTTTTAAAATCAGGACTGTGACTAGAATGACCGTCAGCATCAGTTCTATCAGAGTTCATAGAAAAAGACAAGATTTTTAAATAAAATATATAATGAATTCAACAAAGTTGCAGGGTACAAAATCAATACACAAAAATCAGCTGCATTTCTATATACTAACAATGAACAATCTAAAAAAATTAAGAAAACAATTCCATTTACAATAACATCAAGAAAAATAAAATACTGGGAATAAACAATCTAGCAGGCCAGACTTATATTCTAAAAACTATAAAATGTTGCTGAAAGTAATTAAAGAAGACAGAAATAAATGGAAAGCCATCCCATGTTCGTGGCTTGAAAGACTTAATAATAAGATGTTGAACACCCAAGTCAGTCTACAAAGTTAATGCTATCCCTATCAAAACTCCAAAAGTGTATTTTACAGAAATAGAAAAAAAAAAATCCATCCTGGGGCACCTGGGTGGCTCAATTAGTTAAGTGTCCGACTCTTGATTTCAGCTCAGGTCATGATCTCAGGGTTGTAAGATTGAGCCCTGCATCAGGCCCTGTCTGGGTGTGAAGCCTGCTTAAGATTCTGACTCTCCCTCTGCCCCCCTAATTAGATAGATAGATAGATAGATAGATAGATAGATAGATAGATAGATAGATATAGATAGATAATTAATATTATTTTTAAAAATCCATCCTAAAACTCATATGGAATGTAAGGGACCCCGAAATGGCCAAATAGTCTTTTTTTTTTTTTAAGATTTTATTTATTTATTTCACAAAGAGAGAGTGAGAGAACACAAGCAGAGGGAGTAGCAGAGGGAGAAGCAGACGCCCCACTGAGCCAGGAGCCTGGTGCAGGGCTCCATGGGACCATGTCCTGATCCAACAGCAAACCCTTAACCGACTGAGCTACCCAGGCACCCCACAGCCAAACAATCTTGAAAAAGAACAAAGTTGGAGGTTTCACGCTTCCTGACTTTAAAACTTACTAGAAAGGTACAGTAATCAAAACAGTATGACTGGCATAAAGACAAACATATAAAGCAATGAACTAGAACAGACAGCCCAAAAATAAATCCTTACATACATGGTCAAATTATTTTCAAAAAGGGTGCCAAGGTCATTCAATAAAGAAAGGACAAGTCTTTTCAATACATGGTGTTAGAGAAAACTGGATATCCTCCTACAGAAGATTAAAACTGGATCTTTACCTTCACCATATTCAAAAATTAACTCAAAATAGATTAAGGACCTAAATATAGGGACGCCTGGGTGGCTCAGCAGTTGAGCATCTGCCTTTGGCTCAGGGCATGATCCTGGAGTCCTGGGATTGAGTCCCCCATCAGGGTCCCTGCATGGAGCCTGCTTCTCTCTCTGCCTATATCTCTGTCTCTCTCTCTCTCTCTGTGTCTCTCATGAATAAATAAATAAAATCTTTTTTTAAAAAAGACCTAAATATAAAAGCTAAAATTATAAAATTCATAGAAGAAAACATAGCAGAAAGCCTTCATGATAATGGATTTGACAGTGGTTTCTTGAAGATGACCCCAAAGACATAGGTAACAAAAGTAAAAATAGACTGAAGGACTATACCAAAATTTAAAACTTCTGTGCATCAAAGGACACAATCAACAGAGTGAAAAGGCAATCTACAGAATGGGAGAAGCTATTTGCAAATTATATATCTGATTAGGAGTTAATATCCAAAACATACAGAGAAGTCCTACAACTCAACAACGTAAAAATAACCTAATTGGGTATTGGTGGCACTGGTACAGGGATAGAAAAATAGAAACAGAAGAAAGTATCCAGAAATGAACTTTAGTGACTGTTCCAGAGACAGACTGAATATATTTTTGTTATTTTAAAAATCTCCAACAATATCCTACTCCCCAGAAATCCTATGTGTGAAACCCCATGTGTGAAATCAGCCAACCTCTTCCATGAAACCCTGACATAATAATATAATTAGAGAGGCTGCTAATGGGTTAAAATCCAGAGGAGAGTTGTCTTTCCAAATGCCCCAAGAGATACTTCATCACCCAAGACTACAATTCTTCAGGGCAGGGGTGCCCAGGTGGCTCAGTCAGGTGAGTGTTGGACTCTTGGTTTGGGGTCCAGTCGTTATCTCAGGGTGGTGAGATCCAGCCCCACGTAGGGCTCTGCCTTGGGTATGGAGCCTGCTTCAGATTCTTTCTCTCCCTCTGCCCCTCCACCCCTCTCAAAAAAATATTTTAAAAAAAATAAAAAATAAAAAACCACAATACTTCAAGGCATATTCTTTTTTTTTTTTTTTAAGATTTTATTTTATTTATTCATGGGAGACACAGAGAGAGAGGGAGGCACAGACACAGGCAGAGGGAGAAGCAGGCTCCTTGCGGGGAGCCCAATGCGGGACTCGATCCTGGGTCTCCAGTATCACACCCCAGGCCGAAGGCGGCACTTAACCACTGAGCCACCCAGGGATCCCCGTGCAGGGCATATTCTTGACACCATCTCCCATTGCACCCACCCAACACACACACAAACTACCAAATCCTATCTCTGGAACAACCATTCCTTCCAGCTACCTTTCTGCTCTTCTCAATGGCTCAATGCTCTAGCCATTCTGCGTTATACACAATTGGAGACAGCAAAATATATAAACAGAAGCTTGTATATTTTTAAAGTATAAACACTGTTAATGTCTCATTTTACATATGAGGGGGATGGTAAGTGAACGCGAGTAACAGAGACACAGTTACCATGGCCTTGGAGACGCTGACAGGATGGGTCACCAGGAGGAAGCAAGTGGGGAAAGAAATCACTTGTGCAGCCCTGAGAATCCTTAGGTGGAACCTGGGGAGGCAGGAGGTGGCTCTGGAGGCTGCAGAAGCTGCGCCGAGGGGCACGTGTTCTGTTGCTGTCTTTTTTTGGTCTAGGGGGAAAAGAAAAACAAACCAAAAAAAGGAAATAAGGGAGCCATGATGACCCACATAATGGGTCTCATGGTGCCAAACCCAGGCTTACAATAAGGAAAACTGAGACTGTGGGGAAGCAGTGGGAGAAACCCTGGGCCATCTCCCCGCTCCCTGTCTGCAGGTGTCCACCGCCATCGCCCGGACCCTCAGGAGCAGACCGCCCGCTCCCTCTCCCCCAGCCTCCTCCAGCCCTGCCACTTCCCGGACACTCCCACCTCAAGGTCCCAGACCTGCTGACATGTTAGCCCCACACGGCTCAGGCTTGGGATGTCCTCAGCTTCCCTGAGTGCCAGAGGTCCACGTGGAGAGGGAGATGGACAAGGAACAGCTACTCATTACCTGATCACATACACATGGCCCCGAGGTTCTCTCGTGGGGAACATTTGGAATATTTGAGAACAGTCCAAGATAAAAAATGATATCTAATATAAAACAAAATGGGTTTTTAATCAAAAACATTTTTCATACATTACCAAAGGTACTTTAAAAGTTTATGCAGAGGGGGATCCCTGGGTGGCTCAGCGGGTTAGCACCTGCCTCTGGTCCGGGGCGTGATCTTGGAGTCCTGGGATCGAGTCCCACATCGGGCTCCCTGCATGGAGCCTGCTTATCCTTCCGCCTGTGTCTCTGCCTCTCATTAATAAATACATAAATAAAATCTTTAAAAAAAATTTATGTAGAGGGTTGCCTGGCTAACTTACTTGGTATAGCATGTGACTCTTGATCTTGGGGTTGTAAGTTCAAGCCCCATGTTGAGTGTAGAGATTACTTTAAAAAAAATAAAATCTTCAAAAAAGCTATACAGAAAATATCATCTTTTGCTCTTTTCTGAAAATATTTCAACTTTATGTAATAACACAGATGATAGTGATAGAATCATGAAACAAAGAAATGCATTTTCCACTTTAAGTGTAACATCATCTCTTTATGGACAAAATCTGCTAATCAGCTAGGCTTTGCGAATAAGGGAATAACCATATTAGAGTTATACTATTAAAACTCACCCATTTAATATGTTCTAAAATGCTTTAGCTTCTTTCAGCTTCTCTAAGAGTTTCTGTTTGGTGCTTCTATTGCCTACAAAGTTGACTGTCACTCCAAACTCACTGTCACATCCTCATCTGCATACTAGGACCTCATTTGGGTGGTGTGCAAGCAGTTTTTAGTTCAATCTTATTTTATATCTAACATTTAGATTCAGAAGTTCAAAATGAACTCGGAGGACCCAAAGAATATTGCCATTCTTAAGATGTGTGGAAAATTTATATATGAAAATATATTCCTTCTCAATGAAACTGAGAGCTAACTTCCAGAATTCCTACAAATGATCACCAACAATACCAAGAGGATCGTCAACAATATCATTCCCACACACTTTATGGCTTATCAGTCATAGTTTATTATGACAGAGCTTGGACTATTTGGGGAGAAAAATCCTACCGTAACCTAAAACCTAGAAAAATTCATATAATTAGTTTTATGATAAAAATATTATTCCAGCTGTTATATCATATGGCAGATCTTTATTACTGTGCTTGCCCCCAAGCTAAAATGTAATGCTCCCATTTTGGCAGTTATTTTAAGGGCCACAGTCTGATTGATTATATACATGTATAGCCTTATCATCACTGAGTTCTGAGTTAAAAATAGATATAATGTACTCATTTAAAATAAACTGAAAAAAAATAAAATAAAATAAACTGAAATTTGGGATGCTGGGGGTCTCAGTCAGCTAAGTGTCAGACTCTTGATTTCAACTCAGGTCACAATCTCAGGGTTGTGAGATTGAGCCCCATGTCAGGCTAGGCACTGAGAGTAGAGCCTGCTTAAGATTCTCTCTTCCCTCTCCCTCTCCCAACCACCACCATCCCCCAATCCCCACTTGTGTGTATGTGTGCACGTGTATACGTTCTCTGTCTCTTTCTCTCTAAAAATAAAGGAAGGCACTTGATGTAAGTGATATATGCAACTGATGAATCACCAAATTCTCTCTCTGAAACTAACTAAATAACTAAAATAAACTGAAAGTCATTATGAAAGCTAAAATACTGATATTGAGTTGGGTCAAAAATGTATGTGTGTGTGTGTGTGTGTGTGTGTGTGTGTGTGTAGTACAGCAGTTTCCAAAGTGTGGTCCTAGGATCCCTAAGGGGCTCCAACATTCTTTCAAGGGGTTCAGTATTTTTATAATACTACTAAGTTAAATAATTTTAACTTTTCTCCAAAAAGTATACAGTGAGGGGCACCTGGCTGGCTCGGTTGGTGGAGCACGCAACTCTTTTTTTTTTTTTTTTTTTGAGCACGCAACTCTTATTCTTTATGTCATGAATTGGAGCCTCACACTTGGTATAGAGATTATGTAAAATAAATAATTTATTATTTTTTATTTTTTTAAATAAATAATTTTTTAAAGGATACCGCCACAAAATTAAAAAAACAACCCACAGAATGGGAAAAAATATTTGTAATTCATGTATCTGTTATAAGACTTAAATCTAGAATACATAAAAATGCTCACTAAGAAGACAAATAACCAAATTTAATATGGAGAAAGAAGCTAATACACATTTCTCCAAAGAAGAGATAAAAATAGCTAATAAGAAGCACATGAAATTCTGTGTTATACACAATTGGAGACAACAAAATATAGATATAAGATGTTCAACATCATTAGCCATTAGGGAAATGCAAAACATTTGATTTACAACTTCACATCCTCTAGGATGCTTACAAACAAACAAACAAAAAAAAACAAATAGTAAGAAGTGTTGGCAAGGACTAAAGAAATTGGAACCATCGTATATTACTAGTGGGAATGTAAAATGGTGCAGCCACTTTGGAAAACAGTTGGGCAATTCCCGAAACAATTAAAAAGAGTTACCGTATGATCCAGCAATTCCACTCCTAGGTATACACTCAAGAGAAATAAAAATATATATCCATACAAAAACTTACATATGTTAACAAAAACATTATTCATAATAGCCAAAAAGGTGTAAACAATCTAAATGTCCATCAAATGATGAATAGATTAAAATGTAGTATATCCATACAATGGAATATTATTCAACTATAAAAAGAAATAAAGTACATCATGTACTTTAAAAAATTATGGTAAGTGAAAAAAGTTGGCCCCAAAAAAACCCATTATTACTCCATTTATATATGTCCAGAATAGGCAAATCTATAAAGGTAGAAAGATTAATGGTTACATAGGGTTGGGGCAGAAGAGAGTGAGAGAATGGTGAGGGACGACAGGCTCTGCAGTGAGCCAGGATCCTGCTTGAGGATTCTCTCTCCTCTCCCTCTGGCCCTCCCCTGACCCTATTCACACTCTCTCTCCTTCTTTAAAATAAATATTTAAAAAAATAAAAAAAGAAAACAATGAAAAGACAGAAATGACTTTATGCGAATAGATGATCACTGCAGTTTGGGGGTGCCTGGGTGGCTCGGTGGCTGAGCGTCTGCCTTCCGCGTGTGTCATGATCCCAGGGTCCTGAGTCAGGTACCACGTCGGGCTCCCTGCAGGGAGTCTGCTTCTCCCTCTGCCTCTCTCTCTCTATCTCTCTGTGTCTCTCATGAATAAATAAATAAAT
Source organism: Vulpes vulpes (assembly GCF_048418805.1). Classification (NCBI taxonomy): domain Eukaryota; kingdom Metazoa; phylum Chordata; class Mammalia; order Carnivora; family Canidae; genus Vulpes; species Vulpes vulpes. The sequence continues at coordinate 54,599,516 of NC_132790.1, forward strand.
AAAATATTTTTTTAAAATGATCATTGCCGTATTATGTGGAATGCCAAAACAATGAAAGCAAATGAAATCTCCAAAATAGTGAAACACTTAAAACTGAGGAACAACTATATTTAGTTATTAAAATTATGTTTCTAAGGCACCTGGCTGGTTCAGTTGGTAGAACATGTAACTTTTGATCTCAGGACTCTAAGTTCAAGCCCCATATTGGGTGTATAAGATTACTTAAAATTTTCTTAAAAATCTTCTTCAGGGGATCCCTGGGTGGCTCAGTGGTTTAGCGCCTGCCTTCAACCCAGAGCATGATCCTGGAGACCCAGGATCGAGTCCCACGTCGGGCTCTCTGCATGGAGCCTGCTTCTCCCTCTACCTGTGTCTCTCATGAATAAATAAATAAAATTCTTTTTAAAAAATCTTCTTAAAAAGTTGTTCCTGAAGATTATGTAGTAATAAATGAAAATGGTTACATATGTAATGAAATGAAACACATCATACAGCTCTACTAGGTCATCACACTATGTAATTAAACTATAATGACTTGACGGAATATCACAGAGCTATAAAGAAATTATATCTCTACAGGGCAATTTGCCAATTTAAAAGGTGCATAAACTTTTTTTTTAAAGATTTTTATTTATTTATTCATGAGAGACACAGAGAGAGAGAGGCAGAGACACAGGCAGAGGGAGAAGCAGGCTCTATGCAGGGAGCTGGATATGGGACCTGATCCTGCGTCTCCAGGATCATACCCTGGGCTAAAGGCGGCGCTAAACTGCTGAGCCACCTGGGCTGCCCAAGATTTTATTTATATATTCATAAAAGACACAAAAGGAAAGAGACAGAGGGAGAAGCAGGCCTCATGCAGGGAGCCCAATGCGGGACTCGATCCGGGAACCCCAGGATCATGCCCTGAGCGGAAGTCAGAGGCTTAACCGCTGAGCCACCCAGGTGCACCTATACTTTCAAATATAAATCTTTTCCTAGAGGGACGCCTGGGTGGCTCAGTGGTTGAGCATGTGCCTTTGGCTCAGGGTGTGATCCCGCAATCCTGGGATCAGTTACCACTTGGGGTTCCCTGCATGGAGCCTGCTTCTCCCTCTGCCTGGGTCTCTGCCTCTCTCTCTCTCTCTCTCTCTCTCTCTTTCTGTGTGTATCTCTCATGAATAAATAAATAAAATCTTAAAAATATCTATATTTTCCTAGAAATTCAAGGTCTAATCAGTTCTTCTACACAGGAATTCATTTTCATTCACTGATTTAATAACTTATAGTTAGCATCTCCTATAGGATTGGCAGTGTGTTGGACCATGGGGATTTAAAGATGAATATTAATTAGTTCAGGATAAAAGTTCATAGATTTGTGGAGGAAATAAAAATATGATAATACAGTACTTGAAACAGAGTTGGATAGAATTTTGTCCTACAGTAGAAAAGTAACTATTTTGTTGGAATGAACAAGGCTTCTGAGAAAGCTGGTACTTGCTAGCTATATTTGCCAGACGAAGAATCCATGAGACTGTATCCCGGGCACCTGAATGGCTCAGTCGGTTAGACACCTACCTTCAGCTCAGGTCACGATCCTCGAGTCCCAAGATCAAGTCCTGTATCAGGCTCCATGCTCAGCTGGGAGTCTGCTTCTCCCTCTCCTGCTGCCCCCTCCCTACTAGTGCTCTCTTTCTCTCTCTCTCAAAAAAATAAATAAAATCATTAGAAAGACAGACAGACAGACTGACTATATCCCAAGGTAAAGAAAACCATGGGGCCAGAAGCAAGGAGTGGAGACAGGACAGATGTTGGGTCAAAGATCATAAAAAGTTGGGCAGCCCCGGTGGCGCAGCGGTTTAGTGCCGCCTGCGGCCCGGGGCGTGATCCTGTAGACCCTGGATCGAGTCCCGCGTCGGGCTCGCTGCATGGAGCCTGCTTCTCCCTCTGCCTGTGTCTCTGCCTCTCATTCTCTCTCTGTGTCTCTACGAATAAATAAATAAAATCTTAAAAAAAAAAAAGATCATAAAAAGTTTACTGTGGCAGAGCATAATAATGGTAATCGAGAGGCTGTTGTTGCTGGTCATCAGTATCCTTTTCAAATACGAAAAGCCATAATCTAATCAATCCTGCTCTCTCAGATTGAGATGAATAATACAGGTAAAAACAGGATCCTAGGGATCCCTGGGTGGCTCAGCGGTTTAGCGCCTGCCTTTGGCCCAGGGCGCGATCCTGGAGTATCGGGATCGAATCCCGCGTCGGGCTTCCGGCATTGAGCCTGCTTCTCCCTCCTGTGTCTCTTCCTCTCTCTGTCTATCATGAATAAATAAATTTAAATAAATAAATAAATAAATAAATAAATAAATAAATAAATAAATAAATAAATAAATAAAAAACAGGATCCTAGTAGGTGAACTACTGAATGTTCACTGTGAGAGACCCTCTCCTGAGCACCCATCTACTGTCCCTTTCAGTCCTGTTTGTTTCACCATCTGCCCTATGTTGACAGGGAGGCTGAGACACAAACATATTAGCAGTCATGCCAACATCACAACGCTGTTAAGTGATGGACTTAAGAGTAACACCCAACACCTGAGCTATCTTGTCTTCACATCAGCTCAGGCTGAATTGTCAGCCCATATCATGTAAGCATGGTACCATGGGTCCACAAAGAACCCCAGCTTCTCCTGAGAACAAGTACTGAGGCAGTAACAATCTGGCTGGACTGGAAAGTAATTATGCTGAAAGGTTACAAACTGTAGGATGCCATTCTTATAACAGGCTGGAAATGGCAAAATTGCAGAGTCTAAGAACAGGTGAATGGTGGCCAGGTGATAGCCCTTAGGAATCCTCTCTGAGAAAGCATTTGACAAAATACAGCATCCATTCCTGATCAAAACACTTCAGAGTGTTGGGATAGAGGGAACTTTCCTCGACATCTTAAAAGCCATTTACGAAAAGCCCACAGCAAATATCATTCTCAATGGGGAAGCACTGGGAGCCTTTCCCCTAAGATCAGGAACAAGACAGGGATGTCCACTCTCACCACTGCTGTTCAACATAGTTCTGGAAGTCCTCGCCTCAGCAATCAGACAACAAAAAGACATTAAAGGCATTCAAATTGGCAAAGAAGAAGTCAAACTCTCCCTCTTCGCCGATGACATGATACTCTACATAGAAAACCCAAAAGCCTCCACCCCAAGATTGCTAGAACTCATACAGCAATTTGGTAGCGTGGCAGGATACAAAATCAATGCCCAGAAATCAATGGCATTTCTATACACTAACAATGAGACTGAAGAAAGAGAAATTAAGGAGTCAATCCCATTTACAATTGCACCCAAAAGCATAAGATCCCTAGGAATAAACCTAACCAAAGAGGTGAAGGATCTATACCCTGAAAACTACAGAACACTTCTGAAAGAAATTGAGGAAGACACAAAGAGATGGAAAAATATTCCATGCTCATGGATTGGCAGAATTAATATTGTGAAAATGTCAATGTTACCCAGGGCAATTTACACGTTTAATGCAATCCCTATCAAAATACCATGGACTTTCTTCAGAGAGTTAGAACAAATTATTTTAAGATTTGTGTGGAATCAGAAAAGACCCCGAATAGCCAGGGGAATTTTAAAAAAGAAAACCATAGTTGGGGGCATCACAATGCCAGATTCCAGGTTGTACTACAAAGCTGTGGTCATCAAGACAGTGTGGTCCTGGCACAAAAACAGACACATAGATCAATGGAACAGAATAGAGAACCCAGAAGTGGACCCTGAAATGTACGGTCATCTAATATTTGATAAAGGAGGAAAGACTATCCACTGGAAGAAAGACAGTCTCTTCAATAAATGGTGCTGGGAAAATTGGACATCCACATGCAGAAGAATGAAACTGGACCACTCTCTTTCACCATACACAAAGATAAACTCAAAATGGATGAGAGATCTAAATGTGAGACAAGATTCCATCAAAATCATAGAAGAGAACACAGGCAACACCCTCTTTGAACTCGGCCACAGTAACTTCTTGCAAGATACATCCACAAAGGCAAAAGAAACAAAAGCAAAAATGAACTATTGGGACTTCATCAAGATAAGAAGCTTTTGCACAGCAAAGGATACAGTCAAAAAAACTAAAAGACAACCTACAGAATGGGAGAAGATATTTGCAAATGACGTATCAGATAAAGGGCTAGTTTCCCAGATCTATAAAGAACTTATTAAACTCAACAGCAAAGAAACAAACAATCCAATCATGAAATGGGCAAAAGACATGAAGAGAAATCTCACAGAGGAAGACATGGACATGGCCAACACGCACATGAGAAAATGCTCCGCATCACTTGCCATCAGGGAAATACAAATCCAAACCACAATGAGATACCACCTCACACCAGTGAGAATGGGGAAAATTAACAAGGCAGGAAACCACACATGTTGGAGAGGATGCGGAGAAAAGGGGAACCCTCTTACACTGTTGGTGGGAATGTGAACTGGTGCAGCCACTCTGGAAAACTGTATGGAGGTTCCTCAATGAGTTAAAAATAGACCTGCCCTACGACCCAGCAATTGCACTGTTGGGGATTTACCCCAAAGATTCAGATGCAATGAAACGTCGGGACACCTGCACCCCGATGTTTCTATCAGCAATGGCCACAATAGCCAAACTGTGGAAGGAGCCTCGGTGTCCATCGAAAGATGATGGATAAAGAAGATGTGGTCTATGTATACAATGGAATATTCCTCAGCCATTAGAAACGACAAATACCCACCATTTGCTTCAACGTGGATGGAACTGGAGGGTATTATGCTGAGTGAAGTAAGTCAATCGGAGAAGGACAAGCAGTGTATGTTCTCATTCATTTGGGGAATATGAATAATAGTGAAAGGGAATATAAAGGAAGGGAAAAGAAATGTTGGGAAATATCAGGAAGGGAGACAGAACATAAAGACTCCTAACTCGGGGAAACGAACTAGGGGTGGTGGAAGGGGAGGAGGGCGGGTGTTGGAGGGGAATGGGTGACGGGCACTGAGGCGGACACTTGACGGGATGAGCACTGGGTGTTTTTGAATTGTTGTAAATTGAACACCAATAAAAATTAATTAAAAAAAAAAAAAAAAAAAGGAATCCTCTCTGAGGCGGTCAGCCCCCCTCTCCTGGTATCTCCTGAGCTCCCCCGAAGGTTTTCTTCCACCTCCAAAGCCAGTCTTCCTCTCTTCCAACGATGCTGCTACAGCTCTTTCTGGGAGATTCATCCTTCTCATTGAGTCAGGATAGGAGACACCAATTTTCTCTCTGCACCCAAGGGACCTTCTACAGACTAACACTTTTCCCAAACTCTGAAGAACCAAACATGCATTACTTTCTAGTTATGAACAAATGCACCACACGAAGTCAAGAGGAAGCCATCAAAGAGCAAACCCGAGCACTGCAAAGTGATCGATGGCTGATGGATGATTAGTCCCCTCCATAAACATCGAGGCCAGCTGAGACCCAGGGCCCCAGCCTGCCCCCCCCCCCCCCTGCCGCCCAGGTACAGCAAGAGACCCACTGAGGTGGGGGGTGAGGCACAGCTCAGGGTCAGCCCTGGGGGAAAAAGCCCAGCATTCCCAAACCTTGACCTCATGACCTCATGATAAGGTTTTCCTCAGGAACACCTTCTCCCACCCACTCCTATGTCCTCTACCATTTGTCTCAGTGTTTCCTTCACTTCCAATGTAGAAGTAATAAATACTAAAATCTCACTATCCCCTAAGAACACTGGTGCTCACTCTATCTCCATCTCTATCTCAAATAAATAAATAAATAAAATCTTTAAAAAAAAAAAAAGGAATTTAGAGTAGCCGGGGGAAATGTCTAAAAAGAGAATACCCCAGCATTGAGTAAGCCAGGTTCTGTATCAGCCCTTATTCATGCTCCCCACACTCTAATCATCTCTGGGGTTGTGGTTCTTTCTCAAACACTCCTGCTTCTAAAGAATTTGGAGGAGATGGGATCCCTGGGTGGCGCAGCGGTTTGGCGCCTGCCTTTGGCCCAGGGCGCGATCCTGGAGACCCGGGATCGAATCCCACATCGGGCTCCCGGTGCATGGAGCCTGCTTCTCCCTCCGCCTGTGTCTCTGCCTCTCTCTCTCTCTGTGACTATCATAAATTAAAAAAAAAAAAAAAAAAGAATTTGGAGGAGAAAAAAGATCTCCTCGCTGCTCATTTCCCATTCCCATCATGTCTCCGTTTTCCTCCTTCAATGCCCATCCCCTGTGAAATGCAGGCCATCAGACTCCTACTTCTGTACTGCAGTAGGATCTACCCACAATTAGCCAATTCCTTCATTCACTGAAGACTCTTCACCTGGCTTAGAGTCTTAATCCTTCATGACATTACTCTCCATCATGCATTTCAGCTGTGGTCACTGATTATCACTCTAGTACCTTGGACCCAGTTCCTCAACCACATTTTCGAAAACCCTTTCTGCATCTTACCTGGTCATTGTCAACTTTGCCACCTCCCAGATGTCCACTTCAAGCATCCTACTCTCCAAAAACCACTTTCTATTTTCTTTTAAAGATTTTATTTATTTATTCATGAAAGACACAGAGAGAGAAAGGCAGAAGGAAAAGCAGGCTCTAGGCAGGGCGTCTGATGTGGGACTTGATCCTGAGACCGTGGATTACTGCAGAACACAGATAGTCTATATAAATCTGTAAACAAGATAAACATTGAAAGTGTGTGGATGCTTTGTTTAGAGTAAAAAAAAATCGGGATCCCTGGGTGGCGCAGTGGTTTGGCGCCTGCCTTTGGCCCAGGGCGCGATCCTGGAGACCCGGGATCGAATCCCACGTCGGGCTCCCAGTGCATGGAGCCTGCTTCTCCCTCTGCCTATGTCTCTGCCTCTCTCTCTCTCTCTGTGTGTGTGACTGTCATAAATAAATAAAAATTAAAAAAATATATTTAAAAAAAAAAAATCATGCTCCATGGTGGATCATGCCCTGAGCCAGGGGCAAGTGCTCAACTGCTGAGCCAACCAGACATCCCTCTTTTTTCTTACCACCCATCTTAATAGTTCTTCTCCAGTGATCCCTCGGCCCCTTTGAGGCCTCCATGATTGGTTCACTTTTTTTTTTTTAATAGACTTTTTTATTACTTTTATGTACAAAAAATTCAACAGCTTAGCCCAGTTTGGTGGCCAGTTCTTTAGCCTTCACCCTTTCCAGCTCGGCAAGGTGAGCCACCTACTTTGTACCTAGGACATTGCCTCCCTAGTGACAGCAGATCTCATCATATCTGTCATTGGAATTGGTCCTGATAACTTCCACCAGCTTAGCCAAAGCTTCTCACTGTTGCATCCGGATGCAGCAGGGCCTTTTGACAAGATGGGTGAAGTCCCTTTTGGGCTGGATGTCCTATCCAATGCTAAAATTATTGGTCCTTTTCTCAAACAGGGGACTGACCACCTTCTCAACCTCTAGCTTCTTCACAGCAATAGGGACAGGGCCCACCATCTTCCCCTTAGCCTTCTTTCCTTTTGGAACCTTGGATGGCTGGAGAAAAGAGTGGCTCACCACTCTTGCTGCCCGTAACCCACTTTGTTTCTTTGCCTCCCTTCCACCTAGTTACAATACTGTGACCCCATCACTATAATAACTCACTTCAGTAATCATCAACTCCCTATCCTTTCTGTACCCCAACCCTAGTCGATGTAACTCTGCTTATTTGTCACTTGAATCTGAGCAGCTTACTGTGGTGGAAGGAAAAAACCAAACAAACTAGATGTGTGTAGACTGATCTCACATCTAGTTTCTAATCGTGAATGTTATTTGGCCCTTGACATTATCTAGCAGTCTTACTGGATTTCTCCCATCAGTTTACTCCTCCATTCTCTGAAATATCATATCCTACCTCCTTTTATTCCAGAATTCCAGCATTCCTCTCATTTCAGCTTTGACCATTTCTTGATTTACTGAAAAATAGAAGAGCCGCCTCACTTTCCAAATCTTCCAACCTGTTTGCACTTCATCCACATCATGTCCTGGTAAAATGCATGGCCCTCCTTTGCTCTTACTAAGGTCAACAACTGCTCAGTCTCCCTTCTCTGCTAGTCACTCCCATATATAAAAAACCTTTTCTTTGACTCCATGGTCCACTTCCCCATGTTCCACAACTACAGCTAGTTTCTCTGCTTTCCTTTATAGCAAAATTCTCCAGAAGAACCGTCTGTGCTTGTGATCCCTGAAAATGCCACTCTCTCTATCCAGTTCAGTCTGGTTTTATCTCTACAACTCTATGGATTGTGTTCTTGTGTAAATCACCAACAACCACCATTTTTCTCCAATACAAACCCAATTTCCAAACAAGTAAAATTACAAATTTTGGTTAGCAGAAGAAAGCACAATGAAATCTTAGCTTATGAGAAGAGTGAAAGAAACTTATGGTAAATGTTCCATCAAACACACTATAATAGTGCAACATCTGCCTAACAAATTGGCAAATATTCTTAAAATATGCAAATTCTCATTGGTAAGGAAGATATAAGCAGTTACTCATACACTGAGAAGGCTGGGTCAGCCTACTTATAGGGAAATTTGAGAATATGTATTAAAGGCCAGAAACATGTACTGTTTGACCCAAGAATTCTACTTCAAAGTAATTTTTCTAAAAAAAAAAAAAAAAAAAAAAAGTAATTTTCTTTTGGAATGAATTAGAACTAATCATTAAAATTAATGTAAAGAATTGGTGCCTGGTCAGCTCCGGTGGCTTCAGCAGTTTAGCATCGCCTTCAGCCCAGGGGGTGATCCTGGAGACCCGGGATCGAGTCCCACATCAGGCTCCCTGCATGGAGCCTGCTTCTCCCTCTGCCTGTGTCTCTGCCTCTCTCTCCCTCTCCCTCTCCCTCTCTCTCTCTCTCATGAATAAAATAAATAAAAATCTTTAAAAAAAAAAAAAGAAGAGGTGCCTGGATAGCTCAGTCGGTTGAGCATCAGACTTTTGGTTTCAGCTCAGGTCCTGATCTCCGGGTCGTGGAATCAAGCTCCCTGTCTGCTCTGTGCTCAGCAAGGAGTCACTTGAGATTCTCTCCCTCCCCTCTGCACCCACCCCACTCTCCCTCTCTAAAATAAAATCCTTTATTTTTTTTTTTTAAGATTTTACTTATTTATCTGACAGAGAGAGCACAAGCAGAGGAAGTGGGAGAGGGAGAGGGAAAAGAAGGCTTCCCATCAAGCAGAGAGCCTGACATGGGACCCGAGCTGAAGGCAGACACTTAAATAACTAAGCCACCCAGGCACCACTAAATAAATTCTTTCTTAAAAAAAAAAAAAAAGAGTAATGTAAAGGAAAGTCATAGCAGCAGTATTGAAAGAGTGATAATTGTTAATAATCTAAAGGCCAGGCCAAGTAGTATGAATCAATTGATTATGGAACACCCACGATATAGAATATTATACAGTCTTTATGCTACTGATTTGGAAGACTCTTAAATGAAAATATTCTCCCAGGTATGAAAAAGTAATGAGTATATTCCTATAATATATATATATAGTATGATTCTAATTTTGCATCATGTTTCTGTATATACAAAACATTGGCTCATTATTATTTTATATATTATACACATTTACCGATTATATGTAGAAATGAAATGATGATAATATCCTTGTAAATCCTTCTTTAAAATTTCCTTGTTAATAAAGACCAAAAGAAGTAAAATAAATAGATAAATAAATAAATAATAAAATTTCCTTGTTTTTCTTTCTTTAAAATTTCTTTTTAGATGTTCTTAGATACTTGAAAATGTCAGTGATGATATGTCACTGGGAGAAATTCCCTCCAAGCTCATGTCTACTCTTATCTGTTGGGGTATCTCAGTCCTTCCTTTCATTGCCAAGTTATTTGAAATAGGAAGCTACACTCAGGGATCCCTGGGTGGCACAGTGGTTTGGCGCCTGCCTTTGGCCCAGGGCACGATCCTGAAGATGCGGGATCGAATCCCACGTTGGGCTTCCAGTGCATGGAGCCTGCTTCTCCCTCTGCCTGTGTCTCTGCCTCTCTCTGTGTGTCTCTCATGAATAAATAAATAAAATCTTTAAAAAAAAAAAAAAAAAAAGGGAAGCCACGCTCACGGTACTCACTTTGTCCACCTCCATTCACTCCCCTTGCCAGGGTTATTTCCTCATTCTTGTTGTAATATTGCTATCAAGGAGAGTCTTGGTCTCCTAATTTTCTTTCTTTTTTTTTAAGATTTTATTTATTTATTCATAATAGACATAGAGAGAGAGAGAGAGAGAGAGAGAGGCAGAGACACAGGCAGAGGGAGAAGCAGGCTCCATGCAGGGAGCCTGACATAGGACTCGATCCTGGGACTCCAGGATCGTGCCCTGGTCCAAAGGCAGGCTTTAGCTAAACTGCTGAGCCACCCAGGGATCCCCCGGTCTCCTAATTTTCAAATCAGATTTCCACCTCTAGGTTCTTACTTGAACCCAAGGCATTTTACACTGCATTCCACTATTTAATTTTCCAAAATCTGTACTCATTTGCTTTCTGTAGCAGTGACCACTCCTGGCTTTTCTTGCAGCCCAGTGCTTGCTTCTTCAGTCCATCCCATTTAAGTGGGTCCATCCATGCTCTTTTTTCTTCTCATGTTGCACACATTACCTGATTTTTTTTTTTTTTAGGTTTGATTTATTTATTCATGAAACACAGAGAGGCAGAGACACAGGCAGAGGGAGAAGCAGGATCCTTGGAGGGAGCCCGATGGTGGGACTCGATCTCCAGACCCAGGATCATGACCTGAGCCAAAGGCAGATGCTCAACTGCTGAGCCACCCAAGCATCCCGTCACAGTACCTGAAATTTTAATTCCAGTGGAAGATTTACCATGAGGCCTATAAAGTTTATCCCTTGTGGCCTCTCACTCACAATTTGCATGGGCTCCTTTGAAGGCCCTGGGAAGGAACCTAGTATTTTTTTTAAAGATTGTATTTATTTATTCATGAGAGACACAGAGAAAGAGGCAGAGACACAGGCAGAGGGAAAAGCAGGCTCCATGCTGGGAGCCCGATGTGGGACTCGATCCCAGGACTCCAGGATCAAACCCTGGGTTGAAGGCAGCACTAAACCACTGAGCCATCCAGGGATCCCCAGGACCCTATTATTAAAGGGTTTTTTTAAGGTATTAGTATGACTTTCATACAAATATAAAATAAACATGTTAAAGATTTTAAGCATAGTGAGGGAACCAGGCAGATGTTATATCTACAAAGAACAGACACATTTACAGATTAGGAATATTGAAATAAGTGTACAAATGGAGACAAAGCTCCCTCCACTGGGCAGAATTCATTTGCACTTTAACATATAAGAATTATCTTATGTTGCTCTCAGTTGTCTACAATTTAGAGTTGTTAAATGGCTCCATACAATCAGCTCCATACTTCGCAGCTAATACAGAAGACATGTGGTACGTAAGTTTTCTATGAAGCACAGATTTTTCTCTACAGTGCAGCAGTGTAACATGATTACAGCTTCTATTTAATAAAACAGACAAAAGTAAGATAGCTCAACTGCACTTGGTTAAGGCTGCTCTCTTCCCACCTGGAGTTTGCACACCCCGTGGCAGAGGTTCAGGGCTGGCCTTTGACATTTTGGGGGACCCAACTAAGGGAATATTGAGCTGAGAATATACTTAGATTGAACAGGATATATTTCTGTGGTCCCTCATCACCTCTGAATATAATTAAATCATTGCTAACTGTCATGGGACAGAAATGGCAATAGTCTTACTAATCTGACATGAAGCAAATGTGCCGAGCCCGGCCCAAAATTCAGGCTGTTTCATGGCAACATCAATTTGCCACCAAGTATCACCAACCTAAATAATATTTAAGATTGATTACTGGATCCCCAGGTCTTACCCCTCAAAGGAGAGAAGCGTGGGTACAAGTTTTCTCATATTTGACAATAATTTGACAAATCTCAAGAATTTGCAAGACACATTATAAGGCTTAATGAGCTGTGGTGCTGAAAGACACTTTTCTAATCTATCAGTAATGAAAAAGTTTTGATCACATGCTAGAAGTAAGATTGAACTACCTCTGTATTCTCTCTGTAGAAAACATTTGAAACATTGTTATATGAAGAAGTAATCGGAGTATGTGCAGCAGAAAATATGGGGTGTTCGTTTCTATAAAAATGCCTTGGACAATAGAAATTATATATTATTTTTCAGGATTTTGTGTTTGTGGTATTTTTCAGCTTTTTCAAATTTATAATTTATTATGATTTCCTGTAACATCCTAAAGAAATATTTCTTCTTAACCTAATTTTGTATTTGTGGTTTTGTAGTTTTTTCTCTTAAAGAGGGCCCAAAGGGACGCCCGAGTGGCTCAGTGGTTGAGTGTCTGCCTTTAGCTCAGGTCGTGATCCTGGGGTCCTGGGATCGAGTTCTCCATCAGGCTCCACATCGGGCTCCGCACCAGGAGCCTGCTTCTCCTCCCTCTGCCTCTGCCTCTCTGGGTCTCTCATGAATAAATAAATAAAATCAGAAGGAAGGAAAGAGAGGGAGGGAAGGGAGGGAGGGAAGCAGGGAGGGAGGGAAGCAGGGAGGGAGGGAGGAAGCTGCTATACACATTGGTATGCAGGGTTTTGCATGGACATTTGAGTAAGTGCCAAGGAGCATGACTACAGGTAAGGTATTTATATGGTAAGAGTATGTTCCGTTTTGTAAGACACTACCAATCTCTCTCCCAGGGTCTTGCACTCCCACTAGCAATGAACGAGAGTTCCTGCTGCTCCACATCCTTACCACCATCAAGTATTACCAGTTTTTCAGTTTCACTCATTCTAATAAGTTTGTGGTGCTATTTGCATTTCCCTAATGACCTGTGATGCTGAGAATATCTTTGTATGCTTACTTGCCACCTATATTTTGGTGACTGAATGACCACAATGTACTGGCTGTCAATTCCAAGCCTATAGGAGTCTGGTTATCATCACATCTTTTTTTTTTTTTTTTCAAGATTTTATTTAACTTATTCATGAGAGACGCACAGAGAGGCAGAGACACAGGCAGATGGAGAAGTAGGCTCCATGCAGGGAGCCCAATGCCGGACTCGATCCTGAGCTTCCGGAATCACAGCCTGAGCTGAATGAAGGCAGATGCTCAAACGGTGAGCCACACAGGCACCCCTGATTATTGTCACATCTCAAGTGACTGACCAGCAACTAAGCCCTTGTGAACTGTGCTGCAGCCGCTAGGGGTCAGGGATGACACAGGTCCCTATCAGACCAACACCATCCTTACGAGATGCCACCTGAATGTGAGTAAATTACAAACCTTCTATGGGTCAAGCGGTTGTCCCACTGCCAACACCTAGAGTGGGGCAATGCCTGTTCCTCAAATAGGAAGCCAGTGTCCTAAGGGTGGCTCCCATCCACCAAAGCTTTAAACGCTCAGTAAAGCCCGTTCTGTTTGTTCATTATTTTACTTATTTCTCACCATGATCCTGCACAGCAGCTACTAGAATTTCCACTTCACAGTGAGGACTCTGAGATTTGAGAGAGGTGTAATAACCCAGCCAGGGTCACTAATAAGCTAATATGTAGTGATGCAAGGACTTTGTGACCAGTGCTAGACAGGGCCTCTCCTGTCTGCCTTCAGCTCAGGGCGTGATCCCAGGATCTGGGATCAAGTCCTGCATCGGGTGCATTATGGGGAGCCTGCTTCTCCCACCACCTGTGTCTCTGCCTCTCTCTCTCTCTCTGTGTGTCTCTCATGAATAAGTAAAATCTTTTTAAAAAACTTTTTTTTAAATAAGAAAACAGGGGATCTCTGGATGGCTCGGCAGTTTGGCGCCTGCCTTTGGCCCAGGGCGCGATCCTGGAGTCCCCGGATTGAGTCCCATGTCGGGCTCCTGGCATGGAGCCTGCTTCTCACTCCTCCTGTGTCTTTGCCCCTCTCTCTCTCTCTCTCTCTATGTCTATCATGAATAAATAAATAAATAAATCTTTTAAAAAAATAAGAAAATAGAAAAATTCGACAAATATCTGGATATTTGACTATTGAATAAACTAATGAATAAATAAAATGGCATTGCCAAAGCCTCTAGTGTATCAGTGGAAGTGTCCATGGCAGGCCTGAGGAGGCTGCTAAGGGAGGCCAGGTGGCAGGAAAAAGAGAATATGTGATCAATTTTATAGCATGTTAAGTTTGGTAGTGGCAGAGAGTCCTGGAGACTTGATAAATAGGAAAATGAACTTTTAGATTCATAGTCATATATACAGACACGTATGTATGCAGCATGATCAGGAATGAAAATACTTAAAGCAAAAGAAAAGAGAACCCAAATGAGTAGGGAGTGGCCTTTCAAAACCAGAAGGCGGGGATCCCTGGGTGGCTCAGCAGTTTAGCGTCTGCCTTTGGCCCAGGGCGTGACCCCTGAGTCCCGGGATGGAGTCCCACATCGGGCTCCCTGCATGGAGCCTGCTTCTCCCTCTGCCTGTGTCTCTGCCTCTCTCTCTCTCTGTCTCTCATGAATAAATAAATAAATAAAAATCTTAAAAAAAAAAACAAAACCCAGAAGGTGCTATGTGGCCTGTGTCCCAACAGAGCAAACTGCCCCACCTACAAAAGGCACACACTGGGCCATTCCTCCATCTCCAACACTACTTCCTCCTCTGAGGCTGGCTTCTACCTTCTTCTTGGTCTCTGCCTTGCTTTAGGAAAAATGTCCTGGAGGGAGATCTTTTCAGGGGAGTTGCCTTTGTTGTTTTGCGGAAGGTGTAGCAATAACACGCGGTGCTGGAATCCTGACACAGCCTGTTTCTCAGGGATTCTGCTGGAGTTGGCTGAGAACCTTGACATGCAGGCACCTGCCCAGCCCTCCCTGCATGAGGGGCACGGGACGGTGTGTTCTGGGTGGATCCCTCACCCTCTCTCTCCTCATTCCCATGACAAACATGAACACTGTGGGCACATTCATAAACCGAGTACCCTGAGGACCTGATGGGAAGTCGCAGTCCAGGTTGGACACCTCTCCTACCCCCTTCTTACTGAGCACTCGTTCCCGTGTCAGCTTCTCACAGATAACCAGTGACTCATCTGGCAGACGGTGGTCCATACTGCTGTTGAAATCCCATGCAGCATAAGAAATTATACTGCCTAGAATACAGTGTAAGAAATTATAAATTTCAGATTCAGTGACAGCACAGTCCAGAGAAAATAGTCTGTCTTTAGCCTTCTGTAGCAAGGATAGCACATATTACTATAAACAGAACTCTGGATGTCATATATGATAGCCATTTCTATTCTATTCTATTCTATTCTATTCTATTCTATTCTATTCTATTCTATTCTATTCTATTCTAGATTGTATTTATTTATTCATGAGAGACACAGAGAAAGCGGCAGAGACATAGGCAGCAGGAGAAGCAGGCTCCCCCATGGGGACCCCAGTGTGGAAGGATCACAACCTGAGCCAAAGGCAGAAGCTCAACCACTGAGCCACCCAGGTGCCCTATGATAGCCTTTTTTTTTTTTTTTAAGGATTTTACTTATTTATTCATGAGAGACACACAGAGAGAGGCAGAGACATAGGCAGAGGGAGAAGCAGGCTCCATGCAGGAAGCTGGATGTGGGACTCCATCCCAGGACTGCAAGATATGCCCTGAGCCAAAGGCAGATGCTCTACCACTGAGCCACCAGGGCATCCCATGATAGCCATTTTAAAACCTGTTGGGAAAAAATAAATAAATAAATAAATAAATAAATAAATAAATAAATAAATAAATAAAAATAAATAAAACCTGTTGGGAATGCTTGACTGTAAAAGTTGCCAAGATAAGCCTCAATCACTGAAATCAAAGTTGACATCTTTTGAGTGAAACACCAAGAAACCACCCCACCCAAGAAAACAAAGTTGTTGTCAGGCCACCTGTCCTAGCAGGCCCCAAAAAGGCTTAGTTGAGCAGAAAGTACATTCACATCACAGAACCCACCAGGCATAAATGTGTGAATACCCAGTCAAAACCATGTGTCTGTATGACTTTGGAGTAAAAAGGACATGTTCCCATTTCTCAGTGTTGCTGGAAGATTTTGTTCCCAAACCCAGTTCCAAACTCCATACATCTTCCTCTTAAAGGGTTACCCTCTCATCCTCATTTCTTCCAGAAGTACCCTCATTCTAGCATTAGGCTAGGCACAGAGGGTCAAGAGTAAATGTAAATCATAACCCTGCCTTAAAAAAATAAATCATAGCCTTGTGGGGGAAAAGAAGATCAACACTGGAAATGGTGAGTTAATTGGGAAGACTATAATTGGTTTTAAACTGGCCTAGAGGGACACCTGAGTAGCTCAGTGGTTGAGCGTCTACCTTTGGCCCTTGGTGTGATCCTGGAGTCTCAGGATGAAGTTCCATATTGGGCTCCCTGCATGGAGACTGCTTCTCTCTCTGTCTATGTCTTTGCCTCTCTCCCTCTCTCTCTGTATCTCTCATGAATAAATAAATAAATCTTAAGTAAATAAATAGAATAGAATAGAATAGAATAGAATAGAATAGAATAGAATAGAATAAACTGCCCTAGACGATGCCTAAATGAAACTACCACTTCCTGAATATGAAGAATTAGAAAGAATAAGCCAACACACCCAAAACCTTTGCAGGTGGGAACATGGCCCCCACTTGAATGAAAAATGCTGCAAGTCAGGCATGAAATTAAACCACAGATGGACTTGGCTTACATCCCTGAATATAACTCACTTCCACACCATCTACTATTCATTCCTCACTCTGAATGCGTACAGTATTTATGTTGAGGAGAGGGCAATATGAAAGAATATAGCAAGTCCATCCCTATCCAGATGCCAACAGCATTTTTCATAGAACTAGAACAAAATTTCAAAATTTGTATGGAGCTACAAAAGGTTCCAAATAGTGCAAGCAATCTTGCAAGAGAAAAACGGGGGTGGGGGTGGGGGTGACTGGGTGACTGAAAGGGCACTTGACGGGATGAGCACTGGGTATTATTCTGTATGTTGACAAATTGAACACCAATAAAAAATAAATTTATTTAAAAAAAGAAAGAGAAAAACGAAACTGGAAATATTACAATTCCAGATTTCAAGTTATACTACAAAGCTATAGTAATCAAAACAGTATAGTACTGGCACAAAAATAGACACATAGATCAATAGAATAGAAAACCCAGAAATAAACAATTATATGTTCAATTAATATTTTTTTTATGTTCAATTAATATTTGACAAAAGAGGCAAGAATATGCAATGGGAAAAGACAGTCTCTTCAACAAATGGTGTTGGGAAAACTGGACAGCTACATATGAAAGAATGAAACTGGATCACTTTCTTACAACATCCACAAAAAGAAAGTCAATGGAACAAAGACAGGGGCACCTGGGTGGTTCAGTCAGTTAAGTGTCAGATCCTTGATTTCAGTTCAGGTCATGATCTCAGGGTTGGGAGATCAAGCCCCATGTCAGACTCTGTGCTGAGTGTGGAGACCGCTTAAGATTCTCTCTCAGGGTGCCTGGTTAGCTTAGTCAGTTGAGCAACTGCCTTTGGCTCAGGTCATGATCTCCAGATCCTGGGATCAAGCCCTGAATCAGACTTTCTGCTCAGGGGGAGTCTGCTTCTTTCTTTCTTTCTTTCTTTCTTTCTTTCTTTCTTTCTTTCTTTCTTTCTTTTTTCTTTCTTTCTTTCTTTCTTTCTTTCTTTCTTTCTTTCTTCTTTCTTTCTTTCTTTCTTTCTTCTTTCTTTCTTCTTTCTTTCTTTCTTTCTTTCTTTCTTTCTTTCTTTCTTTCTTTCTTTCTCCTTCTTTTAGTTCTCTCTCAAATATATAAAATCTTTATTTTTTTAAAAGATTTTATTTATTTATTCATAGAGACAGAGAGAGAGAGGCAGAGACACAGGCAGAGGGAGAAACAGGCATCATACACAGAGCCCGACGTGGGACTCGATCCAGGGTCTCCAGGAGTCTCCAGGATCACGCCCTGGGCTGCAGGCAGCGCCAAACTGCTGTGCCACGGGGGCTGCCCTATAAAATCTTTAAAATAAAAATAGAACTACCATATGATCAGTAATCATATGACTAGGTATTTACCCAACGACTACAAAAACATTAATTTGAGAGGATACATGCACCTTTATGTCTATTTATGTTTATTTATTTTTTTAAAGATTTTTTATTTTTATTTTTTTTACTAGGTCTTTTTTTTTTTTTTAAGATTTTATTTATTTATCCACAAGAGACACACAGAGAGAGAGAGGCAGAGACACAGACAGAGGAAGAAGCAGGCTCTATGCAGGGAGCCCGATGTGGGACTCGATCCCAGGACTCCAGGATCATGCCCTGGGTGGAAGGAAGGTGCTAAACCGCTGAGCCACCCAGGCATCCCCCCCCCCTTTTTTTTTAAGATTTTATTTATTTATTCATGAGAGACACACACACAGAGAGAGGCAGAGACACAGGCAGAGGGAGAAGCAGGCTCCACGCAGGGAGCCTGATGAAGATTTTTATTTTTAAGTAAGCTCCATACCCAACATGGGGCTTGAACCCACAACCTAGAGATCAAGTCACACACTCCACCAGCTAAGCCAGCCAGGCATTCCCACCTCTATGTTTATTACAGCATTATTTACAATAGCCAAATCATGGAATAAGCCCAAGTGTCTATTGATAGATGAGTGGATAAGATGTGGTATATATACAGGGGAATATTACTCAGCCATAAAAAAATGAATGAAATCTTGCAATTTGCAACAACTCAGATGGATCTAGAGAATATAAAGCTGAGGGAAATAAGTCAGAGAAAGACAAATACCATATGATTTCACTCATAGGTAGAATTTAAGAAACAAAACAAATAAAGGGAAGAAAAGAGACAAACCAAAAACAAACTCTTCTTTCTAGAGAAAAGATAGTTACCAGAGAGGAGAGGTGGGAGGGGATGGGTGAAATAGGTGAAGGGGATTAAGAGTTCACTTACCATGGTGAGCACTGAGTAATGTATAGAATTATACACCTGAAACCAGTTTAACACTGTGTGTTAACTATGCTGGAATTAAAAAAAGAAAAAAGATATAGAAAGTCCATAATGAGAAAATAAAGCCTATAGGGACACCTGGGTGGCTCAGGGGTTGAGGATCTGCCTTTGGCTCAGGGTGTGATCCAAGGGTTGGGGATAGAGTCACACATCGGGCTCCCTGCAAGGAGCCTGCTTCTCCCTCTGCCTGTGTCTCTGCCTCTCTCTCTCTCTCTCTCTGTGTCTCTCATGAATAAATAAATAAAATCTTAAAAAAATAATAAAAAAATATAAAGGAGTTTGAGGGGCACCTGGCTGGCTCAGTCACTAAAGCATGTGACTCTTAATCTCGGGGTTATGAGTTCAAGCCTCACATCTGGTGTAGAGATTACTTAAAAATAAAATATTTTTTTATTTTTTTAAAAAAGAAGTTCGACTTTTTTACAATCAATGACATAGCATTTTATACATTTTAGGGGGAGCAAATGGTTGTTGTTGAGGAGTGAGGCAATGAGGAAAGACTACTCTTCTGAGCTGCAGCAGGCCAAACCTAAGGCCATCCCATACCTGGACACTGTAACATCTACTTCAACCACTGGGTGCCTTGGCATCTCACCCTGAGTTGTTTTGTATTTACTTTGGTAAGTGTGATACAAAGGGAAAAACTTAAGACATTTTCCTTTCCTTATTTTGTACTCAAGATTTTGCTGATATTTGTCTGCTGATCAGTGTGTAAACACCATGAATAATTTCTATATGATTCTTAACATAAGCATGAACTTCTAATGTCATGTTAATACAACTCTTCTCTAAAGAAGTGTTCTAACCACCTTCCAAGTTAAAATTTAGAAGCAATTTTTCCCCCAAAATGAAAAGCTCAGGCAGCCCAGGTGGCTCAGTGGTTTAACGCCGCCTTCAGCCCAGGGCCAGATCCTGGAGACCCGGGATCGAGTCCCACATCGGGCTCCCGGTGCATGGAGCCTGCTTCTCCCCCTGCCTGTGTCTCTGCCTCTCTTTCTGTCTCTCATGAATAAATAAATAAAATCTTAAAAAAAAAAAAAAAAAAAAAAAAGAGAAGTTCAAGTCCTACTACATTAAAATATTGGTAAGTTTTTGGGCCTTTTATGGAGAATTTCAGGATTTAATGAAAGCCAGTAAGAAAGTTAACAGGGAAAACAGAACTGTTCACTATCAAAAAGAACCTCATAGGTTCACAATTCCTATGGGTAAAGCCAAGACCAAATAAGAGTTTTAATTAGGAAAATACTATACTTAAAAATAATAATCTAGGGGATCCCTTGGTGACTCAGCGGTTTAGCGCCTACCTTCATTCAGCCCAGGGCATGATCCTGGAGTCCTGGGATTGAGACCCACATCAAGCTTCTGCATGGAGCCTGCTTCTCCCTCTGCCTGTGTCTCTGCCTCTCTGTTTCTGTGTCTGTCCTGAATAAATAAATAAAATCTTTAGTAATAATAATAATAATAATAATCTAATAAAGAAATTATGGAAAGAAAAAAATAGTAACTTTATAGACACCATCTTTATAGACATCAATGATCAAGGTCAGTTGATAAATCATGTTGATAACATGAGCCTCCTGTTAAGCAGTGAGAAAGCAACAACAGCAAGGACAATGAGAACAGCATATGACCTCTGAGATACTAATCCCCAAGACTTCAAAACACCAGTTTAATCGTGAGAAAACCAGACATATTCAAAGTGAGGAAATATCTAAAGATAACCCTCAAAAGTGTCAAAGTCATGAAAAACGAAGAAAAATTGATAAACACCACAGATTGGAGCTTATTTGGGAGCATGATGACTAATAATAGAATTAGTCGCAGGACAGAAAAAGTACATTAGTGGCTAAACTGATGAATCAAAAAGAGTCTCTGGTTTAATTAATGGTATGGACTTGACGGGATGAACACTGGGTGTATGTTGGCAAATTGAACACCAATAAAAAATAAATTTATTATAAAAAATAAAAATAAAATAAAAATAAGAATAAAAAACTGTAATGTATAAAAAAATAATTAATGGTATGGTACCAATGTTAATGTATTAGCTTGATATATATATGTTATAACATTAGCAGACTTTTGGTGAAGGGTATACAGGAACCTTCCATGTAATCTTTGCAAGTTTTCTGTAAATCTACAATTACTTCAAAATAAGTTTAAAAAATAGAAGAAGGAATTCTATATGTTGGCAAATTGAACACCAATAAAAAATAAATTTATTAAAAAAATAGAACACGAAAAGGAGGAGAAAAGCAAAGGGAAGCAGGAAAACACAATTGGCAGGATTGTAAAATGGTACAACTGCTATGGAAAACAGTATAGCAGGCCCTCAAAAAATTAAAAATAGAATTACTATATGATCCAGCAATACCACTCCTGGGTAAATACCCAAAGAACTCAAAGCAGGATCACGAAGATATACTTGCACATCCATGCTCCTTTCAGCATTATTCCTCATTGCCAAGAGGTAGCAATCCAAAAGTTCATCAGTGGATGAATGAAGAAAGAAAATGTGGTATACACATAGAGTAAAATACTATGCAACCATAAAAAGGAAATTCTGTCATAAGCTACAGTGGGCCTCCATACAAAAAAAATATTGTATGATCTCACTCATATGAAATGTCTTAAGTAGTCAAAATCATAGAAACAGAAAGTGGAAAGGTGGTTGCCAAGGGCTGGGGGAGGGGAGAGGAGGAATTAGTGTCTAATGGATATAGTTTTATAAGATGAAAAAGTTCTAGAGATCAATTGTACAATAATATGAACATACTTAACATTACTGAACTGTGCATTTAAAAATCATTATGATGGGGGGTGTGGGGCGGGGGGCTCTGTCTGTTAAGCATCCAACTCTTGATTTCAGCTCAGCTCATGATCTCAGGTCTCAGGATTGAGCTCAGTGTCAGGTCCCACACTTAGCACAAAGTCAGCTTGAGGATTTTTCTCCCTCTGCCTTTGCCCCTCCCTATGCTTACACTCTCTTGCACACTCTCTCTCTCTCAAATAAATAAATAAATAAATAAATATTTTTTAAAAATGGTCAAGATGGTAAGTTTAATATTATAGGGGTTTTTTGTACCACAATAAAAAATACGATATAGCAGAAATTCAACAACTGAAAAATATAAAAACTAAAAATCAAGAACTCAATAGATGAATTTAAGAGAGATTTCGTCAACTAGAAGACAGGTTTAAAAAAAATCTAAAAATTGGGATCCCTGGGTGGCGCAGCGGTTTAGCGCCTGCCTTTGGCCCAGGGCGCGATCCTGGAGACCCGGGATCGAGTCCCACGTCGGGCTCCCGGTGCATGGAGCCTGCTTCTCCCTCTGCCTATGTCTCTGCCTCTCTCTCTCACTGTGTGCCTATCATAAATAAATAAAAATTAAAAAAAAATCTAAAAATGAAGTTCAGAAAGACAAAAGATGGAAATGCAGAAGCAAAGGTAAGAGATACAGATGATACATGAGAAGATCCAGCATACATTAAATAAGACTCCTTAGAGACAGAGGAAATAATGAGGCAGAAGCAATATTTAATAAAATAATGACTGGGGCACCTAGCTGGCTCAGTCAGTAGAGCATTTGACTTTTGATCTTGGGGATGTGAATTCAAGCCCCACACTGGGCATAGAGCTCAATTAAAAAAATTAAAAAGATACCGAGTGAAATTTTTCCAAAATTGTTGGACAATGACCAGAGGCAATTTCACCGCAAAGCCAATGAGGTCTAGATAGCTTCTGTCTCCTTCAGGAAGAGTCAGCCTCGCCGTGGTGGTGGTCGTGAAGCTGCGGGCAGGGGAGGCGGTTGGCCAGTATGATCACTATGTCTGGTCAGCAACAAACAACCCACAGTGGGTCTCACTGAGCAAGCACACCATGTATTTAATCCCAAGAAGGATTTATGCTAAGTGCTTCCTTGCTTCCCACTCAGAGACTACCTTCATAGTTACTGCCCCTCATCCAAGATGGGTGGGGATGCAGCCAGGAGAGGAATCCCAGAAGCAGGGGGACATGGACTACCCACTGGGCCACTGTGTGCCATGTGCAGCAGGATCAGGGCTAGTGTTCCCTCAAGGCTTGGCAATCCCTTGCTCCCCACCCCAATCACACTGAACAAGTTAGATGAGACAGACAAAAATGAGCTATGAAGCTGAAATGTTCCTAAATTATCAATAATAAAAAATAAATTTAAATCAACCATGCCAGAGGACTTTTCTTTTCCCTCTGAATAACATGAGATTTTAATATATGGTTGCCTTATGAAGAGGCAATTAAAAGAGTCTGGGGCCAAAAATATATGGCTGGAAAATGCTATAGAGATGTGTTGACAGTTACTAATAAATGTTTCCCTTTAATTTTGTGATAATTATGGTACCCATCAGCATTTTAAAGAATTTATTTATTTATTAGAGACATACACACACACAGAGAGAGAGAGAGAGAGAGAGAGAGAGAGAGGCAGAGACACGGGCAGAGGGAGAAGCAGGTTCCATGCGGGGAGCCCAACGTGGGACTCGATCCTGGGTCTCCAGGATCACACCCTGGGCTAAAGGTGGCACTAAACCGCTGAGCCACCGGGGCTGCCCCCCACATCAGCATTTTAGAAGTTATTAGGGACAACTGGGTGGCTCAGTAGTTGAGCACCTGCCTTCAGCTCAGGGCCTGATCCCAGGGTCCTGGGATCGAGTCCCACATCTGGCTCTCTCCAGGGAGCCTGCTTCTCTCTCTGCCTGTGTCTCTGCCTCTCTGTGTCTCTCATGAATAAATAATCTCTTTACAAATCTTTTAAAAAAGGGGGCGGATCCCTGGGTGGCTCAGCGGTTGAGCATCTGCCTTTGACTCGGGGCATGATCCTGGGGTTCTGGGATCGAGTGCCACATCGGGTTCCCTGCATGGAGCCTGCTTCTCCCTCTGCCTGTGTCTCTGCCTCTTCTCTGTGTTTCTCATGAATAAATTAATCAAATCTTTTAAAAAAAATCTTTTTTAAAAAAAGTTATAATTAGTTGTGATTTCTTTTCTCATTCAAAAATTCACTTTTATACCTATTTTGTATTCATAATTTTATGTTTATATTTTTATAAAAAGAGTCTTGAAAGTTGTACAGGCTTCAGTCTCCACAAGTTATAGATCTATCACTAGTAGTCACTACAAGAATAAGAAAAGGAATGTATAGTTTCAAAAGTAATAGGGCAATAAAGAGTAATTTTTAAAATCCTTAATCAAACCAAAGAAAGTATGAAAGGAAGGAACGGGAAAGGAGCACAGAACAGCTAGAATAGTAACAAAACACATAGTGTGCAAGACTGAAACTTACCAGCCACCCCACTTCTGGGAATTAGCACTGAAGATACATCTCTACCAATAAGCAATAGAAAGGCACAACGACTGTCACCAGGTTATTCTCTGCAAAATATTGCAAACCACCCAAACGCTATACACTAGGAGTGGTTGCGGGGACCATGGGAACCACATTGCAGAGTATTATACAGCTGTAAAAAAGAATAAGGATAGTCTCTATGAGCTGCCCTACCCTTCTGGTCATTTGTTCAATGAAAAAAGCAAAGTGCAAAAGAGTACAATATGCTCCCTTCGTGCAGAAAAGATGGGAATCTAAGAATATTTATGTATTTCTCATTCATGCCAAAAACCTTCAGGAAGGATAAACCACAGACTAAAGAGAGCAATTGCCTACAAGGGGGGTGGGTGGGGCAGGGTGGAAGGAATGGGAGGGTAGGAATGGAATTGTGGGCACGACGGGAAAGTAAGGCTTCTCTCCATGTACCTTTACCTTTTGTTTTTAGCAATTTTTTAAAAGGTATTTATTCATGACACACAGAGAGAGACAGAGGGAGAAGCAGGTTCCATGCAGGGAGCCTGATGCAGGATTCTATTCCAGGACCCCAGGATCACGACCTGAGCCATAGGTGGATGCTCAACCACTGAGCCACCCAGGTGTCCTTTTTAAAGCAATTTAAAAAGATTTTATTAATTGAGAGAGAGAGGGAGAGGGGGAAAAGCTGACTCCCCACTGTAGGACTCGATCCTGGGATCCCAGGATCCTCAGGCAGATGACTAACTGAGCCACCCAATTACGCATCTTAATGTATCTTTGTGTATAGCTTTGACTTTTAGAACCTGGTAATGTTTTACATAACCAAAAGTAAATAATTGCCCTTAACCCAAATGTGGGAGAAAACTCAGAAGAGAAAAAATAACAAATGAATCTAACTGTATTATAGTCTGAATACCTTGGTGAGTTTGGGTTAGAAAAGAACCTAAGAAGTCTTGGAAGACTGTATTTTGTGAGACTTATTGATAAAAATAACAGTACACAAATATGGTATATTTGTTAATAAATTTGTTTTCAGAAGAAAATGGGTTAGCATTTCTGAAACTACTGGAAGTGTATTCTAGGATTGGGCAAATGAGTAAATATGTTGTGGATAACGGGTCCTGGATTTCTCTTCCTGTGAAGAAATGGAGTTGCAAATTATAAATGGGAAAAAGCTAGCATGAAGCCTTTGGGGTTGGACTAGAATCCTCACCATCATTATGAACTCATGGTGTTTAGTATATTACAGACAGATGTAGAAACAGATAGAGATGACCGACATCTCCCACCTTGCCCATCCTCTTTTGAACCGGCTTTACCATTCTTCCATTCCTTTATTAGTGAGCTGAGCAAATCTGGGACATGGGCACGCTCTCTATTGTGGGAGTTATTTCACTTCTTGAAATTCATACTTTGACAGGCTCATCCTGAAAGAATCTAAAAACTAAAGGTCACCATTGCCTGAACTATTATTTCTCTGGTGGACCCACTGTTGGTTGAAAACGGCTAGTCCTGATTCCAATGATTCTATTCAGGTGAAATTCTGGAGGAAGAAAAAGAGGAAAAACAAACAAAAGAAAGAGAAGAGAGAAAACAACAAGGGAACACTTCAGAGCAGTGACTGTCTGGGTTGAGGTTGTTGGAGGGATTGACAAAGTGCCCAAGGATTTGGGGCAGGATGGAGCTTTTTCTACGTCTTGATCATGGTGCTGGTTACATGTCTGTACATTTATCAAAACTCACAGTAATGTGTACCAAAAACAGTTAACTCCATTTTATGTAAATTATATCTATATTCCCAAAATGAAAGGTGCTAGTCCCTTAAAATTGAATTCCATCTCAATAATCCACCAGGTTATATCCTTACATTGATCTACTCCAGGGTTTACCATCAAATATTAGGTAAATGGCATCGCTTGTAGCCTAGGAAACATAAAACCTCTTTTTAAACAAGTCTAAGTCTAGCATGAGACGCATAGGGCGAAAGAGTGGTCACAGGTAAGCAAAAACCAATGTTCAACATATCTGAGGGAGAGGGGTGGTAGAGGGGCGAGGTGGGGGCACCACTTAGATCTTTTGTGGAAAGGAGATTTCTTGAATTTTATACCACTCTGTTCTTCCTAGAAATGCAAAGTTCTATCCTTGTTCCTATCTTTCAGTCTTTCAAGTGTCCTATTTTATGAACAAGTTAGAATTTTTACTGGAAGAAAAGGAAAAAGAGAAGTTGTAAGATTTTCATCTTCTTGGTCATCCTCCATTTTTTGTAACCATAAGGGTATTGGTTGCTTTTTTTCTTCATCCATTCATTCATTCATAAGAGACACAGAAAGAGGCAGAGACATAGGCAGAGAAACAGGCTCCCTGCAGGAGCTCGATGAAAGGACTCAATCCCAGGACCCTGGGATCATGCCCTGAACTAAAGACACACTCAACCACTGAGCCACCCAGGTGTCCCCAGATTGGTTGCTTTCAACTTTACAACTCCCTGTAACAAGGAATCCACCTGCACCCCACCAAGCCACTTCACCCTCCCTGAACAAAAACTAAATTGATAACAAATATCTAGCATTGAGTTTTTTTTTCCCAAACGTTATGTAAAAGGTATGGTATAAAGTCATTCAGGAATTTGCTCTTTTCACTCAACATTAAGATTCTCAGATATACCCACACAGCTCCCAGACATTCATTCTGACTTCCATTGAATAGATGAAATATGTTCTTCTCTTCCTCCACTAACAAGATCCTTGATGTGGCCAACGCTGGGCAACAAGGTCACTGTGTATGTCCTGCTGTTAATTCTTGAAGGTGAAATGACTGGATCTCTTTTTTTTAATATTTCATTTATTCATTTATTCATTCATTCATTCATTCATTCATTCATTCATTCATTCATAGAGACACACAGAGAGAGGCAGAGACACAGGCAGAGGGAGAAGCAGGCTCCATGCAGGGAGCCCCGACGTGGGACTCGATCCCGGATCTCATTCATTCATTCATTCATTCATTCATTCATTCATAGAGACACACAGAGAGAGGCAGAGACACAGGCAGAGGGAGAAGCAGGCTCCATGCAGGGAGCCCCGACGTGGGACTCGATCCCGGATCTCCAGGATCATACCCCGGGCCAATGGCAGCACTAAACCACTGCGCCTCTGCCCCCGACCACTCCCCATCCGCTTCATCAGCTACACTCTTTACACTCCCACTAGCTGTGGATGCTTCCTATTTCCCACCAACGCTTACTATAATTAGACCGTTACGTTTTTATCAAGTTAATGGGCATGAAATTATCTTATTGTTGCTTTAGTTTGTATTTCTGACTTCTAGTGTAGGTAAGCCCTGTAAATTATGAAAGCACATCCTTTACCTGCTTTAAAAAATTAGGTTATGTTGGGGCACCTGGTTGGCTCAGTCAGAAGAGGATGCAACCCTTCAATACTATAAACACATACATAAACACATTAAAAAGGTAAAAAATAAAAATCAGGTTGTTTCCTTAACAATTTGTAGGTCTTACTTTGCTTTTTGTTGTTTTTTGCAGGTCTTTATTTTGGATATCAATTCTTTGTTAGTTGTAACTTACCCCTATAGTTTTGTTTTTATTTTTTTTAGTATTGTTCATTGGACACATTTTTTCGACATTAAAAAAAAAAAAAAAAGAAAAATAGGGCACCTGGGTGGTTCAGTGGTTGAGCATCTGTCTTTGGCTCAGATGTGATCCTGGGTCCTGGAATTGAGTCCTGCATAGGGCTCCTGGCTGATCAAGAGCCTGCCTCTCTCTCTCTCTCTCTCTCTCTCTCTCTGGGACTTTCATGAATAAATAAAATCTATTAAAAAAAAAACTGTATGCATTTGACCATGACCATATATACATCCTGGTTGGCTGGGTGTGCTGCCTATGACAGCCTCATCCCAGATTCTGGCCATCTTCCATTAGAATATTGTCTGTGGCTGTGGGAGGGGCCAGAGCTCTGCAATGAAACAGCTTGGCTAGGAAGTGGCACCATATCACCACTGCTCACACCCCATTGGGAAGAACTATTGTCACAAGGAGGCCAGAAAAGGCAATCAGCACCTTTCATTTAACCTAAGTTTTCAATGTAGTCAGATGTACTGATTGTTTTTTTTACCTGTTGCCTGTACCTTCTCATATTCACATATCATAAAACTTACCTAGTTATAAAACCATCACCATTATCTAATTCCAGAATATTTCCATCATCCCCCAAGAAAACCCCAGGAGGATGCTGGTAATGTGGGAAGGCTATCTATGTGAGCAGGGGGAGGCGATCTCTATACCTTCCTCTCAAATAAAAAATGTTTTACAGGGGCATTAGGGCAGTCGGTTGAGCTTCTCACATCCACATGGGCTTGGGTCCTGGATCAGCCCTGAGTTCAATGGGAAGACTGCCTGTTCCTTCCCTCTGCCCCTCCTCAGCCCCCACTTGTAATCTTTCTCCCTCCCTCAAATAAAATCTTTTAAAAAAGAATGTTTTACAAGGGTACCTGGCTGGCTCAGAGGGTGGAGCACACAACTCTTGATCTCAGGGTTCTAAGTTGGAGGCCCACATTGGCAGGAGAGATTACCTACATGAAATCTTAAAAAACAAACAAACAAAAAAAACGTGTCTTGAGAGCCTGGGGTGGTTCAGTTGGTTAAGTATTTGCCTTTGGCTCAGGTGGTGATCTCAGGTCCTGGGGTCTAGCCCCACATCTGGTTCCATCAGGCTCCCTGCTCCAAGGAGAGCTTGCTTCTCCCTTTGCCCCTCCCTCTCTCATGAATAAATAAAAATCTTTAAAGAAAAAAATAGGGTCTTAAAAAAACAAACCCATAGCAGTCACTGCCATTCACCCACAAACTCCCAGCGCCCAGCAACTAGTGATGTGCTTTGTCTATTGGCCTACTTTGGTTATGTCATGTAGATGAAATCATGCCTGGTTGGCTACTCTCACATCTTCCTGGTTCATCCACGCAATATCAGTACTTCATCTCTTTGTATGGCTGAATAATATTCCACCGGGAGGATATACATTTTGTTTATGCAGTCATCAGGTCCCATTTGGCTTGCTTCCACTTTTTGGCTCTTTTGTTACCATAAACATTCACATACTGGTTTCTGTGTGGACAAGTCTTTGATTCTCTCAAATATACACCTAGGAGTGGCATTGCCGAGTCCTGCTCAACACTTTGAGACAATCTGCCAGATGGGTCCCAAAGTATTTTTACCACCTTACAATCTCATCGGTAGCGTATGTGGGTTCCGATGTGATAGCTGGCTGTTCACTTTCCGGAAGGGCTGGCCTAATGGCCAGCTGCACAGGAAGGCAGTTACCCTCAAGAGGTTTGGGTCTTTCCAAGCTCGCCTCATTCACTGGAAGAGACTGAAGGCACTAGGTAGGGTGCATGCCTAAAGATGAGGTCTTGATTTGTTCCAGAGCTTTCCTGCTCTGCCACTTCCCTCAGAAATAGGTCCTTCCTCATCTTTTTAGCAGGTCTTTCCTGGGTCTTTCAGAGGATTAAGATTCCTTCCCTTTTTGTTAAAAAAAAAGTGCAACCATCCAGCTTTTTACATTTGAGAGTGTCTCCCACGGTGTTCAGTTAAAGGTAAGGGGGAAGGATATGAGGGACCTGGAAATGGAAAACAACAAGTACTGGGCTCACTCCCAGCTTGAGTCTTCAGGAAACTGTTGCTCACAATGTGTCACGATTTCAAAACTGAAGGTATCAATGTGGCAAACAAAACAAAAAACACTTTAAATGCTCACTGCCAACACAGGATCTAGTGAAGGAAAGCACATTAGGTTCCCTATGCTGGGTGCTGCTGCTGGTTGGCACTTAAACAAGGTGGTTTCTGTACTGGAGGGTACTACTTACCCCCGTTAGAATCCCTGTGAAGGCTCATCACAGCAGGAAAGGGACATGGGACAGGAGGAAAGCTATGGAAGCCGGGGCACTGCTCACCTCTGTCCAAAGATCCAACTGATGCTGTTTGAGACACAGACACAGGGTGAGGAAGGTTGGGGGACACTTGGCTCCAATGAAAAATGACAAATGATGTCTTCCAGTAAGAAATGCTAGTAGCAACCACTTTTTGAGAAACCTTGCATGGACCCAATAGGCACATCCACTGGAATACAACCTCTGGACCATCCTCCTCACAGATTGCCTTTCCCCGGAGCACAATACACACAAACCTCTTTTATTCTAGATTAAAAAGGATCACACAGACACAGATTTCCATGGAAAAACCCTCTTGTTTATTTGATTAAACAAAAATAAAATAAGCTGCATAGGAACAATTTTAAAGTCCAAAGAGACACCAACTTTGTTTTAAGGCTGCAGTAGCTGATACAGCATCTCCTTGCTACCTTCTCCAGCCTTCTCTGTGGACCACAGTGATACATTCAGAAGCCTTGTTAGCTAACACACGAGTTTTCAAACACTTTCCCATTGGTTCTTCACCTGCTCATTGCCTGTCATGCCTGCACAGCCTGCAGGATAACATATAAGATTTAAAAGTAAAAATTCAGAGGGTGGAAAAACCCACTTTCAAACAAAAACCCACTTTAAAGATGTGGGGGAAAGTCTTTGCTTCCCCATTCTTCACTAACTGATGGGGTCTGCACCACCACTGCAATGCCCATTTTTAAAAAGTGTCAAAAGGCAGTCAGCACCCCCAGATGAGCTTGCAGGAGCTTCTGTGGCCCGGACAGTTACTCTGGTGGTGCATATTCCTTACTCCTTACATCAGGTCTGCCTTGGACCAATTAAAAAAAAATTTTTTTTAAAGGCTTAACTTAGTCATTCTAACATCTGGCAACATGCCCATGTTAATCTCTCCAATTCTGCATTTACCTTTCCCACAAAACAAAAACAAGTCGTGTTCTACACTTAAAAATTATTTTGCTGACTGGGCATGACAGCTAATGGACAGTATTAAGCAAGATTCATTTAAAAAAAAAAATAAACTACCCTCCCACCCACCCAATTATAACTAACATGCTACTTAAAAATAACATCCCTTACCCACAACCCACCCTCTCACCTGCATTGATTTTAGGGGAAAAGAATGGGGGTAAAAAAGGAAAGAAACCTTACCACCCTAAAAACAAGAACACCCCAGAAATGTGAAAAATCTTCCTCTGAAGAAAAACTACACAGACTGCTAGAAACATAAAGAACTATTCCAGAGCTGGTTAAAGAAAGTAAACACTTTGCTACACACGTTAACATTCAGTCAGTGTGCTCCAAGACAGAGCCTTAAGAAAAATACTACCTGAGCTTGTAAGTTAATACAATCATTAAAAGGAGGTCTAAGACCATGTGGATACACAAAACTTTTAGAACCATTACTGGTTAAATGATGGATGGAAAACATCCCACCAGGCTGGCTTGTTAACCCGTAAGATCAGTTTTAAAAATAGACATCACTGAGGTACTGCTTCACCATGACATTTTAAACCCAATCTGCAATCATTACAGTGGTCTTAGGACCCCTCTCGTCCAACCAAAACAAAAAAGAACCAGGGGAATAAGAGAGGCAATACAGTATATCATGGTAATGTGCTTCAACTTCATCAAGTATTTAATTAAGAAAAACAAAAAAAAAGTAAAGAACAACCCGTCAACATGTTACCTTTGGTAGAAAAAAAAAAACACACAAAACAAAAGAGCAACACACACTTCACCAGTCACTGCTCAGTAAGGTAGTGACTGTTGCAATGTCATGGTGATGAACATCCTGCTGGGTCCGGGAAAAGGTACAGATACAATCAAAGTCTAAAGGATTCTTATTCCCTTCAAATATTTGATGTTTCCAAAAACTAGACCCTCAGAATTGCTCTGAAAAGGGTAAATTTGCAGGCATTCAAAATACAGATAAAATATTTTTCTCTTGAAGAGGAAAAAGAGACCTAAAGGTCTTTCTTTGCAGGTAAAGTCCTCAAATAGGTCAGATGAACCAGTAGTTTTATAATACTGAACAACAAGGTAAAGGTGTGCATAATTCCTAGTGGGGTGGAAAGGTCAGTTTGGTTAAAGAATCCTTGGGATTTAGGACTACATTTGCCTGAGTACAGGAATATTTGGTTTCAAAGTATCTTTTTCAAGGTCAATCAAATGTTTCTCCTGAGAGAACAGTTCTGCATTTATAAAAAGCATTTTCTTCTAGAGGTAGCTTCCCACTCCCCCACCCATGCCACACCCCGTGGATTAATACTATGCTTTTCAGAGACCCATTAGATGCTAACATGAGGTAGATGACTTTCGCCAAAAGTGAGGTAGAAACTAAACAAAAGCAAGTGGTGTGGTGTGGAATGCTATGTGTGTCCTGTGCCCCTGGCCTGCAGGAAGCCAGAGAGCTAAAGCCCCAGGAAGTCCTGGCTCTAGGGTGTCATCACATGCGACGAAGTACAGGAGTTTGACTTTTATACAGCCCCAGACTGTTGGGATAATCAATGAGTGACGTTTTTAAATAAATACCCTAAATACTTTTTGGCACCACTGGATTTTTGTTTTTAAACAGAAAAACAAGCCTATAACTTTGGCATATCTTCCGCTATCTACCAGAACACAGCAATTGTAGAATCTTCCAAAAGAGGAAGCCAACACATATACAAACAGTATTCTGCTCCTTCAAGCCTAAAAAGACTTCCCTCCTCAATTATTAAGCTTTGGCTTAACTAGAATAAAACACACTGAGCCAATCTCAAGACATTCTCTTACAGCTCCATCACAAAGTGCCTTAAATCTGGCAACTTTTTTGGCCCAACACACAATTTAGATTCTGTTTATGGTACCCCTGTAGGTGTTTCCCCCAAATAAGTTAGACTTAAAAGGGCATCTATCAATCAAAGAGTTAGTGCACTTGGGTATTGCCTGGGCCACTGGGCTCCAGCCAACTCAACTCATGTGCCACCTGCCAGCCAACATAAAGCACAGGTTTCTG
This sequence comes from Vulpes vulpes, assembly GCF_048418805.1. Taxonomy (NCBI): domain Eukaryota; kingdom Metazoa; phylum Chordata; class Mammalia; order Carnivora; family Canidae; genus Vulpes; species Vulpes vulpes. The sequence continues at coordinate 54,632,833 of NC_132790.1, forward strand.
AGACAGCATTACTTCTTGGGACCAAATTTGCAGAGTAGTGATTTACCAAACAAACAAACAAACAAAAAAACCAGCACTTTTGAAACGTTAACCAAAAGTGGTTTTTATCTGCGTGTTATTTAGATCTCCTTTAGTCATCTCATACCCAAACTTACAAATCCAAATCCAATTGGCATCTCCAAACATAAACTGACCTCATACACCCAACGCCACCCTGCCACCTGACCAGACCAGACATGCATGGGGACTTTGTCTGAATACCTCATTTACTTGACAAAAAGTTTATACTCCCCCCTTGCAGCACCTACAACCTTGTCTTTTCACCGTGTTCAAGACTCCCTTCCTCGACCCAATTCCTACCTACCCTAGCATCACCTCCTAACAGGCAGGAGATATCCAGTTGAAAACCCCACTCACACCAGACTTCCAAATGTTGGCTTTCCCCATCTTTCTTTGATTTGGAGCATTCCACATGGTACAATAAACACACTCCAAAGTGCTTCGCACCAATCCATGTGGGTCAGGAGTCAACCATGGGCAGCCAGAGGTACCTAATGTTTTAAAAACAAAAGCTTCTCAAGAGTGTGACCATGTTTGTCAAATGGCAGTTTGGGTGCAGAAAGGGGAGGAGACGTACCAGCACTGAGGGGAAAGAGGCAGCTTCCTGCACCTACACACTCCTATCGGGGGAGGACCTTCCAGCTTAGAGCCCGCAAACTTGTCTATTAAGACCTGATCATTTCAGTCACATGTGGAATCTCTGGCTTTACAACCAAATCCACAGACAAATGTTACCTACACAATTTTACATTACCGCTATTCACCAGGAAAATTTCTCACTCAGGTCCCACGATGCCCCCACATAGGGGGACACTGGGAAGGCGGGAGAATCAAAGGTAGTGACTATCTGAAGTAAGTCATCTCAGGTTGCTGAGAACATTTTTGAGAATTTCCAAGTTTCACATCAATAAAATTTTGTAGTATTTAAAACCAGTTGTCTTTGGTGTTTCCAGGGTGGTTTGCTGGGGGATGGGGTGGGGGGGTGGGGGAGTGGGGCGAAGAGGAGGGTCAGCACCAAGTCATTTCCAAACTAAAAAGTGGTTAATTACACAAACTGTTCACCAAAGAACTTAGAACCTAGAGGCAAATACAAGGCAACTGAATAAGAGTGGGGGAAGGATTCAATCTTAAATGCTTCAATACAAGAAAGAGTGGTTCTACAAAACAAGATTTCCTGCCTCCTTCTCGCCCTGGAACACAGCAGGTGGAGGCAGCAACTTCACTACTTTCCAATTTTTTGATCGTTAATTGCATGCGGTTCTCCATTACGAAATGAGTTTTTCCCATTTTGGTCATTCAGAAATAAAGCAAAGGGGAAGACACAGGGTACCTCCCATCCTTCAAGGGCTGGACGGGAGAACAAATTTGATTGACTTGCTACACGGCCCCCATCATCTCCTTTTCTTCTGGGATGACAAAAACAAATTCCTCCGTGTGTTACTTTATTCTGTTCACTTAAGACTAAACATCTCTATTGCAAGGGGTATTTCTCTTAAATACAGAAACAGAAACTGATGTGTCCTGTCTTTGTTTCAACAAGAGGTTTCCCTAGAAGCCGTGATCATTGAGCACCTCTCTCCGGAGGAGTGCTACTCTGGAATCTGGTTCTTACTCAGTTATCTGGGGGAGTGCAGGGACCTATATAGCTTCTCACAATCAAGGTATCAGCTATACCTACTTTCTGCCTGTAAGACAGATAATGCCCAGAAGCACAAGGCTTTGTACCCAAGTCCAGCTCACTACAAACCAACCCTGTAAAGTGACAGATGCCAGCCCAGTTCTGCAGCGAGAGCCTGGCTTTAATTTTCATTCTTTGGTACCGAAACAGAGGTATACATCCTACATTTGGGGTTGGGGCAATTTGGTTTACAAATCTTTTACATTCAAAGGCATTTGGGGGGAAAAAGCTCACATTAACCATGAGGTCCTACTGCTTGGCTCGGAGCAGAGTAGCAGACTACTCTGTAAAAGTGACCCGAGCGGAGAGTGTGCAGGGATGGGCTGTTCTTATTATCACTTTCAAAAATTCTATTTTCCCTGAACTTCCAAAGCAGGAAAAAAATTGTGCTTTTAAAGTAAAAGTTCATTTCTTTGCCTACTCTTCTGAGAAAAAGAAATACCTAGCATTAACAGAATAACATTCAAGCTGGGGTCGGGGACTGACCTCTGCCCTCCTGCAGATTTTGAGGGTAGCCAGTGTCTTTCTCATGCTCTCTGCAGATTACCTCGGCACATGCGTGCCCGCCCTCACTCAAGTCCACAGGCCAGGCAAGTCTGACACCCTCTTTTTGAGAATGAGGTTGGTTTTATTCTTCCTTCCACTGAACTTTATAACCAATGACAAACTAAGAATACTTAACTTTTGAGAATACTTTTAATCAAAAATCCTAAGCTACATCTATTTTTTAGAAACCAAAGTGTGAAAAGAAAAGTCCCTTTGGGTGGTGGTGTATAATCTTCAGCTTTACTATTTTGGTGTAAGATGGCTCAGTACACACACACGCGCACGCGCATACACACACACACACACACACACACACACACACACACCATCCTTAAAAGAAGCAAAGATTACATACCCTAAAACATCAATAGTCTGCTTTTCTTGGCTAGCAAGCCACAGCCACATCCACATCTTCTAAGAATAAGAAAAGATGCTGAACAGGATGATAAACACACTGAGGTATTAAAGGAGAACACAAAAAAGTTCTCTGTGGCAGCATTAAAAAAGGGGGGGGGGGGAGATTTCCTAAAAAGATCAAGATAACAACACAATCTAATCCAATAAACAGTATTCTCCAGAACACAAATACTCTATCATTCAGCATTTTAAATCTTATTTTTCCACATTTTATAGTTTTTCTTTTTTTTTCTTTTTTTACTTAGTAGTTCTTTCATGTTTCCTTGGCTCAATCTACAGAACAAAACCCATGCCACACATCCAGTGCCCCCCCCCCAGCCAGAGACGCCAGGCTTGTGCATATCACGCCCCACAAAGGGTCTGAGGGGACCGTGAACTCCAGAGTGCGGGTGGGGAGGAGGGCAGAGGGCCTGCTGGAGAAGGAAATGTAAAGATTTATGAGGTAGATAGAAATTATCACGTCACAGGCTCAGTCCCTGCAGAAAAGATAAGTACATTCATCTGTAAAAAAATAAAGATGAGGTAGGACTCAAGCAATGTTGTACTCTTCTTGTTCTCTTTAAACAAAAGAAAAAAAGAAATTTCCCTGAGACTGTTTCTTCTTTGAAATTCAAAAGGGGGGGGAGGGGGGGAGGAAGGGAGAGAGGGTGGGGGAGAGAGAGAGAGAGATGCATGCACACACGCACGCCCCAAACACAGAAGCCTAGAGAACGTGATTAGAAAATGAGGATCCGATTGTTGCCAAAGTCCACCACCACGATCATGCCATCGGGGGTGACAGCGATGCCAGAGGGCCGGTCCATCTGCCCAAAGCCACTGCCCTGGGTGCCAAACTTGCACAGGAAGCTGCCATTTGACTCGAACATCTGCACCCGGTGGTTCCTGGAATCGGCCACAATGATGCGCCCCTCCTGGTCCACGGCCACACCCTGTGGGCGCAGGAACTGCCCGTTGCCAGTGCCCTCAGAGCCCAGGAAGCGCGCAGACTGGCAATCAGGGTGGATGACCAGGAGCCGGTGGTTGTTGAAGTCGGTGACCACCAAGTGGCCCTCATGGTTGAAGGCCACACCCCGGGGGGAGTCAAAGTGCTTCCAGAGTGCTCCCTCGAAGCCATACTTATTCAGGAAGACACCGTCAGGCCCAAAAAGCTGGATCCGGTGGTTACGGGTGTCAGAGACCAGGATCTTGCCCTCAGAGTTCACCGCCACATCCCAAGGGTAGTTGAACTGCCCATTTTTGGTTCCTTTCTCACCAAACTTGAGCAGGAACTGGCCCTCGAACGTGAAGACTTGGATGCGATGATTGTCCTTGTCGGCCACCACGATCCTGCGGGAGGTGTCGCAGGCCACGCCGGCTGGCCGGTCGAATTGCCCAGGCCGGGAGCCCAGGGTGCCGAATTTGTGGTGGAAGGTGCCACATGGCTTGAACACTTGGATGCGGTTGTTGCTGCGGTCGGCCACTACAATATAGCCTTCCTTGTCCACACTCACGCCCCAGGGCCGGCAGAGCTTGCCGTCACTGTCGCCCTCGCTGCCGAAACTCAGGCCCGGGAGCCCGATGCCCACATAACTGCGACCCGACTTGACCACCACCTTGAAGGGGCTGTTCTCGATGTGCTGGTTGCACATGGTGACCGACACCAGGTGCTCACCCTCCAACTGCGGCCGGTAGCTGACCACGTAAGTCCCATTCTGCTGATCGCTCACCTCGGCACCAAACAGGTTGCCATCAGGGCCCAGGACCACTGCTGACATCAGGTCACCTCCTGAGAGACGAGGCTCCCCATCGTGGTCATAGCCAATAACAGTGAAGGAGGCCACCTTCCCCTGGAGGGCTCGCTTGAGGCCATCACCTGTGGCCTTGGTGAGCGGTGCAAAGGCCCCGCTGCTGACGAAGCCAAAGGACTTGATGGCTAGGTACAGTGCCTGGTCGGGGGGCGTAAACATGACGCGGTCATCCTCTTGGGGCTGCAGGAAGCTACGCACGGTCTTCAGCTCCTGCACCTGGGCCAGCATGCGGTCCCGGGCCAGCAGGACATCCAGCGCCCGCCCTTCCTCCAGGACCTGCTGGACAGCACTGATGGTGCTCTCAAGCTTGTTTAGGCTTTGCCGTAGCTTTTCCACCTGCAGGTAGAGGGACTTGGCTTTCACCTGGCGGATCTTCTCTACCTGTAGGGAGAGAAGACAGAGGCTTTGAAGCCAGCAAAACAAAACAAAACAAAACAAAACAAAACAAAAACAAAACAAAACAAAACAAAACAAAAAACGCCACTACACCATCTATCATGGATCACAGGAAGTTGCCCTTAGACCCATGCTGAAAAGGTGGAGGCTAGGGCTCCAGAAACAACTATTCCGTGCTCTTCAAAATGGCAAAAATCCAAGGGCAATGGGAGCCTGAGGAACTACACCTAATACAAGAGGTGACTGCTAAAAGAACCAGTATTTGCAGAGCAGGACCGTAGACTGGGGGGACACTGATGGACAGTGCTGGTGCACAGTGACCAGGCACAGAGGGATCAGACACCAGCATGGAATCAAGATTGGATTTCCTGCTTTTGAGGAACTGTGATGATGGAAAAGAATACCCTTGCTGAGAGCAAATAAACACAGAAGTGTTGAGGGCTAAAGAGGCATCCGGTCTCCAACACGTCACCTTACTCTCCCCTGAATCACATCACATACAAGAGTAGACACAGAGAGAAGGATGAAAAGGGGGCAAAATGCAAATAATCAGCAAATCTGAGTGAAGGATCTATGTACCCCTTTTACCATTCCTTTCACTTAGAAACAAAATAGAAAAGCTAAGAATGAGCACCTCCTCAGCACCTGCTGTTTAGAGCACCTGCTCTTGTGCCAGGCACTGAAGGCACAAAATGACCAGTACAGAATATGGTCCTTGCCCTCACCAGCAGGACTTGCCCATGGACGAGAGCACAGGCCAGTCTTGCGTCCCGCCCAAGGGCTGAATTCTCAGCACGACTACAGAGCCTGCCATCTCTTCCTATTCTCCTTTGCTCCACCACCCCTACCTTGAGCCCCCACCAAGACAGAGACAAAGAGAGACAGAGAGAGACAGAGAGAGAGATGTGGGGAGGGGGGAGAGAGAAAAGACAGTGCGTGGAGAGAGCGAAGGGATTTGTTGAGATCCTAATTCAAGGTTACAACCTGTACCTCTCCACCCTGCCACACATCCCATCTTCATCTTCTCTGTCCTTCTGTCTTCACAGGGAGCCTAAGCCTCAGTCCCCAAATATGGATATAGTAAGTCTTTGGAAACCATTGGCTTGTATAATTTCCAGAGGGGCTCTCAATATTTAAATTGCTGTAATATATAAACATAAATTGTGACCTGCTAAGATAATTCCTGTTTCTGAGGTTCTCAAACCACACTGCTCTTAGAAATGTGGGATTTTGTCTGACCAATGAAACAGAGCCACTTCTCCATTCTTAAGTATTAAAACTGTACAAGTCCTTCAATTCTAAGTGAGTTTTCCTGTGAAGAGGATAAATGAGTCACCCAGCTGATTTGTGTCATTTTGTAGAGAGAACCAGGACTTCTGAGAGTTCTACTAGTCAGAATGCTACAGAAAGTCTATTTCAGAATAAGGCCCCACTGTTGGGGAGGCCTGGGTTTCAGTTAGACTTTTCCCCTGGGAAGGGGGGTGATGATGTGAGTTTTGACCCATCCATGCTTTTCTGTCCACTCTAGAAGCAGGACCCATGTGCGCAGAGGGGCCCATGTGGGGACAGATCAAAGAGAAGCTTTGTCCTTTGGTTTTGCATTGGGCCAAACCTCTGGGCTTTGGTTTGGATTCCTCAGCCAGGTGGTTGCAGCGAGTCCCACTAGGGAGCCAACTCCACTAGAAACCTGTAAGCCACAAGCATGAAGAAGTCCATCTAGATACACAAAATGTTGTTTCACCTGGCACTCAAGTGTCTTCAAGTAATGGGGAATGCAAGAAAATAAGATGTGTAACAAGGAGGTGGCAGGGCAGAAACAGGCAGGAAAGCTTTGCTGCGGGGGCAGAAAAGTCAGTAAAACAGAGTGGGACTCCCATAGGTTTTGAGCTAAGGTACCATAATAAAAATTAAAGACAAATGGGACTCAGGTGTTCAGAAGGAGTAAGCTTATTTTAGAGGATATCTGAGAATGAGTTTTTGGAAATAAAGTAAAAACAAAAGTATATTACACAAAGAGACCAACTCTTCTAAATTTGCTTCTCCAAGACTAAAAACTTGCTTTCCAAGCCTTCTGAAAGAGAAGTGCCTTTGGGAGAGGACAGGAGTCAGCCTCACAGGAGGGAGGGTACCTAAGGTGAGATCTGCAGGAACTCCTATGCACAAAGGCCTTTTCATCAGCAAATCCAGAAGAGCAAGTTTGTGGCAGAGTGCACCAGAGAGCTCTCAGGTTGCATGAAGTGGGCCTCTTTCAGTTATAAGTAACATTCGTGGGTGGCATGAGCCTGGCAGACCACGGGGGCATGTGAATGTCTGGAAGTCATGCCATGCCATGTCCACAAAGGTGCCTGCCTAAAATTAGTGCTGAATTAAATCCTAAGACTTTCTACGCAAGGATTCTTCTCTTCTTGTCAAAAGGCAACTGAGCATATTTCTTGAGGTCAGCAGAGGCAGAAAGCAATTATTTATGAGCTAACTAAATGGAAAAATGCAATGAAAAACCCAACATAGCCTTCCCGAAACTGAGATCCCACCTCTACCTTCACATAGTTTAGAGGATTAAAACGAGCATTCACACACTTAAGTGCACCCTTTAAGTCAGCTATGTATAAAGTCTTATGCATTAAGAGAATGTAATTATATAGCTGAATTCACTTGATACACTGGTCCCTTCATAGGCACATGCTCCCCTCCCCTCTTTCTGAGGAGGGGGGGATGGGAAGATCAGAGAAGAAAATGTTGGGATAAGGACTTGGGTGGGGAAAGCCCACCTACCAGCTGATTTTTACATGTACAGCAAACCAGCGCACTAGGCACTCTTTCCTGCCACACCAGAAGAAAGGGTGCTCACTTGCTGCCCTCTCAAGTGGGAAGCTGTTTTTCAAGGGATCAGAAAGTGCAAAATAAGGCAGGACACCCAAAATAAGGATACTTCCTAGCAGCCTGCTTTCATAACAACAGTCTCAATCATGCTCTCGTGTTTCCTTGAGTGTGTGCAACATAAAATCTGAGGTTTCTTCCAGTCCTGGGTACCTGACTACTTCTGAGAAGGGTTCTTGTGGCTGTAGTGCTCAGATGGCATCCACAATGTTATAGGGATCCCTGCACCTGCTGCCAACCAGCTTTACATGTAAAATCTCCAAGTGTTCTAAAGTTAGACATTAGAATCCAGCTAATTAGTATTAGCTCCAGTTCACTGAAAAAGTGCTGGCTAGACCAAGAGGCCCAGGTGGGGGTGGGCAAGCTCCTGTTACCTTCCATAGCAGCTCACACTCCCGCTCCTCCAGGGCTTTCTTGTGCCTTGCAGTCACAGCTTTGACCTCCGATTGTACCACCTTTGCCTTCATCTCCACCTGCTCCGCCACAGTCTGGGCCTGCTCGATGCTCAGCTGAAAATCAAGAACAAGCTCATGCCATTAGAAGGACTTCCACTCCTCATGCAAAACATTTAAGTCTACTTGTTTCAAATCCAAAAAACTAACACCCTGAGCCCCTAGACCACTTGATCCACTTCCTTGGAAAGAAAGCGGGCACATAGGGAGAGAATGGCATCTGTTGGACATGTAACTGAAGGAGTTGCTGGCAAGTGCTGTGTTTCTTTGTATGGGAAACGGCACCTACACAGTGAATGTCAGGACTATTAAGAGCTGCTCTGACACAGTGAAACCAGTGTAGTTGGGATCAATGTGAAATGTACCACTCCCAGCACACGAGCCACTTCCCACAGACTTTTCTGGCCTTACTTGTGGCCTGGGAAACCCCCGCAGGCTGGCACAGCGCTCATGTCAAGGTGCAGAACAGCTGCAGGCCAGCAGTTAGCCACCATGTTCCTGTCAAGTCATTACCAACTCAGCTCTTTCCAGCCAGCACCTGCCCCAAGCAACACTGGGGATACTGTCTGAGCCGCCAAAGAAACCACACGTGCCCTGTGGTCAGCTTGCCAGACTCTCTACGCACCACCACACACCCTACCCTTTACCACCAGCCCTAGGTAAATCAGCCAGTTTAATCAGAAGTATTCTTGTTCATAAAAAATTAATCAAGACAGAAGGCCCAGTGTTGTCATTAATATTAGATGATGTGTCTTGAAAAGCCACAAGGATTTCTTTGATATACTGAGGTATTAAATCAGGGATTCCAAACTGCTGGTGGTGCAACAGGTCTTAGGGTATATGCTCCAAACCAGGAGGTGCCTAGAGAAGCACAAAGGGTTTGAAACCTGGTTTGAGATCAAGAATTGCTCACGGGTGACCACCACCAAGTGTGCCCTGGACTAAGGTTTTCCAGCATGTGGAGCACATCTACAACTGAGGCTGTCCAGTCCTCCTAGGAATCAGGCTTCAAACCCTACCTCCACATCCTTTTATCTGCAAGACCTCAGGCAAGTGCCAGGACTTCTGCAATCTTGGCCAATGGGAGAAGATAGGATAATAGATGGAAGACCCAACCTAGCTCCTGTCATACAGGTACAGTCATGTACCTAGGCCTACTCACACTTCCTGACCCATTTTGCTTGTGATAAAATACATAGAACTAAAATGTACAGTTACTGACATTTAGCACATTCCACCCAGCTCCCAAAAACTTCCATCACTGAAAGGAAGCTTCCATACCCATTAGGCAGGCCTTCTCCATCTCCCCTCCCTCTCCTCCATTGCAATCATAATGGTTTCTATTCTGGGTATTTCACAGAAATGGAATCAGACAATACACTGGCAGCCTTATTTGTATATGAATATGGCTATGACTTGTTTAGCCACTTACAACTGGGAGGCTCCTCACCCCCTTAATTCTCTCAGTGTAGAGGACACGCCAATGGTACAAAAGTCACATCCACATCGCAGGTGCCCCCTCATCACCCATGGTTGCCATAGCTAAGTGCTTATGATATTCTCTGCCCCATCCCTGTGAATACAGGTGTTGCATGGACTGATCTGGAAGGCTCATAGACTATCCATGGGCTGGAATGCCTTCTCTTCCAAATTCACCCGAAATTCTAATCCCAGCTTAGATGCCACTTCCTGAAACTGGCAATGAAGGACACCTTCCCATGTTTCTGTTCACCTTTACTACCCAACCCCAAGTGTCATTACACATCCAACTATTGGGGGGGGGGGGGGGGGGACACAGGGTTAGGTATATATAGTTCATGATACTTAGCCACTGCTGTAGCAGAAATAATCTCTATATATTTTACACTTGCTCACTTCTACAGCCATAAACATTTATCAAAGCAGTTGTTAACTATATTGTTTTAAACACGGGCTCCCCCAAATTCAGGCTGACTAGTCAAGAGCAGGTCATACCAGATAGTGCAAGTCCTAAATCCAATGACTAAAAATCACGTAAGGTCACATGGAGACAGGCATGTGAAGGGAAGATGGAGGCAGAAATTAGGACTGATGTAGCTAACAAGCCAAGGAAAACCAAGGATTGCTGGAAAAGGCACAGAAAGATTCTTCCCTACAGCCTTCAGAGAGCACAGCCCTGCTGAAAGCTTGCTTTGGACTTTTAATACACTAAATTATATGAGAATAAATTCCTATTAAGTCACCAGATTATAGTAATTTATCAGCCCTAGGAAATAGTAGCCAACAAACTGAAGCAGATGGAAATACCAAATTACCCAAAGATAAAAAAAAAAAAATCTGATCAATCAGTGGATGAATCTAAGCACCTATCCTAATAGACTTGGCAGATTTCAAATGTCTCAGGCAGTCAGGATTGATTTAGAAAACGGGAAAAATCTCATTAGACATATACACAGAGAGGATTTAACGTAGAAAAATGTGGTTGAACAGGAAGTGGAAAACTGCCAGGGCAAAGGGCACTCGCAAGATGAAAGACGGACAGTGCCTGCCATGAACAGCAACCACCCTTGGGCCAGGAGGACACAGAGAAGAGAGGAGGGGTTACAAGTAGAGACTAGGGGTCCATGCCCAGCTCATTCTGGAAGCGGCTGAAGCTGCAAACTGGAACTAATCTCTGCTGCTGGGGTGAAAAAAAATGCTGCTGCTAAGAACAGGAAGCCAAACGAAGAAGGAAGTCCCCTTTCCCAACTTCCGGATATGTGGTTTGAAGTGCTGCAGCCCAGCACCACGTGTGAAAGGGTCGGTTATAATGGAGAGCATAGAAGAAGTGACCCACACATGCTGTCTTCAGATGTGCTGGTAGTAATTAGCACTAGCTGATGTCCAAGTCAATACATGACCAAGGCAACCAAGACTTCGTCCACGTATTTCTTAGATTACTCAATGGAAAACACAGGCGGCAAATGCTTTCTATTTATATTGATGCTATATTATATATTGAATGAACTGCTTCTCTGTAAATACCAGAAGAAATCAAAGCAACAGGCCTACATTCCTGCAGGGCAAGAACAGGCAGGAGGGTACAGTGACCACCCCCTTGTGTAGCAAGAGGGTCTACACAGCAAATGTCTGTCTATTTACCTCTCTCCCTCCAGTCTCCTAGCCAGGCCTGCTCCCTCGTGTTTCCTGCCAGGTCCCTAGCAGGTCGTTGGGTCTGGAATTCCTGTTCTGCGACAAGAAGGGTTTCTTGCATTTTTTAATCAGGTAGAAGGGGTACAAAGCCCTTACTGTGATTTGAGGGATCCCCAAGTGTGCAGGGTTAGGATCATTCCTTAAGTTAAGAGTCATAAGAGCCCTATGTGTGGAGACAAAAAAATAAAGCTTTCTTTTCCAAATCATACGCAGTCAGGTACTGCATTCCAAGATGTATAGACCGGGACCTGCTTAACTAGTTCCCATTATCTAAACAGGGCATTTGAGGGAACCCAGAGGTAGGTGGGGTGGGAAAACAACAGCAGCTTAAAAATGCCGGATAAATCTCAACACAGAAACACAATTTGAAATAGAGAGAAAATTTAAAAACTACCCACCCAATAAGCATGGGGCTTGAGAAAAAAAATAGAAGTCATCTTTTAGATGTTAATGCTGTGTGCCAGCTGAGCACTGAGTGCTGGCCACTGAGTACAGAGGAAGCAGAGGCCACCTGGGTTTCACAGGGAAGAGTATAGAAAGTGATGAATGATGTCTGCTTGTGAAAACTGCGGTGGCCAGATGACTGGTGTTGAATACCAGTACGGATAGGGACACACAGGTTGGCTTAGTCCGTTAAGCATCTGACTTCAGCTCAGGTAATTTTCTTTGGGTCCCGGCATGGAGCCATGCATTCAGCTACCCACTCAGTGGGCAGTCTGCTTGTCCCTCTCCCTCTGCATCTACTCCTGCTCATGCTCTCTTAAATAAATAAAATCTTTAGAAAAAGAAAAGAAAATGTCCTGATAGAAGATGACAGAATGCAAATGTCACTCAAAAACTCACAGACCACAAAACCACGTATGCAAACTACTGTAGTTCACACTAAAATATAATTTTATCACACTTAATACCCTGAAACTATGATTTATCTTAAAAGTGTCAATGGGCTTTTCCCTCTGCTAAGTGTATATAAAATAAATGTACATATTGCAATCAATGGTGTCTTATGTGTGATAAAGAAATACAGTAATTGGGACGCCTGGGTGCTCAGCGGTTGAGCATCTGCTTTTGGCTCAGGACGTGATCCCGGAGTTCTGGGATCAAGTCCTGCATTGGACTCCCTGCATGGCACCTGCTTCTCCCTCTGCTTAGGTCTCTGCCTCGCTCTGTGGGTCTCTCATGAATAAATAAAATCTAAAAAAGAAATATAGTAAATGAAAAATCAAGGCACTCTTCGCATGGGCAGCAACTATATTGTTGGTCCTAATTATGGGTATCTCCCCCACCCCAGATCAGTGCACCTTAGGAAATCCTCTAATTACGTTAAGTGGCCAAAATGTTGTACTTCCAAGAAGACTCAAAGTGAAAGTAACAAGATGTTTTCAAAAGCAATAAAAATGAGTAGTCATGCTGAAAACATTTATGAGGTACACTACATCTTTCAGGCTTCCTTTGTTGTAGGTAGCTCTAGACCCTCACCAGGATCAATTCTTTTTACAGGAGTAAATAGAAGTAATTGGGAGAATTTACATTTGGGTGCTTTTTTTCTGGAACTGAGTCTTTCAAGCTAAATATACACAATAGTGAGTCTTGTAGTCATAACTTAGGAACTGTAGTTCATAGTCAACTGTACATTGGAAAGCTATAATTTAATAATGAATAAATGTCCCTGGTTGAAGAAAGGGACTGGAGGTCCCGAAAGTATTTTCTAAACAAAAGCTAGTTAAAGGAAATGAAAACATACAAATCCCAAGTTGTACTGAGTTCAGATATATTGTAAAAGGTCACTGATACTCAAGGAAGGTGGTGTAAAGTTTCTAAGAACTTATATCTGCCTGCAGATTTGGTCTGGCGAGTGTCCTTTAATTTTGGGATTATGTCCACGCATTTTCATCTGGTCCAAAGGAAGCTCCAATCTGTGCTACCCAAGCACGGTGCCCAAGGAGAAATGAAGGATGCCAGGCCAATCAAGAGCCCTTCCCTGAAATTTTACAAATGGAGGTTCCAACCTCTCCCTCCACCCCAAAAGAGGAAAGGAGAGGAAAAAGGAAAATCCTTCCCTGAGGAAGGCTTGCTTGAACAATGCAAGACTGAAGAGATATCCATGTATGCCCATCATGTTCAATAGCAAGAATGAGGTCACCATGGAGAGAGGCAGAGTTAAGTGACAGAGTACTGGCATCAGGGTCTGAGTCCCTGGACACCTGAAGCCTGATCCATCTATATTCTCCTACCCAGTCACCTGAGACTATTCATCTCCTTTCATTCAACCACCACCAAGCATCCTAATTAAGAGAGCATGGGGGAAACGTTAATTAGGTCATGGCATATTAAAGTTCTTCAACCATTTTTCTTCACCTTTGCATACATTTATGTGTGAATGTACAAGAAGGGAGGGTAAGTGGGAACTGCGACCCCAAATGAGAGGTAACCATCAGTTTTGGATTCAAATCACAATTCCTCTACTCATTGTTAGTGTGACTTCTGGAGAGTTACCTAACCTCTTTTAAGCAAAGTTTTGCAAAATGGAAAGAATGACACCCAAACCCCAGGCATTATTTACAGAAAATGCCTGTTGCAATGTGCTCAGTAGACAGGGACTTTTAATTCTTGCTGATGAAAAGAGAAGGCCTATGGTTAAGTTAATGAGATCTGGGATCTCAGGCACAGCAACTAAATTTTGTGCTTCCATTTCCCTATCTGTAAAAGTAATTTCTAATAAAAACAATGTCTTCTTGATCTACTTCCTGGGCTGGTTTACATTAATTCATATAAAATAGGCATTCTCCGCATTCCTCATGGCAAGGAGTTCCTGCAGGTTATGTGGTCAACAAGTAATCAAACAAAAAAAGTCAGGGAACCAAAGTAGTGCAGAAAGTCTAAAAAGTAACTTACATTTTCATTTACAAAACTTAATCCTGGGTCTCCAGGATCTCACCCTGGGCTGAAGGCAGCGCTAAACGGCTGAGCCACCAGGGCTGCCCAGCACTCCTAACTTTTTGCTAAATGGTACAGTATCACTCTTGTTTAACATGAAGAGTTTTTTTTAACCAGGTAAACAACTTACGTTCAATAAGGGACTCGTCACCCTTATCATTACTATTTACTTTATACTAATATCAGATGAAAAGTAACAGAAAGGTCTATCTTATTTAAGGCTATAATGAACAGGATAAAAACTCCCCTGCAAATGGCTAAAATAAATACCACAGGAAAACAACGCTGGTTAAGATGTGGAGAAAAGAAGGGGAACCCTCTTAAACTGTTGGTGGGAATGCAAGCTGGTGTAGTCACTCTGGAAAACTGTATGAAGGTTCCTCAAAAAGTTAAAAATAGGGGGGCTTGGGTGGCTCCGTGGTCTGCCTTTGGGTCAGGGTGTGATCCTAGGATCAGGATCAAGTCCCACTCAGGCTCCTTGCATGGAGCCTGCTTCTCCCTCTGCCTAGGTCTCTGCCTCTCTTTCTGGGTCTCTCATGAATAAATAAATAAAATCTTAAAAAAAAACTTTTTAAAAAGTTAAAAATAGAACTGACCTATGATCCAATAATCCAATACTAGGAATTTACCTAAAAGACAGAAAAATACAGAGGGTACACATGAACCCTGAGGTATATAGCTGCATTAACAATAGCCAAATATGGAAAGAGCCCAAATGTCCACCAACTAATGAATGGATAAAAGGGGTGTGTGTGTGTGTGTGTGTGTGTGTGTCATGGAATATCACTCAGCTATCAAAAAGAATGAAATCTGGCCACATTCAACAATACAGATGGAGCTAGAGTATATCATGTTAAGTGAAATAAGTCAAAGAAAGACAAATATTGTATGACTTCCACTTAAATGTGGAATTTAACAAAACAGATGAACATAAAGGGGAAAAAGGCAAATCAAAAAATACTTTTTTCAATACAGATTTTTAAGATTTATTTACTTACTATTTGTTTGACACAAGAGACAGAGCATAAGCATGGGAGCAGCACAGGGAGAAGGAGAATCAGACACCCCGCTGATCAGGGAGACTGATGCAGGGCTGCACCCCAGGACCCTGAGATCATGACCTGAGCCAAAGGCAGATACCTAACCAACTTAGCCATCCAGGCACCGAAGAAACAGACTCACAGAGAACAAACTGAGGGTTGCTGAGGGGAGGTGGCTACGAGGATGGGCTAGATGGGTGATTAAGGAGAGCACTTGTGGTGAGCACTGGGTGTTGTACGTTAAGTGATGAATCACTGAATCCTAAACCTGAAAATAGTACTATACTGTATGTTAACAAACTGGAACCTAAAAACTTGGAAGGAAAAACAAACAAAACTCCCCCTTGCAACTGATGTGGAAGACTGGATTTGGGCCAATGGATATAAGTGTTGTGCAAGCCATCTGGGAATACTCAATAAAAGGTGGGAGAATGCCTGTTTCCTTTCAATGGTCCAGAATATAGATGTGCTATCTTGTGTTCCATCAGCCATTTGTGGCCAAGGGATGAATGTTAACACCTCGGTATGTGGGGGAAAGCTGAAGGACTCTCCAATGACTATCACTGTCTCCAAAGTTTTTTAAACTAGAGAGATTAAAACTATGGGTACTAAAGGTATCACATTTGGGAGCAGAGTGAAGGCCGTTACTCATGGCTAAATTCATTTCCTACTTGATTAAAATGGAACAAAATCCTAAACTATGACAGATGAACCACTGCTTGGGGACCCAGAAATGGTAAATAAAGGATTATCCTAAGAATTTAAGAAAACGTTTGGAGGTAGTAGACATGTTCCTAACCTTGGCTATGGTGAGGTTTTCATGGATGGAAATATATGTTGAGTGTGAGTTCTTGGATCTGCCAATTTGCCAATACAAACAAGCAGCACCTAAAAGCTCCCGAATGATATGTTGATTCAGTATTACTATTTTTTTATTATTATTCAGTATTACTATTAAGAGTAAATGAACAGGTTGAGGACAGTTTCTTAGACCAGTGACTTCCGACTCAAACTTGCGATTTAAATGTTCCTTGAAAAGGAAATCAGAATCTCTTTTTACCCTGTGATCAGAATCATTCTTTATTTTGGTTAAATGGATTCAGTGACTTAAAGGGTGGAGGAGGGCTGTGTGGCACCAATTATATGTATTTTTTTAAAATAACTTATCACTCCCCCAAAATTTTATTGTAATTGCCTGTGTTCCTCCTTCCTTCCCCAGTTTGCAGAAACCAGTCTTCTGATATATTCTTTAATATAAAAGCTATAAATGGCAGCATAAAAATTATATGGTTGGGCCCTTTACCTCATTAACATTTTAATCAACTGCAAGGAAAAACAAAAAATCAAGGGCCTGAAGCACCATGCACCCAAAGCTGTCTGTTCCTGGCGTTTCAAGGTCACTTCTTTACCCTGTGGGGAACCTCTCAAAATCTCAGAATTTGTCATCCTTGGGTGACCAAAGGAGAAAACACCTGTGGATTCACATACAAGTCTTATTATCTCTTTGTATCAATAAACAAAAGCGTGCCCTGTACTAGATGGTGGCTGTCTTTTCCAGTGTCTTCTAGATGGCTTTTAGAGGAGTCCCTGAGACATAACTCTACACAACCTTTCAGAACTGTACAACCTTTCAGAACTGTATTATCCCTTAATAAAGCAAAGGCTCAGTTAAATATTCACTTAACACATGCAAACTCCTCTCCATTCTCAATGAGTTTCAAAGACACACAACTGAGTATCCTGACCCCTAGAAGGAATCCATTTGCAAAACACTAGCTCACAATAAAAAGTGGGTCATACCCACTCTGACTTTGGAGACAGAGCTTGTTTCTAAGGCTCACATGGGAACAAACTGGTTCTTCAGGTAAGGATTTCTGAGCAAAACTAACTTGTTCTCAATCTTTACTTCAACTTCTCTGTCCCCACAAAGGCATGTGCTGGCATCAGAGAGTGAAAGCAGAGGGAAAGAAGGCTGTGTTTTTTCTATCAACATCAAGAGGACTTCCTTCTTAACAGGTACTAAGGCCTCATTAGAGGACCCCCAGATAATCTTAGGAATGGTCAGTGCGTTGAGAAACTGATAAGAACACCCAGACAGAAATGGGTAGCCAATCATGCCTCAATCTTCAGATCATTGGGCGAGTGTAGGTTCTGAAGAATTATAACCAAGAGCTACAAAAGAGTACCCTTCCCTGCCTCCCACACACTCTTAATTACACAAGGACTTCTAGAAGTTAATTCATAACTGATGCAATTGATGTTCAGCAGATGTAGCTGGATGTGGCCATACAAACTGAGCCTTCCACCTCAGCCCAGGTATCCCACCTGCCACTTGGCTCCTCTACCCAAAATGCCCCATCAGGCACAGTAGTACCAACTGACATTTGAGTTTCATCCCAAGGTTCTTTTCACTACTCATACGGCAGACCCTCAGCTAACACTGACTGTGTTTGCTGTAGAAAGATAAGCCCTGCAGACAAATTTTCTGCACGTCTACTTTCTTTCCTCTCCACAGAAAATTGAAATTTCTACTTCCTTGAGATGTCATCATTTTAACCACAGATCTCTCCTTAAGCCTCTAGCAATTCTCTCAAACACGTTTTAGAGACCCCTGAGTGTTCTCAACCTCCAAGGACAGAAAGGGGTTAATAACATTATACCACAACCTGGGTGGCAGAACTCAGACACAGCAGGTCTTTAAGCTCACCCAGGTGATACTGACAGCAGCCAGAGTCCAGGAGACACCAGCAGGGTAAGGCAATTAATCGACTGAGTCCTAATGGTAGTGGGAAGCCACAGACCATTTCATCCACGGGGACAAGTTCACCGAAATAGAACAGAAATAAAATAGAACCATGCACTAGCGGGGATGCTGGCAAGCAATGATTTAAGAGCAACCAAGAGCCACTCCGAAGGCATACAAAAGAAAGCAGACAACTCTGGCATAAGAATATGCCAGAATTAGTCACTGCAGAAACAGATTCTCAAACCTCTAATTATATGACTTAAATATCTGATGGTCTGACTCTTCAGAAAGACTACTTCACTATCATGCATAGGAATGTGATAGTTGCTGAGAAACTTGCTAACACCCAAAACCATTCATCTGCCCCTTCAACAGAACACAGGATCCATTTTTCACCATTTAAAAAAAAAAAAAAAAAACTTATTTTTTTAAACAATTCACATATTCAAATACTCTTCAGAATGTCAGTAGCAGTTTCCCATTCAATTTTTCCTTTAACGATTAGCAATGTTTCCTGGCTTTCAAGCTTTATCCTAGGAGACAAGAACACATCCCATGATTTTTTTTCTTTTTCTAAAACCCTGTCACCTGGACCAGACAAGAAGATTGTAAATGAATTTAGTCATGCCATCACTTAACTGTAAAAGAACTCTGCTATGTCCCAAAGTTACACCTAACCCAAAAGGGATGGGGACTCAACAGAAACACAAGGTCTCAGTTACCAGGAGGTGGCTTTATTACTTAGAAAGAATTTGAGATAAACTTCTGTTGCTCACTGATTGCTCACCTATAAATAAATAAATCTGAGCAGCAGAGATCTCTCTTGAAAGCATTAAGTAGCCAGTCTTCCTGCAGTCCCGGCTGAGGTATGCTGATGCCCACCTCTCTTGGGGAGAGGTCTGGAGGAGAAGCAGGCTGATGACGTGGTGGGGGCCCAGCCTCAGTGTCCACAACAAGCCCTGACTGGCTAGTCACCTTCAGCCACACCCCTCTCATCTTCGCAAACCCTCCACCTGCCCCCAAGGGATTATTGCTGGGTGGATGTCACATGAGCTCATTGGTTCATTGTTCCATGGCCCCCACACACTGGAACCTGCCCAGTAATCTACACATGCCATCTGAAAGGGAGTGGGAAAGGTTTTATGTGCAAGAAAGAACAAGGAAAGCAGATGAAAGGCAGAGAAACACTGACCTGGATTGCCTGGCGGCCCTGCTGTGCGTCAGCCAGCAACTGGATGGTAAGTGCTCGCGAGTCCTGCAGCGCCTCCTGGAGGTAGATGAAGCTGTGGCCCCCATGCCGGCCCATTGTGCACTCACGACAGATGGGTACTGAACAAGTGTCACAGTACAGGTGCAGCACCTGCGGACCAGAGGAGACAGGCATTATTAATCAGAGATTTGGGACGGGGCGGGGGGGGGGGGGGGGGGGGCGGCCAGCCATGGGGGTGCTCTGTGGATTCCAGAGCCTCAGCCAACTCCTTCCAATTTAACAAACACACCCCTATAGAAATAGGGAGCACTTCAATGTGAGCACAGCATGCCCTCCTTCCCAACCCCTCTGCCCCAAAATCAAAGAAAAAAATAACCAATTCCTCTATCCACTCTAGTTTCGTTCAGACCTATAACTGAGACACTCCAAAGGCAAAGAGGAAACAAAACAATTCTCCTGGCATAAGAGATTTTCCCTATATATCCCATTAATTACCTAGAAAAGTTTTAAGATTTTATTTCCCTGGTCTGAGATTGGTGGCCCAAATGAAAGAATACACCAGAAAAATCTGTCTTGCCACCCGTGTCTGGTTCTGTGAAAGGAGGTTAGGAGCCAGTATTAATCACCCTCACACCACAGCTTGCAGCCACCCTCCAATCAAGGAGATTAGTGCAAAGTGCAAACCATGGTTCTCCCAGGCACTCAAGCAAGCTACAGGCTTAAGCTTCTGGAAAGAAGGCAAAAAGCTAGTGGTAAGGTCAGCCAGCTTCTTGTCTTTCTTCTTCCTGCCAAGTCGTTCCAAGGAGTTGACCCTGAGAGGCAGCCCATGCTGACAGACCGCTTTATGTGATGTTCTGTATTTCCTGGGGCCCAGCATGCTGGGAGGCAGAAGGGTTGGCACAACCTCCACCTGCTGATAAATGAGAAGCTCTCAAGAGTGAAAGCTCCTTGGCACAGAAACTGTGCCAGTCTGGTTGCATCCCTCCAGAGCAGAGCACTTAGCACCACTCTCTGTAAATGTTTGCTGGACTGCTTTCAAGAACAGGGCTTGCTGCTGGTATACCTGGGTGTGAGCAAAAGCCAATCAACATGCAACAGGCAGAGAAGCGGTGTCCAAGGGGCAGTTTTCCTATACAGAATATGCTTAATCCCCAGAGGAAGACAAGAGGTCATGTCGTCTTAGGGCCACACAGCAAGCAAGGGCAGAAGTGGGGGCCAACATAAGCCTTGTGGAGAGCTGGTTCCAAGACATGCCTGACACCAGCTCTTCACCAGAGCACTAAGCACCTTAACTCAGTAAAGTGGAATAAGTCCTGTATGGGAGACTTGAGGCAAGGTGATTCCATGTAGCACAGTAGAGGAGCTCACCCTGGCCCAGGAGCAGACAGTGTTACAGGACACAGAGATGGGGAAGGAGGGCTCCAATGTTTCCATCAGGAAGACCCACACAGAAAGGGCCCTGGGTAGAAGTGAGAATGTTGCATCTCTTCTCCAGGTTATTTTAAAGATTTATTTGAGAGCATATGCTAGCTCAAATAAATGAGTGGGGAGAGAATCTCAAGCAGATTCCCCATTGAGCAGAGCTGCAACGAGGTGAGATCACAACGTGAGCCCAAACCAAGAGATAGATGAGACAGACATCCAACCAGCTGAGTCACCCAGGTGCTCCCCATTTACATTATCTTATTAACTAACCAACACATTGGCAGAGAGCGTGTCCACTAGAAAATAAACTCAGGGACACCTGGGTGGCTCAGGGGTTGGGTGCCTGCCTTCGGCCCAGGATCGAGTCCCACATCGGGGTCCTTGCAGGGAGCCTGCTTCTCTGCCTGTGTCTCTGCCTCTCTCTCTCTCTCTCTCTCTCTCTCTCTGGGTCTGTCATGAATAAATAAATAAAATCTTAAAAAAAGAAAGAAAAGAAAAGAAAAAAGAAAAGAAACTCAGAGCTCAGTCAGGAAAGCAGGCCTACTCCACTCAGGGTTCAGGGCATTCAAAGTGATGCTGCATGGGTTAGTCTAATTCTCTGGAACTTTTGGATTCACAAATAGGGGGAAGATTTAGGATATGATGTTCCTATTTCTAAGAAATGGTTCTGATATGGAAAAGTTTTATGGACCCTGTTTTATAGGAGGGAAATGGGGCCAGGTTTGTGACTGGACTCGGACCCTTTGTCCAATGCAGTGCTTCCCCAGCAACCTTGGGAGACTGAAATTTGGGGATGGTAATTTGCCTTCAAGACCAAGTGTTTGGGGGAGGGAGAGGATCTTAGGCAAGCCCCACACTCAGCCCAGATCCGGCCTGCTGCTGGGCTAGATCCCATGACCCTGAGATCATGACCTGAGCTGAAATCAAGAGTCGTATGCTTAACCAACTGAGCCACCCATGGGCCCCATGACCAATAGCATTTTAAAATAGGTTCACCTTTTAGAGATGATCTAATCTTTCTAATCTGATAAAGCTAAAATTCTCAAGCTAACTTTCGATGCTAAACTGGAAAAGCTTAGGAGAAATTCTTAGTCTCTTTTTATAATGTGGTGCTAAAGCAACCCCTGCTCCCGTTTCAACAACTCAACCTCATGCTTCCATCTGTGCAAGCATAACCACTCTCACTTATACAGTGAGTGGGAAGAACCTGAGGCTGTTAGCCCCAGCTTGGCACCATCTGGCCATGAAGCCATCTATCCAATCACCTGACTGAGTTTGTCTCATATATGAAACACAAGGGTTCTGGCTAGGTGCCTCAGGAGACCACTTCCATCCATAAAATCCCAGGAACCCTATTCTCAGGAACCCAACACCTGAAACCAAAAGGCTTTAAAATAATTCTAGGCTAAGCAAGGAAGCCAGGCACCAATTGTGTAACTACAAGGGACAAAGGTAATTTTTCCAGGTTTTAGGTTTTTATAATCCAGAGCCTGGATGATGTTGTATATAGGAGATACCTTGCAAATAGTTAAGTTTTAAAGCATTCTGCAGAGGAAGTAGCCAGAAAAGAAATCCTGGTCATAAGAGGTAGCAACAGGGTACCCACAGCCCCTGGCACTGGGCCCCTCTCAATACCTATCCCTGAGAGCCCAGATATCTCCCCTGTGGGCAGCGGGGTCCTCTGGATGCAATCCTGCCTGGCATCACTTCACAGAGGATTGATGCAGCTCTAAGTGCCTAGAACACTTACAACATTATCACACTGTAATTTTGGAGATGCCAGTACTCTGCAGTTCCAGGAGGACAACAGGGTCATCACAGAGGTGCTAGGGGACACCCACATAGTTGATAATAAAAAGCTATGGGTGAGTAAAACAGCATAGTCCCAGTAGTGCTTATAATGAATAAATGATGAACTTTTTAAATAAAAAGGCCCTAAAACTGAAAATATGGCCAATTTTTATACACCGTCTAGCTAAAGTTGGCATAAACCTTTGGGAAGATTTCAAGTTCTACTTAGAAACTCCACATCATCTACGTGCAATTTCTAAGGTCAAAAACCCACAATTTTAGACCTTGTGACAACTCAGATAATAGGTAAGGGTGCACATGGGTGTAATTCTCTCTGAAATAGCTGGAAGATTATTTGTTTATTTATTAAAGATTATTTATTCATGAGACACACACAGGCTTCCCGTGCGGGGACTCGATCCCAGAACTCCGGGATCACATCCTGAGCCAAAGGCAGATGCTCATACACTGAGCCACTCAGGCATCCTGGAATATTATTTTTTTTTTATTTTGATTTATTTATGATAGTCACACACACGGGGGGGGGGGGGGGGGGGGGGCGCGGGGCAGAAACACAGGCAGAGGGAGAAGCAGGCTCCATGCACCGGGAGGCCAATGTGGGATTCGATCCCGGGTCTCCAGGATCGCGCCCTGGGCCAAAGGCAGGGGCTAAACCGCTGCGCCACCCAGGGATCCCTGGAAGATTATTTTAAATGAAAAAACTGGAACCCATGTCCTCCAAAGGGCTAGAAATGTGGCAGAAGCCATGAACTGCGGCTCCGGAAAGTGGGGGAAGGAGTGGTCCTCTGGCGGCAGGAATTCCAGGGCCTGGAGCTGCCTGTTTGGGGCTTCCCAGGCAGATGCACAACACTCCCCCCTCCATCCCCCCTCCTCCTTTGCTTGGCGACAATCTGGCTGCCCCAGCTGAAAGGAGCAGGCTGACCTCTGACCTTCCAAGTGACCACCCTCTTCCCTGCCCCCAGCTTTCAGAAAGCCCCACCCACTGCCTTCCTCTCCCATAATTTCTAAAATACCAGGCAGAGACAAAGACCTAGGAATGTGGGCCCAGCAGGAGAGGAAGGAGGGAGGTTAAAGAAAAAATAAATAAATAAAAATACCAAGCAGGCAGGTTTACCTTAGCCAGAGTCTAAATAAAGTGCTTTATTAATGAACAAGACTGTGTATGTGTTTCTGGAATCTACTTTTTATACTACCTGAGATAAAACAAAGAAAACACACACCCACCCAGGGGACTCCTATTAGAGCACCGTGCATCTGAAAGAATGAGCTTCCAGTTTAAAATACAACTACCCACATCACTAAGGAATGTAAACTGAAAGGATGGAGAGGCTACTCCTCATCGAAATGCCCCAACAAACCGAAATGTATCAACTGCTGTACACTTACACTGGAGATTTCTTTCACATCCCTTAAAACGACTGGGGACATATGGCCTCCCACAAACTCAGGCCTGAACAAAAGGAGGTCACCACCCACGCAAGGGGGTTCTAAGCCTCCCACTACAGAAATGAATTGGAGGATGGCTGGTGACAACCAAAAGCCTTGCCTGCATATGCCACCCTGCACGCTCTCTATTTAAAAAAAAAAAAAAAAATTTAAACCAACTTCAAGGAGTGGAGTCGAGCCAGTCTGAAACTAAGCCTACTAAATAACCTCAAAACCAGCTTTTACATGATTTAGGGAAAATATACAGAATGCCAATGCTCCAAAACCAAGTTCAAATCTGGAGTCCCCCCTGCATCTCTGGCCACGTGCTGATACAGAGCTGTGACCTGGGGGCCATGTAGAAGAGGGGAACGAAAGAATCTGTACCAGCTGCATGCACAATCACTACCACCACCTCAAATCGCAGAATCATAGCTGAGGATGAGTTAATGTGGCCGCGGGGGGGGTGGGGGGGGTGGGGGGTGGGGGGGGGTACTGAAGCATTAAAAAAAATGTTTTAGGAGGGTGCCTGGTTGGCTCAATTGGTAGGGCATGCAACCCTTGATCTCCAGATTAGGAGTTCTAGCCCCACATTGGTGTAGAGATGACATAAAAATAAAATCTTTAAAAAAAAATACTAGGGAACATATATGCATTTTTAGTGCAAAACGATGTAAGTACAAATAGTTTTTACAAATAGTTTTTAAAATCTCCCAATTTCTCACTTGATTGTTTCTACTTTTTTATGTAACCATCTAAAAATGTTACATTCTATGCATATGTAAATTTTTAAAAAGATTTTCTTTATTCATGAGAGACAGAGAGAGAGAGAGAGAGAGAGAGAGAGAGAGAGGCAGAGACACAGGCAGAGAGAGAAGCAGGCTCCATGCAGGGGGCCCAATGTGGGACTCGATCCCAGGACTCCAGGATCATACCCTGGGCTGAACGCAGGTGATAAACCATTGAACCACCCAGGCTGCCCATATGTAAATTTTTTAAAAGACAAATAGGAATATATTTTGTCAGCCTTTTTCACTTAACTATATTTACTTGGAGAATGTTCTGGGTCAAACTGCCTGTTTTATAAATGGCTGCATGGTATGTTGCCTGTGGATATACCACAACTTACTTAATTCGTACCTGCTAAGACTTTTATAGCCATTTCCTGATTTAAAAAAAAAAAAAGAAATCACAAGCAATGCTATGTTGCATTACCCTTGTTCTTTATACACCTCTATTCCAATTTGGCAATATATACGATTGCTACATCACTTGATGTATGAGAAGAAAAATATACTTGCGAGGGTGAATAACAAAGATTTTCTAACTTACTAACTTTAAATCTCATCAACCTCCACACAGGTGAAAAAAGAAGGTTGTCAAGGCCCAGTTTCTGTTCCTGACAGGATCAAACATACACAAAAAGCCAGCAGGGGGACACCAAATGAGATGGTCAATGTTGGGATTGGGAGTTAAAGTCCATTTCTGCTTGGCTAGAAGGCTTCAGTGGACACTGAGACTAAGAAGAACCAGCTCAGAGGAGCAGCAATAAAGCAAGCCTTGTGTTTTGTATCCTGAGTGGTTGATAAGGAGATGGTTCCCAAACACAAGGGCATGGGGACAGTGGGGCTGCTAGTTGGGGGTGTCTTTGGAGGTGGACAGCAGAAAGGGTCTCAGGCAACGTACGTGGAAAGAGGTGTTAAGAATAAAAACAACAGGGCAGCCCGGGTGGCTCAGCGCTTTGGCGCCGCCTTCAGCCCAGGGCGTGATCCTGGAGACCCGGGATAGAGTCCCACATCAGGCTCCCTGCATGGAGCCTGCTTCTCCCTCTGCTTGTGTCTCTGCCTCTCTCTCTCCTCTCTGTGTATTCTCATGAATAAATAAATAAAATCTTAAAAAAAAAAAAAGAATAAAAACAACACTTATCAGTCCCAGAGGATATTGTTCGAACACCATGTGAAGCAAACATTGGGGATCCATATGCAAACCCACAATGCCCTTTCTGCAACTCCCAAATCAACAGGCTCTGGAAACCCAGTGTTTATATAAGCTATTTGGCAGCAAAACCCAAACAGGCATGAAAATGATTTATGACTTTTACCTATAGCATTTAGTGTGAGAGTTCATGCACTTCACATGAGAAACGCTAATATTCATTACTTTGTGGCATTGTTACTTAATATATGTACACAATATTAACTGTCTAAAATCAGAAATCTTACATGTCGAGGAACATCTGAATGCAAGGACTTAGGGTATTGTCTATCTGGATTTGGACTGCCTATCTGGCCAATAGCTGAGCAAGATTCATTCCCAAGCTCAACTAAGAAAGAGTCAGAACTACCTGGTGGTGGAGTGGAGTGTCCAAGAACAGCCCAAACTGAGGTCACAGGAACCTACTCAGCTCCAGACCAAAATTTTAGGTTTGGCATGGGCAAGGCAAATTTTAAAAAGAAGGGTTGAAAACAGAGAGAGAAATGTCATTAAACTCTAACAGCTTCAGATTGGGGTTTAGTGCCAACAGAGACATTACTTTGAAGATCCTGAAAAGCCATGTGCTTTTCACTTAAGGTTTCTGTGCTACCCTCCAAAAGCCATATATTGATGTTCTGTTCCCAACCCGCCTTTTAAAGCCGACCTTATCTTCAAGGTGGGGCTAGAACTCACAACCCTGAGGTCAAAAGTTGCATGCTCCTCTGAGCCCAGCCAGGTGCCCCTCCCTTCCCTATTTTTTTTTGAGGAGAAAACTTCACACTTCCAATGGACACTGAACCCTCTTTCCAACACCAGCAAACTACCACCAAACAGGGCCCAGCTCACAAGGTTACCCAACCCTTTAATAGATCCTTCCCAACCCCCTCCCATCACCTGCTTTCCTGCTGGTGAGAACCAAGTTCCAAAGCCCCAGAGCCAGGTATACAGGTCCCCATTTTCTATCCTAGCAACACTGCCACATTATTCCCTGGTCTCAGGGCCCTCACATACACCATCCCTTCTCCCTAGAAGGACACTCCCTGAGCACACAGCTTTTGATACTGATATATACAAAACCAGAACCATTACCTTTTTAAAGCTAAAAACCAGGGACACTTAGGAGGCTCAGTGGTTGAGCGTCCGCCTTTGGCTCTGGGCGAGGTCCCAGGATCCAGGATTGGGATGGAGTCCCTCGCAGGGAGCCTGCTTCTCCCTCTGCCTATGTCTCTGCCTCTGTGTGTTTCTCATCAATAATAAATAAAATCTTTAAAATTAAAATAAAGGTAAAAACCGAATAAAAAGAAAATTAGATGAGTAATTCTGCTTTCAAACTGAGTGCTTGAATTTGGCTGGGCTTATGTGCAGATGGATTTTTTTTAAAAAATGTTTTATTTATTTATTCATGAGAGAGGCAGAGACCTAGAAAGAGGGAGCAACAGTCTCCATACAAGGAACCCGATGCGGGGCTCGATCCCGAGACTCCAGGATCATGCCCGGAGTCGAAGGCAGATACTTAACCTGCTTAACCGCTAAGCCAGCCAGGCATTCCACCTGCAGATTAAAACAAACAAACAAAACAACACCTCAATTTATGGTCCCCAGAAATGTTAGATTAAAAAGTATGAAAGGGACTTTTTGAGTTCATCCTGGAAGAAAACCCCTCCTCTATCAAGGGTTCTCAACGATGGAAACCCCAGAGAACAATGACACCCTGGGCAGCAAAGCACACAACGCCTTCCAGTTTGGTCAGTCACAGACAAAATACATTCACAAATTCTTATGACGGCCACCTCTTATTTGAAGCTGAGGGTACAGCAGTAAATGTGACAAGAAAGGGCCTGTCAGGGGCAGCCCCAGTGGCTCGGCGGTTTGGCGCCGCCTGCGTGTCGGGCTCCCTGCGTGTCGGGCTCCCTGCGTGGAGCCTGCTTCTCTGCCTCTCTCTCTATCTCTCTCTGACTCCCATGGATAAATAAATAAAATTGTTAAAAGGGGGGAGGGGCCTTGTCAGAGGCAAAAAATGATGATACAGGCCACATTTTGGACCCTACTCAGAGAGCTGTGGTTTTGACAGGGCTGGGCAAACCCTCCAGGTGAGCTCTCAGGGCAGAGCTGAGGTGGGAAGGAGGCACAGGGATTTGAAGGAGGAAAACCAGCCTTCATAAGGTCCATACCTCCCACACTGAGCTACAGTCCGCAGTTCTCAGAGCCTTTGAAGTCACAAAAAGACACATTTAGTTTTTTCCCCTCTCTTTTTAGAAAAGATTTAAATAATCTCTACCACCAATGTGGGGCTCAAACACAATCTCGAGATCAAGAGTCGCATGCTCCATTGACTGAGCCAGCCAGGTGTCCCTAATTTTATTTTTTAGAGATTTTATTTATTTATTCATGAGAGACCGAGAAGGTAGAGACACAGGCAGAGGGAGAAGCAGGCTCCCTGTGGGGAGCCCAACATGGGACTCCATCCCAGGACCCCGGGATCACACCCTGGGCCTAAGGCAGACGCTCTACTACTGAGCCACCCACGTGTCTCCACACCTCTAATTTTTTAAAGGTATTAATCATGATGTCACAAAACACTATGTGTGAGACAATATACATAGCAACTCTGGGGGTGAGCAACTAAGCCTCTTTCAAACGGTTTCTGTTACCTGAAACATCCTCCCTATACTAACAGCTCTCTATCCCTCCTATTTCAGTCAGGCTTTGCAGCAGGTGGCGCAGGTGGCAGCGAGGGCATGACAGTCCCGCCCTTGGTAGGCCTGCTTCCATCCTGCTTCCTCCTGCCTCTCACAGCTGCTGATAAACTCATTATCCAGCGTCTGCCCCTAGGGAACCCAACCTGTGAGAGCTCCCTTGATTACTGGACTATTTATTCATTAGTCTCCTGGTCAGACTCTGGTTTTCAGGCTGGAGCCTTGTTATCTTTGCCCAACCTATGCAGCCTAAGGCACATTCCCTGTTGACCATAGCCACACCAAGACCAGCAGAGTTTACAGCGCATGGCCTGGAGTTCCTCTCATACTCCCTGAAGGCTTTAACAAAGGCCCACAGTCAAGGAGTATATTCTTGTCACTTGCAAGTGACCCACTTGTGCTTGGGGCTCCTTCAACAGATCAAGTTATATTACATGACACCAAGGGACATTTTAGAACATGCCAGAACTGTGGGGTGCCTGGGTGGCTCAGCTAGTGAAGCATCTGCCTTTGGTTCGATCATGATCCTGAAGTCTTGGAATCGAGCCAGGCATCAGGCTCCCCCGCTCATTGAAGAATCAGCTTCTCCTTCCTCTCCCTCTGCCCCTCCAGGCCCCACTAGTGCTCTCTATCCAAGTATGAAGGGGGGTGGGGGTGGGGAGAAGAACATGCCAAGAACATGCCAGAATTGTGTTTTTATTTTTTTAGAGGAGGGGAGGGGTAGAGGGAGAAGGAGAGTATCTTAAGCAAGCTCCATGCCCAGCACAGACCTAACAAACCCTAAGATCATGACCTGAGCTGAAATCAAGAGTTGGGCGCTGAGCCACCCAGGTGCCCGAGACTTGTGTTTTGGACTACTGCCTACCAAACAGTTTTTAATAAACTTGTTGACTTAAATAAAACTGGGGTTATTTAAAAATTCTTCCACTTCAAAGGCAGAAACAAAACTTCCATATCAGAGAAACGGACTATGGTAATATCTGCACAATTTTTCAGACTCATTTATTTGAAAGGATTATAATTGCTGGAAAAAGCCAAAATAAAAAAATATACTATTTAAGGAGTACACTTGCTGTGATGAGCACCAAGTCATGTATGGAAGTGTTGAATCACTGCATTGTACACTTGAAAATAAACACTTTATGTTAACTAACTGGAATTAAAATAAAAACTTAAAATATAAAAAAACATCATTTTTTAAAGGGACAAACTAGGTATTAAGAAAGTATGATACAGAGAATTTCAGTTTTTATTAAGTTATAAAATGTGAATATTTCTAAGACTTTAATAAAAACTATTGTTTAAAAAATTAAAATATACTGCATGATTTCACTTACAACGAAGGCAAAACTAAGGTGAGAATACCAGAAGAGAAGCTGACAAAAGGGGTGTTACAGAAGTATATAATTGTCAAAATTCAAAATGTACAATTATGTTTATTTTATGTAAATTATGCCTCAAAAAAAAGTGAGGGGAGAAACCCTCCCACCAATGACCTAGTGTGGCCATGATGTGGGGGGATTTGGAGCCCTGACTCAGTGGTGAGGCACTCATCCTAGCTACGGACCTGACAAATACTCATGGAGCTCATGAAGGAGTTGCTCTGCCAGCCCCACATAATTTACTTTAATAGGTTACTACCATTCTTTCCACAATGTTCCCATTAGTTATTATTTTTCCTTTGCCCTCCACTATAAATATTATCTTAAGTTCTATCTCACAAGAAGCAAGTGTTCCAACCTAACTCCCGTGAGGTTTTGAAAAAATTAGAACTCTGAGCCCGATTTACAGCGCCACAGGCCATCGGCACTCATACAAAGCCGTATGAAATCATCAGTGTCCCAGCTGCCGCCCCGGCATGCATCTGACCTCTGATGTACTAATGAGTGGCCCAGGCAGCTTCCAGCAGCAAATAAAAGAGATTTGTTCCAACACTGAGATCATTGCCCACGTAAATTACAGATTTTTAAACCAGACATGAAAAGATAGATTTTGACATAGATGCACAGCTTTCCTGTTGCCTCCAAGGTCACAAAAGGCAGAGTTTTAATCTGTTGTGTTCTGGACCAGAGTAGGTGGTGCTGCGGGCTGACTTAATAAAATGGCCAGACTCAGTAGGTGGCCATGTAACTCAGTCCTCACCTCTTAAACAGCGGGTAACATTGTACACCTGAAACCTTTTCACTCCCTAAACTAGCAAAAGGGGTTTCAATTGCCTCTGTGGCTCAGATCACAGACAGGTGAATTTTAAGCAAGAAAGCGCACTCATCACCTGGAGAAGAGTGTCCCAGTGAGGGACAGTCAAAACAAAGACTCAGGTAATAACAAAAAGGGTTTTTAAATATTACTAGCCATATTTTCTCCTCCCAACAAAATGTACACTTTCCTTTCTTTTCCCATTCCAGCAAGTATTATATTCCTGAGTACCTGGACTCCTACATTTATTACTCCGACCTGGGTTAAAAAGGTCCAACTCTAGCTTTCCTAATGGCCCAAGGTTCGAGGTCACATCCATTGACAATTTTAAGGGCAGTTTCCTGATAAGCAATGCCTCCAAATCCAGAAGTCAACCAAGTATTTATATTTTTTTAAAGATTTTATTTTTGGGGACTCCTGGATGGCTCCTGGGTGAGCGTCTGCCTTGTGGCTCAGGGCATGATCCTGGAGTCCCGGGATCAAGTCCCACATCGGCTTCCTGCGTGGAGCCTGCTTCTCCAACTCTGCCTGTGTCTCTGCCTCTCTCTTTCTGCGTATCTCTCAGAGACACAGGCAGAGGGAGAAGCAGGCTCCACGGTTGAGTCCCTCAACCAAGTATTTAATTGCTGTAGAAATCGTAATCTGGACTTGTTTGCAGCCAGGTATTGGGTGGCCCAGTCTCTTGGTTTTGGCTCAAGTCATGCTCTCCAAAATGTAGGATCAAGCCCTGTGTTCCAGGCTCTGCCTTCCACGGGGCATCTGCTTAAGGTTCTCCCCCTCCCTCTTCCCCTCCCCCTCCCCCCCTAAAAATGGGTAAACAAAATCTTAAGAAATAAAAAAAACAAACTGGGAAAGAGACCAATCAAGAAAGCAGTGGATAGCCTGTAAGTTCTCTGCCTTTCAGTAAGTGCCCACTCCCCAACAGGAGGCTGTGGTGCACATGCCTGCCAAGCACAGGCTCCTTGGCAGCACCCTTCTTCACATGGTCCCCATCAAGACAGGAATTCAGGATTGCCTGGGTGGCTCAACAGTTGAGCGTCTGTCTTCCACTTAAGGCGTGATCCTGGGCTCCCTGCATGGACCCTGCTTCTCCCTCTGCCTGTGTCTCTGCCTCCCTCTCTGTGTCTCTCATGGATCAATAAATAAATCTTAAAAAAGAAAAAAAAAAGACAGGCATTCAATATGAAAAACAGCCAGACAGTATTCATGGCACCTCCTCCTTCCCCCACCAGCACACCACAGGAACCTTTCTCAACAGCTTCCTCTGAGTAAAAGCAGGAGAGCAAAAGGGGGCTTAAGACAGTTATCTAGTGCCACAGCAGAGGGGGAGGGCACATGAGAAGACCTGAGTTGTGTCAGGAATGGATTTCATTCATTCATTCATTCATTCATTTGAGAGAGGGGTGGGGGAGAGAGAAGCAGGCTCCATGCAAAGAGCCTGACGTGGGACTCAATCCCGGGTCTCCAGAATCAGGCCCTGGGCTGACTATGGCGCTAAACCGATGAGCCACCTGGGCTGCCCTGGATTTACTTTTTAAACCCTTTACATGGGACGCCTGGGTGGCTCAGTGGTTGAGCATCTGCCTTTGGCTCAGGTCATGATCCTAGGGTCCTGGAGGACTTCTGCCTTGGGCTCCTAGCAGGAAGCCTGCTTCTCCCTCTGCCTGTGTCTGCCTCTGTCTCGAATGAATGAATTGATAGTCTTTTAAAAAAACTTTTACACGTTAGCAGCTTGTGAGGCAATTAATTTAAGTCACCCATTCCTTCCTTTCCAACAATAGGAAAACAGGTCCCACAGACAAATGCCACAGGGGCACTGGCTAGCCAGAGCCAGGCCAAGCCAGGAGACCAACTGTAAAGAGCCTCCCCTCCAGCCACCCAGGCTGGTAGCCACCAGAACAGCAGCCAGGGGCAGTTTCTGCCATCCTTGAAGTTCCCGGAGCAGGTTTCCCCTTGGAGATCTCCTATCAGTGACCTCCGGAGTCTGGCAGGGCACAGGTAGGGCAGGGACAGGAAAGCTAGTTAAACAAGACAAGCAGACATTTCAGACTGAGACATTAACATTTCAAGGCCTTTAAAAGAAGGGTGTGGAGAACAGAAAAGAAGCTCTTGAAAGGGTGAGACAAAGAGCCTAGGCAAACCAGCAGGAACTGGTCCAAAGGGAAGAAGAAAGTTGGATTCCTGTTTTAAGTGAGGAGGCACAGTGTAGACTGCCGGGGTGTGCTGGAACCACAAGGGACAAATAGGGATAAGCCTACCAGTGCAAGGGAGTGAGCCAGCTGCCAAACCAGGGCCAGAAACGGAAGCCCTCGTCCCTCGGAACTCACCCCTCTTTCCCACAAGTGTGCACGGGATTTGAAACAGCTGTGCTCTGGGGGTGCCTGGGTGGCTCAAGGGGTGAAGTATCTGCCTTTGGCTCAAGTCCTGAACCCCGGGCCCAGGGATGGAGCCCTTGCTTAGCGGGGAATCTGCTTCTCTTCTCCCTCTGCTCCTCCCTGTTCCTGCTCTCTCTCAAATAAATAAAATCTTAAAAAAGTAAATAAAACAGGGATGCCTGGGTGGCTCAGAGGTTGAACATCTGACTTCTGGGAGGCCCACATCGGGCTTCCTGTGGGGAGCCTGCTTCTCCCTCTGCCTATGTCTCTGCCTCTCTGTCTCTCATGAATAAGTAAAATCTTAAAAAACAAACAGGGGGTATCAGTTATGTCATCTAAAGCTTCAGGAGGAAAATAAGGGAAAAGAATAGCCCTTCAATTGGTCTCTACTTGGTTCTGAAATTCGTAACTTCATCAAACCTTATGCTGTTGGGTTGGGGGGGGGGGGGTTGCAAGTCCCTCCTATTCTGGCTAGCACCCATGTACCAGGAAAATGTGAGCTAGGAGGCAGGAGAACTCTAAATACAGGTCACCCTTGAAAAACATGGAGTTTAAGGGCGCCGACCTCCCGCAGTTGAAATTCCACCTACCACTTATGGCTCCTCAAAAGCTTAACTACCAACAGAGCCTACTCTTCACCAGCAGCCTTACAGATCATACAGTTGATGAACGCATATTTTATGTTTATATGTATCGTATTATACTATGTTTTTACAACAAAGATGAAAAAAATCAAAGATGGAGAGAAAATGTTAAGGAAATCATAAGGGAAAATCTAGTACTGTACAATATTTATTGGGAGGAAAAACGTATCAAATGGACCCATGCAGTTCAGATCTGTGTTGTTCAAGGGCCAACTGTAACTGGCTGCAACGGATCCTCAAATTCATGTTTTGAAGTTCTGGCCCATGTGGGTTTTTCCTTCAGCCACATGAATCCCACTGCACTAAAACTACCTTCTCCATAAGAAACTGACCTGGGCCTCCTGGTCTCCCAACACTTCCTTCCCTGGGTGTTGGGCTTCCTCTGTTTTATTCAGAGAGGGCTCTTCTACTTGGCCTGCACTCAGGCTGGAGTCTCCTGAATCAGTCTCTGAGGCCACAATACCCTTATATCAAGTGTGCTGTTTAAGTTTTTTTTTTTTTTTTTTTAAAGGGGAAAGCGCGAAAGCAGTCCCCCACTGCTGTTTAAGTTTTATTTTTGTTTTTAAATTCATGAGAGACAGAGAGAGAGGCAGAGATATCCTTGGGGACGTGGAAGGAGAGCTGGGCACATACACGGGGGCCATTTCATATGGAGGAGTCAAAAACCTAGGTTCAAATGTCCACATGGCCCTGCCTCCTGCAGTTCTGTAGGTTAGGCTGGCTCACTGAGCTCTCTATTCCTACCCATAAAATGGGCATTGTACATCTTATCTCATAGTTGGTAGTTTCCAAGTCATGAGAAAAGGTGCAGGAAGCAAACACAGACCAGCAGTCCTACACAGGACAGGGACGGCAGCCTGCCCCTGTGGGGGCCAGGCAGTACATAACAGGGCAGCTTACTTGGAACTCCAGGAGTACATCTGTAAGGCAGGACTGGGAATGCTGTACAGCCACGCAAATTGCCTTTGGGTCAGGGCTGTTGTTTTTGTTGGCCCACTGAAAAGAATGTTGAGAGATTCCAGTCTCTTGGAATTGGAGATTGCAATAAGCGTATTGGGCAACAACAGACCTGTGGAGGTCTCCAATTTTGTGTGGGGCCGTGAGGCTTGCCTCCGGGGCCAGACTCTGCCCTCCACACGTGACCAATCACACTAGCCTCTTTCTACCCCCACCAGCATTCCACATTTACCATGAATTCCCACGATGCACACAGTGCTCAGCACTGCACCCTTGTCCTCAAAGGGGTTTCAGTCCACTAGGAAGAACACGTGCATAAAGAGGTCAGCTATTACATTACTTAGGGGAGAAAACCAGGAAACACTGGGCCCAGCATAGAATCCCAGCAGACTTCCTGAAAGAAGGGAAGTCTGAGACTTCAGCCTAAAAGTGTAACAGAAATGGGTGGGAGGAAGTTCCAGACAAAGAACGCTGTTAAGGGAAAAGCAAGATACCTCCTCACTCTACCTTTCAAAGTGGAGATGGAACCGCAGGCACTGCTCAGGATGAGGCGGTTAGAAAGGGCCAGTGTGGGAATCCCTGGGTGGCTCAGCAGTTTGGCGCCTGCCTTTGGCCCAGGGCATGATCCTGGAGTCCCAGGATCGAATCCCATGTCAGGCTCCCTGCATGGAGCCTGCTTCTCCCTCTGCCTGTGTCTCTGCCTCTTTCTCTGTCTCTCATGAATAAATAAATAAAATCTTTTAAAAAATAAAAAAATAAATAAAAAATGGCCAGTGTCCCCAACCTCTGGCTGTGCATCCTTAGCACCGTGTGCTGCCAATACCACAGGTTAATACCAAGACACCTGCTCAGCAATAAGCCCCAGCTAGGCCAGCCCAGGCTGCTCAGCATCCCCCACTTCCCTCCCCTGGTAGATCTGAGGTCCCTCTGAGGCCACTGCCCCTCTCAGGCAGGGCCTGTCCGCTGTGTCCCCCAAACCACCTTCCCTGAGCAGCAACCTTTATCCTGGCACAAGGCCCTGTGCAGAATCCCTGTCCCCAGACATTCCTGCACAGGCCACCACTTTTCAGACTGCCAGGAGGCTTGGGACTGGGCCCTTCCCTGCTCCGAGAGCAGGAGAGAGAGCAAGAGAGAGCGAGAGCAGGAGAGCAAGAGAGAGCGAGAGCACTTTCCATCAAGTCAGACAAATCCCCCAGGGCCGCTCAGCAAAGCTGCACGGCACTCCCAGAGGCCACTGCACTCCCGGAGGCCACTCTGCATATGAGGTTTGGCAGGGCCATCCGGGATCCTTGGCGTTCCTTTAACACAGCTGTATTATACTTGCTGTTCTCTCTGCCTGAGAGCTCTGGCCTCACCCCACCTCTGCGGCTACCCCATACCT
This sequence comes from Vulpes vulpes, assembly GCF_048418805.1. Lineage (NCBI taxonomy): Eukaryota > Metazoa > Chordata > Mammalia > Carnivora > Canidae > Vulpes > Vulpes vulpes. Next base: position 54,669,035 of record NC_132790.1, read on the forward strand.
GTACCTTTGCTGCTGCTCTTCACGCCAACATATGGAGCCTGGTTCCTCTATGCTTGTGTCCAGTCTGAACCTGCCTTGCCCAGTGAGATGTGAAAGTCAGACTATGAAACAGCAGAGGGACAGCCAATGCTTTCAAGTGCCCAAAACAGTCTCAGAACCAGTGGCCACACTGTGAGGAGCCCAGGCCACATAAAGGGGTTAGAACCCAGGCCAGATGAGGGAGCCACCTTGGAGATCCTACCTCCAATAACAAGTAGGATGAAAGACTTGCTCCACCAAGAACCTACAGATTCATGACAAACAATTGATAAAAGAATTTAGTTTATCTATTGAAGATAAAACAGCATTTTAAGGAGTTAAGAGCTGAGAGCTACAGATTTTCTTCAGTTAATGCCTTCCTTCCTCCTTGAGTAAGCCCTACCAAGATGGAATAGGATATTCTAGTTTCCTTCCTCAAACTGTCAAAATTGAATCCAGGGTTGCATTCCAAAGCCATGGTCAGGCAGCAGCCACAAAGGGAAAGCCAGAGGGAAATTACGGTTCCCCAAACCCCAAGAGCTAGTTATAACCTCTCAGGGCCTCAACACAGTTAGTATAAGTGTCCAAAGCATCTTTCCAGGTCTTTCCTATGTCTATAAACCAGGTGGTCCTCCAGAAGTAACTATCCAGGAGAATGTGGTAGAAAACAAACTCATTAAAAAGGAAGGGGGAAAATGCAAATCCCCAGTAAGCTTCCAAAGGGGTCAACCTTAAGGAATCTTTCCACGGGTTTCCCTAAGCCACCATCTCGCCACACACTTTTGACAAAAAAAAACTCCAGGGGCACCTGGGTGGCTCAGTCTGTTAAACATCTGCCTTCAGCTCAGGTCATAAGATCTCCGAATCCTAGGATGATGGAGCTCTGCATTAGGCTCCCTGCTCAACAGAGTCAGCTTCTCCCTCTCCCTCTGCCCCGCCCTGTGTTCTCTTGCTCACTCACTCTCTCTCAAATAAATACAAATTTTAAAAGCTTAAAAAAAAAAAACAGAACTCTAGATCTGGGACGCCTGGGTGGCTCAGCAGTGGAGCATAAGCCTTTGGCTCAGTGTGATCCCAGGATCTCGGATCAAGTCCACATCGGGCTCCCTGCATGGAGCCTACTTCTCCCTATGCCTATGTCTCTGCCTCTCTGTGTCTCTCAGGAATAAAATCTTATTAAAAACAACAACACAGAACTCTAGATCTGACCTGCTGTGGCCCAGAACTCTATATAATCTTATTTCTCACCACTGACCCAATGTGATCTCAGGAAAAGCTATAACCTCCTTTTCTTCTCAGGAAAAAAAGAGGGCATCCTTTCTCCAGTAAACAAGAACCTTCACAAGCTTTAGGACAGATCTATGAAAAAAAAGGAAAAAAAAAAAAAAGGACAGACCTATGTTCAAGCCATCCAGGTAAGAACGAGGAGTTTCCTTGAAAATACAGATGATTTATGACACCATATTTGTGATGAGAAGTAAACCAAATGTCCATTAATATGACTGGATAAATAATTAGAGTGATAATGTAAGGGGGGAAAAAAGGAACGACTGGGTGGCTCAGAGGTTGGGTGTCTGCCTTCACCTAGGGCATGATCCTGGAATTGAGTCCCACATCAGGCTCCCTGCATGAAGCCTGCTTCTCCTGCCTGTGTCTGCCTCTCCGTCTCTCATGAAATAAACAAGCAAGAATCTTTTTTAAAATGTTAAAAAACAAAGATTACTGGGCAACCATGAAAAAGAACAAGATGCTCTGCACCCATGGAATTATCTCCAAAATACATCACTATGCAAAAAAATAAGCAAGGAGTTATATACATAGTATTCTATTCTATCTGTGTAAAGGAAGAAAAATAGGTACAAGTATTCCTTGCTAATTGAACCTATAGAAGTGTATCTGAATGTGCCTGGATGTTAGAGACTACTACTGTGCTTTTTTTGTCCTATGCCAAACTGGGGTGTGTTTATGTAGTTACTTAGGACTTAATGAGATTGCAAATTTCCTTCACATCCTTAAAATATCTTAAGATAAATTACACATTTGATTACAATTCATATTAAGTAACAACACCCAATAAAAAAGAACAGAATACAAGTATTTACAATATGAACTTAGTTGTTGGGAAATGAAAGAATACGTTTTTCTTTCTTTCTTTCTTTTTTCTTGTTTTATTTATTTATTTTTTTAAGGTGTATTTATTCAGAGAGAGCGAGAGAGGCAGAGACACAGGCAGAGGGAGAAGCAGGCTCCATGCAGGCAGCCCAACGCGGGACTCGATCCAGGATCTCCAGGATCACACCCCGGGCCGCAGGCGGCGCTAAACCGCCACTGGGGCTGAACAGCCACTGGGGCTGCCCCCTTTTTCTTTTTCTTGAAAGAGAACACGCATTTGTGAGTGGCTGTGGGGGAGGGTAGAGGGAGAGGGAGAAGCTCAAGCAGATCCCAAGCTGAGTATAGGGCCCAACACGGGGCTCTGTCTCACAATCCATCTCACAACCGTGAGATAAAGTGTTGGACACTTAACTGACTGAGCCACTCAGGCAATCCAGAAATGTCCATACTTTCTTTTAAGCCATTTTAGCAAGAATGACATATATCAAAATGGTAATAGTTATCTCTGGGTTAAGATGATCAGCAATTCTCGGGACACCTGCCTGAGTGGCTCACTGGTTGAGTGTCCGCCTTTGGCTAAGGGTGTTGATCCTGAGTCCCACTTCGGGCTCCTTGTGTGGAGCCTGCTTCTCCCTCTGCCTGTGTCTCTGCCTGTGTCTCTCATGAATAAATAAATAAAATCTTAAAAAAAAAAAAAAGATGATCAACAATTCTATGTTTCCCCACAGGGCAAACAGGAAGCTTAAATGAAGCATAGGGCTCTCTCCCCTGAGGTTCTTTTACTCAAGCTTTGTCAGACCCAGAAAAAGTTGAATAATAACAAATGCTTTAAGGTCACTTATCCTGATCACAACATTATGGGGTAGCTATTATTATCTTTTTACAGATGAAGAGATGGAAGCATAGATAGTTACTTGCTCGAGAATACAAGCAGAGAGTGGTAGATAGAGCCTGACTCCAGAGTTAACACAGAAACCACCAGGCTTTAACAGTAACAACACTCTCTACCCTACTGTTTTGAAAAACTCACCTCTGTAAACTTCCATCTACCATGCTAGGATCTCATAAAGCCTGTGGCATTTTTATCCATGTACCAGATAATGGACTCCCAAACTTAATGTACCTTGATGGCTCCCCTATTGCCTAGGAGTCAGGAATAAATTCCTCAAGAGTTTAACATGCCAGATTTTATTTTAGGAGGGGAGGAGGAGCAGAGGCAGAGGGAGAATCTTAAACAGGCTCCATGCTGTGGTGCTACATCTCATAAGCCCCTGAGATCCTTACCTGAGCTGAAATCAAGAGTTGGACACTTAACCGACTGAGCCACCCAGGTGCCCCAACATGCCAAGACTTCACAACAGTAACTGCCAAGGCATCTTAAAATGAACCTAGTTGATGAAACCTCTAGCCAAACGTATGCTTAGGGACCCCACCCTCCTCTGAACTCTTGGGGAGCCCTCTTCTTCAGTGCATTTATTCCAACCACTCATCTTGCCCCTAATACCTCAAATTTCTATACAACTCCATCAGGCATAACTCAGAAGTGGACACTTGGTGAAGCTGGAAAAGCCTATTTATCCTACCCCACCCCACTCTGGTCAGAGGGAAGAACATAGCTCTCCATGTCCTTCCCCAGGATGTGACCCCCGGGGGCTCCAGTTTAGGCCACAACACTGTCCCTGTCCCTAATTTCACTCATCGCCCCACAATCCAAAGGCTACCACTACCCCCAGGGGACCTGTGATCAATTTAGTCCTAAAGTCAGGGCCAATTGTAAAACAGCTGGACCAAGGTGGCAGCTGGTCCAATACAGAGCCTTTGTTGTTATAGGTTCCCTCGGGCATATTCCAGCAGGAAGGTTCCAGGCACTCTCTCTCCTGCTCAACAGTCTCTTGAAAGTGAGAAGTGGACAGAACATTCCTCACTCACTCCCCCAAAAGAAATTAGCTGTTCTATTATGCCTGCATAGTAAAATGAGCTTTTCTTTTATTTTGCAACTTTGATATACTCTTCTCTTTCACACACACACATTTTGCTACCCTGAAATCCTTAAATTCCAAAAAGTAAATGTTTTTATAGCTGGCACACAAGGAGTCTTACTTTAAACCCATCCCTTCCAAAGCTGCCAGCTCTATCATCATTACTAGTCAGAAGGTGTGGATAACACTAGGAGACTTCAAACACTTTACATTTTTAGCTGAGTGTATTAAGTTGAGGAAGAAGGCATTCGGTCAATTCTGCATATGCTTGTCATTGACTCAGCTCCTTTGCTAATTACATCAGCTCTATTACTAACTGTATTCATCTCTATTATCAATTGTATTCCATTCCAACTAGGAGTGGGGGTGGGGGTGGGGAGGGAACGGACTGACACCCATCTCAAAAAGAACTTCTCTCTTTGCCCCCAAGAAACACTGTCAAACAAGGTTTTAAAATGTACTGACCTGAAATAGTGACATTTCCAATCACATTTTGAGAAAGGGAACTTTTTTTTAAAGGTCTGTTTCACAAAAGTTCCACTTTAAAAAAAAACGTAAGGTGGGGACAATAGCTTTGAAAAATAATTTGAGGGGGGCAGCCCCGGTGGCATAGCGGTTTAGGGCTGCCTGCAGCCCAGGGCGTGATCCTGGAGACTGGGGATCGAGTCCCACTTCGGGCTCTCTACATGGAGTCTGCTTCTCATTCTGCCTGTGTCTCTGCCTCTCTCTCTCTGTCTCTATGAATAAATAAATATATAATCTTTAAATAAATAAATAAATAAATAAATAAATAAATAAATAAATAAATATAATTTGAGGGGCGCCTGGGTAGTTCAGTGGTTGAGGGTCTGCCTTCGGCTCAGGGCATGATCCTGGAGTCCCACATCAGGCTCCATGCATGGAGCCTGCTTCTCCCTCTGCCTATGTCTGTTTCTCTCTGTGTCTCTTGTGAATAAATAAAAAAAATCTTTTTAAAAATAAAATAATAAAAATATTTTTAATAAAAAAATAAAAATAATTTGAAAGAGATAGTGTTTTTTATTTACGCCACTTCCCCCTCACACCTCAGGTTTTTCTGAGGTGAACAGGGTTGTTGGTGGGGGTGGAGAAAGAACTTGAGATTTCGGGATTTGATCAATGCAACATGTTAGGGGCAGAGCACAAGGTCAAAAGGAAATGATTAATCCCACAAGAGAAACAGGCGGATGGATGGGGCAGGGAATGGTTTCCCTAGAAAATCCTGACTAATAAACAGGTTAAAAGATACTCTGGTTAGCAAAGTTTTCTCTGAACTTGTTTGCAGTTATTTCATCCTAAAACACATCTTTATGAATCCCAAAGAATATTAATCTACACAAGCTAGTTTTCCTTAGTAGTTCTATTTACTTGCTGGCTACACTTCCTTATTGCCAAGAAAGGCCCAGAATTGGGGGGCGGGGGGTGACCCCAGGCATCTGGAGGAGTACTACATTCTATGACAATTTCCATTACTACAGAGAACCATGCTGATCATTAATGGAGAAGGGGATATTTTAGGCCTACTTAAAACAAGTTACCAGTCAAGACATACAATATCCCTTTGAAATGCTATGACATCAACACTCTGAAAGTACATAAATAGGTCAAACACAAGAGGAGGGGGAAGGGAAATGCCTTACAAAAATCCTTTGGGAGACAGTTTTCCTCTTAGCTTTTCTCCCTCCCAAAGCCTGCTTGCTTTCAGAAGTGCATGCAAAAATTTGCATTATTAATTAATGATGCAAATTTCCCTCTTTAATCCCTACTTTCTCATATACAAACCCCAGATTTGCCACACAGCTGGCATTTTAAACAAGCTCAGGGATCGCTGGGTGGCGCAGCGGTTTAGCGCCTGCCTTTGGCCCAGGGTGCGATCCTGGAGACCCAGGATCGAATCCCACATCGGGCTCCTGGTGCATGGAGCCTGCTTCTCCCTCTGCCTAATGTCTCTGCCTCTCTCTCTCTCTCTCTGTGACTATCATAAATAAATAAAAATTTAAAAAAAATAAAAAATAAAATAAACAAGCTCAGAACTCCCTCAACACCATTCTGCCCCAGTGTACCTCTTCCTCCAAAGCAGCACGAATACAGAAGACTGGAAGGCTTCACCACCACTGGCTCAATCTGAAACCATCCAGGCTGGGTATGGTTTTGTTCTGCTTTTTAAAATTCATGATAACAGAAGGACTATCCTGCTTTTGAAAGGCACCGGAGGCATTCCCCCACCAAAAGTGCTTTGAGTCACAAAATCGTTTTTTAAAAAATATTTTATTTATTTATTCATGAGAGACACAAAGAGAGAGGCAGAGACACAGGCAGAGGGAGAAGCAGGCTCCATGCAGGGAGCCCGATGCGGGACTCGATCCTGGGTCTCCAGGATCACACCCCAGGCTGCAGGCGGCACTACACTGCTGAGCTACCCTGGCTGCCCGGAGTCACAAAATCTTAACTATATGGGAGCAACCCTCAATTTGAGTGGAAAACTGTCAGTGTACACATTTTTCTGGGAAGGAAGTATACATGTTAGAGATTTTAAAAAGGTACAGAATCTGCAACCCATGCACTCAACTCCGCCAATTCCACTAGACAACAAAATGGAAGGGAAGGAGGCCTGTTTACCCAAGTGAAACAGGCACAAGTTAATGTAGGAATAAGGATTAGAACTCGGGGGAAAGAAAGAAAAAGTCAAAGGCAAAGGCAAAGGCAAAGGCAAAGGCAGGAAAGGAAAGGAAAAGAAAAGAAAGGAAAAAGAAAGGAAAAGAAAGGAAAAGAAAGGAAAAGAAAGGAAAAGAAAAGAAAAGAAAAGAAAAGAAAAGAAAAAAGAAAAAAAAGAAAAGAAAAGAAAAGAAAAGAAAAGAAAAGAAAAGAAAAGAAAAGAAAAGAAAAGAAAAGAAAAGAAAAGAAAAGAAAAGAACTAGAACTCGGGCCCCCAGTTCTTTTCAGGCTCCTGCCTCTAACCATGCTGTTAACAAATTAGTGGTGGGAGGGGATCACAATACCAAGTTTATAATCTAAGGAAGGTAAAAGGACTCAGCTCTGCCTTCCCTATAAAAGCATGTTTAATCACCAAGATTTCATGGTAGCTCCACAAGATCTGGTTCCTTCTGACCATATCCATCCAAACAGGTCTACTTTCTAATATACAGCTTTTAAATTTAAGTTGTACAGGATCCCTGGGTGGCTCAGCGGTTGAGCACCTGCCCTAGGCCCAGGGCGTGATCCTGGAGTCCCAGGATGGAGTCCCGCATCGGGCTCCCTGCATGGAGCCTGCTTCTCCCACTCCCTGTGTCTCTGCCTCTCTCTCTTGTGTCTCTCATGAATAAATAAGGAAGGTTGTACAGAGACGCCTGATGCCTGGGTGGCTCAGCAGTTAAGGGTCTGCCTTCGGCTCAGGGTGTGATCCTGTTGTGCACTTCGGGCTCCCTGGGCTCCCTGCATGGAGCCTGCTTCTCCCTCTGCCTAGGTCTCTGCCTCTCTGTAGGTGTCTCTCATGAAATAAACAAACAAATTTAAGTTTGCACATATCATGCTTACCACCCTCTCTGCCCCAGCTCTTTGTTTAAGGCCCCTCTTGACTGCCCAGGGCCAGGATCACTAAGAGATCAATTCCTAAAACAAGGAGAATCCTTGAAATTTTTAAAAAGCATCTTAACCCTTTCTCAAACCCAGACACTGTAGTTGCAGGGAGCTCTCTGATGGAGGCAGGGATGTGCACCCCATGTTAAGTGGGCTCTGGCATTTCTAGTGGGGCTTGGTGTAACTAGAAGGGGCAGGAGCGCCAACCTGGCTCTGGGTTTTATTGCAACTTTGAGTCCCAGGGGCTGCTCCACCAGGCACCTTGGTTTGGCCCCAGGCCCAGGTTTCATGCAACCTACCATGACCAGTGGCTAAGGGGCACAAAGGAAAAGGACATCACTACTTAAGGACTGCCTGGCAAGGGAAAAGGGACCTCAGGCTCCTACGCACGGATTAAGGGAAGTGTATTCTGGAGCCACATTTCCCAAAAGAAGCGATGAAATAAGCAAATTATTTAGAAATATGAAATGGTGAACGGGAATGCAAAGAATCAGCAAAAACCATCTCCTTGTTTCTTTGGAGAGACACCCTCCCAGGACTCAAGTGCCTATCCCTCCAGAGAAGATGAGTGGTATCAGGGACAGAAGTGAGCAACAGACCAGCTGACTTCCGGGAGAAATGATAAAGTTTATGGGCCTGACCTTGTGGAACTCCCTTGGCAGGATTCCTCCCATCCTGTAGAATCAAGAGGGCAGAGGACCACACCCTACCCCAAGGTGTACAACTGTCAAAACGCAAGCATTTCAGATCTGTGCATATAGGAATGAACCTATCCCTATTTAACACATAGGGAAACCAATGCAGAAATCCACTACCTTGCACGAGGTCACAAAGTAGAGTAAGTGGCACTTTGCTCTTTGCCACTCTTAAAAAAAAAAATTACACCCAAACACATTACTTCCACAGTATGTCCTATCACAACTACAAAGAAAAGGACAGAGCCCCGTACAGAGAGCAACCTGAGCTAAGGCTCTCAGAAGCCAGTGTGGGAGGGGGCAGACCCTAAGCAAATCTGTTTGGTTGTCAGCACATTCATTTGTCACATGAGGAAGGGGCCGCATTTCACTGACTGCAATGCTGATTCTCCATGTACACTTGCCAAATGGATGGATACAATAGGTCAGGCACCCGGCTGAACGCTTCCCTGTATCATCACATTTCAAAAGCACAACCTAATGAGCCATAGTCCTGTCTCCACTTCACAGATGGTGGAATGTGAAGTTTTGCCCAGGTCATATAGCTGGTAGGCAAGATGTCTCAGAAACCTCTTAAAGACCCCAAGGTGCTTTAGTCCCTCAAAGGGCTGGGCGAGTTCACAAGATTAATCCACAATTCATACAATTGGCTTAAAACCTCATATAATGCTCTGTTACCTGGTACCCACTGCTGTAAGGAAAGATCTGTACCTGTGAGTAACTCTAAGCAAACCCTTACCAACCTGCTAGAGTGTGCCAAAGACATCAGTGCTGATTTATGAAAGAGCTAAGTGCTTTATGGGGGAGACATAAAAAGAGGCAGGAGGGAAAGCTGCCACCCTGGTGTGGCAGCAGGAGACTCCCAGCCAAATGAAAGATGTGGGGAGACCTGAGAACCAGCTGAGAGTGAACAGCTGCTTTCAGCTTCCATCCTCTTTGCCCCAGGGATTCCTACATCTTTGCAAGCCTTTTGTTTTGTGGGTCTAGTTCCCAGTCTCCAGTGTTTCCACCACCATGGGCACTGGAGAGCAGCCCTGGATGAGTCTCAGAGACAAAGCCACAAGCCCAACATCTCAGCTTAATCTTAAAATTACTGTATTCCCCACCCCCCCACACACAGCACAGCAGCGGTGGTTTTTATACGGTCTTCAAATGAAAACAGGGACGCTAGGGAAAGATGTGTCCCATTTGAACATACCTCCCTACACTTGTCAGAGGCTGCTGCAGGGGAGGGGAGAGAGATTAGTTCAAGATGGCCTTTGCCACTGTAAAGCATTTGTACAAAACAAGTAGACCAAGGGAGCTTATCTACTGACTCAGTCTTTCAAGGAAACACGGAGATAAGAAATAAAAATACTGGGCTATAGCACAATAGTAACATAAATTTTCTGAGAGAATAAAACAGTGTAGCTCTAAGAAAATATTATTTCTTAAGCCAAAATGAAAGTTAGAACTGCGACATAGAGATGAAGGCCTGGGCTCCTTTGGGGAGTGCTAGAATCATTACCAACTCAGGAGAGGGGGCCACCATTCCTAAACTCTCCTAAGATCCTTCTGCAACCTTCTAGCAGCACCCTGGGCTCTGAGTCCTACAGACAGGTACCTGGAAAGCCTCCAGGTAGCTCCCAAAAGGCTCTTTTTACATGAAGGAGATGCCAAATGGCAGCAGGACCAGGAGCTGAAGACCTGACAAGAGACACAGCTTCACACTGTCCGCTGTGTGGACACCCGGAATTTGGTGCCAGGATCCAGTTGCCAAGCAGCTAACCTAGTTCCAGATGCTTTTGTGTTTGGCAACAGTTCCACACGCAAAGTTATTGTCTTCCTTAACCCAGTTAAACTGGATTTTCTTTCTAATGCCATTAAGACTGGAGAACTCTGGAGAAATAGGGATTTCTTAGAAACATAATGTTCTCCCTGGCCCCTCTTTTTCAAGAGGCTGAAGGGGTGATGTTATGGCTTGAAGATGAATAAACACCAAATAATGTAAGTTAAAGCATAATCAAGGATCACTTTAAATCAGGCCATCTGATGATAAACACCTGTTACAACTCAGGTGCAATCACTGAGACAGGAAAAAGGAAATATAGATAATTTATGATTGACAACTGGGGAATTAATATGCCAATACAAAAAAATCAAAACTGCACTCAAAGACTGCAGTGACCTCAAATCCCCTCGCCGGGGGCATCATTTAAATCTATTTCTTCAAGGGGCCATCTACATTAGAACCCTGAGGCTTTAAAAATGCAAACCTAAGCCCCACCCCAGTTTTAAAGCATCTCTACGAGGGAGGGAGCCCCAGGGTTAAGCAACTGTTAAATAGGGAAAGGCGGATTTAAACTAAAAATTGAGCCTGGATGACAAAAAAGCAAAAACACTCACGTGCACTCATGGTGGGCAGTCGACTAAAAATGCTTTTTGCATAAAATACTTCAAGAAAATACTTCTACTCTAATAGTTTAGGATACTTTTGTTTTTCTTTATTTCACTTCCAGGCACCTCAAGTCCTTAGAAGAAAAAGTCCATTATCTGGAATTATTTGCATAACATAACATCTAGGAGGATTCAAGAAGACCCTCCACAGAGGAAGGCTGAGCTGAGTTTCCGGGGCTGGAGGGCCCAGGTTAACCCTTGCCTATGCCCTAGATGCTTCTTAGTGGATTTCTGGGCTGGCTCTACACCTTCCTAGAATGTAGCAAGATGGGAGAAGATTCAGGGATGTTCCAATGGCCCTTGAGCAAAGAGCCCTTCTCAGAAGGCTCCTTGTCCTTGGCTGGACTGGAACAGAAAACTCAGCAGGTAACGGGATAAGCAGGCAGGCGGGAAGCTTCCCGGGGAAGATTAAACACAGTTAATTAAAACCCTGCAGAACGGGAGGCAGGGGATTAGTGGGGAGGGGGGGGCCTGCTAGCAGGAGAGGTGATGCCTGCCCAGAGGTTTCCTTCCCAGACCTTTTTTGCAGCTAATCAAGATTAAATGTGCTGTGCACCCCAGGATCCATTCCATTTTGACAGATATCCCAGCCACTCTGTAAGCCTGTCCAAAGAGATGGGCAACCCCACATGTTTGCTGTTATTCCTCAAAAATTAAGTTTACTAACAATTTAAAAATAAAAATTAATCTTACTGCTATCCTAAAACTGGTGAATGAAACACAGAAAACAGGGTGTGATTATCAGCACATCTCTCCCTATGCCCCGACCCTGCTGCAGGCCAGATGTGGGGGACTGCAAGCAGCAGCAAGAGTGTGGCCAAGAGAGGGATGCCCTGCCCCTCCAAGACCCTCCTGCCATACAAGTTCAGTACAACCTAGCTCCAACACCTAGGGAACACTTGCTCACTCACAATGCCTCCAGCTCAAGCCACCACCACGGTAATCCTACAAAACCTCCCACCCCACCTTCCAATTACAGAAGACCAAGGGCATCACCATCAAAAAGCATTTATTAACCACCTAAATGCCTAGGGTCTGGGTAAAGATTCATAGGGGCCTGGCCCCTGCCCTGGGAGAGGGTCATTTATGACCATTAAGGCCAGAGTAAGGCAGGCTCCCAGAGGCCCATAAAACTCCCAGGGAAGGAAGTGGGGATTAACCACTTCCTCCCGCCCCTCAAGAAGGGGTTTCAAGCTCTACCAAATTGCAGAGGGTTCCTGGGAGGGGGTGGGGAGACCCGGGTCAGAAGATCCTACATCCAACCAGAGCCTCTGCTCTGCTCAGAGACATGACTAACCCTGGGGTTTCTCAAATTGCTTTCCTACAGATGAGGGCTTTGTCACCCTGCTGCCCTAGCAGCTCTCTGAGGCACATTCTAGCAAGCCTCTCCACCACTCTTCAGCTTGGGTCTGAACTCTGTCCAGGGAGGGACAGAACATACATGAGGATTATGCACTTGTTTGACAAGTACTATACTGGTACAATGGCTTAATTCTTTTACATATTCATCAGCCAGATTTATGGCAAAACTGTTCCTATCCTAGGGGCTTTACAATCCTCTCATCTTTCATTCAATTTTTATTGAAATGTATTTCAGCAACTTTCACCAAATCTAAGAAAAGCAGCTTACAAAACCACTAACATGCAGAAACAAGCTTGAGTCAAGAAAGGAGAAACATGTCACTGAGACTTCCTGGATTGAGACCATGAGTTTGGCTCAGAGCTTCCTGGCAGTCAAAGCAAAATGAGCAACACTATACAATTATGTCATTGTCAAACCATCAGTTTGAGAAAGGACCAATAGTTTTCATGGCAGCAAATCCCAAAGAAACAGTAGTGGAACCTACAAGTTTTCCCCTTCTAGGCAACCCTAAATAGAGAGCTTTGAGCCCACAGTATAAGCTGCTCGGACCTTCCCTTCTTCCTGAGCTGTGGAAATCCCTGCTGGCACGTTACAGGGATGAACGTTACAGGGATGAACGTTCTAGTGCTGGAGCAAAGCAGATAGATACAGGTGCCCAGAACTAAGTGGGATGCCTCCACAGTGCATGGAGCAAATTCCCAAAAACCTGTACCCTAAAAATTATCTTCTAAAATACCCAGGGTGGGCAGCCCAGGTGGATCAGCGGCTTAGTGCCGCCTTCAGCCCAAGGTGTGATCCTGAAGACCCGGGATCGAGTCCCATGTCAGCCAGCTTCTTGCTCTGCCAATGTCTTTGCCTCTCCCTCTGTCTCTCATGAATAAACAAAAGTCTTTTTTAAAAATAAATAATTAAATAAAAAACCCAGGAACTATTCTCCCTATACTACTGCCCAAACCCTGAAGACAAGACAGTAGTGGGAGGGGGATCTCACTGTGAACGCTCAAAACCACGTTGGGGGGTGGGGGGGCGCAGTACTAAGACCTCAGTGTTTGGCAGCAGAAAGGAAGACCCTCCCTCCAGGACTGACATTTGGTTTCCAAGGTGAGACTTTGCATCCATCTTCCCTGCCCATTCTTGGCCAGGGCCTACAAACAGGGGTGGGAAAAATCTGTTCAAGGAAGGTATTGTGTATCCCCTGTGACAAACTGCTGTCACCTATGGGGAACCTTGCAACAAAGATTTTTAGGATCCAAATGCAGAATGGAAGGGATCCCTGTGGGGAGCAGTCTTTCAGGCTGGAAATTTCAGCCCTCCCTGGTACCTTTAAAAGGAGGGTCAGAAGTAGAACTGCCATATAAAATACAGCACTATCCACTTAAATTAATTTCAGACAAACAATACCTAGTATAAGTATGTCCCAAATACTGCATGGAAAGAAGACTAAAAGAATTATTTACTATTTATGAACTGGGCATCCTGGAGCACTGAGGCAGAGCTAAGGACAGCAATCCTGGTAAGGGGCTTCTTAGTGAGTCCTCAGGGACCCAGTTAAGTGAGGTAAACCTGGAATTTTAAGAAAACTCTTCATTGGCTTAGCATGGGGTCTTCTGTGTTTTGTTTTTTTAATGGAGGAGGGGTCTTTAGTTTGTGGTTAGGACCAAAACAGGCTCATTTAATCCATCAGTAGTGACCAAGCCAGGAGATGCACCCACATCTTCACCCCCATGTGAGCCCTGAGAACTCCCCAGGAGCAGAGACACAAGGCTTCAATGGTGCTCGCCACTCAAGCCTAGGCGATCAACATTCCAGGAGGCAGCTATTCCCGCCCTTCAGGAGGAACAAAGAACCCGGGGAGGAATTCCTGCTGCCCAAGCATGGGGGGTGGGGTGGTAGCCAAACAAACCTGGGCAGAAAAAAAAAGCGCCCCCCAGCAAAGGGCTCTAGAAAGCTCATTCCTTCTGTGTCTGTCAGAGAAATGAGAAAGTCCAAGGGAAGAGTCTAGTGCATGTATTAAAAGTGGACCCTATAAACATAGAATGTGATTTGGGGGCTGAGTCTCTAAGCACGATGTTAGAGTAAAGGTCAAGAGAGAAAAATCTCTAAAGGAAACAGGCCAAAACCTCTGAATGTAATTATTAACTTTATCTTCAGGGTCTTCTTTGTATTCGTGCTATGAACTGGCTTTTACAGTAACCAATGCAAACATTTTACTGTCCTTCAAAACATAGAAAGTGGGTTTTGTTGGCTTGTTTTTTAAACTACAGCTCCTGCATGCATCCCCAGAGATGAGGATTCCAAGCAGATTCCAGTCAGGCAGGACCTTTGGAAGTAGAAAGTAGGTGGGGAATAGGAACTGAGGAAAGAGACCTTTCCTCCCTCCAAAAGCTGGGGCACCCACTTGTGTAGACAGCACAATGGACAGGATCTTCAGATAGCCAGATAGCTTCAAAGGCAGGGGACACTTTCGAAGGAGTTTTGGGACAGACTTACAGATTTTTTGCTCTGAGGACAGAGGTGGTTCCAAGAGTAAGGGTGACTGTATTCCCATGAAAGTCCCCTTTCACCATCCCCAATCAATTTAAAATGGGGCCCTACAGCTCCCTGGAGCCTGTCTGAATGAACTCTGTAAACATTGGCTGAACGTTTGCTTTGCAGATAAAGTTCTAATCACCAATGGATTCCTTAGCAAAGTGCTTCCATGTTTTTCAAATGCCCAGAGCTAGCTCCTCAAAAGGTTCCCAGCTCTTTCTTCCTGAAACACAGGTGGTCCTCCCGCCCCTCTACCTGGGCACCACCCACCGGAAACCCCCTCAAAAAAACCCCAACAGGTCAGGGATGGGGGTGGGGTAATATGCTTTCACGCCTTGCAACCAGGCCCCACAGTATCCAAACCCTTATTCAGTTTCAGCTCCAGATCACGACTACCTACACTTCAACAGACCAGGTTCTCCCTGGAGGCTAGAGACCACACAAAGTGTATGAGCCAGATAGGAGGAAAAGTAGAGAAACTATGAATCTCAATAGTGTCCTGCTGTTAGAGACCCCTTCCCCACAAACACTCAAATCTATCCAGTTTAGAAAATTTCTAATCTGAAAATTGAATCATTCTGCACAAAGGAAATTGTCTAAAACCTACTGCAAAGTTCTCAGGTTTTGAGGTCCCGTGTCATCCAGTTAAAGGCAGTTCTAAATGATATATAACAATTGGTCCATGAACTGCCCTCACCCCATAAGTGAAATTTCCCTTATAAATTCTCCAGGAAGCTTAAAACCAATGTTTTTTTCTCAAAGAAGAGTCTTTGGGAATGGAAGTCACCAACCTGTCACCTCCAACTGACCTGGCAGGCCTGGAAAAACCATGAACTTTCTCATAAGTGTTCACTACCAAGGACCTAGACTCCAAGTATAACGCTTAGCTCCCCTATAACCACTCCCTCTGGAAAAACACAGGAAGCTGCCACTCTGCCATTAAGCCTTCACAGCAAACCCTTTGTGAGCCCCTGAATTTAAAGGGGGGGGGGGCATAAATACGTTTAAAGTTTAATACCTAACCAAATATAATTTAGTACTTTTTATACATACATTGTTCACCATGGTGCCAAAAAATCCCTGGTAATTCTATTTCCCATTATACTGATGTAAGGGTCCCCAGAAGGCAACCTCTGTTCTGGTCCTTTGTGTCCTTAAACACCCGGAGAGAGCCAGGCACCAGGCAGATGCTCAAAGCGAAGTGTATTGATTGGATGGAATTCACTTCCACGTTTTCCAAGCAATCCTTGAGGAATCTGCCTCCCAGCAGGCATCTGCTCATTGGAAAACAATGTGCCCTGGCCATTTGCATTGTGGCCCTGGAACGGCAAAGGTTTAAAAGAGAAAAAGAGACACTAGGGGCTTTCGGGGGCTAAAAAGCCTCAGAGGTAAAGATTTTAGGGCATTTTACTGCTATTTTGCATCTGCAATAAACCAAGGCATCAGATATTGCAACTTTCCATCATTAGAGATTCACTCACATTTAAAGTCCTATGGCTTACTCCAGTTTCCATAAATCATCAAGACCCATGACCAAAGTAGCAGGCCAAATTCTCCAGAGATTAGCACTAAAAGCTACTGCAGCACCGGAACTTTCTGGGATGGCAGAAATGTTCTGTCTTGATTGTGGTGGTGGTATATAAATTTGTCAGAACTCATCAAGATGTGTGCTTAAAATGCGTGCATTTGAACGTGCCTAAAACTATATATCTCGGTAAAGATGAGTAAATGACCTGTGTATTTTTTGTCATACATGGATATGCCAGATGTATGATCAGATGCAAAAAAAAAAAAAGCAGAATGCAGAACTGCAACTACAGGATACAGATAAATGACACTTCGAAACAGTTTTATCATAAAGATAATGTTATATAGGCCTAAGAAATGTGACCAATGATTCAATCCAAACTATCAGTAGTTACATGTGGGGAGTGGAATTAACAAGTTTTATTTTTTTTAGCCACTTAAGAGGGGCAACAGAGCATATCGAAAAAAATTTTAAGACATCACTGGCAAATTGCCCAAAAATCATCAACACTCAACCAATATACACTACAAGCCAGTTGGCATTCACAAGGTAAGCCTTAATATGCCTACTCTTCACCCCCAGCCAACAGCTACATTCAGAAAGGTTTCCCACAAATGTGAAGTTCAGAAAAAAAAATGGGAAATAAGACTATTTGCTAACTGGCTTTTAGGCTCATATATGTAAATCCCATCTCATATGATACACCAAGAATATATTCTAAAACAGGATTAGAGACATGAAATGTAGACTTACTATTGCCAACCACATAAAAATGTAGAATGTCTACCAGTCTAAAGTAAATCAAGGAAACATGGACTGGAAGAAATCCTCTGCAGATAGCTAGTACTGTTATTTATCCAAAATGCCAACAAATTGATTTTCTTAAAACCCAGGAGAGAGAGGCCCAGGAACCAAGGCAATTGGGGGAGGAAACACAAATGGCCAATAAACATATGAAAAGACTCGCCTCACAGTATCCCGGAAATGCAAAGTAAAACAACAGGACGAGCCAGGAGCCATTTCTCTCCCATTAGATTGATGGCAACGAGGACTAGTAGGGCGGGAAGGAAATGTGACTGGTGGGAGGCAGGCTCTCAGGAGCAAATTAACATTTCAAATGCACCCCTCAGGTCCTAGCAATTCCAGGGCTGGGGGTGGACAGGATCTTCTTTCCAAAAGTACCAGGGACACAGGACAAGCATGGTGAAGGCAATGGACAAATGTAGAGAAAATCCAAATTAGAGGACAGCTAAATAAATCCCACATTATTAACACCAAGTTCAGAGCACTAATGACCAGCAAGTCAGTACAAGAAAACGTCTACATGTTTTTACGACTACATTTCTATAGGCTAATGTGTGTGTCAATGGATGTTAAAAGGATTTAGAAGAAAACGCACAGAAACTGAGATGACACTTAAAAAAGAAGTAGCACTGGGCATACGCTTTTTAAAAATTTTACAGATAGGGCACCTGGGTGGCTCAGTGGGTTAAACGTCTGCATTCCGCTCAGGTCATGATTTCAGGATCTTGGCATGGAGCCCTGTATCGGGTTCCCTGATCAGTGGAAGCCTGCTCTCCCTCTTTTTCTGCCCCCTCAGCTCTTGTGCTCACTTCTTTCTCTCTCTCTTTCTAATTTTTTGCAGATAATCACAACTTAGATATATTCCTGCATTACTTGATTAGAATAACTGATCCAAATCACCTCCTGACAATAGAATACAAGGTAGCCCTGAGGAAAAGCTCAATTCTCCATGCATCCAGCAAGTACTAGCTGAGTATGGTAAAGGAGGAAGGAATGAAAGGTCAAATACAGTCACAGGCATATACATATTCAGAAAAATTACAACCCCAAATGACAAGTGCTGTGAAATTTAAAAATTTCAATGTTGTTAAAAGAACACAATTTAAGGGAGGATCACTGGGTGGCTCAGCAGCTTAGCACCTGCCTTCAGGACTCCCTGCATGGAGCCTGCTTCTCCCTCTGCCTGTGCCTCTGCCTCTCTCTCTGTCTCTCATGAATAGATGAAATCTTAAAAAAAAAAAATGATTTAAGGGAAGCCTGGGTGGCTCAGGGGTTGAGCAGGGCGTGATTTTGGGTCCATCTCGGATCCCTGGATGGAGTCCTGCATTGGGTTTCCTGCGAGGAGCCTGCTTCTCCTTCTGTGTCTCTGCCTCTATGTCTCTTAAATAAATAAATAAAATCTTTTTAAAAAAAATATAATTTAAGATTTATTTACTTATCTGAGAGAGAGAACAGGAGAGAAGGCGCTCATTGCACAGGCATGAGCTAGGAAGGAATCCTCAAGCAAGATTCCCCACTGAGCACAGAGTAACTTGGGTGGATCACATGACCCTGGGGATCATGACCCAAGTCAAAAACTGAGTGGGTTGCTTAACCTAGGAGTCCTCCAAAAATACAAATTTTTAGAAAGATTATTACCTCCCCACCCACTCCCCCACCCATCAAGTATTTGCCAATGTTCCATAATTTTTATTACATATTCATTCATTTGGGTTCCTCTTTTTTTTTCACTGCGCACAAACCTGTCGGTCTCCAGCATCAAGAGCTTATGAGGGCCCTCATACAGGGACAGCCCTTACAAGATCTGCCCGCAAGTCAAGGAAACTAAAATGAGAAGGGATTGGCAGACCTGACAGGGACCTCCCAAGTTAGCTTTGTAGACTTTTGTTCTCTTATCTGCTGAACCTAAAATGTTTTACCTTGAACATTCTGGGGTTACCCCATGCAATACCCCTTCTCCATCAAGATACACGAGATAACTGTTAGAAGCCAACAATGGGGACCTGAGAGCCTAACACCCAATCTCTTTCCCTAAACCTTGGGTGTCTAGTCTACCCTCTCCTCATCTTCATAATTTGATCTTGCACACAGTTTCTTAATTTTATTCCCACTTATTTGTTGCTTTTCATGCCTTTTTGAGTGGATAAGAGGAGAACTGGTTTTGTATCCTGGTTTTGTATCCTGACAAACATATACACACAAATACCTGAAAGTAAATTATATGGGGCTACAACAAAATAGGCACTGATGAACTGGGCAGGCTGTTGCTAAATTATTGTGCTTGGTTCTGCAGTAGACCTTTTACGATCAAAGGGACGAAAAATCAAAATATGAATGCTAAAAAAAAAAACCACCAAATATAAACACCAATCTTCCTCGAGAGGGAATTTTATTTTATTTTTTTTAAGATTTTATTTATTTATTCTTGAGAGACACAGAGAGAGGCAGAGATGCAAGCAGAGGGAGAAGCAGGCTCCATGCAGGGAGCCCGATGTGGGACTCAATCCCGGGTCTCCAGGATCACACCCCAGGCCAAAGGTAGCGCTAAACCGCTGGGCCACCGGGGCTGACCCCCCCCCCCCTTTTTTTGAGAGGGAATTTTATTTTCAAGACTTCAAATCTGAAGTGTAACTTTCAGTCTGACATGCACAAATATTTGTAGTGCTTTTCTTTGCGTAGATTTGTTAGTAATATTTGTATAAATAATTAACAGTATCAAAACACACAATTTAGTAAGCAAATAACCAAGAGTAAAGCAAAGATGCTGCAGATGAAGATATCTTAGTTTCTTATAAAAGGCACATCTATGTATTGCACCCTACACTTAAAGTGAATACAATTACAAAATTAATAGCAATTGTGGAAAGTCCCAAATGTCTAGAATTAACCACTATCTCTTGCTAGTAGACATTTTGTAGCAGAGATTTTGCTGCTCCTTCAGAATTGGTTTCCAAGTTATTAAGAAGAATAAATCCTAACAGGGACTCCTGGGTGGCTCAGTGGTTGAGCAGCATCTGCCTTCACAGCTCAGGTCGTGATCCCCTTTCCCTCTGCCTCTCATTCTCTCATGAATAAAAAAATAATAAATCCTAACACAAAAACTTTCTCCCCTATTAACATTCAACCTACAACTGAAGTTTGAATCTAAAAGGGTAGATTCTTAAACCTTACTTCATCCATACTATGTGGGGATTCTATCCAAGATTCCCTCAAACCTCCACAGACTGGAGTTGGCCCATAGCTGACTGGAGCTAGGATTATTACTTTTATTTGTTCCTATGTGGCTTTTCTTTAAGTCCAATTACATTGGTAAAACAAATCTTCCTTTTTAGAATATTTCTCTAAATCCCTAAAAGCTCTGATAAAGCTAACAAAAAAAAAGAAAGAAAAAACAAGGGGAAATGGTGACGGGGAGTGGAAGGTCCGGGCTTCCAGTTACAGAATGAAGAAGTCATGTGAAAGGCACAACACAGGGAATATAGTCAATGGTACTGTAATCGTGCTGTATGATAACAAGTGGGATCTACATTTTCAGGTAGCACAACATATAGTTGTCCGATCACTCTGCTGTACACCTGAAACCAATGCAACACTGTGTGTCAACTGTACTTCAAGCGATGGGGGAATTCTGAAGGATTATTTAATTTTTTTTTAACTTTTATTTATTTATGATAGTCACAGAGAGAGAGAGAGAGAGGCAGAGACACAGGCAGAGGGAGAAGCAGGCTCCATGCACCGGGAGCCCGATGTGGGATTCGATCCCGGGTCTCCAGGATCGCGCCCTGGGCCAAAGGCAGGCGCCAAACCGCTGCGCCACCCAGGGATCCCCTGAAGGATTATTTAAAAAGAGCAGCACTGGCAGGTAGTTAGGCAGTGATTCCACTGGCCCCAAATAAATTCCTACACTTTACACTTCCAAATTTCTTCACTTATATTTATGTACAGGCACACTCCCAATTTATTATCAGAAAATACTTCGTTTGATTCTCAAAAGTCAGCCCAGGCAGTCTAGCATAAATGCCACCATCCCCCCCCCCAAAATGTCACCATCCCTATAGAGTTATGGGGACACTGAGGCTTAAAGGCACACAAGGTCACCCGCAACACACCTGAAGAATGAGAAGGGGCGCTAGACGCTCCAAGACAAGACTGGACCAAATGGACCACCACATTCAAGGCAGCACTGCACATATTCCAGGCAAGAAAGATTCACGATCGATCACAGGAAATACAAGAGCCCTTCAGTTGGCAACTATATACAGTGTGGTACCTCATACGGTGGAAAACTATGCACCAAGTGGAAAACTCTGCTGCAATAAAAAGGGAGGAACTGTGGACACAGGTAGCAGTGTGGATGGCTTGGCTGCAGTATGCCATGTGAAAAAACCTGACTTTAAAGTCTTCAACTCTGTGTCATTCTGTTCTCTGACATTCTAGAATAGACAAACCCACAGGCCTGGGGAACAGATCCATGTTGCCTGAGGTGGAGGCACAGGACATTTTGGAAGTGATGGAAGCGTTTTGACTGTGGTAGTTTGCACACCCTGTATAATCTCACCAAGATGGGCAAAACCATACACCTGAAGAATGTGAATCTTACAGTATGTAAATTATACTCAATAAACAAATACCAAAAAAAAAAAAACAAAACCCACAAAATAAGAAAGCACCAGAGTCAGGCCTTCTTTCAATCAAAGGTTCTGCAGCATGAACTGCAGACAAAGCATGGGTTTGGGGTGGTGGTTCTGGACATCTTCAAGGCTAAGGAGATGGAGGAAAAGCAGAGAAGGGGGGGGGTTCCTTCCTGCAGCTTCTACTGAGCCTCCCTCCTCCTCCTCACTCAAGATTAGGGCCATAAACGCCCAGACAGTCTAGTTCACACCAGAGAGCCAGGAGGCAGCCATCCACAGAAGTCCCCTCTGTGTACCAGCAGCAGCTCCATTTAGGAGTCAGAACCAAATCAAGGCCATTGGGGAAGGCAGGGAATCCCAACCCCTAAACGGCTCTGTAAACTCCATGAGGGAAAGGACTGGAGGCTATTCTGCTGTTTCTCCAGGGCCTACATATACATACATACACACACACACACATTTTTTTTTTAACCAAGTCACGTCTCATAGAATTTTTCTGCATTCATCTCATTTTTCCTTAAACTGTGTGATTACATCAAGTACAAGGGACATGGGGGACACCTGGGTGGCTCGGCGGTTAAGTGTCTGCCTTCAGCTCAGGGCAAGATCCTGGAGTCCCAGGATCAAATCCCACATCCAGCTCCCTGCGTGGAGAATGCTTCTCCCTCTGCCTAGGTCTCTGCCCCCCTCTCTCTTTCTCTCTCTCATGAATAAATAAAATCTTAAAAAAAAAAATAAGTACAAGGGACATGAAAAGATTCGGGAACAGACAGAGCAGTCTCTCCTGGTTAGCAAAGAACTGGTGAGAGCTGGATGCAGGGTGGGGAGGCTTGTCGGTAGTGCAACCCGCTGGCAGGAGTCAGCTGTGAGCTAGGTGCAGGGGACATTCACTGCACTGATAGGGATGGCACAGCTAACTTTGGCCAGAACACATTCTGGCTATTAGTCTAAGGTCCTCCCCACGTTTCATGAGAAGTTTCATATGGAATCAGGTCAGGTGGTGCCTGCTAGAAGCAATGGCCCAAATGGGACGCCATCTTTCCAACTATATGCTTGCAGAGCCATTGTTGTCTCAGCCTCCAACCCAAACTCCTTGTGTCCCTTCATGACTTTGGGAGGGGGGTGGAGAGTGATAGGAACTGAGCAAACCACATCTCTGCTTGGCCTGATGAGTCCCTGGTTAGACTCTGACAATAGGAAAACAGAGGGAATAAAGATGTGCTCAATCTTGTGAGCTTCTGGGTAACAGCATTCAGGCTTCTGTACCCAGCAACATTGGAGCACTCCAGTGACAGCACCTCATTCAGTCTGCAGTTTTCTAACACTGGAGGAACCAACTTCACCATCCCAAAGAGAAATCCTTCCATAGGAAACTACTGCTAAAACTTTCTTTACCACATCCATATTTCTGCTCCACACTTGTCCATATATTCCTGTGGCTACATTTTCGGTACAAGTCTATAGATGATCCTAAGAAAGATCTCCCTCTGACCTTGATCCCAGAGAGGCAGAGGGCCCTGACCCAAATTTGTGGATGTGGCCTAAACACACCCTAATAAGGACTGCCAGCTTAGTCACAATTCTAATTTCAAAAACATCTGTGCTGAAGTAGTGCTCAGAACCATATTCAGCAGCAAAATCTGTGTCTATTTTTTAAAAGGTTTTATTTTAGGGGTGCCTGGTTGGCTCAGAGAAGCATGCCACTTCTTGATCTCGGGGTCATGAGTTTGTATATAGATTTCTTAACAGCATTTTCATAATTATCCCAATTAGTCAAAAAGAGTATGAAAGTAGTTCCCCAAACCCACTGACATTTCAAGAAAAACTTTTAAAACTGCAAGTGGTTAAGGCTAGAAGGAAACGGCTGGCCAAGCTTTCCAGAAGTAACAACTAATGGATACAGTTGCGGACACAGGTTTAGGAAGGCACAGGAGCTCCTGTTATTCCCACCCACTCCTCACCAGCTCAGGGTCCAGGGCTCATTCAAGGGCCCTCAAAATTCCCCAAGGTGTCAGGGCCACAAAAGAATGCCCTCAGTCTTCACAACTGACCTTGACCCACTTCATTCTCTTTTGTGTACACTGCTCTGTTTCATTCAAATTCCATTAATGTTGGCAGAATGTGCTATTCTGCAGAAGTTTGTCTGCATAAATCACAATCAAGAATTATCCCCCTTTTCATGACCAAGCCCAATATTTATAACACTTCATCTACTAATGCATTACTGAGAGCAGTAACTTTATCGCTAAAGGTTACCAGTTCCTTAGGGAATCTGTGTGGAAAAAGTTTATTTTTGAACAAATTACAACTGGCTACGAATTTTTGTGCCTTTTGGCCATTAAACTGGGATTATCACACAGATTCATTTTAAAAAGAACTCACTTGGTGGGATCTGATGTTCAGGTAAGGAGCTAAGATTGGGAGAAACTCCACATTAAGGAGGACAAAACAAAATATTGGCCCAAAGTCTTCAGATTAAATATGGATCTCCCCAAATGTCAGGTGGGTTACAATAGGAAGTGAAACTCAGAAACTGAGGTCTTCCAGCATTTCACTGCACCCTACCTTCAAAGCCAATGGTAAGCAAACTACCTAAAGCAGGAGGGAAGCTGGAGATGGCAGATGGCATCAGAAGGAAAGAACTACACTGGAACAAGGCTTAAGTCCAACAGTTTCTGATATAAGTAGCCAGCATTCAACCCCCATCCCTCTCCAATTTTTCTGCAGTTCTTGTCAGTCAATATACTCAATCTGGTTTCAGTCAATGTGGTTTGTGGGTATAGACAAAACCTCAAAGGGAGAGGAATAATTTAGTACTGAACAAGCACGAGGTCACATCAACTGAAGAGGAAAGATGGATCAAGCTTCCTCTTCCAAGTCACAATGCTTGAAAGGTCAAGAGAAGGGAAAAGAGTGGGCTGCAATGGGTGGCCATCTTGCTCCCTTTAGGCAACTGTAATTCTTTACCAATGTCTTTCTCTTGCTCTCTTCCAAAATAAGAGGTGGCAAAAAAAAAAAAAGCCTTACTGGGCCAAGCCTCTAACTCTTTGTTAGTGTTGGGGGGGGGGAGGGAACACTACTTTGAAATCGCCTGCATGGTAGGATACTTCTCAACCTTTTGCTTAAGTGTCACGAAGAATGACACCAAAATGGTCCTTTATTCACTAAGAATGAATGCATCTAAAATAAACCCTGCCCTGTGTGAGGAACTGAGGTGGAGAAACGGCAAGACTAAGCAAACCATGTGACTTTTTAAGTTAGCACCAGAGAAAATAAAATTGGGGAAGGGAGGGCAACATTTTAAAGGCATAGAATTGAGAAGTTAAAACTTCTCTTTAATCAGGAAAAATTACAAACCCTTTTGTCTCCTGGCCAACTAACAACCAACAAAAGCATTTTAACGATTTCACCTCCTCATTTACAGCTTCCCCCAAAAGCTAAACTTCCTTTCTATATATGTACAATGTTTGTAAAACGACAACATAAAAAACTAAACAGCTATGCTCAAAATTTTACATACAAGAAATTGTTTCTATTTTAAGCAGCACTTTAGGAAACCATACATTTTAATGTTGGTTTTAGTGTCCCGCAATCTGAAAGGACTCTAAAATAGTATCTATAAGTAGCTAACGTGGGAGGAAAAATTGGAGTGTAAAAAAGGAAAATTTACTCCTATTTTCAAATCTTTCCAGATTTTAAGATTTTATTTATTTATTCATGAGAGACACAGAGAGCGAGCGAGAGAGGCAGAGACAAGGGATCCCTTCAGATTTCTTTATTCCATGTCTTAAGTATTTAACTTGAAAATATCTGAATCATAAAGAATGTATAGTAGTACCAATGGAAGAACTTGTTTTCTTCATAAAACATCTTCACTGTTTCCAAAATATGTGTTTCTGATCATTGGAAATAAAAATTCTGCAGACCAAACACAAGTCTATGCTACCCTAAAACCAGTGTAGTTTAGGTTCTAGGAAGAAGAAATCAAAGGTTCCTCAGACTCCTGATATCACAACAGCCTCGCCAAACTAGCCATGGCCCACTTCCCTGGGATCCACATTGGTAAAGTCCATCCCTATGCACTTTAATGGCAAGCTAAGGCACACTCCAGTGCAAATTTTAAGAGTGCACAGATTACATTCAAGGCTAAGGAATTAAGGTATTTAAAAAAAAAAAAAAAAAAGGAACATTTCTCTTCCATACATCTTCATCAAGCATTTTTAAAAAATTAATTCAAGAGACTTCAACTTGCTAAACTGGATTCAAAGCATCAAGCTCCAAATATTTCCAAGTTATGTGTGGAAAGTTTGATTATCTGGCAAATAGAGGAGATGTAGGTGTTAAGACATAGACGCCAAATCTTGTAGAGCAGGTCAAAGAAATACTAGAACACAATTTCTATTCATTTTCCCCCTCTTGTTCTTACAAAATGTCTTTTGATATACAGCTTATAATTAATCTACATAGCACGTACATGGTTTAAACACACACACACTGGAGGTGCTTGCCTGAAAAAAATTAAGACTCTAGGACTGTAAAATATATTGGTACTAGTACTGGTAATATCCCCATTCACCATTACTTAATAAGACACAAGACAAGAATTCCTTCCAGAACCAATTTTAAGGCCGCAAATGGTCTTTCTCAAAGTGGTCTGAGTGGTTTCCTGAGGAAAGACAGTAGTCCAAGCCAAGGATGGTCAATCTCCAGGGATCATACTGGGTTAGAATTCTAGGACATTATATTTGTAGGAAGTCTTTTTTTTAAAGCCCAACGCAAGGACTAAATATAAATTATCTCAGCACCTGCACTTCATTTTCCTTCCTGGAGACCCAGGAAAGTACACTCCTGCTGGCCCTGCCTAACTGGGTACAGTCTTGCCATGGTCAGTGGCTGAGCTACAATGTTGCCCTTGGCTCAAGAGGGCAACTGTGTCCCCCCCACCGCCCCACATTGCTTCGACAGGACCTTTCCTAGGGACAGAACACGCTCACACCTCACTCTGCCGCCCACCACTTGCCCGATGCCCAGCCCTCTGGCACACAACACACACCCTGGCCGCCCCCACCCCGAGGTCTGAGCCTCCAAGCGTCCCTCCAGGGCTGCATCCAACACGTCAGAGAATACAATGAAGAGCAACCCTCAGGCAGCTGGAGCAGCCCGCTCAAGCCGCACTGAACTCAGCCCAAAACTGCGTGCACAGCCTTTCCGCGAGTGCTTCTCAGGTGCCCGCAAGGAGAGGAGCAGCCACCGTCCCACGCGTGCCCACCACCGAGACGGCCGGGGGCGGGGGGGTGGGACGGGACACCACCCCCCGGGCCCCCGCCGGTCCTGACCGCTGCGCCGTCGTCCCTCCACCTCCCCCCACCCCGGCCCGAGGAACCGTGCTTCCCGGCCTGGCTGCGCCTGGGGCCTGCGGCCTTGCAGGCCTTCCAACTGACCCTTGTAGGCACAAAACGAACGGAAAACCCAACCTACGTCTTTCTAAATGAGCCACGAATCTCTTATCGTTTTCTGGGAAAACACAATTCCCTTGAGGTTTTGCAGGTACATTTTAAATCAAGTTCTCAAAACACCTCCTTGCCAATCCAGGGGGATGCTTAAGAAAAGCGGTGGGGAAAGAGATCCTGCCGGCTGCCTCAGCATCCCTGGGTGTCCCAACTACTGGAGGCACCCTCCCCAAAATTAAATGGGGAGAGAAAGCCAGGGTTCCAGCCTCCTTCCAAGGTCAGGAGGCATCACTGTAAGGCAGGGAGGACCCTGAATTATTTAATGGCGCCTGTCGACACAGAAGGCAACTCAGTAAAGAAACACCTTTTGAAAAACGAGGTAGACTCTGCACACAGAAAACTGGGTTTAGAGATTCCATCCATCACAATCAAACAGAAGACAGTCACCTTCCAAAATGCCTTCATACTCCCTTCCCAGTCAGAGGCATGGTTTTTTATAAGAACAGTATTCCAAAGCAGTTGCTGATCACTTCCTTAAAAAGGAAGGGAGAATTTGTGGGTGGGACCCCCTATATGAACCTCATGCTTTCTCTCCTGATATTTTGGTCCTTTATTCACAGCATTGGTTTCTCAACTTTAAACTAAAAATTTCTAGCATTCTAAATGCAGAGATAATGAAAGGGCTAAAAATCAATTTCCACGTTTTCTTCTTTAAATAGAAGAGGGGAAGCAGAATTCCGCTCAAACAAAAAATTTCATTTTCTAAAGAATATTTAGTTTGACAATGTTACATCTTAGTATCTTTGCCAAAATTCAATCTAGTATTGCACAACTTACAAAGTGAATCTTCAGGGCATCCAGGAACCTCCAGGGAGAGGCAAGCCTCACTTCTCACTTTACACTCGCCTACACCGTTTGAATAGTTTTATAATTTTAAAAGTGTATAAATCTTTTACAAGTCTGGCAACGCTGAGCATCTTTTATTTTCACCCAAATAAAATGAATGTGGATCTCTAACGGGGAATAATTTAAATAAAACCTGACACTTAAACTCAACTGCTGGGAGGGAGAATTCAATCAACGGCCCCTCCCAGGAGGGAAACTGGCGGATTCAAGACGCTCTTTCCCTCTCCCTTCATTACCCGCCCCCCCACCCACCCACACACATTTATTTGACCCTAAATCTTCAAGTGATTTGACTCCGTCTTTTCATTCCTGGGCTTCAAGATCGGCATTTAGCTCATCCATTTTTCTAAAAGTGATGAAAGAACTTACTACAAACATTCACCCACGAATGTGGAAACTTCTAAGATGAATCTACTCAAAGCTTAAAAACGAAGGAAAAGAATGCCCCCTAGCCTAATACCTATAAAGGAAACTTACAAATGCGGCACCCACAACAAGCAGATTAGAATTTCAAGTTTTTTCCAATAGGAGACGCCGGCTTAAGGCCATCAGGCAATAGCTCCGCCCTCCTGCCCAAATAACAGGTTAGGAGTGAAGAAGGCTGCGCTGTGCAAGCCCCTGCCGCGTTCGGCACCGGCACGCCCGCTCCAAGTCGCGGGCAGCAACTTCCACTAGGACTTTTGAAACCTTTGCCGTCTGCTCTCCCGCCAAGGCGAGACCACGGCGATCACACACATCTCCCGGGTCCACAGGTAGATGGCTTAACTACCGACCCTCCCAGCGGACCTAGCGCCTCAACATTTTCGGTCCCTTCCTGGAATGCGCTCAGGTTAAGTGGAAGTTTTCTCCCATGATGTAAAGAATAAGGAAGGAAGTGCTTATTCGACAGCCGAAAGGGCGAACTCAAACCCAAAGGCTGCAGCGCACCCCCGGGTTGCAGCCGCTGCAGATGGGTCTGGTTCTTCTCCACTGGCAACCGAGCCCCGGGCAAAGCGGGGTGGGGGTGGAGATACCTCCCCGGCCAGGGAAACCAGTTTCCGCGGGGCTAGGGGTCGGGGCGGGCGGGAGCGGCCCAAGGGACTCCCAGCCTGGCGAGGTCAATGGGCACGGTGTCCCCCAAGCGCGCACGTGGAAACCGGGTCTCCAGACACACGCAGTCCACACCCGCACAGCCATGTCTACCCGAGCTCATGCCCTCCCCAAACGACCACAATCTGCAAACTTGCCAAACAAAATGAGAACATGTGCTACGGGAGAGCCCGCAGTGCACTACTCCGGGAGGCCTGCGCGCCCGTACCAGCGACCAGCGACCACGTCTACAGAGACATACACTCCACTCTCCAACCCGCGTCTCAACGGATTGCGCGTTTCGTCAAACAGAAACGTTAAAAAAAAAAAAAAAGAAAAGAAAAGAAAAGAAAAGAAAAATCAAAATCCACCAAGAGGGGGTGTTCTCAAACCGAGAACCATCGAGGTAGGGGCGCGGGAAGCCCTCGCGCCCGGAGACCAGCTCTACGCACACCCGCCCCAGCCCTGCAGGAGCTGGCTCGTCCCGGCTCCTCCCGCGGGAGACAAGGGCTGCCACCGGGTGCCCTCCGGGGCAGAGGGGACTCCCCGTCTTGGGAGGCTCCCGCGGTCTCTCGCAGCGGGCACCCCGAAGCCAGCCTTCTGACCCCCCCAGCGGTAGAACAAGCGACCGGGGGGCGCCCCACGTGCACGCCCCGCCCCGGCACCGGCGCCGCGGTCCCCCGCCGGCAGGACGCGCGCCCGCGGCGGCCGACACCCCGCTCCGCCCCCGGAGGCCGCCCGCGCGCTCACCTCGTCGTCGTGTTGCTGGCAGAAGCCGAGGCGCTCGGGGAACACCGACAGGATGGAGAAGGGCGCGCCGGGGAAGGGCGGCCCCAGCCCGAGCTGCGGCGCGGCGGCGGCCGCGGGCCCCGGCGGGCCGCGCTCGATGTAGTGGTCCTTGGTGAGGCGCACGCGCTGGTGCGCGCGGACGCAGTTGTCGCACAGGTGCTCCTGGCAGTCGAGGCAGCGCGACGAGGCGGCGTTGCCCTCGTCGCAGGAGCTGCAGCCGTGAGGCCGGCGCAGCAGCAGCGCGGACGGGGAGGCCGCGGGGCCGCCGGGCGCCGAGCGCGAGGGCGCGGGCGGCGGCGGCGCGGGCGGGAGCGGCGGCGGGGCGGCGGCGGGCGCGCGCGGGTGCGCGTGGTGCGCGTGGTGCCGGTGGTTGCTGTGGCCGCCCGCGCCCGCCGCGGCCCCGGCGCGCCCGTTCTTGGGCGGCGGCTCGTCGGCCGTGGCCACCACGGCGTCCAGCAGGTTGCTGAGCAGGAAGGCGGACGAGGGCAGCGCGTCCATGCCCGCCGCCTCGGCCAGCACGACCTTCTGGTCGCACACCGGGCAGCGCAGCTTGAGGGGCTCCCCGGGCGCGCCGCCGGCCGCCGGCAGCCGGTGCGCCTCGAGGCACGGGCGGCAGAAGGCGTGCAGGCACGGCAGGACGTGCAGGCGGCGCGCCGCGGCCCCCGGGCCCCCGCCGCCGCCGCCCGACGACGTGGACGTCTGCGAGGACGACGAGGACGCGGACGAGCCGGAGGAGAGCGGCGCCGGCGAGCCGCACATCTCCTTGCACAGCAGGCAGACCTGGAAGTCGCTCTCGGGGAACGAAGCCATTTGCAGGCCGGCCGCGAGGAGGGAGGAGACCAGAGAGGAAGAGGAGGAGGATGGCGGCCGGCGGCCGAGGCGGGTGGGGGGGCCGCCGACTCACTCGCACGCACGCATCGGCCGGGCCGGCGGGCCGGGAGCCGGCGCGGGAGCCGCTCGGCCGCTCCCCGGCGCGGCGGGCATCAAATGCCACTGTGCGGGGGCGCCCCGACTCCTCCCGGGACGCGGAGGCTGCGCGGCTCGGGAGGCCGCAGCGCCGGAACAAGTCCCGACACGCGCGGCGCGAGCGGGGGCAGGGAGGTCAGCGGGCTCCCGGGGGCGCGGGGCGCGGGGCGCGGGGGCGCGGCCCTCCCGGCAGGTCAGTCCCCCGAAGCGGAGTCCGCCGTGCAGCCGCGGTCCCGGCGGCCGCCGCGGAATTTGGTCCCGCGAGTGTCGGCCGCGGTGCCGTCCTCCCAGCACACTTAGTTGGGCTCTTCTCGGGGGAGGAGAGCGCCCCGAACTAGTGAAGGCGGCAGCGGCGCGACGCCGAGCCCGTGTGCCCCCGCGCGACGCCGGCCGCCCCTCCGCATGACGCGGCGGCCAGGGGCTCCCGGGTGGCCCGGCGCGCGGCGCTCGGGGCCGGCGCGCGGCCGGGCGCGGCCTCCCCGGCAGGGCGGTGGGCCCCGCCGCGGCCGCACGGCGCAGTACGCACGCGCCCCCCGCGCCTCGAGGCTCCCGCGCCCGCCGACACCCAACACGCACGCGCGCCCCACGCGGCCCGGCCCTCGTGCCCCGCCGCGCCCGGCCTCGGCGCCCCCCGCTCAGCCGCGCTGCAGCGCCGGGCCGCGGGTCCCCGCGGGCCGTCCTGAATTATTCATCGGCAGGAAGATATTGGATGCGCCCGCCGCCCGCTCCGCGCGAGCCGTCGTGCAATGCTATCCGCGCCCGCGCCCGCGCCCCTCCTCCTCCTCACGTCCGTCCTCTCTGGAACCGCGGCAGCCGAGGGGGATCACATTTCCTTTGTCATCGGGCCACTTCGCCCTCGCCTCGGTCCCCCTCCGATCCCGAGCCGCGAGGACGGAGCCTCCTCCGGGGCGCGCTGGGATCAGTGGAGCCGGCCCCGGCCCAGCCCGGGGAGCCCGGGGGCCGCGTGGCCAGCGCCGCCGGCCCGCGTCATCTTCCTCGGAACGAGTCGCCGAGCGAGACTCGGGTGGCCCCGGCCGCGCCTGCCGGCTGCGCTCGGGCGCTGCGCTCCGGCCTCGCGGGGCTGCGACCCCCCCCGGCCCGGGCCGAGTGCGCGCGCGCGTGCCCCTTTCTCTGCTTTGCCGCCTCTTCCTCCTCCTGCTCCCCTCTCTGGACGCCGGTTATTGGGACTGATTGGAATTCGGAATCCTTTTAATCTCCAAAGGAGCAAACTCACTTCCGCCCGAGTGCTGGGAGGGGGCTGGGGGAGGGGACGCAGGGGAGGGGGTTCCAGGCAAACAGGAAACATTAGCCCTCTCGGCACGGCTCGCTTTTGTGTGCTCCCTCCCTCCTCCCTCCTCCCTCCCTCCTCCCTCCCCCCTCCCCCCTCCTCCCTCCTCCCGGCCGCTGGGGAGGAGAACGCCCCCGGGCTCCGGTGCGACGACCTTTGAAACCTCCCGGAGCGAGGAGCGGAGGGCTACTCTTCGTTTATTTAAAAGAAAAGATTGCGTTCTGAACCCTAGTTCCACGGAGGCCGATAACCACTGCCGGTGAGGTCTGGGTTCTCCCCCCCACACACACACTTTTTTTTTTTCCTTTTTACGTTTTCTTAAGGACTCTGCAATAGCAACACCAAAACACGCACTTGCGTGCAATTGGATGCGTGGAATTTAACGAATCTGAATTCAGATCTGCGGAGGAGCCAGTTTCCTTTTGAATGTAATGGGGGTTGGGGGGCAGAGGGCAGCTGTTCAGGGAGGCTACCCGGTGATGGCCCCGCGGCCATCTGGGTGGTGTCTCAGGCTGCCTGAGCAGTTTTGAGAGAGGAGCTTGCTTGGCCCTAGAAGGGCGGACTTCGAGGAGCAGAAGGGCCACATCCCAGGATTTAGAGGGTATCTGGTCTGAAGGCCAGGGGGTGGAACAGCTGTCCCCACTGTCAAGCTGTTAGTGACATCTTGGGTTCTACTTGTATGGGCAGCTAACTGGATGAATCTCAAAAACACGATAAGAGAAAAAAGCCAAACACAAAAGAGTTCATACTGTGTGGTTCCATTTACAGGAAATTCTAGAATAGTCCAAAACCAAGATGTGAGAATCCAAAAGGCATCCCTGGAGGTAAGGGACTTGGACTGGGAAGGGGGATGACAGAAGCTTCTGGCATAATGAAACCAATATATCATTGGTGTGTACATTTGTCAAAACTTGTAAGCCTGCCATTCAAGATCTGTGCAAAATTTCACTGTGTGTAAATTGTACTTCAATAAACAAACAAACAAAAAAACTCGGTATCCAGCTTAAATAACCAAAGAGAGAACAGAAGGAAAAAAAAAGGCAACCATATAAACATTCCCAGCTCCTCTGAATTTGGGTTCATCAGGATTCAGGGTGTTTCCCAGGGAAGATCAACATGGAAAGCTCTCAAATCCACCCAGCTGGACAAATGTGCTCAAGTCCTCAGGCTGCAGAAACACCTCCCTAAAGGGACAAATCCATCCTGAGGCCCTGAGATAGGTATTGTCCTGAGATGGGAAGAGCTTCCAGCTGGAGAAAGAGCCTGGCAGGCCCAACATGGAAGGCCAGGTCCTCAGCTGCTCTTAGAAGCTCTCCCCTCAGCACCTGGAGTGAATCTAAGCTCACGGAGCATTCACTGAACTCTGCAAGGAGTGTAAAAATTATTATCACATAAAACCAAAACATATGTTCATTGTATCTCGATAAAACTAGAAAAACACAAAACAAAGCTCTTCTTTGCCAATGAAAGAGAAGTAAACATACTTTAAGATTATGTTGGAGCTTCTCTTGCTACCATCTACTGCCAGTATGAGTTTCTTCCATAATTTGAGAGCTGCATGTAAACATGTACATGCTTCCACATGAATCTAAACACCTATAGAATTTTCTACCATACTGGCGTTGCTCCAGAGGTGTTATATTTCTAGAGTTTGTTTCTTTTCCTTTCTTTGGTTGTTTTTAATTCTTTTTTTTTTTTTAACAAAAACAAGAGGAAAACAGATGGGGGAAGAGAATTGCCAGAAGGAAGATGGCCCCAGAGGGTCACAGAAGGGATAGGCGGCCAGCCCTGCTGACACCCAGTTGGTCAGCCCCACCCTCCATGTCTAAAAAGGTTTAAAAAAAAAAAAAAAAAGGCCAAGGGGGGGGGGAAACCTCTACAGTCCTCCTGGTCTTAAGACTCTAAGAGAGAGTTTGCAAGTGGATGACCAAGATGAAAAGCCAACTGAAGGGCAGCTCGGGTGGCTCAGCAGTTTAGTGCTGCCTTCAGCACAGGTTGTGATCCTGGAGACTGGGGATAGAGTCCCACGTCGGGCTCCCTGCATGGAGCCTGCTTCTCCCTCTGCCTGTGTCTCTGCCTCTCTCTCTCTCTCTCTCTCTCTCTCTCTCTCTCTCTGTGTCTCATGAAAAAATAAATAAAATCTTTAAAAAAAAAAAAAAAAAGAAAGAAAGAAAAGCCAGCTGAAACATCTTACATCCTAGAGGAGCAGAAAGGTGTAACTCCAGGAACAGGAATCAAACTTGACAGCGGTGTGTGGGTTAGTTTCCTGGGGACAACTGCTCAGAATAAACCAATAAAGTAAGAGAAGGGAGAAAAAAAGGTTTTGATTTTTTTTTAAAGATTTTTATTTATTTATTCATGAGAGACACAGAGAGAGAGGCAGAGACACAGGCAGAGGGAGAAGCAGGCTCCATGCAGGGAGTCCAACGTGGGACTCCATCCTGGGTCTCCAGGATCACACCCTGGGCTGAAGGCGGTGCTAAACCGCTGAGCCACCTGGGCTGCCCAGGAGGGTTTTTTAAATATGGTAAATAGATAAAGAACAAATTAGGATTGGACTAAGGCTATAGCTTATTCATGAGAGGAATAAGAGCCACCTATCCAGATGAAAGGTCCAAGACAAGTCCCCTGCTATAAACTAGTATTAAATTTTTCATTGCCACTAGCTAATAAACACCCTTCCTTAGCAAGGGAGGAGCAAGCAACCTTTCAGTTTTCCCTCCACTAGTTAATATTACACAGGGGGTACATATATATTTCTGGATCCTGAAAATCATTTGTATTTTTTTTAAGATTTTTTATTTGTTCATGAGACACACAGAGAGGCAGAGACATAGGCAGAGGGAGAAGTAGGCTCCTTGCAGGAAGCCCAATGTGCAACTTTATCCTAAGACTCTGGGATCAGGCCCTGAATGGAAGGCAGAAGCCCAGCCGCTGAGCCACACAGGCGTCCCTCCTATTTTGTTTTCAAAGATGACATTGGATTGCTGCTCTCTCAGACCTGGGGTGGGGGGTAGGGAGTGGAGTGGCTAGACTACATTACCATCACCTGCTTTTTTTCTTTTTTTTTTTTTAAGATTTTATTTATTTATTCATGAGAGAGAGAGAGAGGCAGAGACACAGGCAGAGGGAGAAGCAGGCTACTCGGAGGGAGCCGGATGTGGGACTTGATCCTGGGACTCTGGGATCATGCCCTGAGCCAAAGGCACACTCTTAACCACTGAGCCACCCAAGCATCCCTATCATCTGCTTTTTTCATCTGGTCCTTTAATTAAATATTTGATGTATCCGCTTGTTGTGATGTCAAAATTGCACCTTTCACCAGCATCCTGAGGGTGCATTTACATAATTTTAAGTACACAAATCAGCAGAGTATTCTCTTTAAACATTAAACAAATATTACACAATTACTATTTTGAGCCATATAGGTAGAGAGGTACCAGCTTAACAGACACTGTTGAATCATTGCCTGCATCCTGCCAGTTGCAAGGGTGCAGTGGAGTTCTACATACCTAGCCAACCTTGACTCTACCCTGACTCTGGCCTTGAAATCATTTGACATAAGTGTGTCAGCTGCTTTCATCAACCCAGAGTTCAGAATAGCAGCACATCAGGACCATATAACATAAGCTCTAGTCACCTAGAAATTTATAGACTACAGTAGAGATATCTGAATTGTACATGTGAAAGGTAAAAAATCCATAAGCAGATGTGGTAGTTAAAAGTAGTGCAGAGCTCAGCTAGGCTTATATCCCAGCTCCACCACTCTTTACTGTGTGACCTTGAACTAGTTAGACTCCCTGCACCTCAGATTTCTCATGCTTTTAACGGTGCAAGCACCTAGCTCACCAGGGATAAATGAGCTACTAAAAGTACTGTGCTTGGGATCCCTGGGTGGTGCAGCGGTTTGGCGCCTGCCTTTGGCCCAGGGCGCGATCCTGGAGACCTGGGATCGAATCCCACATCGGGCTCCCTGTGCATGGAGCCTGCTTCTCCCTCTGCCTATGTCTCTGCCTCTCTCTTTCTCTCTCTGTGACTATCATAAATAAATAAAAATAAAAAATAAAAATAAAAAAAAATAAAAGTACTGTGCTTAGTATAGCACCAATCACATGTAAATACTCAAGCACACATTTAAATATTAGCTTTTTATCATCATTATTCTGCATTGTCCCTACCACTTAAATGTATCATGGCCTCATCACTGCCTTCCACTGGCCCTCTGCCTCTTGTACAACCAATTGAGTTTTCCTTCCCTCCCTAACAGAGTTGCCATCTCCTGTCACTCTTCTTCAAGCCCCCAGTGTGGCTGCCTGTGGCCCACTATGTTGAAGCTAAGCTCCCAGCCTAGATTTTCTAAAATGAAATATCTACCTTTCATAAGGGGGCAAATAACAGTAAAGGTGGTTTTTAAGACAAACATAGCAGAAAATCAAAATATGTATAAATCAATACGTACTGTATATCTGAGCAGCTTCTTATTCCAGATGCTCTCTGATTTTGTAGCTGAAAATCTCCATGCCATTTAAATTTTCCTTTTTCGGTCTAACCCAGGCCCTCACTCATTCCACCTGCTCCAGATTTCAAGAGCTCCCTCTTACCTAAATTTGACTCAAACTTGGGACACCTGGGTGGCTCAGTGGTTGAGTATCTGCCTTTGGCCCAGGGCCTGATCCTGGAGCCCTGGGATTGAGTCCCACATCAGGCTCCCTGCATGGAGTCTGCTTCTCCCTCTGCCTCTTTCTCTGTGTCTCTCATGAGTAAATAAATAAAATATTTATTTATTTTTTTTCTCCCCCTCCCCTAAAATCTTTAAAAAAAAAAAATTTAACTCAAACTGCTTAACCTGACGGCCAAGATCTCCATGCCCGATATCAAATCTCCCTTTCTGCCACTCTTCAACACAAACCCTGCCCACCACCTGTCTACCTACACCCAAACTCAACTGCTTCAGACCCATTGTCTTTTGCCTGGCCCTGGCTATTCTGACTCCATGTCTCCCGGATTCCTTGCCTGTGCTATTTCGGTTGCTATCTCTGTCTCTCTCAAATAAATAAATAAAATCTTTAACAAATAAAATAATTTCAAAATGCAAAGTAAACAAATATAAAAGTAAGTAAAACTAAGTAAGCTTAAGAGATAAAAGCTAAAAAAAGAAAGAAAAAGGGGTGGTATATAGGGAAATAAACAAATGCTTATATCTGGGGGCAGCCTGGGTGCTCAGTGCTTTAAGGGCCACCCTTTGGCCCAGGGCGTGATCCTGGAGACCCGGGATCAGGTCCCCCATCAGGCTCCTTGCATGGAGCCTGCTTCTCCCTCTGCCTGTGTCTCTCTCTATGTGTCTATCATGAGTAAATAAATAAAATCTTAAAAAAAAATGCTTATGTCTGATGACAACATTTATTGGTTTCCTCCTACCTGATAACACCCTCAGGAGGTGCCAACAGTCTGCTCAGGAATTAGGAATCCCCTTAAGAGAGGCCTATGACCAGGCTGGGGAGACCTAAGGCACTGGCTTGTAGCCACTGAAAACCCATGGTCACCCATGCATCCAGCACCCATCATCCAATGAAGAGTCACTGAGGGCCACTGGTGTCCAGACCAGAGCTTGCAACTTAGCCCCCACCTCCAAGGAGCTGGCTGTTTTGTATGGGAGACAAACACATGAAACTACTACAGTGTGGTTTGGCAGAAACCTACAGCAGCAGGAATGTGGGAGTTTGTGTCTAGATCTGGGGAGGGAACCTGCCAGAAAGGAGAGAGAGAGAGAGAGAGAGAGAGAGGTAGAGACACAGGCAGAGGGAGAAGCAGGATCCATGCAGGGAGCCTGATGCAGGACTCAATCCCAGAACCCCGAGATCACAGCCTGAGCCGAAGGCAGACACTCAACCACTGAGCTACCCAGGTGTCCCTCAAAATTTTTTTTTGTATTTTATTAAGATTTTATTTATTTATTCATGAGAGACACACAGAGAGAGGCAGAGACACAGAGAGAGAAGCAGGCTCCATGCAGGGAGCCTGATGTGGGACTCGATCCAGGGACTCTAGGATCATGCCCTGAACCAAAGGCAGATGCCCAACCACTGAGCCACCCGGGCGTCCCTCAAAGTTGGTTTTGAAGGCTGTGTAAAAGTTTTCCAGTAGAAGAGAGTAAGCAGTCATAGAGGGGACAGTCTAACAAGCACAGATGTTGGAGACAGTGCGCAACTCCCCAGCAATGTTTCAGCAAGTGCATGCAGAGCAAAGGCAACGGGCTGGGAGGCTGGACAGCTGAGTCACTGTCGAAAGGCCTAGAGGAGGTCAGGGTTTCTGAGTTGGGATTTTAAGAGGAGATTGCCACGGTTGTGTGAAAACTATTACACACAGACAGAGGGAGTGGCTGGTACAAAAGCACAGAGGTCAAGAACGAGCAAATCCCAAGGTGAGGGCTGGTAAACACCTGGAGCCCATGAGTCTGCACAGGTGGGGTTGTGCAAAGTGTTTGCTTCTCACCTGGGCCTGAGTGCTTTCACGTAAGTCCTTAGCCTGTCGCCCCACAGCTGAGGGCAACCAGGAAAACAACATGACTTCACAGATTTGTAACAGAGGCAATTTAGGGGAAAGATTCTGTTGGACAGGTAATGGAACCCAGCGGTCAGTGAGAGCAGGAAGCTGCTGCCATTTTTGCCAGAGGGTCAGAGCTCAGGGGTCACCTGCTGGAAGCTGAAACCACAACAGGCCTGAAGCTGGAGCCACGGAAGAGACGCAGCCACAGATGGAGATAGGAGCAGCTACCCAGGACGGAGAGAGGAGGGCAGAGATACCCTGCTCTTTCCCTTCCTCCCGCTTTCCAATCCGCCAGCAGCCTCTTCTTAGCCAAACTGGGCCAGAGACCGACTGACTCAGGAACCTGGAGGGTGCAGATGCCAGGATCAGCATGTGCATGGTGGGACACAGAGCCAGGCAGGCAAGAGCAGGAGCAGGTCTGAGGGCACAGGGGTCCACAAGCAGCCTTGTCAGGATCTCTCCAGGAATTGTTTTGTTCTTCCTATAAATTGCACCTATAAATTGACTTCCTATACTTCCTATAAATTGATTTCCTATACTTTCCTATACTTCCTAAAAATTGATTTATATTCCTATAAATCCTTTTGGTACCAGTACCAGCATAAATCTAATCAACCCCCAGGACCAGTATCCAGCAGCTCAGGCCAAACACTTTACAGTCATCCCCACCTCTACTTCTTCACTTTTGTCTTTCTCTCATCCAATCCATTATGAAATCCACCCCCTTGATCCCTGGGTGGCTCAGTGGTTTAGTGCCCGCCTTCAGCCCAGGGTGTGATCCTGGAAACCTGGGATGGAGTTCCACATCGGACTCTTTGCATAAAAGCCTGCTTCTCCCTCTGCCTGTGTCTCTGCCTCTCTCTCTCTCTCTCTCTCTCTCTCTCTTTCTTTCTCTCTCTCTCTGTCTCTCATGAATAAATTAATAAAATCTAAAAAAAAAAAAAAAAAGTAATCCACCCCCTTCACTCTCTGTTCCCTGAGCCAGTTTCAACTTAAACGGCGCTAATCATGAGAAGACAATATACTCCACATTCACTCATGTGCACACCCTCCTCTTTCAGGGTCCATTTCTTTTTTTTTTTTTTTTTTTAAGATTTTATTTATTCATGAGAGACATATATCGAGAGAAGCAGAGACACAGGCAGAGGGAGAAGCAGGCTCCATGCAGGGAGTCCGATGTGGAACTCCATCCCAGGTTTCCAGGATCACGCCCTGGGCTGAAGGTGGGCACTAAACCACTGAGCCACCCAGGGATCCCCCAGGGTCCATTCCTAACGTCTGGCACATAGTAGGTGCTCAGTAAATAGCAGTAGTAGGAACTCATTAAGTGAGTTCACCTGTTGCTACATTCCCCCACTGTATTAACTTGGATAAGTCACTCCTCTGGTCAGTTGGGAGGTAGGCTGCAGGTTGACCATTCCTGCACAGCCTCCCCCACATGTCTGTTAGTAGGCTGGCCATCACAGGGCTAAAGGGGATATCTGGACATGTTTCTTGTCCTCCAACGACAGGTTGGCCTAGGTGGTCACAGGGGTTCAATAGCAGCAAGAGGGTTCAGTTTCCAAAGCTTAGATACTTACAGTTTTCCTCTTACGTCCTATTTGCTACCCCTATTAATCAAAACAAATCAGATGACCAGTTTTTGTGAGGGGGCACTAGGAAAGACATGAATGCAGAGAGGCATGAACAACTTGAGGACCATGATTCCTACAATCCCCTCCAACAGGCAAACATGGTCAATTTCACAGCAGAGTTAACAGCTAAAGTGCAGTGAGTGGGAGGCGGCAGGGTATAGAAATTACTTCTGACCCAGGATTATGGAAAAGCAGTGTACTTTGAGTCAGCCTTTACAGGGTAGGTGGATGGAGGTGGAGGAGGTAGAGGGTAAGGACATTGCAGATGATACAGCATCAAAGTGCTTGCAGAGAAAAAGTATAATTAGTAATAATAATAATAGTATATATCACCATTTCTGGGCTTTTCTATGTACCAGGCCCTGAGCTAAAAAAATTTAAAGCGTTATCTTCTTTTTAAAAAAAAAAGCATTATGCAGGATCCCTGGGTGGCTCAGCGGTTTGGCATCTGCCTTCAGCCTAGGGCATGATCATGGAGTCCTGGGATGGAGTTCCACATTGGGCTCCCTACATGGAGCCTGCCTCTCTCTCTCTCTCTCTCTCTCTCACTCTGTGTGTGTGTGTGTCTCTCATGAATAAATAAATAAAATCTTTAAAAAAAAAATAAAAAGCAATATCTCATTTAATCCTTATAATCATCCAGAAAGCTAGGATCTATCTTTACCCCAATTTTATAGAAAAGGAAAACAAGGCCTAGAGAAAGATTTTTTTAGATCACCAAAAGTACAATCCATGAAAGAAGAAATTGATAAATTGAATAAATTGGACTTCATAAAATTTATTTATTTATTTTAAGATTTTATTTATTCATGAGAGACAGAGAGAAAGAGAGAGACATAGAGAGGGAGAGGGGAGGAGGGAGAAAGGCAGAGGGAGAAAGAAGCAGGCTCCCTTTGGGGAGCCTGATGTGGGACTCGATCCCAAGACCCCAGGATCACAATCCCAGCCAAATGCAGACACTCCACCACTGAGCCACCGAGGCTCCCCTGGACTTCATAAAATTTAAAATCAACACAAAAGAGAATGAAAATAGAGCAGATTAGAGAAAAATCTTTGCAAAGCATGTATCTGATAAAGGATTTATTTCCAAAATATATATAAAGCACTTTCAAATAAAGGGAAAACAATTATAAAACAACTTTCCCCAAAAAAAGGCCAAAGCTTTAAACAGACACTTCATGATTTGCAAATGAACATATAAAAAGAAACATATGAAAAGAAATATTAGATGTTAGAGAAATGCAAATTAAAACTACAATGAGGGGCACCTGGGTGGTTTAGTCCATTAACAGACTCTTGATTTCCTCTCTGGTCATGATCTAGGGGTGGTGGGATCAAGTCCCTCATTGGGCTGCACACTCAGTATACAGTCTGCTTGAGGGACACCTGGGTGGCTCAGTGTTTGAGCATCTGCCTTTGGCTCAGGACAGAATCCAGGGATTGAGTCCCACATCTGGCTCCCCTGCATGGAGCCTGCTTCTCCTTCTGCCTATGTCTCTCTGTGTCTCTCATGAATAAATAAATAAAATATTTAAAACAAAATGAATAAACAAAATCTTAAAAACACAATGAGGGCAGCCCAGGTGGCTCAGTGGTTTAGCGCCACCTTCGGCCCAGGACGTAATCCTGGAGTCCCAGGATCAAGTCCCACATCAGGCTCCCTGCATGGAGCCTGTTTCTCCCTCTGCCTGTGTCTCTGCCTCTCTCTGTGTGTGTTTCTCATGAATAAATAAATAAATTGAATTAAATTTTAAAAACCACACACACACACAAAAATAAAAATAAATAAAAAAAAACCCCACACAATGAGAAATGACATGCGTCTCTTACAACAGCTAAAATTGAATAAAAACACAAAACTGAGCATACAAAGCTTTGATGAGGACGTGGACAAAACGGAACTCTCATACCTCCCTGGTAGAAATGTAGAATGGTACATGTTTAAGCCATTTTGTAGTTCCTTGAAAAGTT
Source organism: Vulpes vulpes (assembly GCF_048418805.1). Classification (NCBI taxonomy): domain Eukaryota; kingdom Metazoa; phylum Chordata; class Mammalia; order Carnivora; family Canidae; genus Vulpes; species Vulpes vulpes. The sequence goes on from NC_132790.1 coordinate 54,711,342, forward strand.
AACAGCCATTCCACTCACAGGTATTTTTCCAAGAGGAAAGATACACTCATCCAAACAAAGACTTGTATATGAATGGTCATAGCACCCTATGTGTAATAGCCAAAACTTGAAAACAACCCATTGACCATTAGCAGATGAATAAATCAACAAATTATAGTATATCCACACGATAGAATATTACTCGCCGATAAAAAGAAATGCATTACTGATTCATACAACTTGAATTAATCTCAGTCATGCTGAATGAAGGAAGTCAGACCCCCCACCCCTGCCAAAGTACAAATTGTATAGAAGAATATACATTATGTGGTCCTACCTATGTAAAACTCCAGAAAATGCAAATTGACCTTTAGTGAAAGGCACAACAGTGGTTGCCTCGGGGAGAGAGGTTCAATGGAGGGATTATTAAGGGGCTCAAGAAAACTTCTAGGGGTGAGATATACTCATCCTCACGGTGTGGTTATGGTTTTGCAGAAATACCCATATATCAACATTGGTCAAATTGTGTACTTTAAGTGTGAACAGTTGATTCATTGTATATTAGTTATACCTCAACAAAGCTGTTTTATTTTTAAAGATTTTATTCATTTATTCATGAGAGACTCAGAGAGAGAGAGGCAGAGACATAGGCAGAGGGAGAAGGAGTCTCCATGCAGGGAGCCCGATGTGGGACTCGATTCCGGGTCTCCAGGATCACACCTTGGGCTGAAGGTGGCACTAAACCGCTGAGCCACCCAGGCTGCCCTTTACCCTTTTATTTCTTTTTTTTTTTTTTTTTTATTCATGATAGTCACAGAGAGAGACGCAGGCTCCATGCACCGGGAGCCCGACGTGGGATTCGATCCTGGGTCTCCAGGATTGTGCCCTGGGCCAAAGGCAGGCGCCAAACCACTGCGCCACCCAGGGATCCCCTACCCTTTTATTTCTAATCACATCCTTGTGCATTTCCTAAAAATACAAACATTATCTTATAGAACCAAAGTACAGTTACCGAAACCAGGAAATTTTGCATTTATCGACTCCTATTACCTGATCTATCAGCTGTATTAACATTTTATCAGGGCAGCCCTGGTAGCGCAGTGGTTTAGCACTGCCTACAGCTTAGGGTGAGATCCTGGAGACCCTGGATCGAGTCCCACATCGGGCTCTCTGCATGATGCCTGCTTCTCCCTCTGCCTGTGTCTCTGCCTCTCTCTCTCTGACTCTATGAATAAATAAATAAAATCTTTGAAAAAAAAAATTTTATCAGTTGTCCTAATAATGTCCTTTCTGGACACATATGTGTTCCCCTTCCCAGGCCCTGTCGGGGCACATGCTGCCTTCTGTGCCCCACCTGTCCCCGTTAAGCTGGGATGGACCCTCCACCCTCATTGTCTCTCAGGGCCCTGACACTGCAGAAGGTTCCAGGCCCATTGTTTTGTTTCCTCATAGGGTTCAAATGCCCCCGAAGATCTCACCTCTCACCATGTTGTTACCAAGCTCTTCTTGTCCAGACCCAGGGGAGGGGCTCCTTTCAGAGCCTTGTAAAACCTTAAATAAACGACATGAACAAATTCCACTTTGACCACTATCTTGTTAAAATTCCTTAAAAAAGTTAACTCGTTGGGCCCAAAGCACCTTAACAAAAGCCAGGCTGTACTTCTCCTACTATTCACTGTTCCTCAAAGGGTTTTATGTGCTGTTTAATGATTTTTCACAAATAGTTTTCCTTGCCTTTAAAGTTGGATTAATTGAATTTTAATTCAGTAGGATCACCCTCTAAAAAAAGAAACACTGGTTATGCAGGTTGAATTAAGGCCACTAGACTAATTGAGACCTTCTCCAAGCAGAGTAGGATTTTTTTTTTAAAGATTTTATTTATTTATTCATGAGACACAGAGAGAGGCAGAGACACAGGCAGAGGGTCCTCAAGGGGACCCCAATGTGGGACTCGATCCCAGAACCCGGGATCATGCCCTGAGCCAAAGGCAGATGGTCAGCCGCTGAGCCACCTAGGAGTCCCGAAGCAGAGTAGGATATTTTTTATTTAAAGATTTTATTTATTTAGTCATAGACACAGAGAGAGAGAGGCAGAGACACAGGCAGAGGGAGAAGCAGGCTCCATGCAGGGAGCTCGACGTGGGACTCTATCCTGGGTCTCCAGGATCACATCCCAGGCTGCAGGCAGCACCAAACCGCTGCGCCACCAGGGCTGCCCCAGAGTAGGATTTTGAAGGGTGGAAAATCCAGCCACGTGGCACCCTGAACACACCTCTCCTTTGGACCATAAAGAAAACATCCCCTGTTCCTTCTCAGAAAGGAAACCTGCCATTGCAACCTTCTTGGGCTGCATCTACTCATCCTGTTAGTGGGTAGACCTAAACTACTCCTGTGGTTGTCCACTTGTCCTGACCATTTCAGGAAGCCACTGTTATTTAAAACAAACAAACAGCATTTTTGTTTTGATTAAAATAAATCCTTGAACAGATAAAACATAGTTGGAATTCCCCAAACACAACTATACCTAGAAAAGTTTAGACTTTCTCTCCCGAATCCCAGCCTCAACTTCACTATTCTCAGCTGTTTCTGCTGGCTCAGGCAACAGAATCTTTAAATAGAATCTTAAAAAAAAAAAAAAAGAAAGAAAAAGAAAAAAGTAAAATCTTCACTTTTTATTTATACATTTTTTAAGATTTATTTATTTAAAAAATGTATTTATTGAAAAGAAAAAGAAAGAAAGAAAATGTATTTATTTATTCATGAGAGACACAGAGAGAGACAGAGAGAGGCAGAGACACAGGAGGAGGGAGGAGCAGGCTCCATGGAGGGAGCCGGATGCGGGACTCGACCCTGGGACTCTGGGATCAGGCCCTGAGCCAAAGACAGGTGCCAAACCACTGAGCCACCCAGGGATTCCCCTATTCATACATTTATTCACACAGAGAGGCAGAGACACAGGCACAGGGAGAAGCAAGGAGCCGGATGCCGGACTTGATCCTGGGACTCCCGGGATCATGCCTGAACTGAAGGTAGATGCGCCCAACTGCTGAGCCACCCAGGTGTCCCATAGATTAAATCTTTAAAAATATATATAAGCTTTGTAACAGGCTTGTGAGTTTCATATTATTACAATCCCATTGTACAAATAAGGAAACTGTAGCAAGAGAGGAGGAGTTGCCCAAGGTCACACAGGAAGGAGCGCACCTGGGACCAGGACCCAGGTCACTGGGCTCTGGAGTCTGTTTCCTACCTTCTTCCCAGCCAGCTCCAGGAAGAGAGTATAACAGGGGGATGCTTCGCAAACAGATGAGAAAGAAAGCAAAGTAGGACAGGCCCCCAGAAGGAACCGGTCTCTTGCCCGGTTTGAGTGACTAGAGTCTCACTGGGAGTCATGCCTGGGCAGTGTCTTCACTGGGCCCTTTGCCAAGCCCGCTCTCCCCGGGGACCCCTTTCCCACGGGCACAGCAGGAATCCTGTCCCAGCAGGCTCCTTGGTCCTACTATTGACTGTGGCAACAGGAGTCATGGGGTCCAAGGACTGGAAGGAGGCTCCTCTCTTTACGTCCCCTCCCATCCCTGCTCTCCCGCAGACTCATAAAGCTCTGATGTGGGACCTGGGTGGCTCAGCAGGTTAGTCTTCTTCCTTCAGCTCAGCTCATGATCCCAGGGTCCTGGGATCCAGCCCCACCTGGGGCTTCCCACTCAGCAGGGGTGTCTGACTCTCCCTCTCCCTCTGCTCCTCCCCTGGGCTTGTGAGCTCTCTCTCCAATAAATAAAAAGTTTTTTAAAAAAGCCCTAATGTGAGCTAGAGGTCCCCAAAGATTTGTCGCCACTTGTAGATGGGGTAATCCCAACTCATGACTGCTGTCCACCAGCATTTGGCCAGATGAGGCTGAAGTATGGGCAGCCACAGCTGGTGGCTTCTCGTCGCGTGGCCCTGGAACCCCCTGATCCCAGCGGGGTTCCTCCCAACAGCCCTGTGGATTGCCCGGGGCCGCCTCTCCTGTCACCCACACTGTTCCCTTGCCAGCGTTCAGGACTAATGAAAACCACCGTAATTAAATGGCAATTGAAGATGGAGTTTCTGGACCTGGAAAACGTGCTGTTTTAAGACAGGTAAATTTTTTTTTAAAGATTTTATTTATTTATTCATGAAAGACAAAGAGAGAGAGAGTGAGAGAGAGGCAGAGAGAGAAGCAGGCTCCATGCAGGGAGCCCGATGCGGGACTCGATCCCGGGACTCCAGGATCATGCCCTGGGCTGAAGGCAGGCGCTAAACCGCTGAGCCGCCCAGGGATCCCCCTAGCAAGAGCAGAGAGCTTTGTAAGAAACCAGGGTCCTGGCTTCTGAACAGAGAGGTACTTTCGCCTGGGGGACGGGGCATCAGGAATTAAAACAGTAAGTACATCTTCAACTCATAAAAATGCATGCCTGACCATCAAGAAATAATCAGATAGATCAAGGTAAAAGAAACTTCTCCAAGAACGCTGGCCTGAAACCCTCAAACCTATAAATGTCCTGAGTGACCAAAAAGACTTGGGAGATGTTCTGAGTTCAAGAGGACCTGAGACAAGCAAATGCAGTGCATGATCGTGAAGTGGATTCAGGACAAGGGGGAAAATGATAGAGGGCATTGTGGGGGCAACTGAGACATTTTAAATATGGATTGTATGTGGGTTTTTTAAGATTTTACTTATTTATTGGACACAGAGGGAGACCCCAAGCAAAGGGAACAGCAGACAGAGGGAGAGGAAGAAGGCGGCTCCCCGCCAAACAGGGAGACCATTGTGAGGCTTGATCCCAGGACCCCAAGATCATGACCAGAGTGGAAATCAAGAATCAGATGCTTAGCCCACTGAGCCACCCAGGCGCCCCAAATATGGATTGTGTGTTACTAAATAAAATTATTGTATCAATGTTAAACCTCCTGGGAGCTATAATTGTGTTTTGTTACATAGAGAATGGCCCTGTTCTTAGAGATAGAGGCTGAAGCATTCAGTGGTGAAGTATCATTGTGTCTCCAAAGTTCACTAGACAGTTCAATAAATAACTGGAGGGGTGTGTGTGTGTGTGTGTGTGTGTGTGTGTGTGTGTGTTGAGAGTGGAAGCATGCTAGAGCAAATGCTAGCAAAGTGTTAATTGGTGGATCCAGGACATAAAGGCATTCATTAAACCACTTATTTGGGGCACCTGGGTAGCTCAGTTGGTTGGGCATCTCTCTTTGACAAAGGTCATGATCCAGCCTCAGGTCAGGCTCCACAGGGAGTCTGCTTCTTCCTCTCCAGGATCACGCCCTGAGCCAAAGGCGGACGCCCTGAGCCAAAGGCAGACGTTCAACCACTGAGTCACCCAGGTGTCCCTAATCTTTCTGAAAATAAAAGAGGGGAAGGTGAAAATTTAGAAATGCAATTCATAGAGCCTTCTAGAGAACCAATAGCAAATAAACAGTGACTTAGTTTCCTCTTTTCCAAAAGAATATAGGTCTTTGAGGGGACTCACAAGCACTAAGGCCCTCTCTGGAACTTGGAGAATTACAGTGTCTGAGAACTGAGACTTCCCTGACAAAGGACCCCTCTACCTCATTGTATAAACCACCCTCCCTCTAGTACCTGACACTCTCTGCAGTGTGACAAGAGACCTTCTTAACTGGTTTTATTATTTTTATAATAATAATATTTATTATTATTAACTGGTTTTATCTGGAATGTGCCCCTTATGGTTAGGTCACCTGCAGCAGTTTCCCGTCCCTCCCCATCTCCCCACCTGAAATGAGACTTTCTCCAAGAGGACTTTGTGTTTGAATTCTCTGGTCCTTGTCTACAATCTATTTGGCTTGGAGCCCTTGAGGCTAGGGCTATGTGCTCTGAACTTGACTTCTGCCCAGTGTACTTGCCAGTGTGCCTTGCCCAGAGCAGGTGCCTTGGAGTTTAGAAATCTGATTGAGAACCCACAATGAGGGCAGCCCTGGTGGCGCAGCGGTTTAGCGCCGCCTGCGGCCTGGGCCTGATCCTGGAGACCCAGATCCAGTCCCACGTTGGGCTCCCTGCATGGGCTCTCTGCCTGTGTCTCTGCCTCTCTCTCTCTCTCTCTCTCTCTCTCTCTCTCTGTCTCTCATGAATGAATAAACAAAATCTTAAAAAAAAAAAGAGAGAGAACCCACAGTGAGTGTTTTACTCTGTGCCAAGGGAGAAATATTTATTAATGACTTTCAGCCAATGAACACATTTTCCAGGCCCAATTATGGTATCAAACCTTGCCTCTGACTTTTAGATGTTTCAGATTTGGTTGTGAAGATGGGAAAAACACCCTGAGTAATAAGACAAGATAGTATTTGTTTTTACTATTTTTCAAAACTCAGATGCAGGAGACTACATAAGTCTGAAAAAGAGGGTGAAAAAGTAATTTTTCCTTTCTTTTTCCTTCACCCACAAATAAAGTAAAAGAAATGAAAAAAAAAAAGATTAAATTAAATGCCATAAAATATATAAAATGAAGGAGTGCCTGGGTGGTTCAGCAGTTGAGCATCTGCCTTAGGCTCAGGGCATGATGCCCCAGTCCTGAGACTGAGTCCAGCATGGGGCTCCCCGTAGGGAGCCTGCTTCTCCCTCTGTGTCTCTGCCTCTCTCTGTGTCTCTCATGAATAAATAAATAAAATCTTTTAAAAAATGTATAAAATGAAATTAAAATTAAATTGAATGATGGACTAAAGAGAAAACAAATGAAATTAATTAATGAAATAAAATTAGTAAAATGAAATGAAGGTGAGTGGGATAAGAAAAAATAACGAAATGGATGGGCCCCTCGGGTGGCTCAGCGGTTTAGCGCCGCCCACAGCCCAGGGCGCGATCCGGGAGACCCGGGTTCGGGTCCCACGTCGGGCTCCCCGCATGGAGCCTGCTTCTCCCTCTGCCTGTGTGTGTCTCTCTCTCTCTGTGTGTCTCATGAATAAATTCTTTAAAAAAAAAGTAACGAAATGGAATCAACGAAATAAAAGTGGTAAAATAAATAAAAAGTAAAATAAAACTAAATGAAAAACCAAATAAATAGAAGTAAAAAGGAAATCAATCAGATCAACGCCGCAGTCCTCGCAGGAACCCGTGGGCAAGGCCCTGCTCTGCCACCGCATCCCCAGGCTGCCGGGGCCGCAGCGACCGCTCGGCTCCGGGGCGCGCGGGGCCCGGGGCGCGCAGGGCGGGGGCACGGCCGCGGGGCGACAGCACCGTCCTCGGGTCGCCGGCCGCGCTGGCCTCGCCGCCAGCAGGGGGCGCCTCTGCGCCCCGTGGGCCCCCCGCCCCCGCCCCCGCCCCCGCCGCCAGGGGTCTCTGGGCTGCGCAGCTCCGAGGATGCCGCGCGGCGGGAGGCCCTGCCCTGGGTCCTGCCTCGACGCCGCGGCTGTGAAAGGCTCGTCCCTCGCCTTCATCTTTCTCGGTTGAATACGCTGTTTTACATGAAATACCTGACAGTGGTACAAAAAATGGAAATTGGAGTGAAAAAGAAAAACAAACCTGCCTGGTGCCAAGGAGAAGGATATCGGTTCGGCGAGTTCCGCAGCAGGGACGCCCGGGGGCCAGCGGCCGGGGCCTGCCGTGGGCTCGGGGCGTGGCCGCGGGGTCCGGGTTCGAGCCCCGCCGGCTCCCCTTGCCGCCCCCCCAGCCCGCTCCCCGCTCCGCCTGTCTCCGCCTCCCTCTCCGTGTCTCTCGTGAATGGATAAATGGAATCTTAAGGAAAAAAACGCTGTCCAGGAGAGCGGAAGCGTCATCTAGCTTCTCCCCCAAGCCTGAGTCTACCTGCCCGCGCCTCGCCGCCCTGCCAGAGCAGCCTGTTTTTTTATTCACGAGACACAGAGAGGGGCAGAGACCCAGGCAGAGGGGGGAGCAGGCTCCCTGCGGGGGCCCGACGCGGGCCTCGGTCCCGGGTCTCCAGGGTCGCGCCCGGGCCCAGGGCAGGCGCCAAACCGCTGGGCCATCCCGGCGTCCCAAATAAATAAAATCCTTAAAAAAAAAAAAAAAGTTCTGGGACAGCTACCTGTGGGCCGACCCGGATCAGGTGAGGGCGCGGTGAGGGCGCGGCCTCTGCAGGCGGCCGTTCCGCAGCCCCCAGGCCCGGGCCGCGCCGCGGGGGGAGGGGAGGGCGGGGAGGGGGTGGGGCGGGGTGGGGTGGGGGCGGGGCAGGGACGGGCCCGGCCGCTCACATGCAAATGCCGCGGGGCCGGTGCGGCCCGGCGCCTCCGCGCCTCCGGGAGGCCGGGGCTGGAACAAAGCCCGAGCATTTCTATCGGTGAAAAGCCCGCATTCCTGGGCGGGGAGGCGCGGGGGCGCCGGGCCCTCCCCATTCACACCCCGGACCACACAGGGAGCCTCTCGCGCCAAATGCTAGAAGGTTCGCTGCAGCTTTTCTTTTGACCCGAGCGATGCATACGAAATGTAGATATTTCCCTAAACGCCGGCTTTGACATTTAATGCGATCCTAAGTAGTCTGAAATGTGGACGGGATTAGGCGGGGGCTTGGGGCCTACCAAATCCTCCTAAATCCTCCAGGACGATTGTTTGTCACCGCACGGATCCCCTTTGCCCCAAATGAGGGGGCTAATGAACTCCGCTGCCCCTCCCGTGGCACCCCCACCCCTTCCCTAGAGCCGGTCTTCCTGCCTTGCTCTTCCCAGGGAGGAGGGAAGCCGAATGTGGCAACTGCTTGCTGGTTCCGCTTACTTGAGGCTGGGCCAGCTGAGTCTGACCGGGCACCCACCCGTCCTGGGCCGCTACTTAAATCTCACCTGGTGAGGCTCAGAGGGTCAAGGATGCAGACACCCTGCGAACCTTGGGTTATGTGAATAGGCCGCCTCCACCTTGAAAGAAGTGGGTCCTGGGACACTGCCAGGCCTAGAAAGAAAAATCACCAAAAATTCTGTCCAGTGGCTTCTGTTCTTCTGCAACAGTCCACACACTGTATCATGTACAGCCCTGTCTTCAAAGTACTCGCAGTCCTGGAGAGGGAAGAAAATATGTGACCAAGAACAACAGAGTGTGCCTGAAGGCTGGCTGGGCCACCATGGGGCTCAACACAAAGGCTCAGTAGCCCAGAACATATCCTTGGTAAGCATGGCTGGCATGAATGAAGACTTGGGGCTTAAGAGAAATGAGCCTCTTTGGGGGTTATGGCTGCAGACAGGCAGTGGGATGGCAAGGATGTTGACATGTCCAAACTGGAAAGGAGAAATTTCTGGGGAGTGGGAAGCAGTGATTCTTTTGGGGCAATGGCAGAGAATCCAGTTTGGCTGACAGCTGGGGTGGGAGGGAGAGGGGAGCAGGGAGCGTGAAGGGCCCTTGCAGGCGTTCCTGAAGGAATCAGGGGCAGGACCCAGCCCTGCCCTGTAGCAATCACTGGCTGGGCTGAGGAGGGCCCTGAGGCAGGGAGGCCCATGAGCTCTCACCACCAGAGGCCAAGGGCCTGGGCAAGTTAGGTGAGGACGGATGAGAGCATGGGAGGCCAGTATGTACCGAACAACTACTACTACGCCCCGATACTGGTAGTAAAGACAAGACAACAGGCTCCAAATAGAGTCCCTTATGCTAAGCATCTCCCCACCAAACTGAGCCTCAACCAATTTACACTTTTTGGGTCTCCCAAGAAATGGAATCTTAAACTAGTTAGTCAGGAATCACCTGACCAGCACTAGTTGAGTAATCTGCCTAATAGATCCCTTCTGTGCAATAACTTTTTTTTCCCCATCATAACTTCCTTGCTCCCATTCCATTCTGCCATCTTTTTTTTTTTTTCCCATCTTTCATTTCATAAAACATGTCAGGACTCCTGTTAGACTGAATGATGCCAGATTCGAATCATTTTTGCTCAAATAAACTCTTCAAAAATTTTATTTATTTATTAAGGATTTTATTTATTTATTCATGAGAGACAGACAGAGATGGGGATCCCTGGGTGGAGACAGAGAGAGAGAATGAGAGAGAGGCAGAGACACAGGCAGAGGGAGAAGCAGGCTCCATGCAGGGAGCCCAACGCGGGACTCGATCCTGGGTCTCCAGGATCACGCCCTGGGCTGGAGGCAGCACTAAACCGCTGAGTCACCTGGGCTGCCCACCAGCGGGATTTTAAATCTTTTAGTACATTAGGATTACCTCACTTTTTTTTTTTTTTTAAAGAATTTATTCATGAGACAGAGAGAGAGGCAGAGACACAGGCAGAGGAAGAAGCAGGCTCCATGCAGGGAGCCCAACGCGGGACTCGATCCCAGGTCTCCAGGATCACGCCCTGAGCTGAAGTTGGCGCTAAATCGCTGAGCCACAGGGGCTGCCCAAGGATTACCTCACTTAATAAACGTGGCATTAACAAATTGGGGCAGGAGTAAGTGGGAAGGCAGCTTCCTAGCTGATGCCTGTCAGAACAGTCATGGGAATGAAGAGTATACATTGCATACGCTGGGGTCTGCGGAGGGCAGGCTGTGAGAGGCAGAGCTTAGCTGATGGAACTTTCATTTGACAACAAAGCATCAGAAAGAGTTCATAGGCTGGGAAAACACTTACCTGGCCTCCCCTCTAGATGTGCAGGGATACCCTAGCAACTTTAGCCAACACTGTTGGTGACTTCTTTTACAGCCTTCCGTGCAGCTAAGGATGGCTACCTGACAAAGGAGATGTGAAGCTGGGAATTTCTGGGAAAACTTTGTTCCTGATCATTTCCAAGGAGGATGGGCTGCTTTTACCTCTTCTTGCGTTCAATGCACATGTAATGCTGGAACATCCTGTGACCAGGGACAAAAGCCCAAATGCTATGGACAGTGGCAAGGATAAAGGAAGCTGAGTCCCTGAGGGCATCACTGAACATTAGAACCAAGGCCAGCAACTGCCTATGCACCCACCTCTTAAGTGAGAGAAAAAACAATCTTCGTTGAAATCACGAACCCATTGTTTACTACTAGCAGCCAAATATAATCTTTTTTTTTTAAGATTTATTCATGAGAGACACAGAAAGAGAGAGGCAGAGACACAGGGAGAGGAAGAAGCAGGCTCCCTGTAGGGAGCCCGATGTGGGACTTGATCCAGGACTCCAGGATCACACCCTGAGCCTAAGGCAAATGCCCAAGCGCTGAGCCACCCAGGCGTCCCACTATTCCCACTTTTCCATCAACCAACCAGCAAGCAAGGAAAGTTCTCATTTCCTGAGATTTCTCCAAAGATATTTTGGCCTCAGGTACAATAAACAGGCCTTTATGACTTCACAATACCAAGACCTTGTGGGTCTGGTGACTCACTCTCCAGAAAACGCCCAGGATTGTAGCAATTCTGCTACCATCCTGCAGCACATGAGCGGGTCCCACAGTGCTGCTGCAAGTCTTGGACTTGGAAAAAGCAGACTTGGACCACCACTAGGGAAGCTTAAGGATCATTCTCTCATCTGGAAACAGCTTTGAGAAGCCCACAGAAGCAAGGCCACTGCTTTTGGTATCTACCTGGAAAGAATTTACTGTGTAAAAACAAATTGTGGCTCTTAAGAGCAATAGAACCCCTATGTACCCACCCCTCCCATGTTTAACTGAAAAAAGAAACTTCCACCTACTCTGAGTCCTCTGTGGGCAATGTCTAGTTGCAACCAAATACCCTGTTATAGTAGATATCCCTATCTAAAGTGATTTCAGCAACAGAATAAGATCAAAGGTAAATTATGTGCTTTGTTATCCACTTTCCTCTCCAGGCCAGAAAGTGAGGAAGCACTGAGATTCAGCTGGTGTGCCATACTTCCCTATCTAAATGTGGTCTCTAAACTAGGGAGCTGAAGAGATATAGACAACAAAGGATGCTCCTAAATAGCAAACTTTGATGGATCTACAAAACATGATCTCAACCAGGAGGTCACCCAATATTTCCTTCATTCTTTTCATTCATTCATTTTTAAAAAATATTTATTTATTTTTTTTTTTTGAGAGAGAGAGAGAGAGAGAGAGAGAGAGAGAGAGAGAGAGAGAGCTTCAATCAGACTGAGATCCTAGCATTCTGAGATCGAGTCCTGCATTGGGTCCCTGCAGGGAGCCTGCTTCTCCTGCTGCCTATGTCTCTGCCACTCTGTCTCTCATGAATAAATAAATAAAATCTTAAAAAAAAAAAAAAAAAGTCTCGCGGGGGTTAGCAATGAGCCCTGAACTCCTTGGTAGCAGACTCTAGAACCAGTGCCTCTGCCTAAGGGTACAGGAGGATGAACATGGCCAGTGCCCTGAACCTGGTTTGTCTTCATCTATAATCTGGAAGCAGTAATTCCTATCAGACCAGTCATCTCTTCTTAAGCCAATGTTACTGGCCCTATGGGTTCTACTATGCATTTTCTGGTCCTTTTAGTTATAAGTAGGCAGAAAACACATCTACCTCCCCTTCTCTCTGCCCCTAGACGAGGTTCTGGATTGGCTACTCAACTGCTGACAGGTCTCTCATATTTTAAAACTTTAACACTAAACCTCAGAGGTTAAAATAGTCCAACTGTTGCAAGAAAGACAAAATGTACCATATGAGATTGTTCTGATAAGACCATGTTTTAATTGCCTATGACATGGATACAGCACATAATGGCTCAAAATGTAAGATTAAAGAAAAACATGAAAATGAGTTCGTGAATCCTTAATTTTAAGTAAGCTTCCAGCAAAAAAACCAAAAACAGGACCTCCCCCCAAAAGAACCCCGCCAAAAAAACAAAAAAGCAAAAACCAAACAAACAAAAAAAACCCACAGGGGTTAGAATCATTTTAAAATTGTATCTTCAAAACTAGCACCTTTCATCATCTGTCTTTTATTCATTTTGCTGTGATACAACTAAAAAGGCCCAAAAGTACTCCCCTCGGTCTCAAGTAACAGTTTTCTGAGAGCAAAAATGTCACTTTCTTTGTGCAGTGAAGGCTGGCATTTGGATGGGCTGGATCGGGTGGACAGGCTGGAACACTGGCTTCTTTCTCATTTCAGACAGTGTTTTCACTGCAGGGAGCAGCTGATTTCTTTTGATGATCTGTAAGGCCAGCTGGGTATTACCTATAAAAACAATTCCCATTAAAAAAAGGCATAAACAATACCACCACACACAAAGCAAGTCATCAGCATCATGAAACTAAGAGTTGGTAAGAGCAGTGGTCTGCAACCTTTGCTAGACACTGGAGCCACATCATGCCTCCATCCATCCCCAGAAATTCTTACTTAAGAGACCTGGGGTGTGACCTGGGCATAGGCATTTTCCAAAGCCCTAAGGTTTTTCTTAGATATAACCCAGCTTGCGAACTGGTCTCCAGGTAGACGGCATAGAAGAAGGGCGTGTGGGACCAATGCACTAACCCTAATCACACCTTTTATTTAGGAGGACAAGGCCAGCTGGGTACCAGGCACTTAACGCTATAAAAAAAATATCAAAAGAGGGAACTATGTAAGGATCCCCATGATTCCAAAAGGAGGCATGATTTATTTTATTATTTTATTTTATTTTTAAAGATTTATTTATTTATCCATTCAGAGAGAGTGAGAGAGAGGCAGAGACAGGCAGAGGGAGAAGCAGGCTCCATGCAGGAAGCCCGATGTGGGACTTGATCCCCAGTCTCCAGGATCACACCCCAGGCTGCAGGTGGCACTAAACCGCTGCGCCACCAGGGCTGCCCAGGAAGCATGATTTAAAACTTTTTTTTTTTTTAATTTAAAACTCTTAATATTTTAAAAGATTTCTTCCATTTGTGTCTCTTCTCTACTTCATTCTGTCTCTTACATAGGGCCCACAGTCTAATTTTTTCAGAAGCCACATCCTTAAAGGCTTTATGTGCCCCAAAGGTAGGACCTGGATTTAGGTCTGGATAACTGTCAGCAAGAACTGGTTTGCTGTAAAAGTCATTAATGACATTTCTATTCAAAATAATATAGTGTACAACTCTTAGCAACTGGCATTCGGACTCATGTTCTGTATTCAAGTCATTTGGCTGCCTAAGAAAGTTTAATTAGTAGGAATTAATTATAATTAGGTGTCAGAGTTAAGTAACCTCTACACCTAACATGGGGTTTGAACTCACAACCCTGAGATCAAGAGCTGCATGCTCCTCCAACTGAGCCAGCCATCTCTGAAGGAATACAGTCCTAACTAGAGAGAATTACTTACCATTTTGCAGTTCAAGGTAGACTGCCAATAAGATGGCTTCAGGTGGCACCTCTTTAGGATGGATCATTGAAGCCGCCTTTGCTCAAAACAAAAAAAGACACCCATGAAAAACCATCAGCTTAAGACACAAACACCAAGTAATGCTGGGAGGCTGGGGTGAGGGTGGGGGAGTCTACCAATGACAAGTCAGCAGACTTACCTAAGCTCATTCCCACATGACCTCCTAGGAACTACTACCATTCTGTTCTGATGTCCCTCAACTACCTTTGTCCTCATCCCTACTGATTAAACTAGACGTGTACTTTTTTGTTAAATGATTCGTTATTTTCCTTTACCTAGTCCATGAATTCTTAATAGGGGAAAGCTTTTCTTCCCTCTTGGTTTTCACCTACTTGGGACTCTGCTTCCATGTCTTGGCTCTATTTGGTTTTAATTTTTTTTTATTTTTATTTTTATTTATGATAGTCATACAGATAGAGAGAGAGAGGCAGAGACACAGGCAGAGGGAGGAGCAGGCTCCATGCACCAGGAGCCCGACGTGGGATTCGATCCCGGGTCTCCAGGATCGCGCCCTGGGCCAAAGGCAGGCGCCAAACCGCTGCGCCACCCAGGGATCCCGTCTATTTGGTTTTGAGAAGGGTGATCAGACACTCCTGATTCTAAACTCCAGTCATTGGTCCAGGTCTCTTCACCACATGGTTACACTTATATTAAAACATGCATGTCCGGGATCCCTGGGTGGTGCAGCGGTTTGGTGCCTGCCTTTGGCCCAGGGCGCGATCCTGGAGACCCGGGATCGAATCCCACGTCGGGCTCCCTGCGTGGAGCCTGCTTCTCCCTCTGCCTGTGTCTCTGCCTCTCTCTCTCTCTCTCTCTGTGTGTGACTATCATGAATAAATAAAATCTTAAAAAAAAAAATGCATGTCCATTTGTTTTCCTAATAATGACTCAGTAGTGTGGGTCCCAAGTTCCCAATGTCAGCAATAAGAATTCAAACTTAAAAAAGAAAAAAAAGGGATCCCTGGGTGGCGCAGCGGTTTGGCACCTGCCTTTGGCCCAGGGCGCGATCCTGGAGACCCGGGATCGAATCCCACGTCGGGCTCCTGGTGCATGGAGCCTGCTTCTCCCTCTGCCTGTGTCTCTGCCTCTCTCTCTCTCTCTCTGTGACTATCATAAATAAATAAAAATTAAAAAAAAAAAAAGAAAAAAAAAAAAAGCACCACTAGACATGTTCACTATCTCCATTCTTATGGACTGAAACAGTAAAAGTCTGTCAAATAAAATAATTTAATTGTTTAAGCAACATGCTGTTCTTTCCTGGATCTGAGAGTCACATCTCCAGCTAGCAGCTTCTGTCTGACCCAGTCCTGAGAAAAGCAGCCTGGCCTGCTCTGGTCAGCTGTGCCAAGATCATAGGGTTATTTCCTCAGTCTGGGCTCTGGGCTGCAGCCTTTTCCTGCCACCTTACTATCCCCTTGTATTCCCCCACCCAGTTTCAGGAGCTCTGGCTTCCAGGTTGTTCTGCTTTTTCCCTTCATCTTATCAGAAAATGTACTTGTAGGAACATTTATTAACCAGAGGTGGATGTGTGGGTAAGACAGGGGACTCATCCTGATCATAAACAGGAATGCAAACAACAATAATCCAAATTTACCCAAATGCTAGAGAGAAGAGTGAAAGTACTGTGACTATGAGAGAGAAAAAGGTTTCTTTTGAATGGAGAGCTTCAGGGCAAAGGGCACCTGCCTTAGTCCTCTCAGGGTAGACACTGGGTAGGCAGAAAATGGGGAGAAAGGCCTTGTATGCCAAGCTGTGAAGATGGAAGATGTCTAGGGGACCAGACGCTTGCTGCAGGGTCAATTCCCTGCAGCCTCAGAAGAGATTATGATGAGTGGGGACTCTTATCCAGGGCACACACTAAGTTCTTCATGCATGGAGCAGGGAGGCTTTTTTCCTCTTACCACGTCACTGAGGTATAATGACTCAGTTTAGAAAATGAGAGTTTACACTTATAGGCCAAGCTTTATACAGGCAAGGTCATCTGTACAGCACTTCGTGGGTATTAAAATCTCCATTTTGCCTCCCAAGTGACTGGTTAACAGAGGTCATTTATTGTTCTTTGAGCTGACCAAAGTCTGCAGCTTTCCCTAAAATACACGAATTCACAAGAGCAACTTTTTAAGACCTTTTTTTTTTTGTTTTAATATTTTATTTATTTATTCATAGAGACAGAGAGAGAGAGAGGCAGAGACACAGGCAGAGAAAGAAGCAGGCTCCATGCAGAGAGCCCGACGTGGGACTCAATCCAGGGTCTCCAGGATCACACCCTGGGCTACAGGCGGCGCTAAACCGCTGCGGCACCGGGGCTGCCCAACTTTTTAAGACTTAATGGTGCTCTGCTTACTGGCTGTTCAGAATGGCTACTGATGGCTACTGGCGGGCAGACAACCTTGGAAACATCTCCGCGGAGCCCTTTCAAACTCTTCACGTCACTGTCCTGCCCTCCCAGGCAGGGCGGCCTCCCAACTAACAAAGGTCCAGCCACTGGATTAACCTAAAAACCAAGGGACCAAACAAAACAAAACCTCCTTCAGACCCTGAGTCAGGTCTGACCTCGTTTGTCTCTCCCAGCGTGGCAGCTGCCAGGGCCACCTGCTGTATGAGAACCTTGAGCTAGACTGTGCATCCTGTAAATTTAGATCAAAAGTCCTGTCTGCTGCAGTCAACTCCTTCCCAATCAACTTGTATAACTCAACCATACAAGTGAGATAACAGCAAGTATGTTTCCCTGGATAGTCCATCACTTAACATTTCTGATTTTGGATCAGAATGCCGACCAGATGCCACTAAGTTAACTAATATCACTTGTGGTTATTTCCCACATGGTAAGATTCTTCACGGCTATACGCAAGGTGGTCTTCATAGGAAGAACATTTCCAGAAGCCACTATCTCTCTTGAGAATAGGTTTAATTTCAATTTCAACTACTGTGACAAGTGTACAGCGACACGGACTCTCTCCTGTGCTGCTGGTGAATCTATCATTTGGCACAAACTTTCCATATTAGAAGACTTAAACCTACAGATGCTCAGGAGACCTACTGATGATGTGCCATTTCAGTGGTAGGATTTAGAGGTGTATTTTATTTCTATGTTGCCAGTGGCTTTCTTTAGTGTACGTGGAGTTTCTTTGGCACCAACTTTCTTCTGAAGTCTCCCGTTTTAGTGCTCCAGCCACACAGTACTTATCCTGCTATCCCATAACCAATGTTGGTTGCTTCTAGCTTTTATACGCACATACACAATTTTAAAGGAAAGGTATTAAATCTTGGTCTTTTCGCTTAATATGTCTTGGATATCCTATTGTAATACAGAGTTTACAGCTGCACTGTGTTAGGCTGTATGGATGCACCATTATTTAAGTGAGCCCTCATTTAGATGGTTTCCAATCTTCTGAAATTCTAATTATTTTTTAAAAAGATTTTACTTATTTATTGACAGAGAGAAAGAGAGCACAAACAGGGGGAACAACAGAGGGAGAGGAGAAGCAGACTCTCCTCAAGCAGGGGCCCAATGTGGGGCTCGATCCCAGGACCTTGGGATCATGACCTAAGTCAAAGGCAGACACTTAACTGACTGAGCCACCCAGGCACCTCTAAAATTTTAATTATTAAAACCTTTGGGGAAAACCCTTCATTAAGTGTCTAGATTCATTTGTAATAGCTGATCAGTTGTTTGCCTTACATGACTATTTTTAAGCTTGGAAAAGTAATACTCCAATTTTTAACAAGCTGACCAGAGCCTCAAACAAAATAACAAAAGCTGCCGTTTGCTGGCTACTTAACAAGAGGGCTTGGCCCCGCCACCTCCAGCCTCACCTGATGGAGACACTTTCGAGCTTTGTCATATTCACTCCTCAGGCAGTAGGCGCTGCCAAGATTAAACAGCATCACGGTTCTGGCAGAGGTGACGGAACTGGGGTAGCACTGAGGGGCCCGCTTCCCAGCTGGGGAAAAAAAGCATGGACCCTGGTGAAGAGGCCGGGTCAAGGGCAAGAGGGGAAACCCAATCCACCACCCCAGCAGCTGCTCAGAATAAAGCACAGTGCTACTTCTTAGGCTGCCAAACGAAGGACACATCACAGAAGGCTTGAGTCTACATCTATGGGATGCAAACCAGGCTACTTTAAGTATTTACAAAACTTCTTACTCACAGGATTCCATTGCTTCATTTTCACCTTTGTCTGATCCTATAAAAACATGAAAATAAACCTGAGGAAGAAGGACAACAGAGTATATTTTCTAGAAACCTAATTTTTTCTTTTTATTTATTTTTTTAAAAAATGAAAATCTAGTATCAAAGCGATCTGTCACAGTGTTTACTATTCATGCAGTGTTAGTTCTATTAGAAGATATCAGAAGGTACCACCCACCACCTCCCCATGCCTTCA
This sequence comes from Vulpes vulpes, assembly GCF_048418805.1. NCBI lineage: Eukaryota > Metazoa > Chordata > Mammalia > Carnivora > Canidae > Vulpes > Vulpes vulpes. The sequence continues at coordinate 54,729,895 of NC_132790.1, forward strand.
TAATAATACTGAACAAGGTGAATGCCAGTCTCCCTTCCTTAAAAACTGAACCATGATTTAAAACTGACTTCTGAATGCTTATTTCTACTTTCCTCTGACTGCAGATTCCCTTCAAGGAGAAATATACAGTATGAGAATCAAATTTTTCTAACATTATCACAACCTTTCAAAGGTGACAATTTATTATTTATTTAAAAGTCTTTCTTTGGGGATCCTTGGGTGGCTCAGCGGTTTAGCGCCTGCTTTTGCCCCAGGGTGTGATCCTGAAGTCCCGGGATGGAGTCCCACATCGGGCTCCCTGCATGGAGCCTGCTTCTCCCTCTGCCTGCATCTCTGCCTCTCTCCCTCTCTCTCTGTGTCTCTCTCATGAATTAATAAATAAAATCTTTAAAAAAATAAAAAATAAATAAAAAAATAATTCTTTTTTCTTTCATTTTTAAAAGATTTTATTTATTGAGGGCAGCCCAGTGACTCAGAGGTTTAGCACTGCCTTCAGCCCAGGGTGTGATCCTGGAGACCTGGGATCAAGTCCCATGTCGGGCTCCCTGCATGTAGCCTGCTTCTTCCTCTGCTTGTGTCTCTGCCTCTCTCTCTCTCTCTCTCTCTCTCTCTCTCATTGGGCGCCTGGGTGGCTCAGTGGTTGAGTGTCTGCCTTTGGCTCAGGTCATGATTCCAGGATCCTGGGATTGAGGTCCGCGTCGGGCTCCCCACAGGGAGCCTGCTTTTCCCTCTGCTTACCTCCCTGCCTCTCACTCTGTGTTTCTCATGAATAAATACATAAAATCTAAAAAAAAAATTATGTATTTGAGAGAGAGATAGCAAGGGAGAGACAGAGCACACCGGTGCCCACAGCAGGCAGAGGGCGACAAAGAAGCAGGGTCCCTGCTGAGCAAGGAGCATGATGCAGGGCTCCATCCCAGGACCCCGGGATCATGACCTGAGCTGAAAGTAGACATTTACCTAACTGAGCCAACCAGGTGTCCCTTTCTTTTTCTTTCTTTCTTTTTTCTTTTAGGTAAGTCATCTCTACACCCAATGTGGGGCTTGAACTCATGACCCTGAGATCAGAGTTGCATGCTCTTCAAACTGAGCCAGCCAGGTGCCCCTCTAGAGTGAGCACTTAGACCATGTGATAATCAACTCTTATGTCTACTCAGAAAACAATTACTACAAAATATGTACAGCTAAAAATGTAGAAAGCCAACCTAAAACTTCTTTCCCTTGACAACTATGCCTTTAAATCTCTACACATCCAGGAAAGCAGTGGAAATGGTGACTTGTTCTGATCAAATGTATCCTCACTAACCTTGGTCCTGCTCATTTGAAGAGATCCCTAAGGAAACATCAGTGACATTCTCCGGGTTCAAGTGAGTAATGGCATCAGATATTCTGTCCAGAGAGATGAGGGCTTCTGCAGCATATAAATGGCCCAAAAACCTAAGATGATAAGAAAAGATTCCAAAACAGGTAGTAGGTTATCACAAAACACCCAATGTATAACAAGATTTGGTGTACACATGCTCACATATTTCATATATTTGAATTGAAATAAAAGTTTACAAATGGATCAATTAAAGATCACTTAAAAAAATAAATAGGGCAGCCCCCATGGCGCGGCGGTTTAGCGCTGCCTGCAGCCTGGGGTGTGATCCTGGAGGCCTGGGATCGAGTCCCAAGTCAGGCTCCCTGCATGGAGCCTGCTTCTCCCTCTGCTTGTGTCTCTGCCTCTCTCTCACTCTCTATCTGTGTGTGTCTCTATGAATAAATAAATAAAATCATAAATAAATAAAATAATAAATAAATAAATAAATAAATAAATAAAATAAAGGTCACTTGAATCTTATCTCTATAAAAATATCTTAAAATATACAATAATTTTTATATAGCTAAGCTGGAACACGTATCAAGAAAAAAGTTAAAAATTGGCAAATTTACTGTTCTGTTTATGCAGAAAATAACATTAACATAAGAAGGGAATGAAGTTCTAAAATAAGAGGCAGGTCCAAGGATGAATCCTCCAGTCTCTGCTGCTGGAAAAATCAAAAGACACCAGAGTACCAGACTGGACTGGGAACAGATTTGGGACAGATCAACTTTACTTCTATCCCAAAGATTCCCTGCTTTTCAAATAATCTTTTTTATGCCCATTGATGTTTTAGGACAGATATGCATCCTCCTGGCTTATAATAGCCTGCTTCTTCAGGTCTTTTACTTACAGGCCATGTTTCTCTATGATCACTTGATAGATTTTTCAAAATTAAAACAGAATGAGATATATATACCTTTGCTGAAAATCTTAATGACTTTTCCTACCTGAGAACAAAACAAAACTTCTATTTACAGTTTTCCACATTTGGTCCCACTTTTCTATATCTAGTCAATATTCCTACCCCCTCAAAAATTGCTCTGATCCTACCAGACAGTGTCCCGGGCAGGGTACACCTGCTGCTCCCCCGGGGCCTGGCTTTCTGGAGCAAGCCTGGTTTCATCTCCACAAGTCAAAATCTACTCTAAGATTTTATTTTCAAGTAATCTCTATACTCCTTGGGGCATGGGAACCAGGGCAGCCTGGGTGGCTCAGCAGTTTAGTGCCTGCTTTTGGCACAGGGCGTGATCCTGGAGTCATGGGATGGAGTCCCATGTCAGGCTCCCTGCATGGAGCCTGCTTCTCTCTCTGTCACCCCCCCCCCCCCACCTCTCTGCGTCTCTCATGAATAAATAAAAAAAGAAAAAGAAAAAAGAAAATAACTGAGCCAGTTAGGCATCCTCTAGTCCTCCTTTTAAATGGCCAGCTAGGTCTCACCTGCCCCAACTGAATCTGTCCCCATGAATCTCAAATCTTCAAATTTTAGGCTTTCTTTTCTTTTCTTTTCTTTTCTTTTCTTTTCTTTTCTTTTCTTTTCTTTCCTTTCCTTTCCTTTCTTTCTCTCTCTCTCTCTCTCTTTCCTTCTTTCTCTTTCTTTCTTTAAAAGATTTTATTTATTTATTCATGACAGACACAGAGAAAGAGAGGCAGAGACACAAGCAGAGGGAGAAACAGGCTCCACGCAGGGAGCCCGACATGGGACTCGATCCCAGGTCTCCAGGATCACACCCCAGGTTGAAGGCGACATTAAACTGCTGGGCCACCGGGGCTCCCCTTTTGGCTCTTTTCAATATGACTTTTTAAGGGATTTATAAACACTCAAGGGCTCTTTAATTCTTTTTTTTTTTTTTTTAAGATTTTATTTATTTATTCACGAGAGACACACAGACCGAGAGAGGCAGAGACACAGGCAGAGGGAAAAGCAGGCTCCATGCAGGGAGCCCGACGTGGGACTCGATCCTGGGTCTCCAGGATCACACCCTGGGCTGAAGGCAGCGCTAAACTGCTGAGCCACCTGGGGCTGCCCAGGCTCTTTAATTCTTAAGCAATTTCTTTTAACTACCAGGGGCTGCAATGATCTTTTATTTTGCTTGTCCACCAAATACCCTAACAGAAATGACAAGTTTTTAAAAAATCAGTAACTTTAATTATGAGAAAATATAATTTAAAAATTTAATTAAAGTAGTATCCACAAGCCAGTAACACATAAATTAAAAGCCAAACACATACATTCAAAGAACTACTTCAAAAACACTTAAAAGGCAAAAAAGTAATTTTACTTTGGAGATTATAGCTTATATACTCACAGGATGAATGAAAAAAACAACTGTCCTAACGTTATACAGAGTATTTGTAGTGTTGAATAAAATTTCTAGCTGGGCATCATACAAAGACTCAAAGAATGCTGCATCTCATTCAGTCCCCATAAAAGGAAAGACATGCTTTAGCAGATTGTAGAATGACAATGTTACTAATCTGAAGTTTGAATAAAATTCCTATAGTCTCAATTCTTATTTGTCTATTTAAATTGCATTCCTTGAAGCAGATCTATCATGCTGACTAAAGTCCTTTTTCTGTGGGTCTTCTTCCTGAGGACTGACCTTATTTTTGGGACTAATATGCGAAAACACACTCCAGTCTGGCCTAGTAGTGGACACTAGAGAGTGCAAAGTTGCTACCTCCTGATGCTCAGTAGAGTGAACACTATTTCCCTGAATCTCTGAGGTACAGCAAGGCTAAAGAGCCTAACACAGACCTACCAAATTAATGTTTCAATTAGTTGTTGCTTTGTCTAGATAATATATCCCACTGGGGGAGTAGCAGCAATATGCACCACAAACTAACTGAAAACCTCCAAACAAAACGAACCTGGGACACACAGGGCAAGTCACACTTACTTAAGCGATCCTGACAGCTTGGGCTGCTGAAGAAGTTTATCTGCATGATTCAAAGCCATAAGGTTATCACCCAAAGCCAGAGCCACGTAAGCACTACAGGCAAGTATGGAGCATCTGGAACACAAAAGGGAAGGGTTGAAAACTTGAATTACAAAATGGACAATGGTTGTATCTGCTACTAAATAGGAAAGAATGTCCTAATTATAGCTGTGACAATCTGGACACTGGAAAAGAAGAGAGGAAGCCACAATAGTAATGGTAAGAATTAGGATGACATAGAACTACCATTTGAGGCACAGTGTGGCTATTTGCCTAAACCATCTTTAGCTTCCATCCAACTCACCCCCATCTCCAACAAAACCAAAAGGAGTTACAATATATACTTAGCCTATAAAAAAAAAATAACATAGTTAATGGCCTAGTGAGAATTTACTTCCCACAGAACATTTAACACCCTAGAAATAAAGCTATAGAGGCAGATATTCTTTCAAACTCATTTCACTAAGAAACACAATTTACTCATTAAAAAATCCATTTAGCTTACTGTAAAGTGTTCTTCTCTGAACCTGTTAAGTCTATAGTTCTTAAGCAACAGTATCAAGAGTAACTAAAAGAATTTCATTCATATGGGTACTATCACCCTAAATGAATATTCAAGAAAGAAACAAGGCTGAATAAATACACGTGAAGGTAAAAAAAATTAAGTTATATTGACTTTGCTAAGGTGGGCTAGAAAGCTAAATTTCTGCTTGGTTTTCTACTTAACGGGCAGCTCATTTAAAACAGGCCCGTGCCTACGTCTTGGTGTCTTGAACTGTTTAGTGTAAGATGTCGAAAGACTTTTCTGTCGGATTGTCTCGAGGTATAGCAGATCATTGGTTCAGAGGGAGGCAAGTCTGCTTCAAGGTTGTGAAGACTATTTACTGGCTTCTCTTGAATATTTTAAACTGAATTGGCATTTTCAGTAATAACTGCAATTTCTTTTCAAAGCATTTTATAGAGGGGCTCTTAATTTTCTACCATTAGTATATATATCTTTTTATTAAAGGAAAAAGAATGTTCCAAGAATAATAAAGAATAAAGAAAAAAAAAAAAAACAGGTCTTGCAAAAGACTTGACACTAATAGATCACCTGAATGTTAAACAACTGCTCCAAAAAGCAATCTTAAAATAAACCTCTGTCAAATAGAAATGAGGTCTGAATGGCCAACCGCAAATGACCCAACTTAGATACAGGGTTTTGAGTTATGTTTACAAATTACAGTACATATGTGTATCATTAAGTGCATTCGGGTTGTAATTTCATTCTAAGGAAGAATGCAACTCCCATAGCACTGCAGTTTTCTAATAATCTGAAATTCTTATAGAAATGGCCCTTCTAAAAGCGCAGCTAGGCAAATCCAGAAGTAGCTTGCTGTATACTCTTCACTGAATGAGTTCTGGTTGTTGGGACCTTGGAAACTTGGGATTGTTGGGATCTGGGTTGTTGTTGGGATCTACACAGAAAAGTAGACTGGCCAGGGAGGAGACACAAGGAAATTTAGATTTATGGCCTCAGGCTATAATCGTAGGTGCTGAAAGGGTGCCTAATGTGGTCCCTTGTTTTAGGAAGGTAGAGACTGAAACCCAAAATTATTATAAATATATTCTGTAGCTTAGAGTATGTGATTAGAGTTAGGTCTAACATTTAACATCATGGACTCTGAATTCACTGCCCTTCCCATCCTATTACTTCACTATCAGTTCACAAGACTGCCTGAAAATAAAGTAGAAAGAAAAGATTGTTGTAGTTTTTCTAATGCGTATGTAACTGTGTATACAACTGTAGGTACTCAAGCTTGCCTCTTCATTTATTTATTTATTTATTTATATTTTTTTATTAAGTTTTTTTTTTATTTTTATTTATTTATGATAGTCACACACACAGAGAGAGAGGCAGAGACATAGGCAGAGGGAGAAGCAGGCTCCATGCACTGGCAGCCCGACGTGGGATTCGATCCCGGGTCTCCAGGATTGCGCCCTGGGCCAAAGGCAGGCGCCAAACCGCTGCGCCACCCAGGGATCCCTCTTCATTTATTTTTTAAAAAAGATTTTATTTATATATTCATGAGAGAGAGAGAGAGAGAGAGAGAGGCAGACACACAGGCAGAGGGAGAAGCAGGCTCCATGCAGGGAGCCTGATGTGGGACTTGATCCCGGGACTCCAGGACCACGCCCTGGGCCAAAGGCAGGCGCTAAACCGCCGAGCCACCCAGGGATCCCTTGTCTCTTTATTTTTAAAAAAGATTTCACTTATTTGAGAGAGGGAGCATAAGCAGAGAGAACAGAGAGCAGGGAGAAGCAGACTCCCCTGTCTGAGTAGGGAGCCTGATGTGGGGCTCGATCCCAGGACCCTGAGATCATGGCCTGAGCTGAAGGCAGATGCTTAACTGACTGAGTCACCCAGGTGCCCCATGCTTGTTTCTTTAAAAGGGAAGAAAACAGAATGTAATCCAAACAAAGTTTAAATTTTCTTACGAAGCCTAGAATTTAAAATCTGAACCCTGTTCACAGGAGTAAGAGCCGGCAAGCAAGGTCCTTCTCAAAGGGATTTTTTTGAGAAAAAAATCTGGGCTGCCCTGTGGCCACAACCTCTGGGGAGCATCCTCTCTCTGATGGAATAAGCAAGGGCCCAAAGATGGAAGGCACTGACTAGTTAGCTCCTTTGTGCAGAAGCTCCTCAGGGCTTACTCTGTGTTGTGAGATTAGGATGACTTAATTTCCTCTTTTGGCTTATTTGTACTATGTTAAAATGGCCATGAACACCCATTCATCAGGCAGGTGTGTACTGCTTATGAAGAAAAGGACTTTTTTTTTTTTTTTTTTAAGAAAAGGACTTTTAAGGCCTAGGTCTACAGAGGCCCAAGACCACTATCAGCCTGGGACCCATATGAATGAAACTCATAAAGTTTATTTATTTATTTGTTTGGTAAAGATTTTATTTATTTATTCATGAGAGACACACACACACACACACAGAGAGAGAGAGAGAGAGAGAGAGGCAGAGACACAGGCAGAGAGAGAAGCAGGCTCCATGCAGGGAGCCCGACGTGGGACTCGATCCCAGGTCTCTGGGATCACACCCGTGGGCTGAAGGTGGCGCTAAACCGCTGGGCCACCAGCGCTGCTCGAAAATCATAAAGTTTAATATCTGTTTTCATCTGTGATGTGGCCAAAGGTCAGGGCAAAATATAAGCCCCTTAAAAGCAGAAGCTTTGTGTTTCCTACACAAAGACTAGAGCAATTCCTCAGCATTTGTGCAGTAGGTATTACACAGGTCATCACTGAAGACCACAGCTCTGGATACCTTTTCACTCACTGCTCCAGGCACCCAGACCTCCACCTGTCTCAATGGTGAAGCTACCTCTTTCCCAGCTCCCACAGACAGGAGAGTCATCCTGCATGCTTTGGGGCCTATCATCTAGGACTGCCGCACGTCAGGCAGGCTCGCTGGGAAAAGCCTGCCCTGGCCTCTCCCGACAGTAGGGGGCTATTACTGCTCCAGCCCACTGTCAAGCCCACTTTGGGTCCAGAAATCAGTCATGTAAGATTGCAGCAGGTTCCTGTTATCCAGGAAGTCCAAACTACAGTTACGTACCAGGTAAAAATTTGTTTTCTTCAGCTTTTACCTCTTTTCCCAGAAGATATCATATCAAATCACAACAGTATAGAAGATTCTAATAATAATCTTTCTTTGCAAAAATATTTAAGTATGTGAATGCAGAACTCTGTGGCTGGCATTCTTATCAAGACTGACAGGATTAACCAAGTTTCACTGCACAAAACTAAAACTAACATTTATGGCTCCTCTTCCCTTAGTGCCTCACAACCAACCCCAACCTCTCACCACACTCACCCATCTTTCCTCTAGGAAACAATATTCCATTCTGCATAATTCCTACTGAATGGTGACACCAGAAGCACATAGAGATCTCTCTAGTAAGCCCCTGGAGAAATTACTTTACTTTCAAGAGTTGCTACTTAAAATACTGAACAGCAACCCCCCCCCCCCCCCCCCCATTTCTTCGAGTCACTGTCCAATCTGCTTTACCAACCACACAGTGGATCTGACAGTTCATCAGACTGGAAGAACCATACCTCAAGGGAAGAGACACACTAGCTTCCCACCCCTCCCATCCCCCCCACCATGGAGGATCTGACTCAACCCCACACTCTCCTCTCCAAGTGGGAGGAGCTTGCTCTAGATTCACAGAATGCCAACCCTTGGAAAAGAAAAAACAAAAAAGACAGGAAAAAAGAAAGGGAAGAAATGGGGGTGGGGACTTTCCTTAAAGCATCAAATTACAGCAACAAGGCATATAAAACTAGGCATTAAAATCTGTCAAGTCAGATATTCCGTGAGTTAAGTGAATCTAAACCAAGAGGTCTAAAATGGGGGTAAATCTAGTCAATCACCATGTGTCAAAAGAAAATAAAAACAATCTTATGGCAAACATGTTTGAAAAACTGGCCAAAAATCCAATGAAGTATCTCTTCCAAGATGAATATGGTTACTAGATTATATAATTAAAAAAAAAATCGGGCGCTTGGCTGGCTCAGTTGGTAGAGCACTCCACTCTTTTTTTTTTTTTTTTTTTTTAGCACTCCACTCTTGATCTCAGGGTCATGAGTTTGAGCTTTATAGTGCTATAAAGCAGAGTCTACTTTAAAATAAAGTCTGTCAACCTATTTCCATTTCTATAATAATCTAAAAAATGTTAAACTTGTCAACTTTCAAATCTTAAGAAACTTAAAAGTTGGGATCCCTGGGTGGCGCAGCGGTTTGGCGCCCGCCTTTGGCCCAGGGCGCGATCCTGGAGACCCGGGATCGAATCCCACATCAGGCTCCCGGTGCATGGAGCCTGCTTCTCTCCCTCTGCCTATGTCTCTGCCTCTCTCTCTTTCTCTCTGTATGACTATCATAAATAAAATAAAAAAAAAAAAAAAAAAAACTTTAAAAAAAAAAAAAAAGAAACTTAAAAGTTAAATGTTTTTCACTTCATGTGCTTTGTAAACATTTTGCTTTCTAGTAACAGATCTGTGCAAAAACGCTGACAAACACACCCCGAAATCCAAAACAAATAGAAGCCCAACACAAAGAAGCTGAAAAAAGGCTTTTTCAACTAAATCTAGGATCTCAAATGACCCAGTCCTAACCTAGGCAGCAAATAAAATTCATAAAGTCATAGACAGCATTTTATATACAAACGGGACCTGAAGACCACCCAACCCAATTCGCTTTCTTGACAGAAGAGAATTGTAAGGCCTATAGGGGTTAAATGATTTGTCCAATGTCAGCAGTGGCCGTATGGGGCTTACACAGAATGACAGCACACTGAAGAATTACTCGAACTCTGCCAATTGATGAACACTGTTGATGATGTGAAGTAAGTGCCACACATACAGGTTTTCTTTGGTAGGGCTGATTATAGATGGATACATTTCAGCAGGACCACACACTCAGTTATAAAAGCAACAGGAGATTCAAAAGATTATTAGCTATAATTCTGTTTTAGGTATGTCTCATGAGCTACAACAGGATAACACTAAAAGAAACTGGATTTCCTAAGTACATGAGGACTACCTATAATATTTATATTATCAACCATTTGTTTGATTCATCTTCTCTCATAAACACTGGGTCATGGGAGGGCCCTCTTAATTGAATGGGATATCATTCACTGAGTATTACAGCAGATTCTAAATGAACTAATAAAAGTTCTATTATTTATGCTTGTAGAGTAATTTGATCTGAATGCTTCTTTTTTTTTTTTTTTTAAAGATTTTATTTATTCATGAGAGACACAGAAAGAGAGGCAGAGGGAGGAGAAGCAGGCTCCATGCAAGAAGCCCGATGTGGGACTCGATCCAGAAAATCCAGGATCACGCCCTGAGCCAAATGTAGATGCTCTACCACTGAGCCATCCAGACGTCCCTGAATACTTCTTTTAATCCATTTTTGAGCTTCTTATATATATACAAAAAAGACAAATAGAAATTTCATTTTTACTCTGTGTGCTATTTTTAATTTTTTTAAAAAATTATTTATTTATTTATTCACGAGAGACACAGAAAGAGAGAGGCAGAGACACAGGCAGAGGGAGAAGCAGGCTCCATTCAGGGAGCCCGAAGTGAGACTTGATCCCGGGACTCCAGGATCACGACCTGAGCTGAAGGCAGATGCGCCCAACCACTGAGCCACCCAGACATCCCTATGATTTTTAATTTCTAATAGATATTTCCCATGTAGGTCCCCAAATTATTTCCTACCCTTTTCAAGTTCTGTTACACTTACTTCCGAGTTCTAGAGCAGCCTCCATTTTAGTTTTAGAGATTAAAAGTTCATTTAATATCACAATCTCAGAATGAGTAACAAAGATGTCCTAGAATATGCAATATTTAAGACTCAGTATACACCCAAGCTAGCTATTAAACCACTATGCAACAAGGAAATGTTAATATGTGATGAATCCTATGAACTTATTTCTTTCCTGTTAATAAAGCACTAGTATGGGGGCACCTGGGTGGCTCAGAAGGTTAAGTGTCTGCCTTTAGCTCAGGTTGTGATGCTGGGGTCCTGGGATCAAGTCCCACATCAGGCTCTTTTCCGAGCAGAGCCTGCTTCTCTCTCTCTGAACCTGCCCCCGATTCTCGTGAATAAATAAATAAAATCTTTTAAAAACAATAAGGTACTAGTACACAAAAGAATTAAGTTGAGCCCTTACTTCATATCATATATAAAAATTAATGGAAAAACAGGTAAAAGACCTAAATGTAACAGGTAAAAACTATAAAACTCTTAGAAGAAAACATAAGGGGGATCCCTGGGTGGCTCAGCGGTTTGGCGCCTGCCTTCGGCCCAGGGCGTGATCCTGGAGTCCCGGGATCTAGTCCCACATCGGGCTTCCTGCAGGGAGCCTGCTTCTCCTCTGTGTCTCTGCCTCTCTCTGTGTCTCTCATGAATAAATAAATACAATCTTTAAAAAAAAAAGAAGAAGAAGAAAACCTAAGGGCCAACCCTTATGACCTTGGATTTGGCAATGGATTCTTAGATAGGACACAAAAAGTACGACCAAGGGGCAAATGGGTGGCTCAGTTGGTTAAGTGTCTGCCTTCAGCTCAGGTCATGATCTCAGGGTCCTGGGATTGAGCCCCATGTCGGGCTCCCTGCTTGGCCAGGACTCCTTCTCCCTTTGTCCCTGCTTGTGTTCTCTCTCTCTCAAATAAATAAATATAATCTTAAAAAAAAAAAAAAAAAGTATAATCAATAAAAGAAAGAAAGAAAAACAAACAAACAAGAAGTGCCTGGGTGGCTGAGTCAGTTGGGTGTCAGGCTTAGTTTTAGCTTGAGCCATCATCTCAGGGTCCTCGGATCAAACCCGTGTTGGGCTTCATGCTCAGTGGGGAATCTGCTTGGACTTCCCTCCTTCTTCCTTTACCCCATCCTCCCACCACTCACGTTCTAAAATAAATAAATCTTTAAAAAAAAAAAAAGATAAGTTGAACTTTATCAAACTAAAAAATTTTCACTTCAATTTTATTTTTTTTTTACCTCAATTAAAATGAAAAACTTCTGTGACTCAAAGTTTACCTTCAAAAAAGTAAGAAGATAACTGATAGAATGGGAAAAATAATTGTAAATTATGATAAGGGTCTTGTGTCTAGAATGTATAAAGAACTCTTACAACACAATAAAAGGGCAATAACCCAATTACAAAATAGAAAGAAGATCTGAATAAACATTTCTCCAAGGAAGATATACAAATGCCCAATAAGAACATGAAAAGAAGCTCAAAAGCATTAGTCTGTAGGATGCCTGGGTGACTCAGCAGTTGTGTATCTGCCTTTTGCTCAGGGCATGATCCTGGGATCCGGGACCAAGTCCCTCATTCAGCTCCCTGTGAGGAGCCTGATTCTCTCTCTGCCTACATCTCTGCCTCTCTTTGTGTCTCTCATGAATAAATAAATCTTAAAAAATAAATTTCTTAAAAAAGACAAATAATCCAAGTGTCTATAATGAATGAAAGGATAAATAAAATGTGGTGTGTCCATATGATGAAATATTATTCAAAAAAACAAGTATGATACTTGCTACAACTTGGATAAACCTTGAAAACATTCACTATCCTACGTGAAAGAGGCCAGTCATAAAAGCCTCCAACATTGATTCCATCCATATGAAAGTCCAGAATAGAAAAATCTATAGAGCTAGAATAATTAGGGCTGGGGAGTATACTGGGGGCAAAGGGATGATAGCTAAGGGTTGCATGGTTTCTTTTTGAGGTGATGAAAGTGTTCTAAAATTGACGGTGGTGATGGTTGCACAACTATGCACTAAAACCCACTGGGTTGTAAATTTTAAATGGGTAAATTGCATGGTTTGTGAATTATATCTCAGTGTTTTAAAAACATAAGTTATCAGTAGAAAGTAAAAAAATGTTTTGTTAAATAAGATCTTAAAAATATACCCTTATAACTAATCATTGTATAAGAAAAACATTATCTCTCAAATGCATGTGGCAACATCAATATTTAAATCAAAGCAGATGGCCAAAATATCAGTCCTGCATAAGTGTCTCTATTCTTTTTTTTGTTTTGTTTTAAAGATTGTATTTATTTAAGAGAGAGGGAGAGAGAGAGCAAGCGAGCGAGCGCACACGCCCATGAGCAGAAGGAGCAGACTCCCCGGTTAGCAACAAGCCTGAAGACAGCCTGAATACCTTAGGATCATGATCTGAGCTGAAGGCAGACGCTTTACTTACTGAGGCACCCAGGTGCCTGACGGGTCTACATTCTAATAAGATTCATTTGGAAATCAGGGCTTTTTTTTTTTTTTAATTAGGGCTTTTAAGATAAAAATTTCTCGAAGAGATGGCTAAAATTATGGCATGTAAGAAAACTGGCATAGTAACAATATTAGACATTTGTAAAAACCATGTATCAACAAATACAAACAATTCAAACAGGGTTCTAAAAACTCAGAGCACCTGGGTGACTCAGACCCTTAAGCAGTTAAGGATCTATCTGCCTCTTGGTTTGGGCTCAGATGGTGATCTCATGAATGGTTGAGATCAAGCCTGACAAAGGGCTCTGCACTCAGCAGGAGACTGCTTGAAGACTGCCTCTCAATCAACTCATGTAAACACGTGCAGTCTAAGATAAAGTAAAAACTCAGAGAGCACTGTCCAATAGAAATGTAACTGGAGCTGTAAAGCGTACTTTACATTTTCTAGTGGACACATTAAAGAAATTAGAAGAAACAGGTGAATTAGTTTTAACATTTATTTTTTACTTATTTATTTTTTAAAGATTTATTTATTCAGAGAGAGAGAGAGAGAGAGGCAGAGACACAGGCAGAGGGAGAAGCAGGCTCCATGCAGGCAGCCTGATGTGGGACTCGATCCCAGGTCCCCAGGATCACACCCCGGGCTGCAGGCGGCACTAAACCGCTGCGCCACCGGGGCTGCCCAGTTTTGACATATTTAAAATAATCTATCTAAAATATCATTTCAGGGCAGCCCGGGTGGCTCAGCGGTTTAGCGCTGCCTTCGGCCCAGGGTGTGATCCTGGAGACCTGGGATCCAGTCCCGCGTCGGGCTCCCTGCATGGAGCCTGCTTCTCTCTCCCTCTGCCTGTGTCTCTGCCTCTCTTTCTGTGTCTCTCATGAATAAATGAATAAAATCTTTAAAAAAAAATCATTTCAACGTATAATGAATATAAACATTACTGATACATTTTACATTGTTTTTGGTAGTTTTGAAATCCCTTATTGTACCATACACTTAAACAGCGCACCTTTTTTTAAAAAATATTTTATTCATTTATTCATGAGAGAGAGAGAGAGAGAGGCAGAGACACAGGCAGGAGAAGTAGGCTCCGTGCAGGGAGCCTCAAGTGGGACTCGATCCCAGATCTCCAGGATCACACCCTGGGCTGAATGCGGCACTAAACCACTGAACCACCCGGGCTGCCCAATAGTGTAACTTTTATGTGCTTAGTGGCTCTGGTACTGGACACTGCAATCTTAGGGTTTAAGGAATCCATGTTATTTTTTTTTAATTTCTTCATTTTTTTAAAAGATTTTATTTATTTATAGACACACACACACACACAGAGAGAGAGAGGCAGAGACACAGGCAGAGGGAGAAGCAGGCTCCGTGCAGGGAGCCCAATGTGGGACTCGATCCTGGGTCTCCAGGATCGCGCCCTGGGCTAAAGGCAGGCGCCAAACTGCTGAGCCACCCAGGGATCCCAGGAATACATGTTAAATACAAATAGGTTTTTTGCTGTTAAGAAATTAAGTTTTTGGGACGCCCGGGTGGTTCACTGGTTGAGTGTCTACTTTGGCTCAGGGCGTGACCCCAGGATGGAGTCCTATATCGGGCTCCCCACAGGAAGTCTGCTTCTCCCTCTGCCTTTGTCTCTGCCTCTCTCTGTGTTTCTCATGAATAAATAAAATCTTAAAAAAACAAATCAGGTTTTCCTGTCCTGCCACCTTGTAAGTGATATGTAAGGGAAACTGACCATGTATCAGTCATTAGTGGTTAAATTATATTTCCCAAAAGAATATATTTAAAATTATATTAATTTTTGTAAAATTTAAAAATACTTCAAATTTTTTAGTAACCTCTACACCCAACATGGGACTCAAACTCACAACCTGAGATCCAAAGTCACATGCTCTACTGACTGGGCCACCCAGGTACCCCAATATCTTAAAATTTTAATGAGATATAATTTATATATACTAAAATGCATCACTTTAAGTGTAGTTTGATGAGTTTGAATATATACATGTAACCACTAGCCCAATTAAGATACAAAACATTTCTATCACTGAAGAAAGACTCTCCCAGTCAATTCCTCCCAACCACTGCTCTGATTTTTTTTTTAATTTTTATTTTTTATTTATGATAGTCACACACAGAGAGGGGGGGGGGGGCAGAGACATAGGCAGAGGGAGAAGCAGGCTCCTTGCACCGGGAGCCCGACGTGGCACTGGATCCCGGGTCTCCAGGATCACACCCTGGGGCAAAGGCAGGTGCTAAACTGCTGTGCCACCAGGGATCCCTGATTTCTATCAACATAAATTAGTTTTGTATAGTTTAGCCTGTCCTATAAATGGCATAAATGGAATGATATAGTAGGTACCTTATGCTGCATAAAAGAAACACAAAATGTTTGTGTGCAACAATTTGTTGCTTTTTATGGCCAATAAGTACTCCAATGTATACAGTAGATTATTAGTTATCCATTCTCCTAATGGTTACTGGGGCTATTTCTAATTTTTCTATCATGAGTAAAGCTGCTGTGATTTATTGTGTGGACAAGTTTTCATTTATCTTGGTAAGCACCAAGGCTAGCCCAGGTGGCTCAGTGGTTTAGCGCCACCTTCAGCCCAGGGTGTGATCCTGGAGACCTGGGATCGAGTCCCACGTTGGGCTCCCTGCATGGAGTCTGCTTCTCCCTCTGCCTGTGTCTCTGCCTCTCTCTCTGTGTCTCTCATGAATAAATAAATAAAATCTTAAAAAAAAAAAAAGTTTTCATTTATCTTGGTAAGTACCCAGAAATAGAATCACCTTTTATTTTGAAATTTTTAAGTCATAGCACTTATTTAAGGCTGTAGAATGTGTATGTGTGTGTATCTGTGTTTGCTTTCCTAATTGAATGAAACCAATGGCTTTGCAGAGCTCTGAGTGATTCAGCAACTGAACAATATTCTAATAGTGTTCATCTGAGCCTCACAATTAAACTTAGTTGATTTCTGAGATATTTCCTGATTTGGGGCAAATTTGTTTTAATTTTGAGAATATTCTTCTGTAAAACAATTTGAATTCTAATACAGAATCTCACAATTGCTTTAGGTGTCATCTGTCTTCAAAAATATACTTGAAACTTGGTTAGAATGAATATTTTTTGGAACCCATCTTCATTTATATACAAATGAAAAAAAAATCTAAGTATTAAAGAGGCTGTGAATCCATACTATAAGAAGTGGCCATTAGAACACACATGATAATTTACTGCATATTAGTTATGCTGGAAATAGAAAATGAGGTTTTACATTGATGTCTTGGATATTATAGGGCACAAAGGGTCAAATATAATAGTCCATAAAAGCTAAACTATACACTAGTCACAGACATTTCCAATCACATAAAAGAATTCAGGTCAGAAATGGATGGAATCTCTAAGAATTCCATGATCTTAACAGAAAACCAATCTACTCCGTCTTCTTCCTTCTACAGAAGACAGCTGGCTCCTGCCACAGAACTGCCCTTTAACACACCCAACTGCATTATGAGCTCTTATAGCTCTGAAAATTAGGACACAAATCTTTTACTACTCCTTTCCTGCACCATTTGTCTCCACATTACCATTACTACTGTCTTGCATAGCAGTTCTTTTTACAAATCTACCCTAAGGCTCCTTCCATCTTGTTCCATTTCCTTTCTCCCATCTGCTCCATAAGAAAAAAGGTTAATATATACCAGCAAACCCATCTTTACTTCACTTTATGATCATGGAATTCCCTAAGGAGACCCTTTGTCCCTGTCCACAAAAATAGGGAAGTAATTTTATTTTCTCTGAAAATCATCAATCCTCCTACTAGGGCATGTGGAAAGCAAAGAGTTGTGCCATGAAAGGTACAAAACTTAAAGAGGATGTATGCCACTCTGCACATACCCTTCTCTTTAATGCCATTTTCAGAAGGCAAAATTAATTTTCACAACTCTGCAGCTGTTCAACCATTACAGAATAATATACTTGTTAAATTGCATAAAGCCATCCTAAGATTAGTACTCAAATATATTTGTAAAAATTAAACCAAATTTAAAATTGTTTAAAATACTTTATTCATTAAGGATTCTCCTTAAAAACTATGTACAAAAAAAAAATAAATAAAAACAAAACAAAACAAAAAAAAAACTATGTACAATGATGTTCACTACAGCATTAATTTGTAACATCAACGACCGAAAACATAAACAGCTAAATATAAAAGAATGATAAATTATGGCATATCTATATAATACAATTCTATGCACCTATCAGAAAGGATGAAAAGAGCTTTGTACCAATACAGAGCAATCTCTAAAGATACATTGTCAAATGGGAAATCTCTTTTAAAGATTTATTTCAGAGCGAGTGAGCAAGCAAGAGATTCCGTGTGTGTGCCAGTATGCACACGCCCATACAAATGAGACGGGGGCCAGAGGGAGAGGGAGATGGACAGAAGCAGATTCCACATTGAGCGCAGAGCCCAAAACGGGGCTCAATTCCACGACCCTGAGATCATGATGTGACCTGAAATCCAAAGTTGGACACTTAACTGATTGAGCCACATAGGCACCTCTTCACTGGCAATGTGTTACACTATTTTTATTTCCTTGCTATCTTATGACTCATATGATAATTCAAGAAATTTTAATGAACTACAGATTACTGAATAAAACATTTAATTACCTTTGTCAGGCTTTAATAAAACAAAACTCTACTTTCAAAATCTTAAATGACCAATTCCTCATCTAACTAAACTTGAGATTTACGATTTTCTTCCATATAATCAGAGCATTAGTTCCTTCCCCTGATAATTTTTTTTTTTTTTTTAATTTATGATAGTCACAGAGAGAGAGAGAGGCAGAGACATAGGGAGAGGGAGAAGCAGGTTCCATGCACCGGGAGCCCGACGTGGGATTCGATCCCGGGTCTCCAGGATAGCGCCCTGGGCCAAAGACAGGCGCCAAACCGCTGCGCCACCCAGGGATCAGTTTCTTCTCCTGATAAAACCCAGGACAGAGAAAGCATTAATGCAAGTGAAAATTTATGGTACACTCTGACAGAATTAAATAAATTAAAAAAAAAAAAAAGTTGTCGTTTAGGTGAACATGGTGCATAAAGCCCTTTGCCCATGGACAACAATGCCCTGTCATGAACACACTGATCTGACAGCATCAGAAAAAGGCACATCTTTATTTAAATGGAAAGAAAGAGGGGGGGGGGGGAAGAGAGAGAAGGGCGTGACCAACTGGCCAATCTTCCTCCAAAAATACTAGACATGCAAGGAGGGGCATCACTAACAAGAATGAAATATCTTACTTTTTAAAGAGTTTGAAAAAACAGATACCCAAAAGAAAATAATCAGTTATTCCACCATGTAGGGATAATCATGAAGGTTTTGACAGATCCCTCTAAATTTTTTTTATGCAAATAAACATATACATGCTATTTTATAAAAATGTAATTTTAAATTGTTTAGACAAAATCTCAACATTTTATAGTTTCATACTTTATTTTTTAAAAAATATTTTATTTGTTTGAGAGAGAGCACAAGCAAGAGGAGAGACAAAAAGAGAAAGAAGCAGGCAAGCTACTGAGCAAAGGCCCTATAATCCCAGGATTCTGGGATCATGACCTGAGTGCAGGTCATGGCAGATGCCTAACTGATTGAGCCACTCAGGCACCCCTTTGTTTCTTTATTTGAAAATTAAATGAACAGATCTCTATCTTTTTTGCTTATATATAATACATTCTATTTTTTAAAAGATTTTATTTATTTATTCATGAGAGAAACAGAGAGAGAGAGAGAGAGGCAGAGACACAGGCAGAGGGAGAAGCAGGCTCCACGCAGGGAGCCTGATGTGGGACTCGATCCTGGGTCTCTAGGATCACACCCTGGTCCAAAGATGGCACTAAACCGCCGAGCCACCCGGGTTGCCCTATATGATAGATTCTAAATGAAACAAAAATTTAGATTGGTGCTTGTGACAGTGTTAGAAGAACACATGGGAGAATTATTTTCTAATCTTTGGAGGCAAGAAGGCCTTTCTACACATTAAATGAAATGGACAAAATGTAAAAAAGAGTGATAAATTTGATACTTAAAAAATGAAACTGTTTGACAACTAAATATCAAACAATCTCAGAAATGATAAAGGCCAATTTCTGTAATATATAAGAACTCTAATAAAAACAAAAAAGATGAAAAACCCAGTAAGAAAATGGTAAATTCTATGAAAAGGAGGTTCACAGAAAAACAGGTGCAAGTCATCAGTAAACCTTGTTATCAGATTGAGCACTCTGAGCAGATGGAAAGAAACAAAAAGGTCATATTTTCATTTCTCAGGGTACTAAAATATCACAAGAAAAAAAGAGACATCCCATATTTCACCACCTAATAACTAAGCTACTAAATAATATCATTTTTAAAAGATCTTATTTATTTATGAGAGAGAGAGAGTGAGAGAGAGAGAGAGAGAGAGAGAGAACATGACTGGGGAGGAGGGGCAAAGGGAGAGGGAGAAGCAGGCTCCCCACAAGCAGGGAGCCCAATGTGGGGCTTGATCCCAGGACTCTAAGATCATGACCTGAGCTGAAGGCAGACGCTTAACAGACTGAGCCACCCAGGCATCCCTATATCATTTTCTCCTAAGTATTTCCCATTTGCTTTTTTTTTTTTTAAGACTTATTTATTGGAGAGAGAGTGTAAGCAAGCGAGCACGCCTATGAGCTCAGAGAGGGGAGGAGGAAGAGGAGAGGGAAGCAGACTCCCCACTGAGTGCTAAGCAAAGTTCAGGGTCTGATCCCATAGTCCTAAAATCGTACCTGAGCTGAAATCAAGAGTCAGATACTCAACTGACTGAGATATCCAGGCACCCCTCACCATCTGCTTTTGAAGGCAGTGTTTTTTCCTTTACCTCTAATTCCCTTGTACCTTTCACAAGGCTAAGGCTAGCACTGTTTGTTGGAAAAAATATGGTAATAAATGAAATATTTTCCAAAAATAATCTATTAATTTACAATGCTACCAGCAATGAATAACTAAATAAATATTTAAATGTACTTCTGTCACTCTTCTGCAGTAGGCAAGAATTTAAGAAATCATGGCTCTTAAAATAATGGTTCTTTGTTTCCATTTTAATTTAAGTTCTATTATTGAAATCACTCTTAAAAATAATGCTATACCATTCAGCCTAGTTTCAAAAATAATATGAAGAAATTATGGTCAAAACATATCAAAAGTATTTAAAGATAAATTTATAGAAAGTCAGCTAACTCCAAGGCAAGAGTAAAAATGAAGAAAATCATACTCATCATAGTCTAACTGCTGAAAAACAGAGACAATCTATAGATAGACAGAAAAATACAATGACTATGAACTTCTAATCATAAATAACAGAGGTTAGGGATGCCTGGGTGGCTCAGCGGTTGAGTGTCTGTCTTTGGCTCAGGGTGTGATCCCGGGGTTCTGGGATCAAGTCCTACATCCAACTTCCTGCATGGAGCCTGCTTCTCCCTCAATGTTTCTGCCTCTCTCTCGGTCTCTCATGAATAAAGAAAAACTCTTAAAAAAAAATAACAGAGGTTGAAGATAATGCACTGACCTTTAAAAAGAGCTGACTGAAAGGAAAAATACACTCTACCAACCGAGAGAGTTCTGTTCTCAGCGAAAATATCCTCCAAGAATAAAGATGAAATAAAGACAATTCTTGGGCAGCCCTGGTGGCCCAGCGATTTAGTGCCACCTTCAGCCCAGGGCGTGATCCTGGAGACCCGGAATCGAGTCCCACATCAGGCTCCCTGCATGTAGCCTGCTTCTCCCTCTGCCTGTGACTCTGCCTCTGTGTGTGTGTGTGTGTCTTTCATGAATAAATAAATAACATCTTAAAAAAAGAAAGAAGACAATTTTAGATTTAAATAGTTAAAAAAAAAAACCCTAGGAAAATGAAGACCTGTATTATAAGAAATGTTGAAGGAAGATACTCAGAATGAAGGGAAATGGTATCTTATGGAAACTAGAATTCAGCTGAAAGTGCTAAGTATGTGGCTAAATATAAAAGGCTACTTTTTTCTTTCAGGATTTTTAAGTAATCTCTACATCCAGCATGGGGCTCAAACTCACAACCCTGAGATCAAGAGTTGCATGCTTGGGATGCCTGAATGGCTCAGTCAGTTAAGCACCTGCCTTCAGCTCGGGTCATGATCTTGGGGTCCTGGGATATAGCCCTGCATTGGGCTTCCTGCCCAGTGCAGAGTCTCCTTCTACCTTTCCCTCTGCCCCTCCCCCTGCTCATGCTTGCTCTCTCTCAAATAAATAAAATCTTGAAAAAAAAAAAAAAAAAAAAAAAAGAGTTGCATGTTCCACCAACTGAGCCCACCAGGCACCTCTAAAAGACTGCTTTAAATTAATTTATCTTTCTTTTCTTTTTTTTTTCTTTCCCTCTCTTTTAAAGATTTTATTTATTTATTCACGAGAGACACAGAGAGAGGCAGAGACAAGGCAGAAGGAGAGCAGGCTTCATGCAAGGTGCCCAATGAGGGACTCAATCCCCAGACCCAGCATCATGCCCTGAGCCAAAGGCAGATGCTCAACTGCTTGAGCCACCCAGGCATCCCTGATTTAAATTTCTTTTACATATGACTGTTCAAACCAATAAAGGGCTTATAGTGTACACAGACAAAAGTATATTTTACCCAAATTGACACAGATGAAATAGAAAATGTGAGGGGCATCCTGATGGCTCTCAGTTGTTAAGTATCCAGTTCACTGACTTCAGCCCAGGTCATGATCACAGAATCCTTGGATTGGAGTCCCACACTGGATTTCACAGTCAGCAGGGAGTCAGTTTGAGATTCTCTCTCCCCTTCCCTTTGCCTCCTTCCCTCTGCTAGCATTCCCATCTCCCCCCAATAAATAAATATTTTTTAAAAAAGGAAAGAAATCTGAATAGTTCTCATCTATCGAGGAATTTCAATTCAGTATCAAAAATTTCCCACAAAAAATTTTTAGGCCAGACTGCTTCCCTGGTGAATTCTATTAAACATTTGAGGAAGAAGTAATACCTATCTCACACAAACTCTTTCAGAAAATAGAAGAGGAAGAAGCACTTCTGAACTCATTTATATGGTCAAGTATAACCCTGAAACCAAAGCCTGACAAGAACATTACAAGGAAAGAAAAATATGGATCAACTTTTCTCATGAACCTAGAAGCAAATTTTTAGTTTTTATTTATTTTTTTTTAGAAGCAAATTTTTAGGTAAACTCTACCTCCAACATGGGACTCACACTCACGACCCCAAGAGATCAAGAGTCCTATGCTCTACAGATTGAGCCAGCCAGAAGCAAATATTCTTAACAAAATATTAATAAATCAAACCCAACAATTTGTAAAAAAGATAATACATTCTAGTTAGTTAGATAATACATAGATAATAAACTAGTTAGTGGGGTTTATCTAAGATTGAAAGGTTGGTTTAACATTTGACCTTCCATAAATACAATTCATAATATTAACAAAATAAAGAAGATTAAAAATAACATATGCAATATATGCTATATTAATTTTGTTTAGATACTCACTTTAAGTTTTCCAATTCCTGTTTTCTCAATGGAGAAGAAGGCGGAGCTGGAATGAATTTGTCTCCATCATGGCTTTTACTGCTAAAATAAAGATAGCTTCTGAATTATGAAGAGCAAATAAACAATTAAATATAAAATTTTGTTTCCCTATTCCCACTCCCATGCAATTTTTTTAATGCCAAATGTATACATGAGCAAAAAACAATCAATGAAAAATGCTTAGTAACTTGGCATCACCAATGTGTTAAAGCTATACTGTATTTCAGTTTCTTTCCTTCAATACACAATACTGCTTTTAAAAATTTCTAATTGTAAACAATATCTCTACAAAGGAAACCACCCCTATATTTTCACACATTTCTCAGTCTTCTGATTGTTTATCACCTATAATAAAACTTAACCCCTGGAGGATAAAACTAAACCCCCCACAATTTTGTTTCAAATTTTCCTTAATAAATATATTTCTTAAAAAAAAAAAAAATATATATATATATTTCTACCATAACTTAAAAAAATGCTAGGATGAAAGACTTAAATTTAAAGGTGCCATGTGTAAAAAGAACTTTATATATAATGGAGCTTTATTATTATTAGAAGCTCTCATAATTTCTAGAGACTGGGATAATACTGAACTTATACTACAAAACTAGAAATTTAAAGAAATATTCTGGAGGTTAATGGTTTACAGTATGTTAAGAGAAAAGGCAGAGATTAAGAAGAAATGGTAAGTTTTAGGATTTAAGTATTCATTTTCTTTATGATTTTTAAAATAATTTTTAAAAAAGATTTTATTTATTCATGAGAGACACAGAGAGAGAGAGAGGCCGACACATAGGCAGAAGGAGAAGCAGGCTCCATGCAGGGAGTCGGATGTGGGACTCATCCCAGAACCCCAGGATCATGCCCTGAGCCAAAGGCAGACACTCAACCACTGAGCCACCCAGCCGTCCCTAAATATTCATTTTAATGCAAGTAAAAACAAAGTGCGTCACTGAGTGCAACAAGATTTCTTTACACCTATTCCTCTTGTCAATGAGAAGCTGTTTCTTTCCACTTCTCTTCCAGTGTTCTCTCCTCACTTAGTCTTCGTGTTCTCTCTTCCAGAAATACTCAACATTCATATTTTCCTTTCTTATTATTCAAAACAGGGGATTTAGGGAATTCTGACTGGAGATTTTAGGAATTCATCTAAAGGACAAAGAGGCTTACAATGAAGTCCTTCATTCCCGAGGGGCTGCACCAAAGGGGGCCAAAGGGATTAGAATACCTGCAAGTTTCACTGCTTTCACTGCTCTCCGCGTTCCCACCTAACTGATTACTATTTTTAGATCCATTTTCCTGCTTTGGATCTTGCTGTTCTTCGGGTAACAGCAACAGGGCGTTTCTGAGACAAATGGCTGCAAACTCCATACTGGCTACAGGAATGGCTGAAGATTGTCCATCACTTAAAAGAACAAAACCAAATTAGCTAAATAATTTAAAAATAAATAAGACTTTTCAATTATCAGGAATAAAACTGATATAATTATAAATGAAAATTTGACGATAGGTAGAAATTTGAAAATAAGCAATTATGAGAATCCTAAAGAACCTAAATCCTAAATATTACATATAAAATGTAAAATGTATGAATAATAGATTGCAAGTATATACATCATACAAGTTGTATCTCTAGGAATGGGACTAAGGACAGCAACCAACTTGAAGGTTATCTGCAATGTCGATGTTAATGTAACTGAAGAGTAATAGACAAGGAAAATTGTACTGAGGGCTGGGGCAAGTGTAGAAAGAAAGACCCGGAAAGAAAGGAAGTAGATTTTCACATCTGAGCCTTATTTTGGTTGATCCTTGCTTTTGAAAATGCTTAATTTTTAAGTTTTGTCTTATAATTTTTTTTTTGAGATTTTATGTAACTTTCTATTGGTTTGACACACCACACTAAACTTTATTAGGAAAAAAAGTGAAAAGTAGTAATATATATATTTTTAAAGATTTTATTTATTTATTTATTCATTTATTTATTTATTCATTCATTTATTCATTCATTCATCCATGAGAGAGAGAGAGAAAGGCAGAGATACAGGAGGCAAAAGCAGGTTCCCCATAAGGAGCCTGATGTGGGACTCAATCCCGGATCCCAGGATCACACCCTGAGCCAACTGCTGAGCCACCCAGGCGTCCCGGAAAGTAGTAATAATTTTGAAGTTGTAGGAAATGATTCTTTACCTTAAGTCTTGAGAAAAAAGTCTGCATTATAAATTAAGACCAAAATATTGTGTGCCAGATACTATTTTAAAACTTTGGGGAAACTTTTATTATAACAATTTTATTTTTTGGAAAAGCAAAAAAATTCAGCAATTTTTTTACAAAGCCTACTACTTTAGAAATAATAGCAACTCTAAATTAGAATCTTTATACAAGATAAAGATGTTCATACTTAAAAGTTATTCATTTTTTTAAAAAATATTTTATTTATTTATTCATGAGAGACATAGAGAGAGACAGAGAGGCAGAGACAGAGGCAGAGGGAGAAGCAGGCTCCGTGCAGGGAGCCCGACATGGGACTCGATCCCAGGTCTCCAGGATCACACCCTGGGCTGAAGGCAGCGCTAAACCCCTGAGCCACCAGGGCTGCCCTTTAAAAGTTATTCAGCTGAAAGTTTACATGTGACAGCTTTTTAATGCTTTGGTTACTTTTATACGCATTAGTACCGTTGTCTCCAAATACTACAAATTAGCTTTAGGGACTATAAGAAAATACATAAATGAGGGACACCTGGGTGGCTCAGGGGTTGAGGGTCAGCCTTAGGCTTAGGGCATGATCCCAGGATCCAGGATGGAGTCCCACATTGGGTTCCCTGCAGGGAGCCTACTTCTCCCTCTGCCTATGTCTCTGCCTCTCATGAATAAATAAATCTTAAAAAAAAAAGAAAAGAAAAGAAAAGAAAATACCTAAATGAAAAGCATCAGTGATAAATTGCATAAAAAGGAAACATCAAGATGCCCTCTTCTGGACATTTTGAATAATGGTACTGAATAGAGCAGGGTCTCTTAGGGCATCAACAGTTTCAGCACAGATGTAATAAACTGAAATCCTACGTCAGGTAATATTCACTGCGAACGTATATATGGGCATCTATTTTTTTTTTATGGGCATCTATTTTTAGAAGCAGCAATAAAAGCCAGTTACAAAGTGGTTTCTCCTATAAAATGGTAAGTCTTAAGTATGTTCTTAAATTTCTTTCCTTTTTTTTAAAATTTTTATTTATTCATGATAGTCAACACACACACACAGAGAGAGAGGCAGAGACATAGGCAGAGGGAGAAGCAGGCTCCATGCACCGGGAGCCCGACGTGGGATTCGATCCCGGGTCGCCAGGATTGCGCCCTGGGCCAAAGGCAGGCACTAAACCGCTGTGCCACCCAGGGATCCCTTAAGTATGTTCTTATACAAAAATAACATTATGTGAGACAATATGAAGTATCTATATTTTCTCTTTGCAAAATACTTACTTATATACAGTATTCTGTATGGACTGTGATGCCAAAACTATTTTACGATGATAGCCTTGACCAACAATAGACTGTACAATTCCTTTCTTACTTGGAAGGCCTTTAGTTTCTTGTTCAGCAGTCTACAAAATACAAATGATTTCCAATTAATTTAATGCAATTACAAGACAGGATGTGAAAAATGATCTAATATTTCTCCAGTTAAACCAAGGAAGTTTCTAAGATCCATCAATGTGGAGTTTTGGTGATAAAGGAAAATAGGTTCTGTATTGAAGAGGAGTAGTTAATTAGTACATAGACCCAGACGTCTGTGATGCATGCTATATTGTATTATGAAGTTTGAGGTTATTTATTTATTTTTTTTAAAGATTTTATTTCTTTATTCATGAGACATAGAGAGAGGGCAGAGATACAGGCAGAGGGAGCAGAAGTAGACTCCATGCAGGAGCTTGATGTGGGATTCAATCCTGGAACTCCGGGATCACATCCTGAAGTGAAGGCAGAGGCTCAACCGCTGAGCCACCCAGGTGTCACGTTTAAGGTTATGCTAAGGAAAAAAGGCAAATCAAGATTGACTCAAGCGTTTATTTAGAATGATTTATTTAGAATATTATACATGGGGCAGCCCCGGTGGCGCAGCAGTTTAGTGCCGCCTGCAGCCCAGGGTGTGATCCTGGAGACCCTGGATCGAGTCCCATGTCAGGCCCTCTGCATGGAGCCTGCTTCTCCCTCTGCCTGTGTTTCTGCCTCTCTCTCTCTGTGTCTCTATGAATAAATAAATAAAATCTTAAAAAAAAAAAAAATCTTAAAAAAAAAAATTCTACATGCCAGGGACCATGCTGCATATTAAGGGCACTTTGACATCAGAGTAAGGAAACATAAGAGAGCCACAAAAACTCAGTGAAAAAGGGAAGCAACTCTGCCTTCTGAAACACATACCTTGTTCTTCTCCTTCTTTTTTTATTTATTTGAGAGTGAGCTAGTGAGCAAACATGAGGTAGGTAGGGGCAGAGAGAGAAGCAGACTCCCTGCTGAGCAGGGAGGCCAACATGGGGCCGTGATCTCAGGACCCTGAGATCCCGATCCAAACCAAAGGTAGACACGGTACTGAGCCACCCAGGCGCCCCAATCTTGTCCTTCTTATTGAAAACATTAAATGGTCAACAACTTATAAATTCAAACAAGCTATATGTTAAAATTAACATGGGCACAATTCTCGCCTTCTAGGAAATTAAAATCCCTAAAGCCCTGAAAACATTAAACTGAAAATATACATTTTATGGAATGTAAAGTTCCTTACATATATATAGTATTTTGGGATATTTCACTAAGATGCATCATCTTACTATGGGAACTTGACAGTGTCCAAACTGCCTTTATCTTTCCTTTCAAAGTCCTGGAATTGTCTGCAAGTGGATTCCCAACTATCATTTTATAGTCAGGCAGATTCTCATAATGCAGGAATAAACTGGAGCCAATTCATACGAACTTGCAGAGCTAAACTCTGCCCTGCAAAAAAGTCCTTCTCTAAGCACAATGTTTCTGTACTGTTACTTATTGCTCCTACTGTAAGTTTATTATGGTTATACTTCTATTTATGACTTCTAATAAAACAAGGGTTCACTTGCATATTCATTTGAAACAGAAAATATTACATAATGCTTAAAAAATACAACATGCTTAAAAAATACAAAACTGCTCTGTTTGGAAGAATTTTAAAAATATTTTATTTATTTGAGAGAGAGGGAGAAGGAAAGAGAATCTGAAGCAGACTCCACACTGAGCACAAAGCACAACTCGGCCCTTGATCCTACCACTGTGAGATCACGACCTGAGGAGAAACCAAGAGCTGGACACTTAATCCACTGAGCCACCCAGGTGCCCCTGTGATTGGAAATTTTGTGCTGAGGAGGCAGCCAAGCAATATTAATGAAAAATTACAGAAAATGGATATTCTGATTCATTACTAGGAGGGACTTCCATTCTGACTTCTTTTCCTAGTGGTGGTAATAAATTTATAAGGATTCATCCATATATTCTTTCCTGATCCTTAAGGTAACATAAGCTGATCAGATGGCTAGATTTAAAGATGCGACAGATGAAAACAAAGATGGGATGGAACTATAAATCCACAATAATAAAGTATACTTTCAATAATACACCAATAGGCAAAAAGTGTGTCAGATTAATCATGATGTAGAATTGCAATTAAAATATTACTTTACAGTGCCATAACAAATAGCACTCAACATATCTGAATTTCAGTAGCCTTCCCTTAAATTGCTTAAATATGCTCCCTACAATTGTCTATGTTTAATGATTAGCAGATCTTCTCTCATATATTAACCTAGCCAAGTAAGCATAAGCCCTACTTTTGCCAAAAGCAGTCTGAAGCAATGTGCCAGATAAACAGGACATAAATCATCTCCTTAGCATCACAAACTTAAAACTTAAGTTGGTTCTTTTTATTCAAAAATGTTATTTCTGAAGGTGCAAACTGCTTTGTTCAGTATTCCTTCTTTATTGACGATATACATTCTATGGAATTTTATTTGGAGTTTATAATATAATCTACAATATAATATCTACAATTGGGATTTTGCTTTCTGGTTTTATTCAAGAGTGTTTTGGGGGTTGCTTTTTACTGTCTTTTAGGGCACTTCAGATCCTTTTTAGAAGGAGAAGCATAGACAAAAGCTAATTATTTTTGACAAATTCCTTATTTGTAGCACAAATTGAATATTCTGAGATTCACCAAATTATGGCAATCAAGTCATCTTTACCATTTTTTTTTAAAGATTTTATTCATGAGAGACACACACAGAGAGAGAGAGAGAGAGAGAGAGAGAGAGGCAGAGACAAAAAAAAAAAAAAAAAAGAGGCAGAGACACAGGCAGAGGGAGAAGCAGGCTCCATGCAGGGAGCCTGATGTAGGACTCCTTCCTGGGTCTCCAGGATAATGCCCTGGACTGAAGGTGGCGGTAAACCGCTGAACCACCTGGGTTGCCCTACCATTAAAAAAAAAAAAAGATTATATTTATTTACTTGAGAGAGAGGGAGACTGCATGTGAGCAGGAGGATGGAGAAGCCCAAGCAGACTCCCGGCTGAGTGCAGAGCCCTTAGGCTGGGCTTGATCCCATGACCCTGATATGATATAGGCAGAAACCAAGAGTTGGATATTCAACCAACTGAGCCATCCAGGGCACCCCTACCATTTTTTAAAAATTAGAAATTTAGAATTCTGAAGAAGAAAATGGGGCGGGGGGGGGTTCATAATAAAATCCACAGAATGAAGACAATCCTAAAAGTACTATTTCTAAAAATAAGTATTTTAAAAAGAAATATTAAAAACCTTACTGTATTTCTCTACTCTTTGGAAGATATAATAATCCCCTGGTTTCCAGTAACTATTCAAATGAGATGCCTCCAACACTTAAATTCATGAATGGATTAAAGAGAATAAGCGATTTCTAGAGTTCTTATTTTTTTTTTTTTAAAGGATTTTATTTATTTATTCATGAAGGACACAGAGGAGAGAGACAGAGGCAGAGACATAGGCAGAGGAAGAAGCAGGCTCCATGCAGGGAGCCTGATGTGGGACTTGATCCCGGGTCTCCAGGATCATGCCCTGGGCTGAAGGCAGGTGTTAAAGAACTGAGCCACCCAGGGATTCCCCTAGAGTTCTTATTTTTTTTTTAATTTTAATTTTATTTTATTTATGATAGTCACAGAGAGAGAGAGAGGCAGAGACACAGGCGGAGGGAGAAGCAGGCTCCATGCACCGGGAGCCTGATGTGGGACTCGATCCCGGGTCTCCAGGATTGTGCCCTGGGCCAAAGGCAGGCGCCAAACCGCTGAGCCACCCAGGGATCCCCTATTTTTAAAAAAAGTATAAATACTCCCTAGAACTGTCAGGTAATTTAAGAATTATCCAATAAGAAAGTTGTCTTTTACTTTTTTAAAAAGATTTTATTTATTATTCATGAGAGAGTCAGAGAGAGAGGCAGAGACATAGGCAGAAGAAACAGGCTTCCTGGGGAGTCCGTCCGATGCAGAACTCGATCCAAGGACCTTGGGAACATGACCTGAGCGGAAGGCAGATGGTCAACCACTGAGCCACACAGGTACCCCAAGAAAGTTGTCTTTTAAAAGGCAAATTACAACTAAATAAATCACTAAAGCCCTTCAAAGATACCACTTATCTCTTTCCCTAGTGGTATACCCAAATCATAAACTACTTTTAAGTATCGTCTGAAAACTACCAGGCAAACATACTTCTCAATGGTAGTTTTTGCAGCTGTTTCTCAGGAAGTGCTGTTCAGCAGCAGGAGTACATAAACATCTATATCATCTATGGCAGGCAAATCTTAGGTGCCATACCTCCCAATCTCTACATGGCCAAAGGTGCAGCAAGGGTGGGGGGTGGGCAGGAAACGGGGTAATACAGGCATCTGGTAATTCCGATACAACCTGTCTCCTACCCTTCACTGACCACTCCCCACTTGAGATTCCCAAGGCTTCCACCAACCATCACATGCAGATATCATATGCAAGGACACCCATGTAAACTGGCCTATTTCTCACAGTCACTGTGGACAAAGATGTGAGAGAGACAGCCTGATAATCCTGAACCATTCACTGAATCAAAAGTAAAGTGCCTAGGCACTGAAGGAAATGCAGTGTCATACAGTTCTTTCCACATTCATGGTGTTGGTATCAGTCCTTCTCTAACTATCTGCGGCATGTACCATTCACACCAGCAGATAGATGATATGGCCCCTGCCCCAGGAGCCAATAGCAGCTAGCAGACCTCTATTCCAGCAGGCACAACCCTCTAATTGGCTTCACCTCTTTAATCTGCCTGCTGATACAGGCTGCTATACGTTAAGAACCAGAACGTTAACAAATGACTTTAAGAAACTAAACCTTTGTCCAATCTTTAAAGAACAGTTTATAAATTCCCTGAATTAAAAAGGGAATGAAGTCTTGTATGTTTCCAAATATTTTTTGCTATGTAACAAGTTGGGGGCACAGTATAGGTTCAAAAAGATACCCAAGGAGCACTCACCCCTTTATTTGCAGCAATGCAGCATTCAGCCAGCCTTAGCCAAAGGCGTGGATTTGCATGATAAACCTGAACAGCTTCAATCAGACACTCAAAGGCAGCAAGAGGTCTTCCAATGTGAAGAAGCTGAATGCCACAGTTATACAGCAACTCATACCTCTTGTTGGTTAGTAATGTACACATAGGTCGTCCTGAAAATTTTTTGCCTAATGATACAAATTAGGTAAGAAAGAAAACCATTAAAGTAACAGTTACATTAAAAACATTTATTCCACTAAATACTTAAATACTATCTTACTTAATACCAATGACCCCAGTGTGAAGTTGTAATAGCTCTTGACCAGTGAAGACCTTCATCCCCAACCTCACAAATATTCTCCAGTCATCTCAGTTGTCTGTGCTGGTGTGGCCAGAGAAGTCTCTTCTCATTTGCTAGCTCCTCAGGCAGGCAACAATGGTCCAGAAAGGCAAAAAGAGAGAGGACCCACTGACTCCTATGAATCTTAAACCATCTTTCCACCTTTTTAGAAGACTGCACTTTTTTTAAACTTTAATTTCAGTTAACCATTTTATGTCATGTGCTTTTCTTAGCCAGAAGTATTTTTAAGATTTTTATTTATTTATTCATGAGACAGAGAGAGAGAGAGAGAGAGAGAGAGAGAGAGAGGCAGAGACACAGGCAGAGGGAGAAGCAGGCTCCATGCAGGGAGCCCGACGTGGGACTCGATCCCAGGTCTCCAGGATCACACCTTGGGCTGAAGGCGGCACTAAACCGCTGGGCCATCTGGGCTGCCTTAGCCAGAAGTATTTAGCTAATGTTGGTGAGGGTTCAGGGAACTTTACTATGAAAATAAAAATTAATATACCAATACCCACAATGACTATGGTTCACTTGCTTATTCAAAGTTTCACAGTCTATAATAAAATAAGACTACTTATGATTCTGGATGCTTTCATCATTTTTTTTTTTTAATTTAAAAAAGCTAAATAAAAAAAAAAAAAAAAAAAAAAGCTAAATAATTGCTTTTAAGCATTCCAGGTCAAGCATCCATACCATATGAATAATAAATAAAGTTATAGACTTTAGGAATTTGCTCAAAGACTGTCAGGTGCAAAAAAAAGAAAAATAAAAAAGATTGACAGGTGCTGCCTATAGTGAAACCTTGGAAAGAAGCTATAATAAAACTAGGGGTGCCCAGCTGGTTCAGTCTGTAGAGCATGTGAGTTTCAGGGTCATGGTTCAAGCCCTAGGGTGGGTTTATAGCTTACTTAGAAAAAAGAAAACCAAAACAAAACAAAACAAAGTTTAGCACAGTCGAGAAATCTTAGCAACATATTTTGCTGTATAACATTACCATATGTGATTACTGATTTTCAAGTCCATGAAAAGTGAATGTAATTTAAATTTCCTTAATATTTGAAGTAGCAATTATTTACTAAAAATCTTGAATAAACCTGTTTTTTTTTTCCTTTTAAATAAACCTGTTGATCAGGGTCAATGTTAACTGTAGGTAGGCACATACGGATGCATTTTGACCAGACACTTGATCACTATCTACCTATTTATTCTTTTTTTTTTTTCTATTTATTCTTTTAGAAAAAATTACTTTTTAAATTCTAGTATAATTTATGTACCGTATTATATTAGTTTTAGGTATACAATACAGTGATTCAACAATTTTATATATCACTCAGTGCTCAGTTGCTTGCTCTTTAATATCGTGCTCTCCTCTAGTAGAAAAATATGACTATCCCCCAGCAATGGGCTCACCTGGATCAGTGCTGCCTGCACTGAGCTGTGCACAAACATTGTCATTCTCCTGTAAAGCCTTTTTAAAGTAGAAAATTCCCAGATTGTGCTTGCTCATGGCAAAATGAATGCAACCAAGATTATTCCAGAACATGCATCTCAAGCATTCACCTGAAAAAAAAAAAACACAAACAAATCTATCCTAAAATTTTACTGTTGATACATGCCACACAAGAACTGTCAATGAAACAGCAATTCCACCTAATCCTTATAGAAAAGTTGACAAGGCACCTGAAATTTGGGACATGCGAAAATTCTGTAAGCTCCTTTACTTTTAAAATCCTTTGTTTTAGGTGATAAACCAACCCTACCCATTGATTTGGTTACCCTGCTTAATCTTTTTTCTGATTTAATTTTTAATAATAGGCAAATGATACAATAGTGCAAAGGACAAAAAATACTTCTTAGTAACATTATATGTATTTTGTCCACAAAAAATATTATGTAGAAACTGGAAAGAATAAGTATATATGGACACATTTACTATGGCAACATATTAATGAGTAGCAGGAATGCATAAAACAGAATACATAAATTCCTGCTTTTGCTTGTTAAAGTCTCCACTGCTCTTTCAGTTCACACTTCTTTATTTTTTAACTCTTTTTTTTTAAGATTTTATTTATTTATTTATTCATAGAGACACACAGAGAGAGGCAGAGACACAGGAAGAGGGAGAAGCAGGCATCATACAGAGAGCCTGATGTGGGACTCCAGGATCTCCAGGATCACGCCATGGGCTGCAGGCGGCGCTAAATTGCTGCGCCACCGGGGCTGCCCAGGTGGCTCAGCGGTTTAGCGCCACCTTCAGCCTGGGGTGTGATCCTGGAGGCCCGGAGCCTGCTTCTCCCTCTGCCTGCCTCTCTCTCTCTCTCTGCCATGAATAAATAAATAAAATCTTTAAAAAAATAAATAAATACTATTATGGCTGAGCAGCTATCTTCTCATGCTTATTAGGCATTTGTACTTCTTATCCTGTAATGTACACACTGCTTCTTTCTTTTATCTATTTTTTAATTTGGTTACAGAGGTTTTTCCTATTGGTTACCTGTTAGTATGTTATAGAAATCTTCTGTCACATCTGTTTCAAATATTTCCAATGCCAGCATGTGATCTGTCTTGTGACCTGCTTCAGTGTGTAGGTGTTTAATGATAAACAAATTTTACATGATTATGTGGTTAATTTTAGTCGTCTTTTCTAAACTCTATGGTTCTTGCATTTTGGATAATATTTAATCAATTCCCCCAAATTAAAATATTCAAGTTTCCTTTAGCTGCTTTTATGATTGTATATTTCGACACTTCGTTTCTCTGGGCTTTCTTATGGAATAAACAATCCAAGCTTTAGTTTTCTTCTTCTAAACTGCTTCTCAAATACTCCAAAAGAACCTAATGAGTCCATCTTTTCCTCAATGATATAAAATGCTGGACTAGACTGACAAAATTAAGACTCAGGTTATTCAGGATGTCTGGGTGGCTCAGTGGTTGAGCAACTGCCTCTGGCTCAGGGCGTGGTCCCGGTATGGGGTCCCACATCAGGCTCCCAGTATGGAGCCTGCTTCTCCCTCTGCCTACGTCTCTGCCTCGCTGTCTCTCTCATGAATAAATAAATAAAATCGTAAAAAAAACCCTCAGGATATCCAAAGCTTAATACTAAAATCTAATTTTCTTCTTATGTGCTTTAAAATTGAGCAATGATTTTTAAAAAGACCAAAACTAGGCTTCAGGGCAAGATAGTAAGAAATATACTAACATATTTAAAGGAGGCTGCCTCTGGTTGTGGCACTGTCAACAATTTAAGAAACATTCTATTCCTAGAGCTTCTCTAATAAGTGTATTTTATCAACAGCAAAAACTAAATTTTACATACAAGAATATTTTAATTTTTTTTTAAACATACTTTATTTCATGATTGGAATTCAGTTAGAATTCTTGTCGTTCTCCAGACTTCTTCTTTTTTTTTTTTTTTTAATTTATTTATGATAGTCACAGAGAGAGAGAGAGGCAGAGACACAGGCAGAGGGAGAAGCAGGCTCCATGCACCGGGAGCCCAATGTGGGATTCGATCCCGGGTCTCCAGGATCGCGCCCTGGGCCAAAGGCACGCGCCGAACCGCTGCGCCACCCAGGGATCCCAAGAACAAATATTTTAAAATTAATAACTATAAAAATATCAATATATAAAATATATAACTACTGCATAAAAATCTCCCGTTAGATTTTTTTAAAAATTTTTATTTATTTTTGACAGTCACACACACAGAGAGAGAGAGAGAGAGAGAGAGAGAGAGAGGCAGAGACACAGGCAGAGGGAGAACCAGGCTCCATGCACCGGGTGCCCGACGTGGGATTCGATCCCGGGTCTCCAGGATCACGCCCTGGGCCAAAGACAGGCACCAAACCGCTGCGCCACCCAGGGATCCCCCGTTAGATCATCTTAACTGTTGACTAGTCAACTGCATGTCCTGCTCCTCACTCCACTGTAGAGCTTGACAATATTGATTCTGAAAACTGCATCAAGACAGTCCTAAGCAAAATTTTCTCAAGGATACTGAATTTTTAGCATGAAAGATCATTTCAGCGTTTGGGTATTATGGGCCTCTGAGGGGAAATTATGACAATAAAAACAGCAAAAATGAAAATTCAGAATTAAAAATGGGTACTCAGACAGAATATCCAAGTAAACTATAGTGGAACAAACTGCTTTTCTCCATTTTTACAACCCAGTGAACAGAACAGGCAAAGGGGCTGGGGGCAGTGGGTATGTCTGCAAGTGTGTTCTTTGTATCTGAATAGAATCTAAAATAAAAATTACCCAAAAACTTATTCATTCTTTGTATTTTAAGAGTTTATTTATTTATTTATTTATTAATGAATGAAAGAGAGAGGGCAGGCACATAAGCGGGGGAGGAGAGGTGAAAAGAAGTCTAAGCAGACTCCATTCTGAGCACAGAGTACCACATGTGGCTCAAACTCACGACACTGATACCATTACCTGAGCCAAAACCAAGAGTCAGACGCAAAGCCAACTGAACCACCCAGGCACTTCCATCCTTTGCATTTTAAACTTGGTGTAAAGCATTTTCAATAGTTTTACTTCATTTCTTGAATAAATGGATTTTCCTCCTTTCTCTCCAAAAAATAGCAATGATATGAATTTAAAGCCCCAAATTTTACCTTTTGTTTTTCCAACAGTATTAAGCAAATTTTTTTTAAAAAGATTTTATTTATTTATTCATGGGAGACAGAGAGAGAGAGAGAGAGAGAGAGAGAGGCAGAGGCACAGGCAGAAGCAGGCTCCATGCAGGGAGCCTGATGAAGGACTCGATCCTGGGACTCCAGGATTACGCCCTGGACCAAAGGCAGGCACTCAACTGCCCGGCCACCCAGGTGTCCCAGTATTAAGCAATCCATTAAAACTCTCTTTCTTGGGACGCCTGGTGGTCGTGGGATTGAGTCGCGCATTGGGCTCCCCACAGGGAGCCTATTTCTCCCTCTGGCCTGTGTCTCAGCCTCTCTTTATATCTCTCATGAATTCTTATTTTTAAAAACCTTCTTTCTTATTAAAAAATAAATAAAAACCTTCTTTCATTTTTATTAATTTTTATTTATTTATTTTTAAAGATTTTATTTACTTATTCATGAGAGACAGAGAGAGAGAGAGAGGGAAAGGCAGAGACACCGTGGCAGAGGGAGAAGCAGACTCCATGCAGGGAGCCTGACGTGGGACTGGATCCTGGGTCTCCAGGATCAGGCCCTGGGGCTAAAGGCAGCGGTAAACTGCTGAGCCACCAGGGCTGCCCCGAGGAGAAAGAATCTTAAGCAGGCTCCACACCCAGTGCGGAGCCCAATGTAGGCCTCCATCCAACTATCCTGAGATCATGATCTGAGCCAAAATCAAGATTCAGGTGCTTAATTGACTGAGCCATCCTGGTGTCCCTCATTAAAACTTTCTAATTAGAAAATAAATAATAATTATTTTCCTAACTTTATAGAAATATTTTTTGAAATATTTTTGACATAGTTAATAGTCTAAAAAATCATCATATGCAAAAAAAATCATCATATGCTCACAGCTTTATGGGAGAAAAGGGATAAGTATAAACATTATCAACTCATTTTCTTAAAACGTCTCATTTCACAAAGTAAAAGCCCAAGTACCTACGTATTGGATCTAATTTATAAGCTAGTATTAAAAAATAAAATGAGGGGTGCCTGGGTGGCTCAGTTGGTTAAGAATCTGCCTTCGGCTCAGGTCATGATCCCAGAGTCCTGTGACTGGGTCCCATATTGGGCTCCCTGCTCAGTGTGGAGGGAGTCTGCTTCTCCCTCCTCACTGCTCATGCTCCCTCTCTCTCTCTCAAATAAAATCTTAAAGAATGAAAGAAGAAAACGAATACAATGAGGGGAAAGAAAAGTAAAAGAAGTGAGGCTTCTTCTAAAATGGAAAACACGGGATCCCTGGGTGGCGCAGTGGATCCTGGAGACCTGGGATCGAATCCCACGTTGGGCTCCCGGTGCATGGAGCCTGCTTCTCCCTCTGCCCCTCTCTCTCTCTCTCTCTGTGTGTGACTATCATTTAAATAAATAAATAAATAAATGAATGAATGAATGAATGAATGAATGAATGAATGAATGAATAAATAAATAAATAAATAAATAAATAAATAAAATGGAAAACAAATATGGGCACCTGGGTGACTCAGTTAAGCATCCAACTCTTGGCTTAGCTCAGGTCATAGCATAGGATGGGCCAAGCCCCAGGTTCTGTGCTCAGTAGGAAGTTTGCTACTCTCCCCCTCTCCCCTTCTGCCCCCTTACCCCTGCTCACACACACTAAATAAATAAATCTATAAAATAAATAAAATGGAAATAATAGAATAAATTTCAAGATTTTTCTGCAGCAGAAAAAACATTACATGTAAAAAAAATTAGCAAAAATCACACTGAAGAGCACTGTAGGAAACAACAAAAGACAGAAGAGACAAGAAGAAAATACCAGAATTTCACGTTTTCTTTTACCTGTTTTCATGAATCCTGGATGCTCAGCAATGTTTGAACTATTTAATAGCTTCACAGCTTTTCGATAATTGCCTCTTAAGTACTCAAAATTGCTTTTAAGAAACAGAGAGGGTGCAGACTGTAAAGAAAAGGAGAGTTAAAAAAAAAAAGAAAGAAAAAAAAAAGAATAGGAGAGTTGCTTATATTTTGTTTTCAGATGCCTAATGAGAGATCATAATCATACTGCTATACTGGCATGTCCTGAAGAGCATAAATGAATCATTTAAGTCGTGATCACAAAAAACTATAGTCTCAAAATTTTTCCTTGCTTTCACAATCTAAAAAAATTAAACTTATCAGAGAGCACCTTATCAACTGAATTAAGAGTCTGCCTAAAAAAATACATACAGTATATAAGAACACAAGACTGTCTTCACCTATTATACTACTAACTGAAAACCAATTTAACTAGGCCCTTTACTTCAATGACTATGAGAGACTGGAAGTCTCCCATATTTTTTAGGGTACAAATGCACCTTCATTAGAACCCAAAGGGATACAAACAATCATTCAATGCTTTCCCAAATAGGAAAAAAAAAAGGTGTCATTCTATGGATGGAAGTATTGCCTAACAGAATGCCTTATTTTTGAGAGCTAATCTTCCTGTGACAAAAATCAGATTTTGGATAGTAAATCATGTTTCACTTCCCCTAAGCATCCTCCTAGTGGAGGATCACCTGTATAGTTCCTATTTAGAATGCATTTGCCTACATAGATTTGCACACTGAACATCCAACCAAGAGGACATGAGGAATCCTGGTCTCATCATTTATTCACTTTAGCTTAGCTACAGGCTTTTTTTCTAAGTCCCTGTTCTTGCTTTGCTCTGTACCTCCTGATTTAGGTACTACTTCTACCCTGCATTACAATATTTATTTTCCTGTTTCTCCCCTGTGACTCTGGCTTCTGTTAAGGCGGGGATCATGTCTTTGTCTCAAAAAAGCTTTGATAATGGTTGGCTGGCTAGTTAGGCTTTTCCCTCTTAGCCTCAAGTCTACCCTCTCAGACCTTGCTTACAATTTGTTTTCATCAAAAATCACTTGAGTACTGACCCAGGGATTAATCTGGATCCTGTCTAGGATTTTGAGGGTCAATTTTCCTGAACTATTCCTATTACAAACTGTATCCCTTTATGCCTTCATACTTAAAGTTAACAGTTTTCCTAAAAGCATCAAGAATGTTCACAATTCTGTCTTTTCCTTTCACAGTCTTAAAAAATTACGTATCAGTGGAGGAGTGGGGTAGAGGGAGTGGAAAGGAGTAAGCTTATCTCAAATAGTCTAGCTTAGTCAAACTGAAGTTATTGTCAAGCCAAAGATCACTGGAAAAGGGCAGGTTTGGGCTACAGATGAACTGTTCATCTTTACTAAATGTTCTGAGTATAAACTAAAAAAATCCTGAAGTGTCTAATAGTAAATGTTTACATGAATTATGATAAACTACTCCCAGAATACTAAGTATTTAAAATGGTGGTTTTGAGGACTATACGCCAAGGAGAAATGCTTGGTTTAATTTTAAGTGAGGAAAGTATTAAATTATAGACACAGTATGATCACCACTTCACAACTCAATGTCAAGGTTTGTAT
The DNA here is from genome assembly GCF_048418805.1 of Vulpes vulpes. Classification (NCBI taxonomy): domain Eukaryota; kingdom Metazoa; phylum Chordata; class Mammalia; order Carnivora; family Canidae; genus Vulpes; species Vulpes vulpes. Next base: position 54,769,592 of record NC_132790.1, read on the forward strand.
CTAGTGGTAAATATACACTACAAGAGACTAAAATAATTTAAAACTGACAAACACTTATTGTACAAATAAGATAGTTTTAGGACATAAAAATTACAAATTGAAAAAAAAAGTCAAAAAGAAACTTACATTTCCAGCTGTGTTCATCACTGACTTGATTTCCCTTTTGCATGCTTTCAGGGACTTCATTTGGATATAAGCTCTCACTTTATACTATCAAAGGAAAATGTGAGTATGTGAGAACTATGATGGATTTTTTTTTTTAAAGATTTTATTTATTTATTCATAGAGACACAGAGAGAGAGAGGGGCAGAGGCACAGGCAGAGGGAGAAGCAGACTCCATGCAGGGAGCCTGACGTGGGACTTGATCCAAGGTCCCCAGGATCACACCCCGGGCCGCAGGCAGCGTTAAACTGCTGCGCCACCGGGGCTGCCTTATGATGGATTTTTTAAAAGATTTTATTTATTTATTCATGCATGAGAGCCAGAGAGAGAGAGGCAGAGACATAGGAAGAAGGAGAAGCAAGCTCCTTGTGGGAAGCCCAATGTGGGACTCCGAATCCAGGATATCAGGATCATGATTGAAGGCTGACGCTCAACCACTGAGCCACCCAGGTACCCCAGGACTATGATGGATTTACACATGCTGAAGCAGTCTTATTTTCTAGTCAAAAGGAAATTCAACCCTATCTGTTTACAACATGGTTATACCAGGTACTGACAAAAGCAGGTTGTATATTATCTTAATCTATTTTTATTATACTCGTAGAAAACATCTAAAAAACAAACAAAAAAAAATGTGGTAGAATAAAATAAAATTTATATTTAAGTTCCACACAAAAATCGTAACAACTTTAAGCTTTAAAAAATTTTTTTATTTTTTAAATACTTATTTATACATGAGAGACACAGAGAGAGAGAGAGAGGCAGAGACACAGGCAGAGGGAGAAGCAGGCTCCATGCAGGGAGCCCGACGTGGGACTTGATCCCGGGTCTCCAGGATCACGCCCTGGGCTGAAGGCAGGTGCTAAACCGCTGAGCCACCCAGGGACCAACCCCCAAATTCATTTATTTTTAATTCAAGTATAATTAATGTACAGTATTAGTTTTAGATGCACAATATAGTGTTTCAGTAATTCTATAATTCCTATCAATTTTTATCTGCACGTGGCTAATTAAGAATGAATTTTGGGATCCCTGGGTGGCTCAGTGGTTTAGTGCCTGCCTTCAGCCCAGGGCATGATCCTGGAGTCCTGGGATTGAATCCCACAACAGGTTCCCTGCATGGAGCCTGCTTCTCCCTCTGCCTGTGTCTGTGCCTCTCTCTGTATGTCTCTCATGAATAAATAAGTAAAATCTTAAAAAAAAAAAAAAAAAAAGAATGAATTTTAATAGTCTACAAACTGATTTTATCATCCAATACATTCCCAGGCCATTTCTCTCAATCTCTTATCAAGAAATTGAAAGATACTGCATTATCATTTTAGGCAAATATAGTCAGAAGAATAAATGTGCTTTTAAATTACAATACTTCAAAGCTAAACAAACATACATGCCTCGAATTATTTACTTCTTTCAATGATTTATCACATTCTTTATCATTCATAACTATTAGTAAAATACATGATAATAAAATCTCTCTTAGAGTGTATGCTACCTGATGTATCTTTGATTTTGCAGCTTCTATTAGGGCTCCACTTTCAGCTTTATGATTAAATCCGTCTTTGTTGGTGTTATTACCAGTCTGTAGTGGTAAAACAAAGTTAACCAAAATTAAATATATATATATTTTACCATTATATATATATATTTTTTACCATAATTTAAATCAGTAGTTTCCAAGGGCGCTAATCTGAATCATCTAGAAAGCATTTTCGAACTACAGAATCCCAGGTCTCACTCTCAGATTCAGGTATAATAGTCTGGAATGAGTAACAGGAAACTTACTTTGTTTTGTTTTGTTTGGAGGAAACTACTTTTGAGAAGCTCCCATTGAATATAATGATATGCCAGGTTTAGAAAGCATGGATTGTACTCTGGCAAAACTCAAGATTATCTTTCTGAAACCCAGAACGGATCATGTTCCCTTTTTTGTCTTTTTTAACCTTTTGAAGCCCACATTTTTCTTTTTTAAAGATTTGTATTTATGTATTTGAGAGAGAGAGAGAGAGAGAGAGAGAGAGAGAGAGAGAGAGAAAAGAGTGGGCTAGGGTCAGAGGGAGAGGAAGAAGCAGATTCTCCGCTGAGCAGGGAGCCTGACGCAGGCAAGGCTCAACCCAGGACCCTGGGATCATGACCTGAGCTGAAGATAGACACTTAACTGAGCCACCCAGGTGCCCCCATGTCAGTCCCTTCTTAAAAACTTTCTCTGGTATAAACACTACCAACATCATATGCTAGACTCCTAGTTATCCTTCACAATGTCTCTTAGCCACTTTCAAGTATGTAATCCTATGGTTTTATTAACAATAATGACCATTTTGTATAGTGAATTATATTTCAATAAAGCTGTTAAAATATTTAATAACCCCAAATATTAACCATAAACTTTGATCACCTCAGAACACTTACCTCATTCTTCCCATTTTTGTTATTGTTACCCTGTGATATCATTTTTTCTAGGACAGCAAGAAGATGCAAAGCTTTCTCAGCTTGATAGGTTAATATATAAAGGTCTACAAGCAAAAAACACACCGCCTGGGCAAATTTTTCTTCTGGGGGAAAAGAAACAGGAAAAGAAAAGTTATAATCCAAAGTGAAGCAAACATACCAGACCACTCCTCCCCAAAAAGTTCTAAAGAGCAAAGACTAAGTTTTGTTTATGTTTTTTAAGATTTTACTTATTTATTTGAGAGAGAGAGAGAGAGAGAGAGAGAGAGAGAGCATAAGCTGAGGAAGAGGTAGATGGAGAGAGGCAGACTCCCCACTGAACAGGAGCCCGGTGTGGTACGGTGCTCTATCCCAGGGCCCTGGGATCATGACCTGTGTCAAAGGCTTAACTCACTGAGCCACTCAGGTGCCCCCTAAGAAAAATGGATTTGAATTCTATGGGATCCCTGGGTGGTGCAGCGGTTTAGCGCCTGCCTTTGGCCCAGGGCGCGATCCTGGAGACCCGGGATCAAATCCCACGTCGGGCTACCGGTGCATGGAGCCTGCTTCTCCCTCTGCCTATGTCTCTGCCTCTCTGTGTGTGTGTGTGTGACTATCATAAAAAAAAAAAATTTGAATTCTATCTAGTTGGTTGCTATATTCTATACTCAGCCACAATATAGATTAATAGGATTTGATGAATTGTTTCAGAAATCCTAAAGACCAGCTTTGTAGGGGGACCCAGCTGGCTCAGTTGGTAGAGTATGTGACTTTGATCTCGGGGTCATAAATTCAAGCCCCACTTAGGTGTAGAGATTACTTTAAAAACAAAAAAAACCAACAAAACCCCCAGCTTTTTGGAAAACACATCTGTGTCATCCTAGAAGTAGAATTCTGATTTCTAGTTTTATAGAGAAAGGTCACAAGTTATACCATCTTCACCACGGGTATTTCTCCTGCCCAATCTGCCCAGCCACCACACCCACAGTACAGAAGAGGAGTATCTTAAAAATGCCTCCCTAGATCCATAGTAAGCAGCTGTTCAACCAGTTGACAGCAAAGGCGATCCTGTAACTCTTCTAAAGCCCCACAGAGGTGCCATCACACTCTACCTCTTGTCCTGTGGGGACTAATCAGCAATCAGGTATTTATAAATCAGGAACTGGCATTAGTGTTTTAAATTCAAAAGAAAGTAATGTAAGAAAAAGACAAAAATGTGAATCACAACTGAAATCTGACTGATTGTGAGTTGGAAACAAACAGCCCTAACAACCATTTCCTGAGTCAGGCTTTGCTACTTTATTTGCTCCCTCTTTGTTCCTTTGCCTTCACCTTTCTTACCATACTTACTCAAGGCTAGTAACTGCAAGCTAATTAAGATATAGAAAACGCTAAGATAGTCTGTACTATCTATTCTATAATTACCCACAAAAATGTCAGTGAGGCAATGGACAAAAAAAAAAAAAAAAAAAAAAAAAAATTGTCCCTTAACATCCCCAAATACTCCTTAATACATTGTCCAAGTAACAAGATTGGGTACACTAGGTAGTGTAAAAAGAGCAGACAAAAATCACTAAATCTTTCCAATCAGAAACATCATTTTTTTAAAGATTTTATTTATTTATTTACAAGAGATAGAGAGAGAGGCAGAGACATAGGCAGAGGAAGAAGCAGGCTCCATGCAGAGAGCCTGATGTGAGACTCGATCCTGGGACTCTGGGATCATGCCCTGAGCCAAAGGCAGTCACTCAACCGCTGAGCCACCCAGGCATCCCAAGAAACATCATTTCTAACAGTTGTTTTTAAAAATAGAGTGAGGAGGAAATGCTGAAAGAAAACCTAGGTTCATCTAAAAGTAATGTCATTTTTATCTTTTCTGGCTATTAAGAAAATCTGACATAGCTTTTTTCTTTTTTTATAAATAGTAACAAGTAATTCCCTGATTTAGGTTAATTAGGTAAAAGTACCAGAGGCCATTGCAAGTATAAGAAGATACAGAATTCTTTTTTTATAGTGGGAGAGGGGCAGAGGAAGAGAGAGAATCCCAAGCAGGTTCCATGCCCACCCAACTTAGGCTTGAACTCACAACTCTGAGATCAAGACCTGGGCTGAGATCAAGAGTCAGGCTCAGTCAGACTTAACTGACTGAGCCACCCAGGTCCCCTGAAAATAGGGAAATTTTCGACAGAAAAATTTTGACAGAACATACCAAAAGGTTCTATGAACTGGTAAAGCTTTTCACCAACTGCTATCGCTTCTGTGTACTGCCGCAGATGATAAAGAATGACTGCCTGATTGTAATACAACATGCTGTTCTCTACATCATCTAATCCATCCATTTCTTCAACAGCTGAGTGGACCTATGAAACAATCAACAAAGAATATGTTCTCACAACAGTAAGAAAACAAAGAGCAAAAATGAAAGAATCTATATGAATAAAAAGAAACAACTCTGAATTTTTCCACATTTTTAACAGGACCTCTAGATTTTAATTATTCTCACATATTAAAAATTATTTTATTCATAATAAAATTCCATTAGGTAAGACGTTTTCATGGACTTTATGTAGTGCCTAGCACAAGGCAAGATAAGTCTCTTCCTTGCCACTGTGAAGATATCATCAATGTTTTAACTGCCAACATGGCTTCCAAATTGGATCCTCACTTTCTAGCCTCCCTGGGAGTGGGTAAAACTCAAAAGACCTTTCCCATATGCACTGTTTTATGCACTATGTATACATTAGCTGGATCCCATTTTGTAAAAGCTAAAGTAAAATTTAAATGTTAGAGGCGCCTGGTGGCTCAGTGGTTGAGCATCTGCCTTTGGCTCAGCTCATGATCCTGGGGTCCTGGGATCGAGTCCTGCATAGGGCTCCCTGCAGGGCATCTGCTTCTCCCTCTGTGTCTCTCATGAATAAATAAAATTAAAAAAAAATTTTAAATATTAATAAACAATAGCTAACTACTTAGCTATGTGCCAGGCCTACTACATTAAACCTTTTATAAAAAATACCTCATTTAATCCTTATCATACTTCTAGGACATAGATATCATCATCATTTGCATTTTATAAATAAGGAGACCAGCACAAAAAGCTTAATTATCTTGCTGAAGACTTTACAGCTAGGAAGTATATTTTCTGATTTTCTTCTTAAGTTCAGGTTTTTGTTCCCACTAACTAAAAAAATAAAATAAAATAAAGGCTTTGCTAAAACTAACATTTACATCTAATCCCAGAAAAAAAAATCACAATACTTTGCATTTTAATAAAGTTTTGCAACCATTCTGTAATTTCATTTAACACTCAAAACTGGAATTCTATTTATATTAAAAGTAATCTTTCTTTTTTTTTTTTAATTTTTATTTATTTATGATAGTCATACAGAGAGAGAGAGAGAGAGGCAGAGACACAGGCAGAGGGAGAAGCAGGCTCCATGCACCGGGAGCCTGATGTGGGATTCGATCCCGGGTCTCCAGGATTGCGCCCTGGGCCAAAGGCAGGCGCCAAACCGCTGCGCCACCCAGGGATCCCAAAAGTAATCTTTCTTTGCCACTACTGTGATTAGAATAAATTATTTTCTTAAGGACTTACTTGAGAGTAAGAGACTGAGAGAAAGAGAAAGAGTAAGCAAGAAGGACCTCAGGGGGGAGGGGCAGAGGGCGAGGGAGAGAGTCCGAAGCAGGCAAGGCACTGAGCTCTGAGCCCTTGACCACAACCTGAGCCAAAACAAGAGTTGGATGCTCAACCGTCGTCACCCAGGGGCCACCGAAGATTGGGACAAATTATTGAGCAATATTAAGCAATCAACTCTAAGGCTGACACTTCCCTAAATTAAGCAGTGGGACTTTGATATACATGACGAACTTAACAACCTTGGTTTGGCTGACAGCAAGGAACCGGAAGGTCCATGACAGACTGATTTGTAATCAGACATCTGCAGACTTCAGTCATCTACACAGTGCACTTGACAGGAGTACTGAAGTGTTAACAATTCGTCCTCTCAGACCACAAGCTCTTGCATCTCCTTGAGTTTGCACATTCTGTATAATCTTCACTTACCAAGTCACTAAAAACAGTCTCTTTAGAGAAAACTCAATTTCCAAAGAAAGACAATACTTCTTCATAGTAATGTAACAGAAAAAAAATGAGCTAAGAAAGGGTTAATTATTAGCCAGAAAGGGGACAAATTAAGGAATTTTGGTTTAAAAAAATGGTTGAGCTTATGACATAAATAACAGTCAGATTTTCTTTTCCCTTTTAAAAAAAGATTTATTTATTTATTCATGAGAGACACACACAGAGAGTGAGAGAAGAAAAGAGAGAGAGAGAGAGGCAGAGGGAGAAGCAAGCTCCATGCAGGGAGCCTGATGCGGGACTTGATCCTGGTACCCTGGGATCACGTCCTGAGCCAAAAGCAGACAGTCAACTGCTGAGCCACCCAGGGGTCCCAACAACCACAATTTCTACAACTTACCAAAAACATCTAGTAAGTACTCCAGCCAGAACAAAAATTACTCGTTAAATGAGATAAAACATCAAGAAAAATGGAATAGATTATAAAGCTATGTAACTATGCCAAGGATATGACTCTGAACAGAAGTGTGATTTAAAGAAAGCTAGGAAAAAAAATAAAGAAAGCTAGGGAACACAGGTACAAACACTTCTAGGAAATACAGGGATTTGGGTGGTATGAGGGGAATTACTGAACCAGCCTTATTAAGAATAAAAGAAAAAAAAAAGACTAAAGGCTGGTTAAAGCATTTCAAAAAGCAGTTTTCTTTGCTTAACAGGAAGTTTGAAAAAAAAAAAAAAGAAAAAGAAAAAAGAAAAAAAAAAAACAGGAAGTTTGCAGGAATCTCTTACTCTAGAAAAGTTTTTTTTTTTTTTTCCTAGAAAAGGTTTTTAAGGATGAACTTGTACTCAAAGACCAAATAAATGTTCCCTGGAAGACACAGTCTATGGGGTCATATGGACAAGTGTACTAGATATCCACAAACATCATCTTTCCTTTGATTCTGGAGCTCCAGATAAAGTCATGGTTAATAAGACTAGAGAAATAATGAAATGTGAAGTCATATAAATTTGTGAAGACTGGGGTAGTTACAAAAACAGGCTCACAGGTCAGAAGGTCTGAGGGTGCCTGGGAGGCTCAGTCTGTAAAGTGTGCAACTCTTGATCTTGGGATCATGAGTTCGAATCCTACATGTAGAGTTTACTTTAAAAAAAAAAAGTCAGAAAGTCTGGTTCAAATCTTGTTCCTCCCCTTCCGGCCTATGTAATTAAAATTATTAGGCTCCCTAAACCTCAGTTTTACAACTGAGATAACAAGCAACTATCTCAGGATTTGAATGTGAGGATTATGAGATAAAACATAAAAAGCAGTTAATATGGAATTTGGAATCACATTAAATATTTGATAAACACTGAGTATTATTCTCATTTTCTCTTTTTTTAATAGTCTCTACACCCAAGTTGGGGCTTTAACTCACAACCCAGAGATCAAGAGTTGCATGCTATACCAACTGAACCAGCCAAGCACTCCTCTTATTCTCATTTTCATTGAAGAATTGTTTTTTGTTTTAAAGATTTTATTTATTCTTTTTATGAGAGATACATAGAGAGAGGCACAGACACAGGCAGAAACAGAAGTAGGCTCCTTGCAGGGAGCCCGAAGTGAGACTCGATCCTGGGACCGGGATCATGCCCTGAGCCAAAGGTAGACGCACAACCTCTGAGCTACCCAGGCATCCCTTCATTGAAGAATTGTAATAGGGTTGAAAAAGTATCCGTGTAGGGATGCCTGGGTGGCTCAGTGGTTGAGCGCCTGCCTTTGGCTCAGGTCATGAGCCCGGGATCTAGAATCGAGTTCCACATCAGGCTCCCTGCCAGGAGCCTGCTTCTCCCTCTGCCTGTAGCTCTGCCTCTCTCTCTCAGTCTATGTCTGTCATGAATAAATAAATAAATCTTCCAAAAGAAAAAAAAAGTATTCCTGTAAAGAATTAGGAAGAGCCTGAACAGGTTACTTATTTCTAACTACACCATGTTTAGGGTGATACTGTAGAGTAGCTTCATTCTTATAAAAAATTACAAAGAGCCTGAAGGGATGAGTTATTTTTTTTTTTTTTTTAAGATTTTATCTATTTACTCATGAGAGACACATACAGAGAGAGAGAGAGAAAGGTAGAGACACAGGCAGAGGGAGAAGCAGGCTCCATGCAGGAAGCCCAACGTGGGACCCGATCCCAGAACTCCAGGATCACATCCTGGGCTGAAGGCGGTGCTAAACTGCAGAGCCACCCAGGCTTCCCGGGGTGACTTATTTCTAACTGTATCACTTATGAGGGAGACACTTTAAAACTGTCTACAGCATGATGCAGTAATCAGAAGAATAGGCCATAAAGTCAAACAGGACTGAGTTGATAGAGCTCTTTTCATTTAAGAGCTTTGTGTCTTTGGACAATTTATACAAGTTATGTGTACCTCAGTTTTCCTTCTGTAAAATGAGAAAAATTATAGTAGTTGTTTCATAGGACTACTGGGAAGAATACATGAGATGCTGCACACAAGGTTCTTAGCAGGATCTTGTTCCATCATAAGCAATAAATGTCTGCTATGTGATCCTAATCATCATCATCATCATAATTATTGTTATTAATTAACAATAATAACTCTCTGGACTATCCAAGCTCTAAATCTGTGATGTTGCTGTTATGACCAAGACAAGCTCCAAACCATACATAAATCAGAATATCTTCTATTTAATCAATTAATCATGTCCTGATCCAAAATGCTAGAACAATCTGACATTATAATCAGGTCTTTTAGAGTTATAAAAAAAAAAAAGATAATCTCGGCAGCTAATAAGCCTTTTCATTTATTTCCACTTTAATATAATTTTTCTCAAAACTCCAAAGCTCACTGAAATTTGGTGTATTAGTCTATTCCGTTCAAGTTAAAAATATAATAGAAGGGGTGCCTAGGTGACTCAATCGGTTAAGTGTCTGCCTTCGGCTTAGGTCATGATCCAGGATCCTGGGGTTGAGTCCCACATCAGGCTCTCTGCTCCAAGGGGACCCTGTTTCACCCTCTGCTAATTTTACCTCAAGCTAATTTTAAGGATTTTCTGTATAGATTATTCATAATGTCAGGCCAAGAATTTAAATTACTTTAAGAGAGGCATTTAATTCTAATAAACCAACTACTGGAAAAATTCTGAAATGATCTCTGTTTTTCCTGTCAGAGATTTAAAAAACTGAAAAGGTATACCTCGGCCAGAAAATAAAAGTTTGGTTTAGTTTGCCACTCCCTCTGCTTGTGCTTTGTCAAATAAATAAAATCTAAAAAACCCCCCCCAAAACCAATAGAAATTAAAGTTATACAACATACCTCTTATTTCCTGGAATAATAATTTCATACAAATAAAACTAATGCCAGGAGGTGCTTTAGATACATTAGAAACTGTGCTATCAATATCAGACATGTCACATTAATTTTCCTTAAGTATTTCTATTGCAAAATTGAGAAAATACCACCGTATTTTTACAGCTAAATTCATTTGTATATCACCTGATTCTTCAGCTGGTTAAGTGTTTGTCTCAAACTATCTGTTGTTGTTTGGTTATTTTTAAAAAACTCAGCCACTGCTGTATTCAAAATTATTTTATAATCATCTTTGTTTACATCTTGTAGGCAGGCAAGGTGCTGTAGACAGGCATCGTAACTTCCAGCCTAAAACAAAAAACAGATAAAATTACATATCAGCTTTATTTTTATTTTATTTTTTTTTAATTTTTATTTATTTATGGTAGTCACACACACACACAGAGAGAGAGAGAGAGAGGCAGAGACACAGGCAGAGGGAGAAGCAGGCTCCATGCACCGGGAGCCCGATGTGGGATTCGATCCCGGGTCTCCAGGATCACGCCCTGGGCCAAAGACAGGCACCAAACCGCTGCGCCACCTAGGGATCCCACATATCAGCTTTAAAACCATATATTCATTTCCAAATATATTTCACTCTTCATTTGAAAAACCCTTTCAAAAGACCTACAACAAAAGTAAAACAAAAGATTTACAGCTCTCCTAAATATACTAATTGAAGTCACTAGATGAAGTAATATTCTTATCAATTAAGCAATTGAGATATGTCAATCTCATCTTAATAAAGCTAGAAAAAAATTGTAGATATTTATATCCTAAGACTTAAACTCTACTATCAATATTTGTGTAAGACACTTAGACAAGGACGCCTGGGTGGCTCAGTGGTTGAGTGTCTGCCTTTGGCTCAAGGCATAATCCTGGAGTCCCGGGACTGGGTCCCACATTGAGCTTCCTGCATGGAGCCTGCTTGTCCCTCTGCCTATGTCTCTGCCTTTCTCTTTCTGCGTATCTCTCATGAATAAATAAATAAAATTAAAAAAAAAAACAACAACAACACATACACAGACACAGATATATACCTATATATGTATAAACAACATGATTTATATACACACATACGTATGTATATAGGTATATAATGCTAGTAAGGTATAAAAGCTGAGACTAGTGAAGAAAGGTAATGTGATTAATTATTCAAAATTTTAATTTCCAGTAAATACACTTTGAATACCCAAGTATCAAATTCTTCTGCTTACATGTACCTAACCTGATAATCAAGTAAGGTTTTTTTTTCCATATCATTTAATGTCAGAAAAGGTAGTTTTGACAAGAAATCTTTGGGGTTTCATTTTAAAGCATAGTCAAGATAAAAAATTGAACACAACAGTGAACTGAAAAGACTGACCCACATATTTACAAGTCTAAGTTTTTAAGACTTAAAAACAACACTGTAAGAGTTAAAACATGTTTATGAAAACACAAAAACTTGGTAATGGCTCAAATTACTCCCATTCCTTTTACCATATTTAAACTCTAATTTTTTAAATGTTAAAACTAAACCTACTATCTAAACTAAATTCTTGAATTATTACAGAATAAAAATTATAAATTTAAGAATTAATTGTGAAAAGATTCATATTCGACAGATCCTAAATATGGAGCAGATGGAAAGAAGAAACTACTGCTTACTGTAAAAGCTTGGAAAGCACTGGTAGACAACTCTTTCTCTTGATCAGTGATCCCAGAGGACTGACTTGTCCCTTCATGTTTCTCTGCTCCCTGGTCTGCAAGCACACAAGTTTTACAGTTGTTTAGAAATAAAGCTAAAAGAAAAAAAAAAGAAAAGAAAAGAAAAGAAAAGAAAAGAAGAGAGAGAGAAAGAAAGAAAGAAAGAAAGAAAGAAAGAAGAAAGAAAAAAGAAAAAGTAAGTTATAAAGAAAAAGTAAGTTATACAGCGAACGTCCCCTAGTTTTCTTCTTGTCTTCTTCCTGATGAAGTTGCCACAGTTAGGGTTCTCTCAAATAATGGTATATTAGTGTTACACGTGAGTTAGAAGCCACTCCTTCAAAAACGTAAAAAAAAAAAAATGTTTCTCTTAGCTATGGTCAGGCACAATGAACACCCACATTTATGTAAAGATTTACATTTATGTAAAGATTACAACTCAGTCCATTAGGACATCTGGGCTCAGACTGTTGTGTTCGCTTAAAAATATTAGATCTGCTCCCCAGCAATATACTAATGTCCTACATATTCAAGAAACTATGCCAGGCTTTGGAGACAAAAGGAGATTATAAGTGTATATACAATACTTTAAAAAAGTTTATGATCCAGTTTATAATCTAGTAACATTAAACAATTAGAAAACTACACAAGAACTCCTAGTTAATTTCTAGGCCAAGAATACTTTCATAGGCTTAGAAATCCAAAAGCCAAGGTTAACACGTTTAAAAAGCTTCCTGAAGGGACACCTGGGTGGTTCAGTGGTTGAGCATCTGCCTTCAACTCAGGTTGTGATTTCGGGGTCCTGGAATCGAGTTCTGCATCTAGTTCCCCAGAGGGAGCCTAATTCTCCTTCTGCCTATTGTCTCTGCCTCTCTTCACTTCCCATGAATAAATAAATAAAATCTTAAAAAAAAAGAATGTATATGGATACTTAATCGTGTTAAGGAAGGACATTTATTTACTTTAAAAAATTTTTTAAAATATTTTATTTATTTATGAGAGACCCAGAGAGAGAGAGGCAGAGACACAGACAGACGGAGAAGCAGGCTCCATGCAGGGAGCCTGACATGGGACTCGATCCCGGGTCTCCAGGATCACACCCCAGGCTGAAGGCAGCGCTAAACCGCTGGGCCACCCAGGCGTCCCTCTATATGCATTCTAAGATTAATGATTCCTGCCCTAGAATTTGGTATTACTAGGTAATACCTAGTATTACTACGTATTAGTTAGTAATACCTAGTATTACTAGGTATTATTACTAGTAATAATACCAAATTCCAAAATAAACATAAAAATCTCTGCTAAATCAAGTCTAAAACTACGTGGGTATAATACTTTTATTTATTTTTTAAAAGATTTTATTTATTTATTCATGAGAGACACAGAGAGAGAGAGAGGCAGAGACCCGGCAGAGGGAGAAGCAGGGTCCATGCAGGGAGCCCGACGCGGGACTCAATCCCGGGACTCGAGGATCATGCCCTGGGCTGAAGTCGGCACTAAACCGCTCAGCCACCCGGGCTGCCCTGTACAATACTTTTAACCGTTCTGACAAATGCTTCAAAAAAAAAAAAAAAAAAAAAAGTTTTCTGGGGCATCTGAATGGCTTGGTTGAACATCTGACTCTTGGATTTCAGCTCAGGTTATGATCTCCAAGTTGTGGGATCAAGCCCCTCATCCAGCTCCATGCTTAGCGGGGAGTCTGCGGGAGATTCCCTCCCTTTCTCTAAATGAATAAATAAATTTTAAAAAAGAAACCTTTCTCTTTCACAAAAGAAGAAACATCATCGATCCCAACATCTGGGAGCACAATTCAGTCAAATGATCTCATTTCTTCTGGTTTCTCTTTCTTAACTAAGCCTTCTTTACATACTGTGGTAGATAATTTATTGGGAGATGAGCTGACAGAAATCTTTCTTTTCCTTGGGATTTGGGGTCTCAATGTCAGGTAAGTGACAAGAACCTAAACCACGAAATCACTTTCTAGAGACAACACAACACTTATCTAGTTTTCACAAACTTTGAAGTTTGCTCTGTAAAATTACATAGCAGTAGCCTTAAAACATAGTTCCCATTCTACAGTAAGAAACATACCTGAGTTTTTAATTCTTTTTTTAAAGGAAAGGAGAAAAAGTGAATTATAAAAGTTAGTAAGAATAATTACTTCCAGGTAACCACATCTACAAAGCCAATAAGAAAGCAGCATCTAGTGCATCAAAGACCATAAAAAATTTTAAATCCTATAAAATCTTTCACCCTTTTCACATTTATTCAATGCAGTAATAATAATAATTAAGACTTTGGGAATGGGAATAGCAGGGTGGGGAGGAAAGTGACAGCACCTTGAGAAGGTATAGACAGCTATAATGCTATAGATTATTTTAACTTCATTTAATCTCAAATTAATCATGTTATTTCTTGCTTTTCCCTGAGATACTGAACTCAAAATATAAATTGTACTTACTCTAGATCAGTCTTTAGGGGCACCTGGGTGGCTCAGTGGTTGAGCATCTGCCTTCAGCTCAGGTCGTGATCCTGGGGTCCTGGGATCCAGTCTCAGATCGGGCTACCTGCAGGGAGCCTGCTTGTCCCTCTGCCTATTCTCTCTCTCTGTGTCTCTTATGAATAAATAAATAAAATCTTTAAAAAGGGACACCTGGGTGGCTCAGCAGTTGAGCTCCTGCCTTTGGCCCAGGGTGTGATCCTGGAGTCCCGGGACCGAGTCCCACATCGGGCTCCCTGCACAGACCCTGCTTCTCTCAGTATGTCTCTGCCTCTCTCTCTGTGTGTCTCTCATGAATAAATAAATAAAATCTTAAAAAAAATATCAGTCTTTAGAAACTATCCTCTACAATTTATAAGTATTTCCCACTTAGAAAACCTTCTTTTGATTTAAAAAAACCACCAATCAGGGGTCCCTGGGTGGCTCAGTGGTTTAGCTCTTGCCTTTGGCCCAGGGCGTGATCCTGGAGTCCTGGGATCGATCCCCACATTGGGCTACCTGCATGGAGCCTGCTTTTCCCTTTGTCTGTGTCTCTGCCTCTCTCTCTCTGTCTCTCACATGATTAATAAATAAAATCTTAAAAAAAAATAAACCACCAATCAATTTCTCTATTAATTTTTTGGATCCTTTTGTTCTCCAACCCCTCCCCCAATTTTCAATTTAGAAAATTATCATATGTACAGAAAAGCTGAAAGAATATGCAATGAACACCCAAGGGTGCCTGCTGGTGTAGTCAGTCAGCTGAATGTCCAACTCTGGGTTTTGGCTCAGATTGTGATCTAGGGTCATGATATTGAGCCCCACATCAGGCTCCCCAGAGTCTGCTTAAAATTCTCTCTCTCTCCCTCTGCCCCTCCTGCTCATGCTCTCTCTCTCAAATAAAATAAATCTTAAAAAAAAAAAAAGAATATACAATGAATACCCATATTGTCTTCACCTAGATTGTTTTTTTATGTTAAGCTTTTTAAGATAACTGTCAATTCACATGCAGCTGTAAGAAATAATTTTGAGGGGCACCTGGGTGGTTCAGTCGGTTGAGCATTCCATTCTTGATTTCAGCTCAGATCATGATCTCAGGGGTCATGAGACTGAGCCCCATGCCAGATGGCTCCACACTAAGTGGGATATTGGCTTCTTTCCCTTTGCTCCTCCCCCTGCACTTGAATGTGCATTCTCTTTCTCTCTAAAATCAATAAAAGTCTTCAAAAAAAAATTAGGGAAAAAAATAATGTTGAGAGATTCTTTGTATCCTTTACCCAGTTTCCCCCAATAGTAACGTCCTCCAAAACCATAGTATGGTATCACAACCAGGATTCTAACAACGATATGGCCAAGAAACACAAATTTCCATCAACAGAAGTATCCTTCCTTTTAATTTTTTAAAAAGATTTTTAAAAATTTATTCATGAGAGACACAAAGACATAGGCAGGAGAAGCATGCTCCATGCAGGAGCCCAATGTAGGACTCGATCCTGAACTCTGGGATCACGTCCTGAGCTGAAGGCAGATGCTTAACTACTGAGCCACCCAGGTGTCCCAGTATCCTTTCTTTTATACTTCATAGCCACACTCACTTCCTCTCTGCCTCTCTACCCCTAGCAACCACTGATTTGTCGCTCTCCGTTTAAACAGTCATTTCAAGAGCGTTATGTAAATGAAGATTCATAATTTTTAACATTTTGCCACATTGCTCATTACTTATTTCTTTCACTGAATCATTTGAAAGTAATATGACATTTAACTCCCCTACTTCAACATGCCTCTCCTATTATTTAAAGATATTCTCCTACATAACCAAAATAAAATCAGACTAAGAAAGGTAATAATAATTCAATAGTATCATCTAACAAATTGTCCACTAATTTCCATTCAAATTTCCCTGATGGTTCTAAGACATGTCTTTTAACTTTATTTTTCCTTCCCAATCCAGGGACCAATCAAGGCTTACAAATTTCCTTAAATAGCTTTCATTTATTTTAGTCTAGAACACCATCTTTTTTTGCTTATCAAGTCACTAACGGTTTTATTTATTTTGTTCTTGGGTTTTTAAATTTTTTTAGATTTTATTTGACAGCAAGAGAGAGAGCACCAGCAGGGAAAGTGGGAGGCGGGGAGGGGAGAGGGGAGAGGGGAAGAGGAGAAGCAGGGTCCCCACTGAGCAAGCAGCCAGCTCAATGCAGGCCCTGATTCCAGGACCCTGGGATCATGACCCTAGACCAAGGGAGATGCTTAGAAGGGAGATGCTTAATCCACTGAGCCACCCAGACACCCCTCTAACTGTTTTAAAAAGTCTAAGCTAGTTACCTCATAGAATGTTTCATATTCTAGGGCAGCCCAGGTGGCTCAGTGGTTTGGTGCCACCTTCAGCCCAGGGCCTGATCCTGGAGACCCGGGATCGAGTCCCATGTTGGACTCCCTGCGTGGAGCCTACTTCTTCCTCTGCCTGTGTCTCTGCCAATCTCTCTCTCTCTCTCTCTCTCTCGAATAAATAAAATAAATCTTAAAAAAATGTTTCATATTCTGGGTTTATCTGTTTCTTCATGCATAAAGTCTAACATTTATGGCAAGAATATTATGTAGGTGATATGAATATTAGTCTTTTTAAAAATATTAGTCATTTTTAATATTAATACTTTAAGTTGGTTTAAAAATCTGCCTTTCATTTTAAAAAGGTGACTTTTATGTTTCAATATCTCCCAAAGAATATTCCGGGCTTTTTTAGTTTTACTTACCAACAAAAGCTCCATGCATCCATCAATAATGGAATACCAATAAAAAGAAATATGACCACTGCAAAGTATGATGCAATGGGCTGCAAACATAGGCATGCGAGGGTGATGCCACTATTTATGACTCAGAATAAAGAAGTCTTTAGACTATCAAAGTCTTGTGATATTTGAATTTCTTATTTATAACAGGGACTTTTTTTTTTTCCAGATAGAATTGTTACTTCTGCTTGGAATCCAAAGACCTCCAAAGCTCAAAGACAGGTGCAAAATGGGAATAAGAATACATTTTTTAGAGTTATTGGGAGGCTTTATTAAGAATATATGTGAAGTGACTGAAATGTATCTGGCAGATTAAGTCCCCATATGTAGCATAATAGTACAGAATTTATTATTTTCAACATACAGATGGGACCAGGTAGCACAGTGAGATGGAGACAATACCTGGAATTGAAATAAGATGGCAAAAACTCTAGAGCCGCCTCTGAAATTAAAAGGATTATGTAGAAGTGGAACTGGGGCAAACGTCAGTTTCCCTGTTTACTAAAATGAGCAGCTCTATTAGGTGACTTCCAGAGTGCCCTCCAACTCAGAAATTCAGTAACCTCAAACAAGTTTAGAGAAACAGCTATGTTTGTTCACAAAACAACACTTATATTCAACTAAAGTATCAATGGAAGACGAATTTCCACATGGGGGGAAAAGGCAGATAATCTCATCCTCCAAATTTACTATTCAATAATTCCTACAACCACTACCATTACCACCACCCCAAGTGTCTCAGAAGACATTGTTCACTCCTTAACTCTGGCCATGCAGAAACACACAACATTTGCCAGGAATTGTTTTGTTTTGTTTTAACTATGATAGCTTGGCTTGTACATAATAAATCCAAGCCATGCATTCAATTAATAAATAACTCAGAGACCACTATGGGTCAAGCACTGTTCTAAGTGCTAGGGATGTAAACATGAACCACACAGACAAGATTCCAGCACTTGTGAAACTCAAAGACTCCTTGGGGAGATAGGATGCAAATATACAATTCCAGATGTGAATAATGCTATGACAATAACAAGGGTGTGTGAAAGAGGAGTGGGAATGGGAGGTGAGTTTGAACCTAAATCAGAAGTCAGGCATGGGAAGTCCTGAGGAAACAGGGCTCCAAATGTAAACTGCTTGCAGCTTTTAATTTTAAACATCCATCATTCTTTCTAGCCCCTACTATGCCAGGTTCTAGCTTGAGAAACTATCTGTTTCTCCATCTTACACTAACCTGCAATTTCTGCCTAACTGTAACAATAGCAGCTAACATTTATTGAGCACTCACTCTGTGTTACGCATGTAAGCACTTCAAATAGGTTAACTCATTTAATCTTCAAATCGATCCTTCAGGAGCCTAGTGACTGCTTCTGGGTCTGTGAGGAGTCTTTTTTTTTTTTTTTTTAAAGATTTTATTTGTTTATTCATGAGAGAGATAGAGGCAGAGACAGAGGGAGAAGCAGGCTCCCTACAAGGAGCCTGATGTGGGACTCGATCCCAGATTCCCGGATCAGGATGTGAGCTGAAGGCAGACGCTCAATTGCTGAGCCACCCAGGCGGCCCCTGTGAGGAGTCATTAAGCTCTATTTACATTCATGATGTGGGCTTTTGTTGTTGTTGTTAACATTCCAAATATATATAAAATTATGGAACACTTCATGAATTTGCATATATCATCCTCACACAGGAATTGTGCTAATCTTCTCTGTATCATTCCAGTGTTAATACATGTGCTGCTGAAACAAGCATGACGTGAACATTTTTGATAACTATCTAGAAATCTATAGTCCAGGAGCATTTCAAAGAACCAGTCCTCCACAGAGCTGACTCTGGGAGTCCTGGATTGGCACATGGCAGTCAGTAAAGACTTCCAACTTCCCTCTCTCAAGAGGGAAACACGGTGCCATGAAAGCAGTACAAGCCTTGGAATCAGTCACATCTTTGGTCTGGTCTCCCCTTGGCCACCTAACTCTCTGCCTGGAGATAGGAAATACATATTAGCTCCCTTCCCCTTTCCTTTTGACAGAACAACTAACGATTCTTACAGTTTCTTAAAAAATATATACTTATTTCTGCACTTTAAACATACAACTTGGGACTCCTGGGTGGCTCAGCGATTGAGCATCTGCCTTTGGCTCAGGGTGTGATCCCGGGGTCCTGGGATCGAGTCCTGCATTGGGCTCCCCGTGGGGAGCCTGCTTCTCCTTCGGCCTATGTCTCTGCCTGTCTCTCATGAATGAATAAAATCTTTAAATAAAATAAAAATAAAAGTCTAAAAAGAAAGTAAGAAAAAATATACAACTTAACAATGAAATTAGACTTAGTATGACTTGATTATGGAATAGCTCTTAGATTACTGTGAAATCCCTGGTAGACTACATGTTCTTTTGAGAAACCACTTAACACCAAGAACAAAATATAACTTGTGCTTAAGTGAACTTATCAAAGACTTAAATCTGCTCTACAAAAAAATGGTATTTTGGTATTAAAGTTAGTAGATAAGGAGTGCCTGGCTGGCTCAGTCAGAAGACCATGCGACTCTTGATCTCAGGGTCATGAATTTGAGCCCCACACTGGGTGCAGAGATTACTTAAATATATAATACTTTAAAAACATAAAATAAATGAAAAAAGTTAGCAGATAAATTAGTATTTCATTTCCACTTCAGTATACAGATAAATAAGAATTGAGTCCTAATAGGGAGGAGGAAAACTAAGTTTATTAGAGGAAGTTTAAAAGGACACTGTTAGGGGCATCTGGCTGGCCCAGGCAGTGGAACATGCAACTCTTCATCTTGGGGTTGTAGGTTCAAGCCCCTCGTTGGGTATAGAGATTACTTAAAACATGAAAAAAAAATTTTTTTTAAAGGACACTCAAACAGCCTTTTCTTTAGAAAGCCAGGTGACATACATACATACATAATTTATTTTAAAAAATAAATAAAAATTTTTAAAAAGCCCAGTGATGAGTTATCATTAACCTATTTAAACACGACACATCTATTCTGCAAAACTTTCAGGTGTATAATAAGAGTAAGGACCAATTACTTTTATTTATTTATTATTATTTTAAGATTTTATTTTGGGGGTACCTGGCTGGCTCAGTTGGTAGAGTGTGTGCTTCTTGGTCTTGAGGTTGTGAGTTCAAGCCTCACATTGGGTATAGAAATTACTTAAAAATAAAATCTTTATTATTTTATTTTTTATTTTTTTATATTATTTTATTTTTTAATAGTAAAACTGTTTTTTTTTAATTTTTACTTATTTATTTTAAAAAAGATTTTATTTATTTATTCATGAGAGACACACAGAGAGAGGCAAAGGGAGAAGCAGGCTCCATGCAAGGAGCCTGATGGGGGACTTGATTCTGGGACTCCAGGATAACACCCTGAGCTGAAGGCAGGTGCCCAACCGCTGAGCCACCCAGGCATCCCTATTTAATTATTTTAAATTCTATTTTCTTTTAAAAGATGTTATTTGAGAGAGAGGGAGAGGGAGAGAGAGAGCGAGAGTGAGCATGTGAGCAGGGGAAGAACAGAGGGAGAGAGACAACCAGACCCTGCCCTGAGTGTGAAGTCCTATGTGGGGCTTGATCCCATAACTCTGAGATTATGACCTGAACCAAAACTAACAGCTGGATGTTTAATAGACTGAGACACCGGGGTGCCCCAGATTTTATTTTTCAAGTAATCTCTACTTAACGTGGAGCTTGAATTCACGACCCTGAGAGCAAGAGTTGCATGCTCTACTCACTGAGCCAGCCAGGTGCCCCAGAGCCAATTACCTGTAAATGTGTAAAAATGGGACATAGGATTTTGGGACCAGAAAGTGAAGAGTGTGTTCAGAGTGAAGCATAACCCTCAAACGCATGTACAACTGTCATACAATTTTAACAATGAACACACTTTAAAAATTTTTAGGAAACCCAAAATGTTTACTACATTTATCTTTCCTCATAAGGAAGTACATACACTAAATTTAAAACAAATGCCAAAATTTCTTAGTTTGCCATCAAGCTACCTCCATACCTTCTTCTAAAATATACCCTCTCTAGGTTACAGTCTTTAATAGGACTTCTGGGCCCAACTGCCGAAGAGTGATTTATAAATACTTCAAAGCAACGGGAAATAACGCAATAATTCATCAATGCACTGAAGAGTTTAAGCTTCTACTTTCCATCATTATCCTCCAGGAATTGTAAAAGTCCCCTACAATCTTCCTGGGAAAGAGAGAAGCCAACTTTAAGATAAATAAATAAACCAGACTCTAAGGCTTACAAGAGACTCTGAAATTCCCATTTCTAGACATTTCAGAGAACTGAGCTCAAGAATTAGCCTTTTACAAGTTAATCAACCATTATTTTATCTGCATTTTTTACTTCAAAGTAAAACTTTAAAACAAAAGCACTCCCATGGGATTACTATTTTCCTTGTTATCTTTCTGTACTTTTCGAGTTTTCTGTAAGGGATAAGTGTTATTTTCATAATCAGTTTCTAAAACATTATTTGTAACTTCTGAGTTCTTACCAGAAAGAGCCTGCACATAATTCCACAATGTGTCTTTATTTGTCCAAAAGTAGTCTCCATTGCCAATTGTAAGAGTGTATGGCCGTTCATCCATTAGCTTGACTTTCCTTCTACTCTGGCTTAATGAACATGGTTGACCTTCCAGGCATACAGAGCTCTTAGGCACACAAACCTTGACACCCTTTAAACCAATAGGCTTCATTTTGAACCAAACAATTTCCTTTAGGTTTGAACTAAGTAGAAAAGAAATACGCTGCTTTTCCAAAACTGAAAGAAGTCAGTTAACTGAAAGCACAGACACATTCCAATACAGAATGTTAACAACTGAAATCTGATTGGAGGAGGGTCTTCCACACAAAGTACACTTTTCAAAATACAGCTCCAATGATGTTCAAGAAAGACATTTTTCCCCCAAAGGAATAAGGAATGTTAAGGCCTAAGAAAACCTACCAGTAAGGTCACAAAGTAGTGACCTTGATGCCTTTGTGAAGGTAAGTTTAAAAAAAAAAAAAAAAAAAGCAGCATGCCAGTGCACCTGGGTGGCTCAGTGGCTGAGCAACTGCCTTTGGCTCAGGTCATGATCCTGGAGTCCTGGGATTGAGTCCCACTCAAGCTCCCCATAGGGAGCTTACTTCTCCCTCTGCCTATGTCTCTGCCTCTCTCTCTCACGAATGAATAAAATAGAATTAAAAAAAAAAAAATAAAGGATGCCAGTTCAAAGAAAAATAATTCAGGTTTGCCGAAGTCACCATACAGCTGAAGTTCACAAATCTCACATGTGGTTTTCTATCACTTGGACAAGTGTCTCTGACTTATCAAAATCCTACATATACCAGCTGATTACTACAAAGCTTAGAGAAATATGTGACCAGCAATGCCTGACTTGAGTACCTTGTCCATGAAAAATAGTCAAATAAATCATCCTAAAACACTGTTGGTATTTCCTTGGTCAAAAATGAAAGTTTCACGTTACTTTTATAGTTATATAGGGACACAGACCTTGTAAATCTCCCACTGCCCCTTTGATCCTTGTCTTTGGTTGGTCTCCCATCAACCCCTCCTCTACAATTTGATTGAAATACAAATCAGGGTGTGAGAACTGCTGGTAGATCAGTCACTGAGAAGCCACACAATCCAGAAACACAGGTTACTTTGTTACTCATGGAGTCTTTACCAATTGGAAACAGGGAATGGGAGGAAACTGGACAGATAAATTATCCCTTTTTTCTCTCTCATATGGACTATTCTGAAGTAGTTTCTCCTTGAAACCCTTTCAGAAAAATCGCTTATGCAAGTGACCTGCTCTGCCTCTTGGCTCAAGGTGAAACAGGAGCCAGGTATGTAATATACTACACCTTCCTTTCTTCTCTCTCTCACTTCTACTGTGCCTTTGTACCTTTCAAATAAAAAGCACTTTACCTGGGCTCTGCTTCTCAGAGGAGATGAGCTAAAACATACACTTTACCTCAGTTGATACACCCAAGCTACAACTCTATGAGGTAAATAAATTAAGATGCTACTGGGGGCACCTAAGTGGCCCAGCTGGTTGAACATCCAACTCTCAGTTTCAGCTCAGGTCATGATCTTGCAGTTGTAGGATTGAGCCCCATGTCATGCTCCATGCAGAGTCTGCTTCAGATTCTTTCTCCCTCTTTCTCTTAAACAAATAAATAAAATCTTGAAAATAAAACTTTTTTTTAAGGTTTTATTTATTTATTCATCAGAGAGAGGCAGAGACACGGGCAGAGGGAGAAGCAGGCTCCATGCAGGGAGCCTGACGTGGGACTGGATCCTGGGACTCCAGGATCAGGCTCTGAGTCGAAGGCAGGCACTAAACCACTGAGCCACCCAGGGATCCCCTTGAAAATAAAGCTTAAAAAAAAAAAGCTATTAGTAAATTAGGCTGGCCCAGATGGTAGTGCGTACAACTCTTGGTCTCGGGGTTGTTAAGTTTGAGCCCCACATCAGGTGTAGAGGTTACTTACAAAAAAAAAAAAAAAAAAAAAGTTAGAAAACTGTTAGGATGCCCATTTTACAAATGAAGAAACTGAGGTTCAACTAAGAACCTTTCCTAAGGAACAAGTTTTTCTGCTCACCTACTACACCCAATCAGTCACAAATTCTGCCAGTTTCATTCCTTAAACATTTCTCGTATCTGCCTCTCCTCACCATCCTACCACTTACGTCAAAGTTAATATTATCCTACATTTAAAAAAAATTAGGGCCTGACATTATGTCATTTTAATCCTTTACTAATGCTGAGACATAGATACTGTTATCATTCTCGTTCTACACAGAGGAAAGCTGAGGCTTAAAGGGTCTTAAAATTTAACCAAGGGGCACCTGGCTGGCTCAGCTGGTTAAGCATCTCACTCATTTATATATTTATGAGAGAGAGAGAGAGAGAGAGAGAGAGAGAGAGAGAGAGAGTGTGTGTGTGTGTGTGTAGGAGAGCGGGACAAAGGGAGAATCTCAAGGAGACGCCCTGCTGAGCATAGAGCCCCACAGGGGCCTGATCTCGCGACCCTGAAATCATGACCTGAGCGGAAATCAAGAAACCACTTAACCAACTGAGCCACCCAGGTGCCCCAAATGTCTGACTCTTGATTTCAGCTCAGGTCTTGATCATAAGCGTCCCTGTTTGTTTGTTTGTTTGTTTGTTTCAGAGATTTTATTTATTTATTCATGAGAGACAGAGAGAGGCAGAGACATAGGCAGAGGGAGAAGCAGGCTCCCTGCAGGAAGCCTGATGCAGGACTCAATCCCAAGACCCTGGGATCACGACCTGAGCCATCCAGGTACCCCGTTTACATGTTAATCTGTGTTTCATACCATAAGATTCATGACTAAAGAGATTGTTAGTGCCTGGCAAAGCAGGCCACGGGTAAATATTTACTGAATAAATTAATAGCACAACATGAGCTGGCTTTAGCTCTTCTCTGGGCTTCCAGTCTTGTTGCACTTAAATCTACCCCTCCCACACGGTGATCACTTACTTTCTTACCTAATTAAGAATAAGCACACAATACCCTCCAGGACAGGGAACTGAGCCCAGGAGCTCAGAGATGAAGCAGCATATAAACAGACTTCGAGGAGAGTGTTTACCAGATAGAGAAGAGAAAGGAGGGCATTACTACTCAGCAGCTCAAAAGTACACAATGCTTTTGAAGAGAGTCATTTCTGGTGTGAAGAGCTAGGTGTGTCGATATAGAAACATCAGCCGGAAACAGACCAAGAAGTTTCACAAATAGCATTTAGGAGTGAGGGTTTGAGGCACACAAGATGGTACAATCTTAGGAAGTTTATAGGCACGGGAATGATATGTTCCAATTAGTGTTTTAGAAATAAAAAGACAGCAGTGAAAAAAAAATGGGCTGGATAGGAAGAGAACCAAACAGCAGTCAGAAAGCTGCTTAATGCGAAACAGACCACATTAAGAGATAAAGGCTAGAATCACAGCAGGTGAAATGGGGATGGACAGGAGAGATTCAAGGGAGCCACATTAAACAGTCATCTACTTAACACAAATTTAACATTACCTAGTTAAGAAGTTTCCTACAATATGGCCAATAAACTTCAACCAAAGACACAGCCCCAAATAACTCTGGACCTTATTCCTCCACTATACGTATTAGATAGCTATGTTACATGGCAATATTACATATGTACTACCAACGGATGTGCCACTATGATAGGTCTGTCTCTCTCAGACTGAGCAGCTGGTCCTCAAAGGCAGGGAGTGTGTCATATCCAATTCTTCAACATCCAAGGCAGTGCCTGGTACTCAATCTCTGAGTGAATCAACAGGTAGAAGAATGCTCTTTGACAGGTAGGACTTGAAAACTAGAAGGGCTTTCGGCCTAAAAAGGTTATTCCAGGCAAGTGCAATGATATGGTTAAGTAAACCTGGGGAAACAGAGACACTGCCTTCAGTTAGGAAGATGTGGGTCCCTTGATCCAGCCTTGGACAAATCATGCTTATTTCCTCCTACCTGGAACATTCTCCTTATCCATTCCACCCCATTCCATATGGCTCACTCCTTCACTTCATGCGGTATCTGCTCAGATAGCAGCACCTCAGCAGAGGCTTTCTGTGACCAGCCTACCTAAAATTCTACAGCATACTCCATCATCATCGCTTTGTAAACCTTTCCTCTATTGTTTTTCTTCTCGGATTACCGATGAGATCTTTCAACAATTTCATTCATCTGCACCTATCTTAGGACTAGCTCACTTTCACTTCAAATCAAGTCCATCTGTCAGTTCTCGAGTATTATTGAGACTCTCCTTTCTTTCTTTAAAATTTTACTGTAAAAAGTCTCAAGTGTTGACCGCTTGTAAGATCTGCCAGTTAAGTTCCCCCAACATAACTTATGCCACCGAGAACATTAATTTCTTTACAGGACACCGTAGGCGGACCGTCCCAGAGGCAGGCAGGAAAGAACTGTACATAACGTAATGGAGAAGATTCTAGGAATGGGCCAGTAAGTAATCCGTAAAGAAAATAATCGAGATTAAATTAATTAACCGTGAGGAACTAGGAGAGAATGGGTTGTCAACGCAAGGTATTAGAGAGCACACAACGACGAGAGACACTCCAATCTTAGGTCTACTGGCGCAGTTAGGTCGTCTTCTCAAAGCTACCTTCACAGTCCGTCGCTGACCACAGGCAGGGTCCTGTGCGGCCAAGGAGCGCGGGCGAGTCCCATCCTGAGCCAGGGGACACGAGGCAGCTGCGCGCTCGGGCCCCACGGCGAACTTTCCACGTTCCGCTTCCCCCCTGGAACCCCGAAGAGCCTGTGAAGTGGCTGGTGAACTTAAATCAGATATTCTGCAGACGGGGGCAAAGGCGATCGCTAGCGGCTTCATACTGCACTTAAGTAAAAACCTCTCGGATCTGGGCTGAAAGGCTCACACGTGGGACGGCTGCACGTCCAAACGACAGTCGCCCCGGGGTCCCCGCCGACTCCGCGCCAGGGCCAACCCACCCCGGGGTCCCACCCGCATCAGCGCCCGGCCGCGGGCGCCTCACCTGCGGGCTTGTCTGCAGCCATCTTCCTACCCCAGTTCAGGTTCTTCCCCGCAGGTGGCGTGGCCTCGGGTCCAGCCGCCCAGCCGGCTCCGGGCCCGGGCTTCGGAAAACCAGTGCACCCCGGCTCCGGACCCCCGGGGTCCGGCCGAGGAGCGGGCAGGCGGCGCGCTGAGGAAGTGACGAAGGCTAGTTCGCGTCGTCTAGCAACAAGAGGCGGCGACCCCGGCCGGGGCGGCCCACCGGATCCCGCCAGGCGCGCCTTCCGGGCCGTGGCATCCCTGGACGCACCACTTCCGGGGGCCGCCGCGGGTGTGGGAACGGAGCCCGGCCACGCCCCACGCTGCGTCCCGGGGCGCCCCGCCCCCTACGGCGTGTGCGTGCAGGCGGCGTGCACGCGCCCGACCCGCTGCTCACGTGCCCGCTGGGGGCGGGGGGCGGGGGTTCTGCGCTCGGTTACCTCTCCCCCCGCTTAAAATTCCCCAGTGTCTGGGTTTCCCTCCTGCATTTTACGTGGGATCACGGTGATGCCGCCTGGCCCCCGTGCGCCCGGTACTGCGGCCTGCGCTTGGCCTGTACGCTTGTCACGCGTTTCTCACAACTCTGAGAAGGCACGGTTGCAGTTCCTGTTTGTTTATTTTTGAATATATTTTTAAAGGTTTTATTTATTCATGAGAGACACGCAGTTCCTGCTTAAAAACAAAACATTTTACTTTAGGGGATCCCTGGGCGGCGCAGCGGTTTGGCGCCTGCCTTTGGCCCAGGGCGCGATCCTGGAGACCCGGGATCGAGTCCCACGTCGGGCTCCCGGTGCATGGAGCCTGCTTCTCCCTCTGCCTGTGTCTCTGCCCCTCTCTCTCTCTGTGTCTATCATGAATAAATAAATCTTAAAAATTTTTTATTTTTTTAAAATTTTATTTATTTATTCATGAGAGACCGACAGAGACACAGGCAGAGGGAGAAGCAGGCTCCATGCAGGGACCCCGACGCGGGACTCGATCCCGGGTCTCCAGGATCACGCCCCAGGCTGCAGGCGGCGCCAAACTCCTGCGCCACCGGGACCGCCCTGTATTTTTTTATTTCACCAGTTTCCCCCAAGGCCCCTTTTCTGTTCCGGCATCCTGTCAAGGACGTTATGTCACATTCACTCACTATGTCTTCTTAGGCTAATCTTGACTGTGATAGTTTCTCAGTTTTTTCTTGTCCTTGGTGATTTTGACAGTTTTAAGGAGTACTGGTCAGGTTTTTTGAAGAATGCTCATTTAATTTGATTTGTTTCGTTCATGGTTATGAAGCTGGCATCCAGACATCCATCTTGTCAGTTCAGAACAGAAGCAGTCACGGTGTGTCCAGCCTCAGCTGGACCAAACACAAACACAGAGGCCCAGCCCCCAGGGGTAGGAGTGCCTGCTGTATGGTTCCAAGTTAATCAGCACTACCCGAGAGATACTATTTCCAAATATACCTCATGAAATCATTAACATAAAGAATAAAGGTATTTTTAAGATTCCAAGTCTCTTGAAATGAAAAAGACCTCTGTGGAACGGGACAAAGTGGCACCAACCCTGCTAACAAGACTTCACGGCCCTCAGTCAGTGGGGTCTACCTTCTCGGGACATCCCTGCCCTGTTAGCTAGGAGGCGGCAGGGGAGTCACTTAGATCAGAGGGCAGAGAGCCTCTGTAGAAGGGAGAAGGCAGAAGGGACAAAAGCAGAGAAGGAATGGGTTTGTTTTGCAGAACCAGCAGTTCCAGCCAAGAAGACTACCCAGCTAGGTGTTCTACCTAATAGCCCCTTACCTGAACTAGTTTGAGCCACACTGGAACTGAGGATCTATGCAGAAGCCCTCCTGAGTTGTCTGGGTTTTTTTTTTTTTTTTTTTTTAAGGATTTCATCATCATCATCATTTTTTTTTTTTTTTTTTTAAGAGAGTGAGAGGGGGTGGGAGGGGCAGAGGGAGAGGGTAGCTCCATGGCCAGTGCAGAGCCTGACACAGGGCTCAATCTCACAACCCTGGGATCATGACCTGAGCCAAAATCAAGAACTGGACACTTAACTGACTGAGCCACCTTGGCGCCCCCAAGAAGATTAAAAAAAAAGTTTTTTTTCTAAACGTTGCATCTATTCATGAGAGACAGAGAGACGCAGAAACATAGGCAGAGTGGGGAGAAGCAGGCTCCATGCAAGGAGCCTGATGCAGGACTTGATCCCGTGAATCCGGGATCACGCCCTGAGCCAAAGGCAGACACTCAACCACTGAGCTACACAGATGTCCCAGAAGATTTTATTTTTAAGTAATCTCTACACTCAAATGGGGGGTTGAACCATATGCTCTAGCAACTGAGCCAGCCAAGAGCCCTGTTATTTATTTATTTATTTATTTATTTATTTATTTATTTATTTATTATTTTTTCCCCCTGAGTCGTCTTGAAGTTGCGTTTAGCCCATTATAATACTAAGATCCCCTCCCACAGTTGGGGTTTGCTGCCATTTTTGAACATGCCTATATGTGCTGGCATGTTAACATGTTAGGCAAGCACAGTTAGAGCAGAGCCTAAGTAATATGTATAAGTTGCTTAGTGTATATGTGAGCTGCCTGCCCTGCCCGCTAATACAATGAATAAAAGCATCCTATGTGGGCAGCCCAGGTGGCTCAGTGGTTTAGCGCTGCTTTCCGCCCAGGGCATGTTCCTGGAGACTCAGGATCGAGTCCCACCTCGGACTCCCTGAATGGAGCCTGCTTCTCCCTCTGCTTGAGTTTCTGCCTCCCTCTCCCTCTCTGTGTCTCTCATGAATATATAAATTAAAAAAAAAAAGCATCCTGTGTTTTGAGAGCTGTCTCATTATATGTAACAAGTAATAAAAAGTTCTTTGCTTTCAACAACTTCTTTAGGTGATATTTAGTTTGATGCACCCAAAGCACAGCACAACCTTGAGTTCAGTTCCAGTTATACTAGGACTGTGGGTTTTTAGGAGGAAAACCACAAAACTGACTTGCCATTCTCATAACATCAAATGAAGCGTACATACTAGCAAACGATGATATTAACTTTGCTCACCTGGCTCAGGTAGTGTCTGCCAGGCTTCTCCACTATAAAGTTACCTCCACACTACTCTTGGGAAGTGAGTCAGTAAGTGCAGTTCACACTCAGGTTGGAGAGTGGAGGATGTTTTAAACTCTATCTCCTGGGGCACCTGGGTGGCCTTTGGCTTAGGGTATGATCCTGGGGTCCTGGGATGGAGTCCTGCATCAGGCTCTGCGTGAGGAGCCTGCTTCTCCCCCTGCCTGTGTCTCTGCCTCTTTCTGTGTCTTTCATGAATAAATAAATAAAACATTAAAAAAATAAATAAACTCTACCTCCTGCTGTAAGGAATATGTGTGTAGATTATCTTCACTAAGGGAGATTTGTTTCGTCCCCGATTTAGTTACTTGTTAAATCATAAATTTTATGAGTATAGACTCATGATTCTGTTGACAACCCAATATTAAGTTATTTTGTTGCTGAAATTGTTTAGAGCTTTGTTAATTGGGGGCTTTTTCAGGTAGGCTCCTATGTCCCTTTAAAGTGGTTGCCCACTCTTCAAAAACCTTTTTTTAATTTTAATTTTTTTAAAGATTTTATTTATTTATTCATGAGACAGAGAAAGAGAGAGAGAGAGAGGCAGGTAGAGGGAGAAGCAAGCTCCGTACAGGGAGCCTGATGTGGGACTGGATCCTGGGTCTCCAGGATCACACCCTGGACCTGAAGGTGGCGCTAAACCGCTGAGCCACCCGGGCTGCCCTCAAAAACCTTTTTTATTCACATTAACGTACACATAGAAAAGTGCACAAATTGTAAGTACAGTTTATTGAATTTTCAACGTAACCATAAAACTAGCACCCAGAGAAAGGACAACAAACCACCTGCATCTACAGGCGCCCCCCCCATGCTTCCTCCCACTTCTTTACAAGGGTAATCACTGTGATGATGGCTAACACCACGGATTAGTTTCACCTGTTTCAAATTTAATATAAATGGATCATACAGCATATTTTTATATATTTTAAAGATTTATTGATTTTAGAGTGAAAAAGTACATGGAAGTGTGAGGAAGGAAAGAGGGAGAGGGAGAGAATCACAAGCAGACTCTCCACTGAGCATGAAGCCAGGGCTTGATCCCACAAACCTGAGCTGAGATCAAGAATTGGACACTTAACTGACTGAGCCACCCAGGTGCACCCATATAGTGTATTTTCTTTAGAGTCTAGCTTCTTTTGTTCAACATTATGAGATTCATCCATGATGTTGAGTTTGCAGTTCATTTCTCATTGTCATGTAATGTTCCATTATGTGAATTATGCTGTAATTTATTAGCTCATTTTATTGTTGAGTATTGGGGTATTTTGTCTATATTGGTTAAGGCCAATATGAATATTCTAGTATGTCTTTTGATCATTATGTTTGTAGGGGCTCAAGGGTAAGCTCTCCCAAGATAGGTCACTTTGGCATGGGAAAAACTTTATTTTCGAAACATCTCTCAGCTTCCTGCTAATGATTTTTTTCCTCTTTGTATCCTCAGACCCCTATCCTTTCCTTAGCTCATATAAGCCTCATGTTACTCACTGTTGTTGGAATTTCCATGTCTGTGTGGATTCCTCATATGGATGCTATTAAAGTTTATTTTTTCCCCGCTAATGTGGCTCATCTCAGTTTGATTCTTAGTCCAGCTAGAAGATCTTTGAAGGACGGAGGAGATTCTTTCTTGTCAACATGTTGGAGCTCACATAAAAAGATGCCTGAAGTGCTTAATGATCTTGCTTAAGGAAGGAGTCGCTCAATAAAAGGGAATTAGGAGGAACCTCTTAAATAATTTGGATTTATGCTAGATGATTTTTTTAAAAGATTTTATTTGCTGGGATGCCTGGGTAGCTCAGTCCCTGAGTGTCTGCCTTCAGCTCAGTTCCTGGGATCGAGTCCCACAAGGGGCTCTCTGCCTCTCTTTCTCTGTGTCTCTCATGAATAAACAAAATCTTTTTTTAAGTCTTTTTTTTAAGTATCTTCTTTTTAAAGATTTTATAAAAATCTTTTTTAAAGTATCTTCTTTTTTATTTTTTTTAAGATTTTACTTGCTTTACTTGCAATTTAGAATTTGATTCACTCAGGAAATAGGCAATTTAGTGATTGTCTTAATTTTTATCTAGGAGACAGGAGGATTAAAGCAAGGCTCGAGTTGTCATTGGTCAAGGGGCAGCATCCCTCATGTTAGAAGGGGGTGTTCCCTCATTTTTATGGTTGTGGAGGTCTTTGTTTCTGCCTTATTCCAAACACAGTCATGATGTAAAGTTCTTTGAACATTGCTCATATTCTGTGATTGTTGTTTGTGTCCATTTGGAAACATTCTGCTCTGAAGGATTGTTTTTATTTTCTTAGTAAGGCCTAGATGTCAGCAGTCATTTTTCACTTTCTCACATGTGGTCACTTTTTTTGTTCTTTCTCCTTTCATAGATAAGAAAACTGAGGCATGGGGCAGCCCCGGTGGTGCAGCGGTTTAGCGCCGCCTGCAGCCCAGGGCGTGATCCTGGAGACCCTGGATCAAGTCCCACGTCAGGCTCCCTGCATGGAGTCTGCTTCTCCCTCTGCCTGTGTCTCTGCCTCTCTCTCTGTGTGTGTCTCTATGAATAAATAAATAAAATCTTTAAAAAAAAAAAAAAAGAAAACTGAGGTATAGTTGTTAACTCACTTTCCCAAGTCATAAGATGAGTAAGAGACTATTATCTTAACCACTACATTCAGCTTTAGAGTTTATAGAATTTGCCTGCACTGAAGATATCTTGGGTCTCTTTTCTCACCTCTCAGTATTGGCAGTTATCCCTTATTCACATATAGGGTGACATCAATGATGGAAAGGAGTCAAATCAGAAGTGAGGGGCACCCAGCTGACTCAGACAGTAAAGCATGAGACTCCTGATCTTGAGGTTGTGGGTTTGTGCCCCACATTGTGTTATTTTATTTTATTTTTATTTTTCCCCACATTGTGTAAAATTATTTAAAAATAATTTTTTAAAAGATTTTATTTATTTATTCACGAGAGACACAGAGAAGCAGAGACATAGGCAGAGGGAGAAGCAGGCTCCCTGCGAGGAGCCTGATATGGGACTCAGTTCCAGGACCCCAGGATCATGACCTGAGCCGAAGGCAGACACTCAACCATTGAGCCACCCATGCATCCCAAAAAATAAAATCTTAAAAAGAAAAAAAAAAAAAAAAGAAAAAAAGAAGTAGGAGGTGGAAAATCTCAGTGGAACTTTGTTCTGTCACCAACCTTGGCTCTGCACTTTCCCTCCAGTCAGTGAACAGTGCCTTAGACTGGATGTGGTCCTCATTACTTGTGTGAGACTATCTCCAAGGATAGTTGTCAGCAGTTATTCCTGTCCCAATATGCATATACTACTCTTCCTCTCCCTTTGAAATTGAGCTGTGACTTGCTTTGACCAACAGAACACAGAAGTGATGTTGAGCCACTTTTGGGCCTAGTCCTTCAACTTTATGGCAGCTTCCACTTTTCCTCTTTTGTTCTCAGCCACCGAGGTGTAAGGAAGCTCAGGCTGTCCTGCTGAAGAGAGACCATATGACGGAGACCCAAGATGCCCCAACTGATAGCCTGCACCAAGGTTCCAGACATAAAAATGAAGCCTTCTTTTTGTTTTTAAGATTTAATTAATATATATTTGAGAAAGAGTGAGAGAGAGAGTGTGTGAGAGCATGTGCACGAGAGCCAGGAGAGGGCCAGAGAGGGAGGGAGGAAGAAATGCAGAGAATCCCAAGCAGATTCAGCACTGAGCTTGAGCTGACACCAGGCTCAATCCCAGGACCCTGAGATCATGACCTGAGCTGAAACCAAGAGTTGGATATTCAAATGACTGAGCCACCCAGGTGCCCCAAGAATGAAACTTTTTTTTTAAAGATTTTATTTTTTATTTATTCATGAGAGACACAGAGCACGCGCGCGCGCGCGCGCGAGAGAGAGAGAGAGAGAGAGAGAGAGAGAGAGACAGGCAGAAGGAGAAGCAGGCTCCATGCAGGGAGCCCGATGTGGGACTCGATCCCAGGTCTCCAGGATCACGCCCTGGGCTGCAGGCGGCGCTAAACCGCTGCACCACCGGGGCTGCCCATTTTTTTTTTTTTTTTTTTTAAGATTTTATTTATTTATTCATGAAAGACACACAGAGAGAGAGAGGCAGAGACACAGGCAGAGGGAGAAGCAGGCTCCATGCACCGGGAGCCCGACGTGGGATTCGATCCCGGGTCTCCAGGATCGCGCCCTGGGCCAAAGGCAGGCGCCAAACCGCTGCGCCACCCAGGGATCCCCTCATTTCATTATTTAAATCTATTTTTAACAGTTACGATACAATTAACATACGAT
The DNA here is from genome assembly GCF_048418805.1 of Vulpes vulpes. NCBI lineage: Eukaryota > Metazoa > Chordata > Mammalia > Carnivora > Canidae > Vulpes > Vulpes vulpes. Next base: position 54,803,510 of record NC_132790.1, read on the forward strand.
GCAATTCACCCTTGTAAAGTGTGCAATTCTGTGGGGTTTTTTGTACTTTCATGAGTTGTACAATCATCACCAATATCTAACCCTAACATTTTTTTTTAAGATTTTTTTTTTTTTTAAATATCAAGCCTGGGTCCAGTTTGTGCTTGGGGGTGGAGCCTGCTTAAGATTGTATCTCCCCTGGGCACCTGGGTGGCTCAGTCAGTTAAGCCTCTGCCTTCTGCTCAGGCTATGATCCCAGTGTCCTGGGATCAAGCCCTGCATGTTGGGCTCCCTGCTCAGCTCTCATGCTCTCTCTCTCACTCTCTCTCTCTTTATTAAGAGATTAATAAATAAATCTACAAAAAGAAAATTCTCTCTCTGTCTTTCCCTCTGCCCCTCTGTCCCTCCCTGCCCCCTCCCTCTCATGCACATGAGATCTCTCTCCAAAAAGCCAAAAAAGATATATATATATATATATATATTTTTTTTTTTTTTTTTTTTTGGTGGAGGGTAGCAGAGGGAGAAAGAGAATCCCAAGCAGGCTCTATGTCCAGCTCACAGTCCATGCAGGACTCGGTCTCAAGACCTTGAGATCATGAGCTGAGCCAAAATCAAGAGCCAGACCCTTAAACGACTGAGCCACCCAGGAGCGACCCAACTTCATTCTTTTGCATGTGGATGTGTAAGTTGTTCTTTCAAATCACCAGATTTGGGGGTGCTTTTTATGTAGCAATAGATAACTGAAACGCTGTCTTCCAATTCTTCATTCCCCATCTGGTTCAATCAACCAACCAAGGTCTGTGGATTCTAACTTCTCTATATGATGGATCCTTCCATTCTCACTGCCACTCTATTCCCAAGTCATTATCACCTCTGAGACAAATGCCAGAGCAACCTTGTTATCCAGTCTTCCCCCTTCCAGAATACCTTCATTTAGCCAGAGATAGTTTTTAACATAATGCAATCATGTTCATGTCCCTTTAAAACACTTCATTGCTGGGATCCCTGGGTGGCTCAGCGGTTTAGCGCTTGCCTTCGGCCTGGGGTGTGATCCTGGGGTCCCGCATCGGGCTCCCTGCCTGGAGCCTGCTTCTCCCTCTGCCTGTGTCTCTGCCACTCTCTCTGTCTCTCATGAATAAATAAATACAATCTTAAAAAAAAAACCCACTTTATTGCTTTTAGCACCAATTCCAAACTCCTTAAAATGACTTTTAAGAACTTTCATAACCTGCCTATAATCCCTTTTCAGCTTCCACCACATACACACCCTCCTTTGGAGCCAATGCCCATGTTTCCTTCCCAGGATCATTTTCTCAAGAATATGTTCTTGACTGCCAAAGATTGTGCTAGCACCTTTCAAATCTTCTATTTCACTATGGAAACAATCTCTTGGTATGAATCCCCTCTTCATTACCTCAGTTGTACTCTCCAAATACTGTCTTTTAAAAAAAAATATTTTTTTAAGATTTTATTTATTTATTCATGAGAGACAGAGAGAGAGGCAGAGACACAGGCAGAGGGAGAAGCAAGCTCCCTGTGGGGAGCCTGATGCGGGACTGGATCCTGGATCCCAGCACCCCGGGATCACTACCTGAACCAAAGACAGCCGCGCAACCACTGAGCCACCCAGGTGCCCCAAAATACTGTCTTTATTTATTTTTTATTTTTTAAAGATTTTATCCATTTATTTATTCACGAGAGACACACAGAGAGAGGCAGAGACACAGGCAGAGGGAAAAGCAGGTTCCATGCAGGGAGCCCGATGTGGGACTCAATCCCGGGTCTCCAGGATCACACCCTAGGCCCAAGGCAGCACTAAACCGCTGAGCCACCAGGGCTGCCCCAAAATACTGTCTTTAAATATCATCATTATATTGATGCTTAGCAAGTATATCAAGATCTATGAATGCAGCATGACTTTAAGATAATGAGAATTCTGGGGCACATGGCTGGCTCCGGTCAGTTAAGCATCTAACTCTTGATCAGGTCATGATCACGATCATGCTCAGGTCATGATCTCAGTATTATGAGATGGAGTCTCACATTGAGCTCTGCACTGGGTGTGGAGCTTGCTTAAGATTCTCTCTCTCTCACCCTCTGCTCCTCCCCTGCAAAGATGAGGATTTTTCAGTGTATTAGGAGTATTGACATTTTTGAATGGTCATTTACTGTTTCATGAAGAGGTTTTGCAAAGGTTGTTTCTTTTTGTCCTCAACATTCTTGTAATATGGGTATTAAAACCCATTTTATGGATGAGGAAATTGAGGCTCTAAGAAGTTAATCAATAATCAACTTGCTCATCTAGTTAAGTGTCAGAACTGGAACTTGAAAAAAGGTCTTGGAATCTAGATCTTGCTTTTTTTTTAGGATACAAAGGGCTAAATCAAGTGTTATTCCCATAATCAAGCTTCAGGTAGAAAGTACAAATTATTTGGCAACCAATTCATCACAGTGAATACATAATTACTAAGAAATACTACAAAGGGATCCACAGTGAATACATAATTACTAAGAAATACTACAAAGATACGAAAGCATAAATGTTTACCCTTTTTGCCAAAGCAGTGAGATCCAAAGGGATCCAAAGCTGGGACATCAAGCTTATGTCCCAGCTTCACTTTTCTTTTCCTTTTTTTTTTTTTTTTTTTTAAGATTTTATTTACTTATTCATGAAGGACACAAAGAGAGACACAGGCAGAGAGAGAAGCAGGCTCCATGCAGGGAGTCTGATGTGGGACTCGATCCCGGGACTCCAGGATCATGCCCTAGATGGAAGGCAGATGCCTAACTGCTGAGCCACTCAGATGTCCATTAGCTTCACTTTTCCTTCACTGTCTATTCAAGTCAAGCTTCTATGGCACACATTTAAAGTGTGCCAAGAATCATTTGACCCAAATCTGGTGTATTTTATAGGACCCTAAAATGGATCCAAACAGTGCTGAACACTCACTTCAGGTGCAAAAATTTAAGGAAGTGCCAAAAAATTCAGTAATCAAGACAAATCATATTTTAAGGCAATATTTTTAAAAATTAGGTATTAATGTATACATGATGAGCAGTATATCAATATTTTAAGTAAAGGCAGGATTGGTATTATTGATTTTTCTTTTTGCCTTGGGTTTCAATATCTCTCAACACAGCAATGTTAATGGTCCTCTCATACTAAAATTTTTGGTATTTTGGTCTTGGTGAATTTTTTGTATTCATTTTTATTTAAAAATATTGTATCAAAAATTGTATCAATACATTATTTATCTTGATTGCTTACTAAGTTTTTTGGCATCCCATTAAATTTTGCTCCCAAGGTTAGTGCCTCACTTGCTTTACCCTATGTCTGGTGCCATATCCAAAGGTTATGTCACCAGATTGTTTGGAACACAATGACATTATCCAATTTTGCGAAATAGTCTTTCCTGCTATCTTACAGATGTACAAATTAGGATAAGTTCTGTTTTTTTTTTTTTTAAGATTTTATTTATTTATTCATAGAGACACACGGGGTGGGGGGGGAAGGGAGAGAGGCAGAGGGAGAAGCAGGCCCCATGCAGGGAGCCCGACGTGGGACTCGATCCTGGGTCTCCAGGATCACACCCCAGGCTGCAGGCGGCGGTAAACCGCTGCGCCACCGGGGCTGCCCAAGTTCTGTTTTTTGTACAGTTGGGTGTATAAGTTAGTTTTGTTTTTAAAACAAAAACAACGAAATAACTCCAAACTTCATTTGGAGTTATACTTGGTATATGGTATACAGTGTGTAAGATAAAATTTTAAGCACACAACGCCCAGTTAAGTTTGAATTTCAGATAAATACTAAAAATTTTTTGTTATAAATATATTTCAAATATTGAATTGTTTATCTGAAATTCCTATTTAACTGTCATCCTGTGTCTCTCTCTCCCATTCCCTAAATCCGACAACTCTAGGTACATAGGAGTTGAGAACCATTTTAAAAATAAATATAAGAAACAAGAAAATTTAACTATAACTAATTAAGGTTACAACCAGTGGGATGGATCCTCTCTGTCCTCAGGTCTCATTTTTGCCCTTGCCCTGTTCTGCTCTGCTCTGTATCACTGGGCTGACTCCAACAGGTTGTTTCCCAGGCTCCCAGGTCAGATGACTTCTGGCTAAGTCCAGCTGTGGGAGGTATTATTGGAAATCAGAAGGCAAGAGGAAGGGGGAAACCAGAGTGTTTCTCCTCTTCCTTCTCTGCCTCAGGTAGTCTTTCTGGTGAAGACTTCATCCCTCAACAGGCTCAGGGTAGTTCTGATTTTGCTCAATGACCCCAGCCCTTGGGCTCCATGAACACCTCTGGCTTCCTTTCTTTTCTCCCTGTGCCCCCAGAGGAGGCAGTAGTGGTGTCCTGCTTCCTGCTCTTGCTCTTTTGGAATTTTCTTGCTAAGGGCTGGGTTGCCTCAACTGCCTTGCCAGGTTCCTCAGCTGCTCCATTCAATTCCCTATAATAGGTTCCCTCTGGGGTTTTCTCCCGTTTTAAATGCCTAGAGTGGTTTCTATTTTCCTGGTTAGGCCCTGACCAATATAAATCCTTTGGCAAAAGATCTAGAAACAACATATTGAGTCAGGTAGTCTCTTCTTATCCCAAGCCCTCCTGAAGGAGATTCTTTATTCCTTCTGGAGGTGTCCAAAAAAGTTTGTTAGCATTTAGGTTTGTGTCTTTATCATTGTTTCTGAACCATTAATATGCAAATAAAAGATATTGTTGATAGAAGTCTTAACAGTATACATGGGATTTTCATAATTATATCTAGTATCCTTAAAGTAATTATTCTAGGGATGCCTGGGTGGCTCAGCGGTTGAGTGTCGGCCTTTGGTTCAGGGCATGATCGTGGGGTCCTGGGATTGAGTCCCACATCGGGCTCCCTGCATGGAGCCTGTTTCTACCCTTGCCTATGTCTCTGTTTCTCTCTCTGTGTCTCTCATGAATAAATAAATAAAATCTTAAAAAAAAAAGAAAAAATATTCTATCACATAGCCTAGTGTTTTTGTGACTCTTTGGTACCATCTCCAGTGGACATTTCTAATTTAAAAGTGAAGAAAAAAATGTACTATATTAAATATACTTTTATTAGACTCTAAAATATGATTTTAAGATTATTTCAATTATAAACATGGGAAAATTAACTACAGTTCTATCATCATCATCATCATTGTAATTATGAGATATTTCAGAACACAAAAAATGAAGAATATGACAAACTTATCTACCACTCAGAATCAACAAAGTTAATATTGGTCACATTTGGTTTGGATAGTCTTTTGTAAAATATGCAAATCAGGGCAGCCCCAGTGGCGATGTGATTTAGCGCTACCTTCAGCCCAGGGTGTGATCCTGGAGACCTAGAATCGAGTCCCACATCAGGCTCCCTGCATGGAGCCTGCTTCTCCCTCTGCCTGTGTCTCTGCCTGTCTCTCTCTCTCTCTCTCTGTATCTCTCATGAATAAATAAATAAAATCCTTAAAAAAAAGAAAAGAAAAATATGCAAATCATTATTAGTACAGATGAGTCCCGGTTTATATTACCTTCCTGATTGCATTTCCTTTACTCCCTTCCCAGTGATATCCACTATGCTAAAGATAGTATGTATCCTTCTAGCCCACGTTTAATACATTTAAACAACACATTCATTCAATTTTATGTAAGTATTGCACAGATGATATTATTCTGAAACTTGCCTTTTTTAACCCAACTTTGTATTTTTGATATTGAAATATATACTTATAAAATACATAGTATTCATATAAAAGTTTATATTTATATAAAACATGTTAAAATATATATTTGTATTAAACTATATAGTGTATTTTAAAGGTTCAATATTCTCTTAAATGATTAAATGATTATCACTTCAGTATACTTTTGTAGCATGATTCCTCAGTAAGTCTTTTCTTTTTTTTAAAGATTTTATTTATTTACTTATTTCAGAGAGAGATAGCATGAGTGGTGAGGAAGGGCAGAGAGAGAGGGAGAAGCAGACTCTTAGCTGAGAAGTGGGCCCAACATGGAGCTTGATCCCAGGACCCTGGGATTAAGACCTGAGATGAAGGCAGACACTTAACTGACCCAGCCACCCAGGCACTCCCTAAGTAAAAGTCTTATAAGTAATATAGACATTAATTATCACCTTGATGGAAATCTACAAGTAGGATGTTCCATTTTATTTTATTTATTTTATTTTAGTTTTAAAAAGATTTTATTTACTTATTCATGAGAGACACAGAGAGAGAGACAGAGACACAGGCAGAGGGAGAAGCAAGCTCCATGCAGGGAGCCCGAGATGGGACATGATCCCAGGTCTCCAGGATCCCGCCCTGGGCTGAAGCCGGTGCTAAACCGCTGAGCCACCCGGGCTGCCCAGGATGTTCTATTTTATTTTATTTTATTTTATTTTATTTTATTTTATTTTAATTGTATTATTTTATTATTTAATTAATTAACTAATTTATTTATTTTGTGGGGTGGAAGATCCGAGGACTTTTTTTAAAAAAATCTTTTATTATTTTTTATTTATTTACTTATGATAGTCACAGAGAGAGAGAGAGAGAGAGGCAGAGACATAGGCAGAGGGAGAAGCAGGCTCATGCACCGGGAGCCCGACGTGGGATTCGATCCCAGGTCTCCAGGATCGCACCCTGGGCCAAAGGCAGGCGCCAAACCACTGCGCCACCCAGGGATCCCCAGATGTGAGGACTTTATTTCCGGTCACCACCCCTTGGATGTTCTATTTTATTTTATTTTTTTATTTTTAAAGATTTATTTATTTATATTTATGATGGACAGAGAGAGAGAAAGAGGCAGAGACACAGGAGGAGGGAGAAGCAGGCTCCATGCGGAGAGCCCGATGTGGGACTCGATCCCGGGACTCCAGGATCATGCCCTGGGCCAAAGGCAGGCGCCAAACCACTGAGCCACCCAGGGATCCCCGGATGTTCTATTTTAGATAGAGATTCTGCAATGTCAGGATTCAATTTGGCATCCCTGGGATTCTTTTGTCTTCTCCTGGTGGTCCCAAGATAACTGCCATAGCTGTGCCATTGCCTGACAGTGTCCAAAGGAAAGGGAGGAAGGGGAGAAAAGAAAAACTTCCCTTTTCTAGCCTTTTTTCCTTACAGATAGGTGTCATATTCCATCAATTGTACAGCTCACATTTTTTTAACTACTAAAAACCCCAATTCCAACACTGAAACTGACACTTCCTTATCCCTTAGAATTTTTCTTTTACGCCCTTAAAAATAGCCCTTTTAAACGTAGACATAAAAGTTTTAAAATTATATATTATTCTTGAGTATACAAAATAGGAAAATAGAAATGAAATAAATTGGTTAAAGGTATTTTCAGAATGTCTTCTCACCTTAGTTCCACCCTAAATCACTTTTAAAATCGATGCCTTCCATGTCCATGTTCCCCCCCCAAATGTTACCCCCTGTGCCACAAGGAACACTGGCAGTGCAGCATCTCCTCAAAGTATGCCACTGTTTTCTCAAGAAGACCCATTCTGCATGTTGTAATTCTAGTACTTTCTGGATCTCACCAAAAAATAGTCACAAGGGGTGGGTTTTCAGATTATGTTTGTGTATACACAGGGTTGAGAGACACACTACACCAGTAGTCCAACGACGTTGCTTGTGAGATGCTATCAATTGTGAGAAGCCTGCCAATTTCAGAAATGAAAGAAAGATTGTGTGCCTTGGAATCAAGGAAGTATGGTGGAACTCACTAGACTCTCACCAACATTTCCCTTGGTTCTCATTGGCAAACTTGTTGCCTGCCTGCCACTGCATCAATCACTGCTAAGAAATGAGATTCCAACACATGCCTTGGATTCATCACACTGCATTCACAAAATATTTCTATGGGGAAATAAATAAAATCAGGAGTTTGTTAACTAGGAGGAATGGGGTATGGCTGCTGATATATTTACCTCTATTTATCTCTTCTTTTATTCACAGACATTGAACTCATCTCTGATTTTCATTTTACAAAGTACAACTCACTCTTGAACATGATGCACAGTTATAAGAGTTTCTCTAAGATACATACTATACAGTGGGATGTAGCTGAATAATGGTGTACCCATATTTTTGGAATTTTTATTGTGAAACTTTCCAAATATGCCCCAAACCAGAAAGTATAACAAACCTCATGTGTCCATCCCCTAGCTTCATTTAACCCTAAACTTGTTTCATTTATCTCTTCCCCCTTGTTAGGTTTTTTGCTGGGTATTTTAAAGCAAATCCCAGACATTGTACCGTTCGCCTCTAAACACTTCAGTATGCAACTCAAAAAGGAACCTCCAAATATTTCCTTGCATGGCCACAATGCCATTATCACATCTAACAAAATGCAAATAATTATTTAATATCATTCAATTACCAAGCCATACTCAAATTTCCTCTATTGTATAAAAAATTCTTTTTGTAATTTCTGTTTAGAATCAAGATCAAACAGGATCCGTTTTATTTGGTTGTTATGACTCTTGTGTTTCTTATAAGTCTTTTAAGTCTTAAGTTTCTCTTAATCTAGAACAGTCCCCTCCCCTTTTATTTTTCCTTTCATTGACTTGCTGATGAAATTAGAGTCTAATGTAAAATCCCTCCTTTGAGATCTTGTATATTGCTTCCTTGTGGACTGCATCTTTCATGCTCAATATTTCCTGTGGACTAGGGGTCAGTTTTAAAGGTTTGATTGAATTATTATTATTATTTTTAAAATATTTTATTTTATTTTTTTAAAGATTTTATTTATTTATTCATGAGAGACACCCACACACACACACAGAGGCAGAGACACAGGCAGAGGGAGAAGCAGGCTCCATGCAGGGAGCCCGATGTGGGACTCGATCCCAGGTCTCCAGGATCAGGCCCTGGGCTGAAGGCGGCGCTAAACCGCCGAGCCACCCGAGATGCCCAAAAAGATTTTATTTTTAAGTACTCTCTATACCCAATGTGGAGCTCGAACTCACATCCCCGAGATCAAGAGTCGCATGTTCCACTGACTGAGCCAGCCAGGTGCCTCAGTTTGATTGCATTATGATTCAAAATTTTTTCCTGAGGATCCTTACTAAGTGGTGCTACTATGTACTTTCTGTAACCACATCAGAAGGCATGTACTGTTGGTTGCCCCACTTTTTGTGACATTAAGATTGATCATTGGGGGCAGCCCGGGTGGCCAGCGGTTTAGGGTCTGCCTTCAGCCCAAGGGCCTGATCCTGGAGACCCTGGATCAAGTCCCATGTCAGGCTCCCTGCCTAGAGCCTGCTTCTCCTTCTACCTATGTCTCTGTCTCTCTGTCTCTCTCTCTCTCTCTCTCTCTTTCTCTTGAATAAATAAATAAAATCTTAAAAAAAAAAAAGATTGATCATTGGGTTTGGATGGTGACAACCTGATTTTTATACATTTCCTATCAGCTTTTCTTGTAGCTGTTTTGGCAGTATTAATGACTAGTGCCTGAATCAGTTACTTCACTAATGGTTGAAACAATTTCCTAATTTGGACACTCCTGCATTTAACTAGAATCAGGGCTAGGTGAGTGCCTCCTTGAATTTTTCACTCTAGGCAATTGACTCACCTAACCCTCATCCCAGCCCTAGCCAGAATTCTTCTGTACTGAAACTCTTTCCCTTATCCATGGGGATATTAGGCTATACTGAAATTCTATTTATATTAGAAAAGCAGGAATGTTTAGTTCAATTTTCAGAGGAATAAATTGATGGCCTGGCTATCTCTAGGACTATTTCCTTTCTAAAAAATTATTCTGAACTCATGACTTTTTATATATTCAATATGTTTTAATCAACTGCAGTCCTTAACCTTTTTGAAATTAAAATTATTCCATGTGTGCCTGTGGAAGCACACAACCCCAATGATTGTTTGCTATTATAATTCTACCATGCTTTTAATCCCTTACTTGGCTGTTGTTGTGTTTGTTTTTAGATACATCCTCATGTTCATCAATTTCTTTGTTTATCCTTGCTTCTTTTTAAAAAGAAATAGCTATTTGAGATATCATTCATAAACCATTAAATTCACCCACTTAAAGTGTGCAGTTTGGTGGGTTTTAGTATCTTACCAAGTTGTGCCACCATCACCACTACCTAATTCCAGAACATTTTGTCTCTCCCCGAAAAAACCACCCATTGCTAGTTCTTTCTTACTCCTCCCATGACCTGGCTCCTGGCAATCACTAATCTGCTTTCTGTCCCAGATCAACTATTTGAGGATGTGCCTATTCTGGACATCTTGCACAAAGAGAACCATACAATGCTTTCTGTGACTGGCTGTTTTCACTTAGCATAATGTTTTCAAGGTTCATCTGTGTTATAGAATCCATATAAAAGCACTCCATTCCTTTTCATGGCTGACAAATATTCCATTGTTTGAAAATACCACATTTCATTTATTAATTCATCAAGTAATGGCCATTGGGGTTATTTACACTTTAGGGCTATTTTTTTTTTTAAAGGAAATATGTTTTATTTATTTATTTTATTTTATTTATTTATTTTTTTTATTTATGATAGTCACAGACAGAGAGAGAGAGGCAGAGACACAGGCAGAGGGAGAAGCAGGCTCCATGCACCGGGAGCCTGATGTGGGATTCGATCCCGGGTCTCCAGGATCGCGCCCTGGGCCAAAGGCAGGCGCCAAACCGCTGCGCCACCCAGGGATCCCCACTTTAGGGCTATTATGACTAAAGCAACTTCGCCTGTTTTAATTTATCTTACCTTTTTTTTTTTTTTCTAGCAATCTCCACACCTAACATTTTTTTTTTTTAAGATTTTATTTATTTATGCATGAGAGACACAGAGAGGCAGAGACATAGGCAGAGGGAGAAGCTGGCTCCCTGAGGGGAGCCTGATGCAGGACTCGATCCCAGGACCCTGGGATCATGACCTGAGCCAAAGGCAGACACACTCAACCACTGAGTGAGCCACCTGGGCATCCCAACCAACATGGGGTTCTAACATCAAGAGTCACATGTCCCACCAATTAAACCAGCCAGGTGCCCCTCTTTTCCCATTTTAATTTCTTTTTAAGTTTAAAAATATTTAATATTTTATTTTTATTAATTTTATTTATTTTCCAATCTGGATGCCTTTTTTATCCTTGCCTAGTTTCCCTGACTAGAACTTCTATTACAACTTTGAACAGGAATAGCAAAGGTGGACATCCTTGTTTTATTCCTGATTTAAGGGGGAAAACATCAAGTATTTCACCATTAAATATGTTAGTTGTGAGTTTCTTATAGATGCTCTTTTGTCAGGTTCCCTTCTTGTTGAAGTTTGTTGAGTGTTTATGTTTTTTTTTTAATGACAAGGTGTTGAATTTTATTTTATTTTTAAAGAAGATTTTATTTATTTATTCATGAGGGACACAGAGACAGAGAGAGAGGCAGAGACATGGGCAGAGGGAGAAGCAGGCTCCATGCAGGGAGCCTGATGTGGGACTCGATCCTGGGACTCCAGGATCATGCCCTGGGCTGAAGGCGGCACTAAACCGCTGAGCCACCAGGGCTGCCAAAGGTGTTGAATTTTATCAAATGCTTTTTTGTGTCTATTGAGATGATCATGGGATTCTTTTTTTGGGGGGGGAGGGGATTCATTTTTCACTTTAGTGATATGATGCATTAAAATAATTATTTTTCAGATGTTAAGCCAAACTTGCATTCCTAGGATAAATCTTTCTTGATCATGGTGCATCATTTTTGAGTTGCTGCATTTAGTTTGCTGGTATTTGAGTGGCCATGTTTTTCTCTTCACACACTTTAGTTTCTACTTTTATGTTTTAAATTCACCAATAAAGAGTGAACCTGGAAAACCTTAGGCAACCCTCCCCTGACCCCAATAAAGGCAAAACCCCAGGCCTATGCTCTCTCTGTCTGTACCCGATCTCACTGTATGGCCCTGGGTGTGCCACGTATCCTCTAGGACTTGTGAGTAATAAACCTTGGGTTTTTTTCAAAGTTTCCTTTTTTTTTTTAAACATTTTTTTATTATTTATTTATGATAGTCACACAGAGAGAGAGAGGCAGAGACACAGGCAGAGGGAGAAGCAGGCTCCATGCACCGGAGCCCGACGTGGGATTTGATCCCAGGTCTCCAGGATCGCCCCTGGGCCAAAGGCAGGTGCCAAACCACTGCGCCACCCAGGGATCCCCAAGATTTTATTTATTTACTCATAGAGACACACATACACAGAGAGAGGCAGAGACACAGGCAGAGGGAGGAGCAGGCTCCATGCACTGGGAGCCCCACGTGGGGCTCGATCCCGGGTCTCCAGGATAGCGCCCTGGGCCAAAGGCAGGCGCCAAACCACTGCGCCACCCAGGGTTCCCCAAAACAGATTTTTTAAAAAAGATTTTATTGGGCAGCCTGGGTGGCTCAGTGGTTTAGTGCCACCTTCAGCCCAGGGCCTGATCCTGGAGTCCCGGGATCGAGTCCCACGTCAGGCTCCCTGCATGGAGCCTGCTTCTCCCTCTGCCTGTGACTCTGCCCAACCTCCCCCCCCCCCCCCCGCCCCGCCCGTGTCTCTCATGAATAAATAAATAAATAATCTTAAAACAATCTCCCTGGGAGGGAGAGAGAGAATGAGCTAGGGAAAGAGAGTTTCAAGCTCGACGCAGGGCTTGATCTCAAGATCCTGAGATCCTGACCTGAGCCGGAACCAAGAGCCAGGCACTCAACTTACTGAGCCACCCAGGTGCTCCAATGGAATAATTTTTTGAGAGCGGTATTTGAGTTGGTTCTGATCCCAGGCAGGCTCCTCCTCTCTCTCTTTCCCAGGTTTTCTAGCTGGCCTATACTTTGCCTGTACCTATATTATTCTCCTCCCACTTGTGTTTCACCGCAATCTCTTCTATTTTTGAGAGAACCTCAGGCTTGAACGTCTCCACATTGATAGCAAATGAAGTCAGTTCCTTTGGGAAGAGAGTAAGAGCTGCATTTTTATTTTTTTAAAGATTTTATTTATTTATTCATAGAGACACACAGAGAGAGAGAGAGGCAGAGACACAGGCAGAGGGAGAAGCAGGCTCCATGCAGGGAGCCCAATGGGGGACTCGATCCCAAGTCTCCATGATCACGCCCTGGGCCAAAGGCAGCGCTAAACCGCTGAGCCAGCCGGACTGCCCCTAAGGGCTGTATTCTTCATCCCTCTTCCCTTAGGCAAAATCTCTGAGCTGTTGCTCTGAAGAGTGGTGTAGCGTTGGCACGCTTCTCTCTGAGTGACATTCTTGCCCTAGGAATTGAGCACTCCGTAGAGAGGGCAGTAACATCACATCTGGGCTTGCCTCTTCCGTGGAACTACTGCTTGGGGAGCTGAGGCAAGGACAATCAGAGCCCAGTGGATTCTCAGTGGCGCCACCGCAGGGTAGAGCCTCAGTGCCTAGGTGGGATCTGGGCAGAAGAAAGAGCCCTCATTTCTCAGCCACATTCATAGGAAGTGAGCCTCAGCCACAGATTGATGGGGACAAGATGAGAAATGCTAATGTCCTGCCCCTCATAGGAAATACCCCATGTAGGAAATAGCTGGGGGAGGAGAGGGAGCCATCTGTTCTTTCTTGGCTGTACTGGTTTTGAGTGTCCATCTTGCTGAGTTTGAGTGGGGGAGGGAGGGAATGGGTCTCAGCTTAAATACCATAGACACTTAGTGTTTGCACTGAATTTTTGTTCGTTTGTTTTGTTTAACTAAATGTTTCTTGGTAGGCTTTATGTCCTCAGGACCATTTCTAGAGATTTTATTTTAAACATTTTATTTATTTATTCATGAGAGACACACAAAGAGGCAGAGACAGAGGCAAGAGGGAGAAGCAGGCTCCATGAAGGGATCCTGATGTAGGACTCGATCCTGGGACTGTGGGAGCCAAAGGCAGATGCTCAACCGCTGGGCCACCCAGGTGTCCCCATTTCTAGAGATTTTAAATGATTTTGTTGTTTTTTTTTCTTTTTCAACAAGAATCAGCTTTTTTTATTTGTTTATTTCTTGCATGTGAAGTATCCTTCGATGACATCCTTGGCCTGCTTTGCCTTAAATACCATGCAACTGCAACCAACCATTTTATGGAGTTTTCTCTCTGTTGATTTTACAGAGGCCTACCCATCCTCCTAGTTTCTTGTTGTCATCAGCTTTAATTTGGTGTTCAGCACAAAGGGCATCCATCCACCTGACATACATAGGCTCATCACTGTTGGATGCAAGCACACAGAGATGGGCTTGGAGCTTGTCTAAGACTTTGGCCACTTAGCAAATTCCATGAGCTAGGCCGCTGTGGATGAGGGAGGTATTCAGCATGTCTTGCAAAGCAGTGTGAACACCCATTACAGCTCCAGCAGCCATGCCTTCCTCAGCCATGGCAGTAGTTTCCTGGGGGAGCTGAATCTTGAGCGCACCTGAGCCTCTGCCTCAATGAGACTCACTGTCAGTGTCAGGGAAAAACAAAGACTGATTTTGTTTGTTTTAAAGAAAAATGTTCAACAGTTTCACTGAAGAGGTCCACAGTATATATATATATATATTTTTAAGATTTTATTTATTTATTCATGAGAGACATAGAGAGAGAGAGAGAGAGGCAGAGACAGAGGCAGAGGGAGAAGCAGGCTCCACGCAGGGAGCCCGACATGGGACTCCATCCAGGTCTCTGGGATCACAGCCTGGGCCAAAGATGGGGCTAAACCACTAAGCCAGGGGAGCTGCCCCACAATGTCTTTATGGTACTCGTGGGAGTCTTCCCCTCCACCCTGGTTTCTTGCATCACACCTTTGCTTTCTTAGTTTCTTTTCCTAATCTAGAAGTCCAAGATATATTTTGTTAGAACTTTGTTAAATTAACATTTGTTGAAGAAATACAAGATGTGGATGTTGCTGTGGTTCAACTAAAGATTATGAGAGAAATAAAAATAGACAAGGATTTTTACTCACAAGACCTGGAGGAAGTACACAGTATGTGTCAAGGTGCCACTTGGGAAGGTCAAGGCAAGTGCAGGCAGAGAGTGACAGGACCTGGGACACACGACTTTATCACTCTCCTTGGGTGGGGTGGGCTTTGGGGTTCCTGAGTGAAGGCCAAATTGGTCAATTCAGACCCAAAACAGTGTGGTCTGGGGAAACTCCAGGAGGATTCTTATCTCTAGGGCGTACAAGAGGAAGGTTCTGGGAGAGGACAGACAGTTGGTCACAAGGGCTGTTGAGGAAGTCCTGTCAGAAATTTACATTTGCTTGTGACTCTGCAGGCCGTTGCCTAGGACAACGGTTGCTTTTGGGGGGGGGGGGGGGGGCGGCTAACGACGTGAGTTAAGCCCCCTGGTGGCTGCTTGGCTAAACCAAATAAAAGCCAAGGCAGCAATAGGCTAGCTAGTTTAGCTAAACTCCTGACATATTTCTTTTAATGGTATATATATATTTAAAGACTTTATTTACTCATAGAGACACAGAGACACAGGCAGAGAGAAGCAGGCACCATGCAGAGAACCTGACATGGGACTCAATCCAGGGATCCAGGATCACGCCCTGGGCTGCAGGCGGCGCTAAACCGCTGCACCACCGGGGCTGCCCACTTGTGGCATATTTCTTACTAAAACAAGGTTGTTACAGAACTTCACTTAATTGCCCTCGGTTTTTGGTCACACCGCTTTGGAAGAATGAAGAGGTAGACCAGATAGAGTGGTGGGCAGCAAAGCAAAGTGGGCAGTAAAGCTCACTTTACTTTTGAGCAACAGTAAAGTGATAATACAAAGCTCCAGAAGAGGGAGGGGACCCGAGAGGGTTGCTAATTTGACATTTAAATCTAGGGGTTTTTATGGGCTTGTTGGTGGCTATTTTAATTTGATTAACCCTCATGCACTTGTCATCCAATCAAGTTTTATCATGTGGGAAAGGAGCTCCTTCCAGGGTGGTGTAAAAATACTTTTAAAGGTTTCCTCCTAGGGTGCAGCACCTTGTCTCTTCCCGCCTTTCTTCCAACTATCCTTCATCAAGGCAACAATTTTAAACCCCTTCTCTCTTTTTTTTTTTTAATTTTTCTTTATTTATGATAGTCACAGAGAGAGAGAGAGAGAGAGAGAGAGGCAGAGACATAGGCAGAGGGAGAAGCAGGCTCCATGCACCGGAAGCCCGATGTGGGATTCGATCCCGGGTCTCCAGGATCGCGCCCTGGGCCAAAGGCAGGCGCCAAACCGCTGCGCCACCCAGGGATCCCCCCCTTTTCTTTTTTTAATAATTTAATTTTTTAAAATAAATTAATTTTTTTAATAAATTAAATTTATTTTTTAAATAATTTTTTTAATAAATTAATTTTTATTGGTGTTCAATTTACCAATATACAGAATAACACCCAGTGCTCATCCCGTCAAGTGCCCCCCTCAGCGCCCGTCACCCATTCACCCCCACCCCCCGCCCTCCTCCCCTTCCACCACCCCTAGTTCGTTTCCCAGAGTTAGGAGTCTTTATGTTCTGTCTCCCTTCCTGATATTTCCCACACATTTCTTCTCCCTTCCCTTATATTCCCTTTCACTATTATTTATATTCCCCAAATGAATGAGGACATACACTGTTTGTCCTTCTCTTTTTTTTTTTTTTTAATTTTTATTTATTTATGATAGTCACACAGAGAGAGAGAGAGAGAGGCAGAGACACAGGCAGAGGGAGAAGCAGGCTCCATGCACCGGGAGCCTGATGTGGGATTCGATCCCGGGTCTCCAAGATCGCGCCCTGGGCCAAAGGCAGGCGCCAAACCGCTGCGCCACCCAGGGATCCCTGTTTGTCCTTCTCCGATTGACTTACTTCACTCAGCATAATACCCTCCAGTTCCATCCACGTTGAAGCAAATGGTGGTAAACCCCTTCTCTTTAAAGCAGTATGAAGTATATGTAACAACAGCTGTTAGATATAATAAAGTATTAACACCAAAACATATTTAACTTTTTTATGTGACATCTGACATTTGCAGAACTACATATTGTATTGTATTTATTGTATTTTATAGGAAGATCTAGGCCCAACATGGGGCTTGAGCTCATATCCCCAAAATCGAGTGGCATGCTCTATGGACTGAGTCAGCCAGGTACTCCACAAGAATACCTTTTTAAATTTTTTATTTATTTATTTTATTTATTTATTTTTATTAATGAGAGACACACAGAGAGAGGCAGAGACATAGGCAGAGGAAGAAGCAGACTCCCTGCAAGGAGCCTGATGCAGGACTCTATCCCAGACCCCAGGATCACTCCCTGAGCCAAAGGCAGATGCTCAAATGCTGAGCCACCCAGGCATCCCACCATACCTTTTTTTTAAAAAAAGACTTTACTTTTAATCAATTTTAGAATTATAGAAAAGTTGCAAAAGTATTTCAGAAAATTCCCACATATTTGCACTTTGCTTCACCTAATTCTAGCATCTTACATGACCAAAGTACAGCGATTAAAACCAAGAAATTAACCTACTATTATCTAACATACTGAACTTATTAGAATGTCAGCAGTGTTTCACTGATGTCCTTTTCCTGTCTTGGGATTTTACAGAGCTTTGAGCTGTTATTTCTCTTTAGTGTCTTCTAATCTGACAATTTTGTAGTCTTTCCTTATCTTCCAAGACCTTGACATTTTAAAGAGTATTGGTCAGGAATTTTGTAAGCTATCCATCAATTTGGGCTTGTTTGATGTTTTCTCATGATTGGAATGAGGCTATGCATTTTGGGAAAATGATTTTTTTGTCTTTCTCAGTGCACCGTATTATGGAGTTTATGACATTGTTATGCTATTACACCTTGGGGTACCTGGATGGCTCAGTGGGTTAAGCATCTGCCTTCAGCTCCAGGGGGAAGCTGTTTTTCCCTCTCCCTGCTCTTGTGCTTTTGCTCACTCTCTGTCTCTCCTCAAATAAATAAAATCTTTTAAAAAAATTGTCACAGGTTAACCTTGATGATTTGGTTAAGCTACAGCCTGTACAGTTTCTCCACTGTAATGTTACTATGTTCCCCTTTTGTTCATAAATATCTTGGATAATATCTAAGATTATCTGAATATCCTGTTTCTTTTTATTTTTAAGATTTTATTTATTTATTCATGAGAATACACAGAGAGGAGAGAGAAGCAGAGACATAGGCAGAGGGAGAAGCAGGTTCCATGCAGGGAGTCTGATGTGGGACTCCATCCTGGGTCTCCAGGATCACACCCTGGGCTGTGGGCAGCGCTAAACCACTGAGCCACCGGGGCTGCCCAATATCCTGTTTCTCCTCCAATTTTGCCTGCTGATTTTAGTATCCACGTTGTCTGCAAGGAATTAATACAGTGGTACTTATCTAATGTTGATTTTTCTCTTTCCCTCCTTCTATCTACTTGTATTAGTTGGAATTCTGTAAGAATTCTTTCCCATTTATTTATTTATGTCAGTATAAGTTTATCATTTTTATCTTATTCTATGGGTTATAATCCAACACCATAAATTTATTTTAATACTCAAATTGTTCTAACTCTGGCCATTCAGAACTTCTTCAGGTTTGGTTCCTCTTCCTTTTTTTCGGCATTTCCTTGCTTTCTGGCACCACAAAATATTCTGTATTCATCTTATATTTTCCCTGCCACAGCCCTTGAATCAACCATTCTCCAAGGCATTCTGGTTCTTTTACTGAAGAATGGTATAGAGAAACCAATATCTGGGTGCTAAGTGTGCTCACTACTACTGAGATCTCATTGCTTCTAGGCTCCTTCTGTGGAAAATGCTGGAAATACATGTATCTCTACTAATCCACGCACATATGCATCTGTGTTTATTTATTTATTTATTTTTTGTGTGTGTTTATTTTTTTTAAGATTTTATTTATTTATTCATGAGACACACACATAGAGAGAGAGAGAGAGAGAGAGAGAGAGAGAGAGAGAGGCAGAGACACAGGAAGAAGGAGAAGTAGGCTCCATGCAGAGAGCCCGAGTGGTACTCGATCCCAGGAGTCCGGGATCATGCCCTGGGCGGAAGGCAGACACTCAACTGCTGATCCACCCAGGCGTCCCTGCATCTGTATTTCTATATAACTCCATCTGTATACATATTTTATAACCATGATTTTATGCAATATCTCTGATTCCAATCCAATACTATGGGGTTTCTTATTTGTAACTTTTTTTCAGTGGTGAGAAACCAGCCTCTCCATTGTACACAATATTCTTACTTATTTATTCATAAAGTATACATAAAGTACCCATACTCCTTTGAAAAATACATTTCTATCTTAGATTACAGTGTTTATATAGCATTTATTTTCATCTTTAATTTTTTTCTATTTTTTAAAAAATATTTTACTTATTTATTTGAGAGAGAGAGAAATAGAGAGATAGAGAGAGAGAAAGCATGAGCTGGGGGAGGAGCAGCGGGAGGGGGAGAAGCAGACTCCTTGCTGAGCAGGGAGCCCAATGTGAGGCTCGATCCCAGGACCCTGAGATCATGACCTGGGCTGAAGGTAAATGCTTAACTGACTGAGTCACCCAGGAGCCCCCGTCTTTAACCTTGTATTATGCAGTAAGATCCTGTTTTCTTTTCTTTTCTTTTCTTTTTTTTAAGATCCTGTTTTCTAAGATTACTTAGAGTAGTTCTTTTCTTCCTCACCTTTAGTGAAATTTTGTTATTTATTTATTAAAGATTTTATTTATTTATTCATGAGAGACACAGACAGAGGGAGCAGCAGGTATTCCGTGCAGGAGCCCAGTGTGGGACTCGATCCCAGAAATCTGGGACCACGCCCCGAGCCAAAGGCAGATGCTCAACCACTGAGCCACCCAGGCGTCCCTGTTTTTTATTTATAGTCCAGGTTCATGTGTTAACTATTTGTATTATATCTTGGATTCCCAACACATCTGGATAGGTCTTAATTACTTGTTTATTTTTGGGGGGAATGTGAAGGGCATGTAAACATTATTATGGCTCTATAACAGAAAGGTATTCCCAAAGAGGTATAACTCTGTCCTCATCTGCATTACTCCATTCCCATTCTCCTCTTCTTTTTACCCTTTTCCAACCACTCCTTATAACCAATTTCTTAAATTTCTACGCATTCCCTCCCATTAAAAAAATAGTAATATGTGAGTCTGTCTGAAATAGACACCATTAGTCACCTATTTCAACTTGTCTTCATCTTCCAAAGTCATACAATCTCTGATTTTAGCTGGTCACATAATGACCTGGATCATATGGTTCCATTTTCCCAGTCTCCCATGAAGCTAGGTGTAACCACATGGTTAAATTCTTGCCAGTGAGATGCAAGGAGTTAAAATTCATTTGGCAGCTTTGGGAAAACTGCTTTAAAAGATTGATACATATCTTTTCTCTCTCTCTCTCTTTTCACCTAGTATTCTATCCTGCGGCTTAGAATGTAAATGTGATGGCCAGAACTCCAACAGCCATCTTAGACCATAAAGACAAGAGTTCTGGGAATGGAGAAGTGGAAAGCTTAAAGAGCTTATGTTCCTGATGATATTTTAGAGTCTCCATACCAAACTGGATTTGTGTATCTATGTATATGTGTGATGATGAAACCTTATTATATGTAAGACATTCATTTTTTAAAGTTTATTTATCTTTTTTTAGTAATTTGTATATAAAGTGTGGGACTCAAACTCATGACACTGAGATCCAGAGTTACGTGCTCTTCTGACTCAGCCAGCCAGGAACCCCAAGACTTATTCATTTTTAATTTGTATTTTCTATTATATGCAGCTGATATTAATCCTAACTGTTCAATGTCTAAATCAAACTAAGCAAATAGATCTAGATCTGATTTGATTTTTTGTGTTATTTTAAATTTATTATTTAATTATTTACAGTCTCATGTAAATCCTGTACCAGGTCAGAATGAAAGCAGTACGTTTATGTTAGAGCCTGTAGTATTGTGGGGGCGCCTGGCTGGCTCAGTCAGAAGAGCATGCAACTCTTGATCTTGGTGTTGTGAGTTCAAGCCCCACATTGGGTGTAGAGATTACTTAAAAAAAAAATCCTTGGTATCATAATACAGTCAGGATTAATATATAGTTGGTGTTGACATGTACACTTATGCTGGTAATATATGGCTATCTCAAGTACTGAATGAGAAGCATCTGTATCATATTAGTTGGTAAGCATTTTGAAAATCACAAGTAAGAATTGCATTCGCTGATACACACATTTAACAAACAGTTATGGAATGTTTTGTGCTAGGTGTTGATGCAATAGAATGAAAATGAACACAGGCCCTGTCTACTTACACACCAATGAGGCTAAAGACATTAATCAAAACAGTTGTACGTGTCTATACACATGAATATATATTATGACAAATGAGAGGTCGAAGGATGAGAAAAATGCTGTTCTGAGAGTACATATTTGTAGGAGTGGAAAGCTTAAAGTTTAGGGGTTCCTAGTCAGAAGAACAGGGAGAGCCTGAGGAGGCTGAGATCTGAAAGCTGGGTGGTAGTTAAAAACGTAAAGGGAAAGGATGCCTGGGTGACTCAGTGGTTGAGCGTCTGCCTCCAGCTCAGGGTGTGATCTCAGGAGTCCTGGGATCGAGTCCCGCATCGGGCTCCCTGCATGGAGCCCTCTTCTCCCTCTGCCTGTGTCTCTGCCTCTCTCTGTGCCTCTCATGAACAAATAAATAAATCTTAAAAAAAAAAAAAGATAAAGGGAAGAGCATGTGCAAAGGCCCTGTTGTGAGAGGGATCCTGGTGTGAGGGATGAACACATGCTCAGTGTGGCTCGAGCAGAGAGAACAAAGCATAGGATGAGGTCCATGAGGCAGGGAGGAGTTAGACTGTGCCTGGCTATACAAGCCATATTATAGAGTCCCATAAGGATTACTGTCCTTTATTACCTGATGCCCAATATTTTGAAAACCATTTTTTTTCTTTTTTTTTATAATTTTTATTTATTTATGATAGTCACACACAGAGAGAGAGAGAGAGGCAGAGACATAGGCAGAGGGAGAAGCAGGCTCCATGCACCGGGAGCCTGATGTGGGATTCGATTCCGGGTCTCCGGGATCGCGCCCTGGGCCAAAGGCAAGCGCCAAACCACTGCGCCACCCAGGGATCCCTGAAAACCATTTTTAAATGCATTTTTGTTCTTTTGTTGTTCTATTTAACTTTTCCTTAAGGTTACCTAGGATTCCATGGTTTGGATGTGTCTTGATTTACATAGCCAATACTCCACAATAATCACTGAGGTATCCTCATATTTTTTTTTACCATTTCAGTGTTACCATCAACATCCTGATATATATATATATATCACTTTTTAAAAATGTTTATTTATTTGAGAGAGAGTGAGTGCACGAGCAGGATGCATAGAAGAAGAGGGAGAGAGAGAAACAGACTCTCCACTGAGCAGGGAGCCTTTGGGGGGCTCGATCCCAGGACCCTGGGATCACGCCTTGAGCCAAAGGCAGACAGACACTCAACCACTGAGCCGCCTAGGTGCCCCTAATCATCTCTATTCTCAAGAAATGCCTCCCACAGTCTTTGCCCATTTCTACAGAAATTGCTAACACCTGCTAGCACTCACATGGTCTCCATTTCTCTATGTATTTGCCACGTATGTGGCTTGAGTAACAGATAAATTGGACAGTACCTGTCTGGACTTTTGACTTTGCTTATCTACCCTGAACTTAAAAACAAATTTACCATTGACCAACAGGTGGCACCATATCCCAAATTACAATACTACATTGAGGATAGGCATTCTTTTTTTTTTTTTTTTTAAGATTTTATTTATTCATTCATGAGAGACAGAGAGAGGCAGAGACACAGGCAGAGGGAGAAGCAGGCTCCATGCAGGGAGCCGATGTGGGACTCGATCCTGGGACTCCAGGATCACGCCCTGGGGCCAAAGGCAGGCACTTAACTGCTGAGCCACCGGGGCTGCCCAGGGTAGGCATTTTAAGACAGCTTTCTTTGGGAAGCCTGGGTGGCTCAGTGGTTGAGAGCCTGCCTTTGCCCCAGGGCATGATCCTGGAGTATCAGAATCAAGTCCCATGTTGAGCTCCCTGCATGGAGCCCCCTTCTCCTTCTGCCTATGTCTCTGCTGCGCTCTCTCTTCTCTGTGTTTCTCATGAATAAATAAATAAAAATCTTTAAAATAAAAAAAAAAATAAAACAGCTTTCTTTGAGAATGTCTCGTCTGACCTCCCTCTGGAGTGTCAAGTTTAAATATTGTGGATCCAGTCCCAATATGAATTTAAAGAACCTTATAACAAGTAACCAGATAGTGAAATTGGCTGTGGTCTCTAACTCTGTTCCTCCCCTGTTCATTCTGTATTTATTGAGTGTCTACTATGGATTAGCCACTGCCTCTCTGTAGAAATAAGTCTTATGACTTGCTTCCTTTTTTTTCCTTTTCTTTTGATTTACTTCTAACTGGACTGCCAGATATTTCTGTCCATGACAATCTCATGTGTCTCCTCCTTAGTTCAACTGGTTTAGTGTCAGAACTTACCAACTGGGCATAACCTTCCACCTTTGCCCTTTCACTTATCAGTAATACAGAAGGAAGAACAATAGGACCACAAATCCTTTCTCTACGCAAGTACAAGGAAGCCAATGCCATATAATAGTATAGCAAGCAAGGCAAGAGGAAATAAATCAAGATACCTTCTCTTGTAGGTAACTTTGATTGTTCTGGTTCCTTGTTACTTTTTAACTTCCTTGGATGATTGTAGTCATATGTCATAAGCCCTTCAAGGAGCTGAACCTTGCTTAGTGCCACCAGATGCTGGGAAATCTGACCCAATTGTCCTTCCATCTTATCCCATTGTACTTGCAAACTGACAAAACTATCTGATTCCCTGTGATGGCATTTTGCTTTATTTCATGTCTCTACCATTGTTGATTCAAAGCATTTTCAGCCCATAGTCTATA
The DNA here is from genome assembly GCF_048418805.1 of Vulpes vulpes. Taxonomy (NCBI): domain Eukaryota; kingdom Metazoa; phylum Chordata; class Mammalia; order Carnivora; family Canidae; genus Vulpes; species Vulpes vulpes. The sequence continues at coordinate 54,827,370 of NC_132790.1, forward strand.
TATCAAGATCCCTTTTTGAACTATATGGTGACCACTCTGTGAAGAACTTTGTCCCTGGCAAAGTATTAGAGGATGCAGAAAATTTTAAAGTAGGGAAAGTGGAGAAAGAGTTTGACAGTTTAGTTTCAGTGAAAGATCACAGCCCTGTTTACCGAGGTGGGAATCCCCTGCTGGTTTGTATTTTCCTTTAACTCTTTCGAGAGAAAACGGAAACTGAGAAACCAGCAATGTAGGGTTAACCTATTTTTGGTTTGTGAAATTCAAAGCAATTCTTGTTTTCTTTTTTTTAAGTTTTTTTTTTCAATTTTTATTTATTTATGATAGTCACACACACACACACACACACACACACACACACAGAGACAGAGAGACAGAGGCAGAGACACAGGCAGAGGGAGAAACAGGCTCCATGCACCGGGAGCCCGACGTGGGATTTGATCCCGGGTCTCCAGGATCGCGCCCTGGGCCAAAGGCAGGCGCTAAACCGCTGCGCCACCCAGGGATCCCCAATTCTTGTTTTCTGATCACAAACTTCACGTTTATTTGTGGATAGTAATTTGTGTACACAGTGCAGAAACAACATAAAGCTCTGACTTTTTTCAAAGTTTGGCAAATATGGGAACTTGGGTGGCCCAGTTGGTTAAGCATCTGCTTTTGGCTCAGGTCATTAGGCTCAGGTAATGATCTTGGGGTCCTGGGATTGAGCCTTGTGTCAGGGTTCCTGCTCAGCAAGGACTCTGCTTCTCCCTATCCCTCTGCTTCTCCCCCTGCTCATGCTTGCTCTCTCTCTCAAATAAATAAAGAAAATCTTAAAAAAAAAAAAAAAAAAAAGTACAGGTCCAGCACTGTCCTGGAAAAGCAAGTGGCCTGAACTTCAAATTTGAATTGCCCTTCTTTGTCACAAATATAAGACACTGGCTGCTATTTTCATTTAGGCCTCCTTTTCTTTATCTATGAAATGAGAGGATTAAATGAAACAATGTAGGGAGAGATGTGAAAGATGCTGAAACAGAGCCATCAGAGCCATCTAATGACTGAGTGTGTGCAATGGAAAAACAAGTGGATCTATTTAACCAAACTCACTGGGTAATCCTTGTCCTTGAGCACTTTTGTAAGTCTATGAATTGTAGAGAGCAAAGCAAATGGCTCTTGCCCACAGACATGCAGATAAATTTCTATATGTGCAAATGCAATCAAATTCCCTATCTCCTCAAGTTCTTCTAGTTTTGCCCCAATTTGTAAATACATTTCAGCATCATTGACTGCTTATATATATGCGGATCTTTGAATAATTCTTTGAACCAGTTGTAATATCTTAGTTCTCTAACTTGTCAGTGAGTTAAGTAACATCTTTGACCTATACTTTATTTTATATTTGCATGAGAGTCAGGAATTTATTCTGTAAAACACTAGCTGTTAGCAACAATTGCTCAAAAGTCCAATGTGGGAGTGCCTTGGTGGCTCAGTTGTTAAGCTTCTGCCTTTGGCTCAGGTCATGATCCTAGGGTGCTGGGATTGAGCCCTGAGTTGGGCTCCCTGCTCAGTGGAGAGTCTGCTTCTCCATCTCCCTCTGCCCCCTCCCTGCTGCTTATGCTTGCTTCTGCTCTATCTCAGATAAATAAATAAAATCTTAAGAAAAAAAAAGTCCAATGATCACAAATTATTTGGTCAAGAAACCATATAAATATTTTTTAGTAGAATACTATGGTAAAAGTGATAAATTGCTTAAAGTTGCTTAACTTAGTCCATGTGATAATTATAACCAGGAATATGGACAAAAGAGATCAAGTGCTAAAGAATAATGCGTTTATCAAATACTCCAGGTGTCTGCTTTGAGTTAAGTAGAACTTGTAGTTGAAGGTGCTTTCTGAACAGAAATTTTTTTTCAAGCTTTTTTTCTTTTTCCTTTTTAAGAATCTATTTATTTGAGAGAGAGAAGAAGGAGCAGAGGAAGGAGCAGAGGAAAAGCAGACTCCTTACTGAGCAGGGAGCCCAACTTGTGGCTGGATCTGGGGACTCCAGGATCATGACCTGAGCCGAAGGCCAATGCTTAACCAACTGAGCCACAGAAATTTTATTGGCCAGGTTTGTATCTGAGATTATTCAGAGTGAAAAGATTTCCATAGTAGGAACTCTTTGCCCCCGCCATATATTAGTAATATGCCATCTGTGTCTACTTTGGGCTTTTTGCAGAGAGAAGTGGCTGTGACTTACTGCACTGGAGTGGTCTCACCTAAGACCACACTGCAAGAAGTGATGGTAGAATGGAATTTGGGGCGGGTGGCCTTGAGAGAAGGAGTACATATGGGAGGAAGGAATTCTTACATGAATCTTCACAAATCTGGAGTAAATCTTATTCCTTTCCTTTACTGTGTATCTTTGAAAAGCTGATTCTATAATCTGAAAAAAAAAAAAATTTTTAAGGATGGGGTAGTTGGGTGATAGACATTAAGGAGGGCACGTGATACAATGAGCACTGGATGTTACATACAACTGATGAATGATGAATCACTAAACTCCACCTCTGAAATTAATACTACACTATACATGAATTAACTTGAATTTAAATTTAAAAGTTTTGGGATCCCTGGGTGGCGCAGCGGTTTGGCGCCTGCCTTTGGCCCAGGGCGCGATCCTGGAGACCCGGGATCGAATCCCACGTCAGGCTCCCGGTGCATGGAGCCTGCTTCTCCCTCTGCCTGTGTCTCTGCCTCTCTCTCTCTCTCTCTGTATGACTATCATAAATAAATAATAAAATAAAAAAAGAATGCTTTTAAAAAAAATAAATTTAAAAGTTTTAAAAAGAAATTTTATAGCCTGATCTCCCTGAAATCAGACCTTACCATTAAAACTTATATGCAAGTTGTTTATTTGGGGATGTGATCCTAGGCAACTTGAGTAAAAACAGGGATGGAGGAAAAGCCGATGCCTATGCTCATGTGTATATGTTAGGGTTTGGAACTAGGGCAGATGGGGCCATCCTGTACAAGGCCCCATCCCCTCCCAGCCCTGGCAATATACTTGAGATTTCTCTAGCTTTTCCTTCAGAAGGAATATGTGCCTTGTGTAGGTTATGGCTTGGAATTAGGCAGATGTGGGTACCCCCAATAGCTCACTCCCCAATCAGGCCTCTCCCTGTAGCTGCCCTGTTTCAGATGCTTGCCCACCCTGCCCCCCATGCAGAGACCATCTGCACTCTGTCTACCAGCCTTGTGCTCTCAGGGCCCTTCAGGCCTGTGGGGCTCAGACCAGTCCTTAAAACCCATGTAGCCTCTGGGGAAGAGGGTGTCCATGCCCAGAAAAATCTTTCTAGGCATCAGGTTTAAGTGATAATAGTTTGTTCCCATTTAGACTGGCTGCCTGAGGCATTCCCAAGCTTTCTCAACCATCAAGGCTCCCAGATATCTGTTACTAGAGGGTACTTGAGCATCCCCCTTGCCCAGCAGTGGGGGATATACACATGTGTGTAGGTTAAGACTTGGAATTAGATAGATATCAGGTACTCCCAACAGCCCCCTCCATGAAACGGCCTCAAGATACATGGTCCTGTTCTAGGACCTTGGCCACCCTAACCTGGGCAGCTTGAACAGGCACAGTATGTAGCCCATCAGTCTGGTAAGGGCACCAGGACCTCCAGACTGTGTGCCTGGTGTCAGTTGAGAATCACCCCAGAGCAAAGAAAGCCCATTCCACAAAAATCCTTCTAAGGCAACATTCTTCAATTGGTTGACAGTGCCCATTTGGACTGGCTGCCTGATGAAGTCCCATGCTCTCCAGTGATCAAGGCTCCCAGGTACTTCTCGTGGCAGACTATCTCTGCAGCCAGTCAGAACCCGCCTTGGCAAGACAGTCCAGATTCTCCAGCTTTATCATAAGGTGGAATAAGTATGTACATTGGTGTGTATATTAGACCTTGGAAATAAGCAGATGCCTTGTACCCCAACAGTTCATCCTTTGATCAGCCTATCTGGACTTTTGCCCAATTGCAGGTCCCCGGCTACTCTGACTTGCAATGCTCCTGAATGAGCGCTATGAATTTTGATACTGTAGGATGGATAGCCAAGACCTCACAGGCCTAAAGAGATCGTTTGGTCCTTAAACACCTGCACAGCATTGAGCAGAGGGACCCTCCCCCCACAAGGTTCCTTATTAGGCAGTAGGTTTAAAACTGGGGACCTACAGTCCCCAGGTGGACTAGTTGCCAGATGGGTCCCTGGCTCATCTGCCCTTCTTCTTGGTGGTGGGGGGATATACTTCATAAGGAACAGCCTCCTAGAAGGGCTATTCAGGGTGTTACAATATACATCTTGAGCTCCAAAAGCCTGAAAGGCACCTAGTACCATCAACCTTGAGGGACCAGGGCCTCAAATGAGCTGATAGGGTACATATTGTGCGTGTGCCAGCCAAGTCAATGAGGGTTACCAGTGACCCAACAGAACAAGTGTCTAAAGAGACCAGGTCACGAGAGCAGGCTGTTGAACAGACAAAACACTTATCTCCTTCCAAGCCCCTAAGCAATACAAATACCCATGTAGATTCCTTCCACAAATAAAGCAGGAGGAGTCTGGACTACCTTGACAAGATGGGACTCTCTAACAGAGGTGGGGCTGAGCCCACTTGTCTGGACTGTCCTCTCAAAGGGAAACCACAAATGCTTGACAGCAAGGGGTCAGGAAGGACCATCCTTGAGCAGACTGTTGGAGGGGCACCCGGGTGGTTCAGTGGTTGAGCATCTGACTCAAGTCCAGTTCAGGTCATGCTCCGTGGGGAGTCTCCTTGACATTCTCTCTCTCCTTTTGCTTGTCTTGCACATACTGTCTTGCTAAAATTAAGTAAATTTAAAAAAAGTGGGGGGTGCTTGTACTTGGCAGTACAAGCATCCACCCCCTTCCAAGGCCTCACCTACACAAACTCACATACCTATTCCTTCGGAAGGTGAAGCTGGAGCAGCAGGGACCGCCTTGTGCAGTGGGGGTGTCTCAGGCAGCTGGGGCTCCTCCAACGGGGAACACCTGGTCACCAGGGGGCCTGGGACCCCATCGGGTCAGTGCAGACAGGGACTGAATGGGGGCGGTTTCAAGCTGCCATCTTAGAAAGACGGGCTTCCTCATCTGCTGCCCAGAGCCCCAGCAGGTGGTTTGGGACCCAGGGAGCTGCTCAGGCTCCCAGGGTCTGGCTGCACCCAAGAAGCAGATGCGGTGCTTAGAGCACATGCAGGAGACAGGCAAGCACCCTGTGGCCAGAGTCTGGGAAGAGGCCTAGTGGAACAGGACAGGCGGGTTGAGGCTGCTGTTGGTGTTTTCTGACAGCCGCTCATCCAAGCCCTGACCTACACAAATGTGTGTATTACCCCTAGCTGGACTGCCTTACCAGGCACTTGGCAGGCTGTTGGGCTACCTTCAACAGGAGACACCTTGGAGGCTGGAGGGAGCTGGAGATTCTATCAGGCAGCTTGTCCACTTGGTATGCGGACTGGCACTGCCATTTAAAACTGCAGCCTCAGAAAGATTTTTTTGTGGGAGTTCTCCCAGCCCCCTGAAGGTTATTCAAGTGGTTTGGGGTAGATGGATACTGTACTGGCCTGAACCCTGCCAGCTGCACCCTGCTGGCTTGGCGATGTGCCCACTGGACATGGATGTGCTGCTCGTGTCAGTGGGTCTATGGATCTGAGGCAGGGCAGCTGTAGGAGAGGCTGTGTCCTGTTAGTGGGCTATCCTAAGTATGTGGTATCCTCATAATTCCAAGGCACAACCCACACTGAAGTGCATATTCTCCCTGAAGGCAGATGTGTAAGAAAGAATCTGGACTGTCCTGAAGGGCAGGTGCCCTTTGGAAAGGTCAGGCTCCCCTCCAAAAAGAGAAACTGAGGAGGTCTGATTGCTGGAGAAGCCCAGAACCTGTCAGGTAGTCAGTCTTATTGGTGACTTTCTATCTCCATTTTTTTTTTTTTTAAGATTTTATTTATTTACTCACAAGAAACACAAAGAGAGAGGCAGAGACACAGACAGAAGCAGGCTCCATGCAGGGAGCCCAATGAAGGACTTGATCCTGGGACTCCAGGATCATGCCCTGGGCCAAAGGCAGATGCTCACCCAAATGCCTACTGTCTCCATTTTCAATGTAGCTCAGAAACGGTTTCTTGGTATGGTTTCCCTTCCCCCCTGAGGCCGTTCAGGTGCCCTTGGTGGGCTGTCAAAGTGCACACGCGCCATCTGGGCAGGTGAATGTGTCAGGGACCTGGTACAAGGCGAAGCCTGCGAGTCTGTTCACAGGGCTGGGCAGGTGGGGTGCATGCCATCTGCCTGTTTCCAACCGCTAATCTACATGAACCTGCGTATACTCCCTGGAGGCAGAGGTGGGGGGAATCTGGAAGCTTGCAATGGCTGATTTGTACTTGCTGACTAGATTCCTCTGGCAGGCATTCAACTGCTGAGCCACCCAGGCATCCCTCACCCTCTGAATCTATATCACTTGCAATCTTAATCAAACACAATCATATTTTGTGACTGTTTCTCCTTTGATGCACATTCTTTTACACCATATGTTAATCACCAGTATAAGCAGTCATATTCCTAATATTATCATTGTCAGCATGAAAAAGGAGGCTCTTCAACATGGGACCATGTGCAATCACCAACTCACCAGAAGTCAGTGCAATCCCTTGACAATTACTTTTCCAAGTAGAGCTTCCAGGATACAGGCTTACATAGCACTATCAAGCATGCATTCCTTTGCCAAAACATCAGAATCCATGGTTTATCATTATTTTAGGGAATGCGTGTTTTTTTTCTTTCAATTCCTGCAAAATTATTTTGACTTTATTAGTTCAAAATGCTCTTTTCTTGTGTTCAGTGTTCAGTTTTCCAATGTATAATTTACATTTACTACATTAACTTTCAAAAGTCCAACGTGAAATACATCTTTGGTTCCTTTATTTTCTTTAACCTCGAATGGTGTTTTTTCCTCCTACTGTCACACCCATTGTCTATTTTAGTTTTATATGCTTCATCGTCTGAGTTCCTTGGTTTTCCTTTGACTGCAATAGATTAGTGTGAGGCTGGTGGAGGGTGTACTTTCCTGGACCAGTTTTTCAACTTAGGTATAACTGGTTGAGGAAGTATCAAGGCCATGGTCAGAGATTATACCAGAGGTGTAGGCACAGGTGTAACAGTAATAAAGGTATTTTGGTTCCCTTCCACCAACATATCCTTAGGAACATGTTTTCCTTCTGTCATGAGAGGCTTGTAGGCTCCACTCTCTTTTTTGATATTGGGGAACCACCTAAGTGTGGAAACTCAATGTCGTGTTTCCTCAGTTGGTTTCAGTAATCCAATTCTATAGCTGACTAAGGAATCATAGCCACTAGGATGTGTGGTATTTACTCTACTTCAGCTGTGTTGTCACCATAGATAGGTGATCAGGATTGTCCCGAGAATATTAGGATGCCTGGGTAGTTCAGTGGTTGAGTGTCTGCCTTCGGCTCAGTTAATGATCCTAGGGTCCTGGGATCAAGTCCTGTATCAGGCTCCCTGCATGGAGCCTGCTTCTCCCTCTGCCTATGTCTCTGCCTCTCTCTCGGTATTTCTCATGAATAAATAATTAAAATCTTAAAAACAAAAAATCAGAGTACTGGTTTCAGTAATAGCTCTAGCTTGGGAGTGGTCTTGACATAGCCCTTCTATGTTTCAACAGTGACACCTTGTGGGGCAGAGATAGAAGACACTGGGTCTCAGAACTAGAGCAGTTTTCTTTCATTACTTCGTTTCCAACTTGCTTTTATTTTTTATCCCTTGGACTTTATGGAGGTATAAGTGACAAAGTTGCGATCTCTTTAAATTGTGCAATGTGATATTTTGATATACATTGTGAAAGTATTCCCACCTTCCTTCACCTTTGTGTGTGAGAACCTTAATTTCTCTTTAGCAGATTTCAATGCTTTCATTAGATCCTCTATTGTTCATCTTATGACTGAAAGTTTATGCCATTTACCAACCCTCCCTTATTTCCTGTCCCCAGCCTCTGGCAACGACTATCCTACCATGTTTCTGTGAGTTTGATTTTAATTTTTCCCCCTCTGAGTCCACATGTAAATGGTACAACACTGTATTCATCTTCCTCTGTCTGGCTTATTTCACTTAGCACAATGCCCTCCATGTTCATTCCTGTTGTTGCAGATGACAGGGTTAGCTTCCTTTTATGTCTGGACTTAGATACACATAAAATTGTGTATTTTCTGTCAGCAGACACTTGGGTTGTTTCCAAAACATGGCTATTGTGACTAGGGCTACAATGAACACTGGGGTACAGATACCTCTTTGAGATAATTACTTTGTTACCTTGGATATGTACCCAAAAGTAGGATTGTTAGATCATACGGTAGTTTTATTTTTAATTTCTTGACAAAACTTCATTTTCTTTTTCAGAATGGCTGTACCAGTTTACATTCCCACCAAATGTGCAAGGGTTCCCTTTTCTCCACATCCTTGCTAGTGCTTCATATTTCTTGTCTTTTTGATAAGACACGTGTTCTAACGGGTGTGAGGTGATAGCTCATTGCAGTTTTTTTTTTAAGATTTTATTTATTTATGCATGAGAGACACAGAGAGACAGAGGCAGAGACACAGGCAGAGGGAGAAGCAGGCTCCATGCAGGGAGCCCGATGTGGGACTCGATCCTGGGTCTCCAGGATCAGGTCCCGGGCTGAAGGCGGCGCTAAACTGCTGAGCTACCAGGGCTGCCCTGACATATGGTTTATAAATATTTTCTCCCATTCCATGGGTTGTTTTTCTGTTTTGTTGATGGTTCTTTCTTTCTTTCCTTTTTGCTGTGCTTTTTAATTTGATGTAGTCCCACTTCTTTATTTTTCTTCTTGTTGTTTTTGCTCTTGATGTCAAGCCCAAAAACTCATTGCCAAGACTAATGTCAAGGAGATTATCTCTTATGTTTTCTTCTAAGAGTTCTTCTTAAATTCAAGTTTTTAAGCCATTTTGAGTTGATGTTTGGGTATAGTGTAAGATTGGAGTCCAGGTTCATTCTTTTGCAGTTGGATATACAATTGTTGCAATACAATTTACTGAAGGGACTTTCCCTATCCTTTCCCTATTGTATATTCTTGGCTCCTTTGCCAAAAACTAATTGACCAAATATGCATGGATTTATTTCTGGGCTCTCTATCCTATTCCATCAATCTATGTATCTGTTTTTATGCCAATACCACACTGGTTTGATTATTATAACTCTGTAATATAGCTTGAAATCAGAAAGAGTATGCCTCCAGTTTTGTCCTTTCTCCAGATTTTTGGGGCTATTTGGGGTCTTTTGTAATTTCATAAGAATTTTAGAGTTGTTTTTCTATTTCTGTAAAAAATGCCATTAGAATTTTAATAGGGATTGCATTAAATCTATAGACGGCTCTGCATAGTATGGACATTTTAACAATATAACTCTTCCAATCCATGAACACAGGCTAGCTTTGCATTTTTGTGTATCTTCTTCAGTTTCTTTCACCAGTGTTTAATAGTTTTGAGCGTATAGATCTTTCATTTTCTTGGTTAAATTTATGCCAAAGTATTTTACTATTTTTGATACTATTATAAATGAGATTGTTTTCTTAATTTTGCTCCAAAAGTTTATTGTCAGTGTGTAGGAATGAGGTTGAATTTTTTATATTTTGTATTTTTAAACTTTATTAAATTGTCCATCTTTCATTCTTAAAGCAAGGTTGATCCTTTGGATCATTGGATCCTTTGGATTCTCTTCCTGAGCCTACCATGGAAGGACACAAACATACAGTGCATACAATGTATCATGTATACTTGCTAAATATATATATGTTGGAACCTATAATTTATATGTTTGTATATTATATATGCTTAGAATACCAAATATTCCCAGGTAGTCTCCTTTCCAAGTACTAGCCAGACCCAACCCTGCTTATCTTTTGAAATCAGGTACATTCCAGGCAGTTTGGGCACAGACACAACTGTTTAAAGTGAATGTTAAAAATAGATACATACAAAAAAACAAGTGACAAAATGGTGATATAAAATATATGACAAAAGAATATTTTTTTCATAAACAAAGAGCACTTATAAGTCAGTAAGGAAAGAAATGAACAATCCAATAGGAAAAGGGTGAAAGGATAAAATAGGCAGCTACAGAAACAATACAAACAACTAACACTTAAAAATAGTTGTTAGGGATGCCTGGGTAATTCAGTTGGTTAAGTGTCTGACTCTTGATTTTGGCTCAAGTCATGATCTCATGGGCCATGGGATTGAGCCCCACATCAGACTCCACACTCAGCGAGGCATCTGCTAGAGATTCTCTCTCTCTCAAATAAATAAATAAGTCTTTTTTTTTTAAAATAAATAAGTCTTAACAAAAGAGTTCTTATTTTATTTATATTCAAGTTATTGAACATGAAGATTAAAAACATAGTGAATGCTACTCTTCATCTAACAGGTTAATAAATATTAAAAATAAAATATTAAAAATAAATATTAAAATCAAAAATCAAAAATCAAAAATATAATTTTTTAAAGTAAAAGATATTAAAAAGCAATAAGTAAAAAATAAAAAATTAACTAAAAATTAAAATTAGTATGAGGGTGAGGTGTGAAGAAACTCTCACAAACTGCTAATGGAAACAGTGAAAAATTTTGGAAGGTAATTTAGTAATATAATACATATTTAAAATGTACATAATTTATAATCAATAATTTCATTGTTAGGGATCCCTGGGTGGCTCAGTGGTTGAGCGTCTGCCTTTGGCTTAGGGCATGATCCCGGAATCCGGGATCAAGTCCCACATCAGGCTGCCTGCATGGAACCTGCTTCTCCCTCTGGCTGTGTCTCTGCACCTCTCTCTCTCTCTCTCATGAATAAATAAAATCTAAAAAAAAAAAAAAAAATTCCATTGTTAAAAATTTATCAGTGTTTTACAATTATTTTTTGTTTATATATAATTCAAGATGAATTCATTTGTAAGTAATAGAAATCCAACTCAAACAGGTTCAAATAACAATAGGGTGGTGGACCTCCCTCCCACAGACAGGGTGGGCTTTAGCTCTGGTTTGATTCAACATCTCAGTGATACCATTAGTTTCTTTATAGCTTTCCATCCTTGACTCTCTGCATGTCAGTTTCATCCAAAGCCTAATACCCCATCAAGGTTGCAAGATAGTAAAAACTCCCAAGGCATAGCTGACATGTGCATTCTTTATGCCAAAGAACAACTTTAAAAACCCTTCCTATAGGGAGTTCTCTGTTGTATGAGTCCTTAATTCACTAATATGGAATCTAGAAATTCTGTTTTACAGCTTGCTGCATGGTCAGTGCCCTTTCTGGGCATTCAGATGGAACTTGGGGACACGAAGGTACAAGAACCATGCAGAAGCCTTATGGCAAGGTACTATCTCCAGAGGCTACAGTTGTAGAGGTTCAGACAGAAGACCCCTGGGCCCAGCACCCTTTGCCTGTGGAGTATTTGTGCTCAGTGGGCCAGCAGTGATATTTTCCCTAGAGCAATTATGCAATAGGATATATTCTGCTGTATGGCCCTGAAGCCTGATTTTCTGGCCTTCTCAGAAATTCTGTGAACTCCCTGATATCCGTCAATACATTTATTTTCTGTTTACACTATTCACAGTTCATTTCTATTGTGCAAAAGCAAGAACTCTGACATACAGAGAAATGTTTCTGCATCAGATCTAAAGTAAGGAAGGTCATATTCACAAATTCTCCTAAAAGAACAAAAAGATGTTTCTTTCTCTGAGACCTCTGGCAAACCTTTTTTATCTCTCAAAAGCCAGAGTTGGGTCTTTTTTTTTTCCCCCCTGAATTACTGGGGCTTGAGGATGGGATTACACTAATGATCTAAGGCTCAAGCCACATCTTTATTCCTTAAAGCTTAAAATAAAGGACAGAGAGAGAAGTGAGGACAAACAGGTGAAGATTAGAATACTTAAAGAGGATGAATAAATGAAGGTATATGGGAGGTAGGAGGACCTTGACATTTACCAGATAAAGCAACTTATCTTAAACCCTTTAGTTGTACTTCGTACCCTGCCCTTGCACATGTATTCCTCTTTGGTGCTCTCATTTCCATGGGAACACTTGTCATGCTGCTGCTGGTCACCACCTGGAACTCCTAGACACAGTCACCAAGACAGGATGTAGCTCCTTCTTCCTGGGGTCAGCAGAGGTGTGAATGAGGGGCCAGTTCTTTGCTCCTTCATTCTCCATTTAGTAAGAGTTGGGGCAACAATACAACAAACATGACAATGCCTTTCTCCTAAGTTTTTGAATTTATTTTATTTGAAAAAATATTTTCATTTTTTTATTCACAAGAGACACAGAGAGAGGCAGAGACACAGGCAGAAGGAGAAGCAGGCTCCATGCAGGGAGCCCGATGTGGGACTCAATCCTAGAATCATGCCCTGAGCCAAAGGCAGATGCTCAACCACTGAGCCACCCAGGCACCCCACTTTCTCCTTAGTTTAATGGAAAAGTCCTGATGAAATTCAACCCTCATTGTTATACTCCACGTCCTGATTTTTCTCCCCTTTTCTTAGCCACCAGTCTCTTTATTTTTTTCATTTATTTTATTTATTTTATTTTTTCCACCAGTCTCTTTAAACAATGCTTCTTTCTCATGCCTCAAAGTCTTCATTCATTCTTTGGAACAACCCACTCCTTCGAATGGACTGGACTATACTCCTAGCAGTATATTCCTCAAAATTTGGAGCCTGTTCTGAACAGTATATTTCTCAAGAGTGAATCTCTCTTGTTACTGCTGATGTTTTGGGCTGGATAAGTTTTTGTTGTGGGGCACTGCATTGTGAATTGTAAGTAGCATCACTGGCTTCTACCGACTAGATGCCAGTAGCATCCCTCCCCCATCATTCTCCGCCCCCTCAAATTGTGAAAACCAAAAATATCCCCAGATATTGCAACATGTCCTCTGGGAGACAGAATTACCTCTCACTGAGAACCACTAGACCAATATCCTGGGGAGACTGTGATGGGTTAAAGCACTGAAGTCCACTCATAGTCCAAGTTTGAGTGGGGAACTTTGACTACCCAGGCCACAAAAAGTAGGTAGATGAGTCACTTTGTTCTCTTACAGGTGCTGCATGTTACTGTTGAATCATCAACAGTAAGACAAATACTAATTTTGACAGAGTACAGCCTAACAACACAGTAAAATATATTTTTTTGTCTGCCCTATAATTTGTAAGGCAACATCTCTCATAATGATGTATTACACATTATTAGTTTTAATCCACCTACGTTGCTTCCAAATGCATCTTCTTTGGATCATCCCTGAGCAATATTCCTTTTAAATCCTTTAGCTATTCATAGCTACCCATGATTTGTCAGCTTTAAATGACATTTGATGATATCATTTAAATATCTTTTGATTCTCATCACCTATTTATCAAATTACTTATTCTACTTTTCCTTTCTGATGTTTTCAATGTACCATGAAATATATCCAAAAAGTAAGATAGATTAATGGATAGATGGATAGAGGGAAGATTAGGTAGATGTGTGATAAAGATAGATACATGTGGTAATAAAATGTTAATATTAGAATCTAGGTGGTGGATATGGAGATGTTCACTTTAAAATTCTATACTGTGTTTGAAATTTTATTTTTTTCACTTTTTAAAGATTTAGTTATTTGAGAGAAAAAGTGTGTGCAGGCAGGGGGAGGGGCAGAGGGAAAGAGAGAGAGAGAAGGGAGAGAAGCAGACTCTCTGCTGAGCCCCACACAGGGCTAGATCCCACGATCCTGAAATCATGACCTGAGCCAAACCAAGACTGGGCACTCAACCTGCGGAGCCACCCAAGCACCCCTGAAATTTTAAATTCACTTATTGGGGGTAAAAGAACACAGGAGCCAGACTGAAGGTGCTTCCATTGGTCAAATCTTAGATGAAATAGAGTATCAAAATACATCATGATAGGAAAAGATTATGATCTACTGAAAAAATAAAAATCCACGAGTCCATGATGATATAAACAAATATATAACTGAATGAATAAATAAATGGGAGAAAAAGGAAAATTCTTCCTTGTTAAATAATGCCAACTAATAAATATAGGAGGAATGATGGATAAGAAAGTTTCCATTTTGCAACCATCATAGAAATAAGAGGTCCAGGCAAGAATCATCAAAGCATGAAAAAAACAGTGGAAAAATTTGTAATGAGGAACAATATATTTGTACAGTTTCCCAGTATATTACAACAAATTAATTACAAAGACAAAATAGTAATTTTTTCAGGAAGAAAACTCATGGACATAACCTTAAAAATATCAGTGTTTAGAGGCACCTGGATGGTTCAGTCAGTAGAGCATGTGACTTTTGATCTCAGAGTTGTAAATTCAAGTTGGGGGTAGAGATTACTTAAAAATAAAACCTTTAAACAATTAGTATTTATTAAGACTGCAAATTTTGTTAATCGCATACTAGACTATGTGCTATGATTTATATCTTTACTTGCTCAGGCTTTTTTCTTAGAGTATCACTGTCAATTCTTTCCTTCTTCCTGATAATATATTTTTTCTTGAAACCTCTATCATATCAGGTAGTGTATCTAATCTCATCTATTTTTCTTTTTTTCTCTTGGGGAGCTTCCTTCTGGAGCCCTTCATCCCTGGCTACTCGGTAGGTCTGTTGCACATCTGCTGTTTTAGGGCTTTCCTTAACTCCTAGACCTCTCCCTATGAATTATCTCCCAAACTATCCTCTGTGAGGATAGAATCAAGACCTCTGTACATATATACAATATATACAATAGATTAATAGGTTGGTTACAGAATTCTCTTGATTTAAATTTTGCTTGGCATACAGTGGAATTCAGAGATATTTGCTGAATAACTTAGTATGGTCATCCTAATGTTATCGATGCTTTGTACCACAAGGCTTACAGGGTTCGTTTTTTAGTACAAGATCATAAATATTAAGTAACCAAAGATAACTGAAATTACACATACTCTGTGTATATACATAATTTTCTTATGAAGAAACACAAGTATGTTTAATATGAAGAGACACTAATAACACTTAGTAACTGCTCCCTGAATCTGAAACAGAGCTAATGTATGTTTCAGGAAACAGACTAAAGACATATTCTTATATAGCTGTAAAAGCAAATTAACAACAAAAGTCAGGGTGAAAGGGTGGGCGTGCTCCTTTTTCAACTTGAAATACTTAAATAAATATTGGATTTTAGTGAAAATAGGAGTCTTGAAACATGCTCTCAGTGTTCAGATGCCCACCAGATAATTTTCAGCTCTCCAGAAATGTTTATTTCTATTCCATAAAGCATTTAAAAAATAATTTGGATACTTTATTCTTAGAAGTTATCTTACTGAAGTGAAATGACTGTCATCTAGGAGACACTCTGGTGGAAAGGAGCAGTAGTTATTTCAATGTGAATGGTATTAGAGAAGTGGCAACTGATGGAAATATGAGCAGTAGTATATAGGATGAGAGCAGGTTTACCTAGGGAGTCATTCTAGATAAAAGACTTAATGGTGTCCCTACTTATTTTTAAAAATCTTGGTGCCATAACAAAGAGATAGAAGAAAGGGAAATTAAGAAGTCGATTCCATTTACAATTGTACCAGAACCCATAGAATACCTAGGAAAAAAACCTAACCAGGGCAGCCCAGGTGGCTCAGCAGTTTAGCGCCTGCCTTCGGCCCAGAGCCTGATCCTGGAGACCTGGGATGGAGTCCCACATCAGGCTCCCTGCATGGAGCCTGCTTCTCCCTCTCCTCTCTCTCTCTCTCTGTCTCTCTCTCTGTCTCTCATGAATAAATAAATAAAATTAAAGAAAAATTTAAAACCTAACCAAAGAGGCAAAGGATCTGTACTCTGAAAACTATAGAACACTCATGAAAGAAATTGAGGAAGACACAAATAAATGGAAAAATGTTCCATGGTCATGGATTGGGAGAAAAATATTGTTAAAATATCTATGCTCCCTAGAGCAATCTACATATTCAATGCAATCCCTATCAAAATACCATCAACTTTTTTCACAGAGCTGGAGCAGATAATCCTAAAATTTGTATGGAACCAAAAAGACCCCGAATAACCAAAGGAATGTTGAAAAAGAAAAGCAGGGATGCCTGGGGGGCTCACTGGTTAAGCGTCTGCCTTCAGCTCAGGACATGGTCCTGGAGTCCCGAGATCGAGTTTCATATTGAGCTCCCAGCATGGAGCCTGCTTCTCCCTCTGCCTGTGTCTCTGCCTCTCTCTGTCTCTGTCTCTCTCATGAATAAGTGAATAAAATCTTAAAAAAGAAAAGAAAAAAGCTGGTGGCATCACAATTCCGAACTTCAAGCTCTAATACAAAGCTGTAATCATCAAGACAGTATGGTACTGGCACAAAAGTAGACAACACAGACCAATGGAACAGAATAGAGAACCCAGATATGGACCTTCAACTCTATGGTCAATTCATCTTCGACAAAGCAGGAAAGAATATGTAATGAAAAAAGTCTCTTCAACAGATGGTGTTGGGAAAATTGGCAGCCACATGCAAAAGAATGTAACTGGACCATTCTCTTACACCACACACAAAAATTGACTCAAAATGGATGAAAGACCTATATGTATGACAGGAATCCATCAAAATCCTAGAGGAGAACATAGGCAGCAACTTTTGTGACCTCAGCTGCAGCAACTTTTTTGCTGGACATGTCTCCAAAGGCAAGAGAAACAAAGGCAAAAATGAACTATTGTGACCTCATCAATATAAAAAGTTTTTGCACAGCAAAGGAAACAGTCAACAAAGCCAAAAGACAACCAACAGAATGGGAGAAGATATTTGCAAATGTCTTATCAGATAAAGGGCTAATATCTAAAATCTATAAAGAGCTTATCAAACACAACACCCAAAGAACAAAAATCCAATCAAAAAATGGGCAGAAGATATGAACAGACATTTCTCCAAAGAAGATATACAAATAGATAGAAGATATACAAACAGACACATGAAAAGATGCTCAACATCACTCAGTATCAGGGAAATACAAATTGAAACCACAATGAAATACCACCTTAAATGTCAGAAAGGCTAAAATTAACAAGTCAGGAAACCACAGATGTTGGCAAGGATGCAGAGAAATGGGAACCCTCTTACACTGTTGGTAGGAAGGTAAGCTGGTGCAGCTACTCTGGAAAACAGTATAGAAGTTCCTCAAAAAGTGAAAATAGAGGTACCCTGACCCAGCAATTGCACTACTGGGTATTTACCCCAAAGATAGAAATGTAGTGATTCAAAGGGGCACCTGAACCCCAATGTCTATAGCAGCAATGTCCACAGTAGCCAATTATGGAAAGAGCCCAGATGTCCACTGACAGATGGGCAAAGAAGATATAGTATATATACACAATGGGATATTATTTAGCAATCAAAAAATGAAATCTTGCCATTTGCAATGACATGGATGGAACTAGAGGGTATTATGTTAAGCAAAATAAATCAGAGAAAGAAAAGTATTAAATGATCTCACTCATATGTAGAATTTAAGAAACAAAACAGTGGATCATAGGGGGAGGGAGGGAAAAATAGAACAAGAAATCAGGGCAGTAGACAAACCATAAGAGAATCCTAATCATGGGAAACAAACTGAGGGTCGATGGAGGGCTTGGGAATAGGGGGTTGGAGTAAGTCGGTGAGGGGCATTAAGGAAGGCAAGTGATGTAATGAGACTGGGTATTATATAAGACTCATGAATCACTGAACTCTATCTCTGAAACTAATAATACACTGTACGTTAATTAATTGAATTCATTTTTTTTTAAGATTTTATTTATTTATTCATGAGAGACACACAGAGAGAGAGAGGGAGGCAGAGACACAGGCTGAGGGAGAAGCAGCCTCCCCGCAAGGAGCCCGATGGGGACAGGACTCGATCCTGGATCCTGGGATCACACCCTGGGCCAAAGGCAGATGCCTAACTGCTGAGCCACGCAGGCGTCCCAATTAATTGAATTTAAACTAAAAAATTTTGGTGCTATGTAGACAAAATTTACACTCCTGTATGTGGAAAAAATGACTTTTTTTTGCATACATTTTAACATTTTTTTAGAAGTTAAATATGCAAATAGATTTAAGAGACAAATAGTTCTTTATTACATACTGCAAAAAACCCAGTGCCTCTGCCCAGCACCATTCCCTGCTTTCCGTTCCTTACACAGGATGTGTCTCTACAGGTGACACAGGGGTACCATTCTTGCTGTTCTTGATTTCATTGTCTCTTTGTTTCTACTCATCTCCTCCCCTGAGGCCGTCCCCTGTCCCCTGGCTACCCAACACTCTAGAGTGTGGAGTAAGGAAGTGGGGACACCGCATTAACCCTCTGCCCTTCACTCTCTTTCAGACCCTTCCTCTCAGCACCCAAAGGCCTTCTCTTTCTTACATTGTGGGAACTTTCCTTCCATCAAACCTATTTACTCTCTTATTCCTTTAAAAAGCTCTTTTTTGTGGCCTCCTTCTGGGCTTGGCTACTATAAGCCTCTTTTTCCTCAACAAATCTTGATGCCAGGGGCCCCTGGGTGGCCCATTGGTTAAGTGTCCCATTCTTGATTTCAGCTCAGGTCATCATCTCAGGTTCCTAGGTTTGAGCCCAGCAGGGAGTCTGCTTCTCTCCTTCTGCCCTTCCCCCTTCTCTGTCACTCTCTCAAATAAATGAATAAATCTTAAACAACATCAGCAAAGCTTAACTCCTCTAGAAATCATAAGTGCTTAATTTCAGGCTATTGTCTCAATATGGACTTCAAAAACTCTGTTTTGAAACTTACCTGTTTTCAGTGGGGTTCTATCCTTCTAAAGAGGCGATTATTTCCATTGGTTCAATCAGTGGGGATAATGATGGGCTTACCGGAACTACAGATTATCAGGGAGGAAAATCTACTGATTTAATATCCTTCCTCCCCAAACATTACACTGAGACTACTATACTCTATGAATGCATTTTATGGAGTTTCACTACACAGATGGAAAATCAATGTTACCATTAAGTTTGGAAGCAAGTGAAACTCATTCTTGGAATGGATCACTGTTGCTCCTTAATATCCAGTCTCCCCCTCCTTCATGGGCATGGAGAAGACTACCTTTCCCAGTCCCACTGCAGTTTGATGGGACCATGTGAGAGGTTCTAGCCAGTTAGATCTGAGTGGAAGTGAGGGCTGAGGCATTGAATAGCTGCTGCACGATGCCATAGATTTCTTCTTCCCCTTTGAAAGTGGCATCTCATGTTGAGATAATTAGCTGTCTTATATAGGACTTTGTGTGCACAAGAGACAAATGTGTATTTTGTTAGGATACTAAGATTTTGAAATTGTTTATTATCAGAACACAAAGGTATCTTATCCTAATATACCGTCCTTCTTTGGCCACTGGCCTACTGCCTAATTAATGATTATTGCCTAATTAACAACACTGGCGTATGCCAAATTCTTCTCAAATATTTATTTATTTATTTATTCATGAGCGACACAGCAGCAGAGACACAGGCAGAGAGAGAAGCAGGCTCTCTGCAGGGAGCCCGATGAGGGACTCTATCCCAGGACCCCGGGATCACACAGACACTCAACTACTGAGCTACCCAGGCGTCCCTGGCTTATGCCAAATTAATGAGGGTATATTACTGAGAAAGGCGTTGTTACTTTGATAGTAGAAATCTGAATTTTTTTTTAAAGCAGTGAAACTGATTTAAAAAATATTTACTGAGTGCCTACCACATGCCAAGTGCTGGGTACAACAGTATTAAAAAGAAAACACAATTTGCTTACATTCTAGTGGGGAAGTCAGACAAAAATTCAATCAACAACAACAAAAATATTTGCTAGTTCGGATAAATGTTTTGAAGGAAATAAACAATAGCTGAATTAGACATTAACAAAGGGGGAATCTAAATGGTATGATGGAGAGGAGACATTTCAATGTATGTATATGAAGAAAGTGAGGGGGGGAAGTATTGTCATATTTGGAAAGAAAGATCTTAGTGAATTTGAGAACTGAAATAAGACCAATGTGACTGGGCAGTAATAAATGAGGAACAAGTGACAAAATATGAAACTGAAAAGATAATGAAGAAACAGATCACACTATAGTAGGGTTTGGATTTTATTTTAAATTCCATCAGAGGATCACTTTAATCTTCCCTTTACCAATGCCATACAGTTAACCACATCTATGTTCATTCCCCATCTGCCTCAACAAATGATTTATCCCACATCTTTCTGACAGTTAATCCCTCTCTCCTACCCTCCCAGTTATGGTTACCCTTTCTTCTCCTCCTTTCATGTGCTTTGCGCCTTAGGCTCTTCTGATTTTTCATTCTCTCTCCAGTGCATCATTTTTGTCAACCAACCTATAAGATACTCCATCATATTCTGCCTTAAAAATATACCTACTCTGATCCTATTTTTCCTAATTGATAGCTTCTGACCTATTTCTATCTCTCTGTGTTCCTTTATAGTCCCAGGGATTTAAAAATAATTTGTAGGCTGACTGCTGATTCCAAAACAGGACCTCTCTCTGAAGCTCTAATCTCATAAGCCCAATTGTGAATTTATTGACTCCATTTGAATGGCTAGGTACAAACACTCCCCATCACCTGCCCCCATCAGCGGATGATCAGTTTTCCTTGTATTAGTAAATGATTCTACTGACCACTCAGAAATTCAGGCACTGAAGCCAGGAGCCATCTGTGGTCACTCTATTCTCTTCACCTTCCTATACTGATTATCAGTAAATTCTTCGGTTTGTAACTCAAAAAACACATGAATTTAGCTCACTCCTGCTAATGTTAGCTTTCTTGACCTCTTGCCTGGATTTCTGGCATGATCTCATGACTTGCCTCCTTACTTCCACTTTGCCTTTCTTTAATACATTCTCTACTTAGTAGCCAAAGTGGCTATTTTAACTTAGAATTTTTTATTAATAAAAAAACACACAAAAATTTGGTGAAATAAACTTTTATAACAAAAGTAGCATATGCTCTGTAAAAAACTTACATAAAAAAGATAGGCAAAACCCATAAGTAGAGCTGATGGCTGTCAGGGGATGGGCAAAATGGGTGAAGTGAAGTGGGAGAGGTTTCCAGTTATGGAATGAATAAGTCATGGAGACAAAGGGTACAGCACAGGGAATATAGTCAATGGTATTGTAATAGCATTGTATGGTGACATATGGTAGCTACACTTGTGGTGAGCAGAGCATAATTTGCAGACTTGTAAATCACTATGTTGTACACCTGAAACTAATGTAACATGGTGGGTAAGCTACGCTTCAATAAAAAAATTAAAAAATGTAGCAAAATTCAACTATTACAAAAAAAGGTAAAAATAAGAAAATAAAAAAATATATTTCTACTTCCAAAGATTACAACTGCTAACACCTTACAGTATAATTCTAGATTTTTTTGTAGTACAGATACACATATTTTGTATTTGTAATCAAAGTGAGATACTGTAACATACACTATTCTGTGACTCAAGTTAAACATTTTTGCTTGGAATATATCATAGATGATATTATGTACTTCATACTACATCCCATCAAGAGGTACAATATCAGGTTGATACACAGGGTGGCTTTTTTTAAAATGTAAATTCTAGGGGCCCCCTGGGTGGCTCAGTGGGTTAAGCATCTGCTTTGGGATCAGGTCATGACCTCAGGGTCCCTGGACCGAGCCCCGTGAGCGCCCTGTGACGGGCTCCCTGCTCAGCTGGGAGCCTGCTTCTTCCTTTCCCTTTCCCTCCCCCTCTCCCCCTGCTCCTGCTCTCTTTCGCTCATGAATTGTCTCTCTCAAATAAATAAAAATATCTTTGATAAAAAAATATAAATTCTATCATGCCAATATTGCTTAAATTCCATTTATCGCTTCCTTTGCATTTATTCTGTAATACAAATTCTTTAACTAGGCCTCTAAAGCTGCGATTGATGGATGCCTGCTTACCCCTCCGATTTTTATTTCATTCCATTCCCCATAGGGTCTTTACATTTTTGCCACGGTTTGCTCCAAGTCCCAGAACAAGGGCGGTGCCTGCGCCCTGGGGCCCTTGCACTTGCGCTCACTCGGCCTGGGAGGCCACTCTCCCCTGGCCTCGCCACTCTCCCCTTCTAATGCCAAGCACCTGTCACACCGCAGGTCGTACGTGAACCTTCCCAGAGACGCCTTCTCTAATCCTCTTGTTTAAATCAGGGTCTCCCACGGGACCCTACCATCGCACATCCCAAGCACCCCGCGTTGCGGACCATGCCTTGTCCACCTTACCTCCTGCGCCCTGACCTGACCGTGAGCTGCACAGTGGCAGGACACTGGCTCAGCCGACTCACTGCGCGCTCAGTCTCTGCGCTTAGCGGTCCCTTCAGTGAACTGCCATAGGTCACAATAACCCTGAGACTGCAAGGTGGCAGCACCTACTTCAGAGCTGTGCGAGGGGAGGAACAGCGACTTGTGCGCCAAAGCGCTCGGACGGGCCCAGCACCCGCGGGAGGAGCCGGCTCCTCGCCGCGCGGCCCACGCCGGGCGGGGCCCAGACGACGCTGCGGGGCCGGCTGCCTCACGTGACCGCGGCGACGCGCCGACTGCGCCTGCGTGGGGGCTCCCGGAAGTGGCCGGACCCAAAGCCCCGGCGGAGATCCCGTCCGTCGGCTAGTTGGTCCGCCCGCCCGCCCGCCTCTCGTCACCGCCCCGCGGTCTCTGCGGCCCGAACAGCGGCCGAGGTGCTCGCCATGGCGACGTTCATCTCGGTACAGTTGAAGAAGACTTCGGAGGTGGACCTGGCCAAGCCGCTGGTGAAGTTCATCCAGCAGACGTACCCGAGCGGCGGCGAGGAGCAGGCCCAGTACTGCCGCGCGGCGGAGGAGCTCAGCAAGCTGCGCCGGGCCGCGCTCGGACGCCCGCTGGACAAGCACGAGGGCGCGCTCGAGACGCTCCTGAGGTGGGTGGGCCTCGGGCCGGCGGCGGGAAGGTGCGCCGGGCCGGGCCGGGCCGGGCCGGCTGCCCCGCGGCTTCCTGCGCCTGCCCGGGGCCTCCCTCGCCCTCGCCCTCGCCCTCGCCCCCGCGGCGGGAGCGGGAGCCGGAGCCGGGCCGCCCCGCCCCGCCCCGCCCGGCCGGCCGGCGTAGGTGTGGTCCGCATTCCTTCCCGGTGAGCGGGAGCGCCGGCGGGCCCTGCTCCCCTCTTCCCGCTCCGCGGCTCCCCGGGCCGCTCCCCTGCCGGCCCCGCACGCCCCAGCGCCGCAGCCCCTGGTCGGCTGGGGCTCGGCCACCGTCCACCTGGGACGCACGGTCGGCCCCGACTGCACTCTCTTGCCACATCTTCCTCGAAGGAATTCTCACTTTTTGGGGTCTTCGGGACTCCACCCTGCCCCCACTTTTGCATCACCGCGAAAACTTGCTTGGCCAGGTTGAGCTTTCGTAATAATAGTCGTTGCTTGAAGGAGTGGGATTTGGGGCCCTGGAACGAACGTCTAGTACTTACTACATTTCCTTTAATTTGGGATGAGCGGTCTTAGATTCATCATGATCGAATGACGGAAGATCACAAAGGTTAGGAGCTACAATTATTTGAAATTAGGCTTCAGTGACAGAGTGTTCAAGATCGGCTGTTTAAAATCAGTTTGCTCACAAGCAGGTATGCACATGGAGTGGATTTGTTACCTGAACAAAAACAGACGCCTACGAACTGCTGTATTTTACGAGGGTTCCGTTTGTGGTACTTTTAGGATAGGACGACGACATTCTTAGAGTACTTTTTTTTTTGTAAAAAACTTCCTTTTGCCTACTTGGTAGTGTGTCTCATTTCCTATGTGGAACATGTTCTGCTTGTTTCACAGGGAAACAGCTGTATTAGGATGCAAAGAGAAGCCCAACTAGTTTGTTCTCGTGTCTGAAAACTCTAGGAATATTGCTTCTTTAGCTTTAAACATCACTGGAGATCATCTTGCATCCCTGATGATTCCCTAAGTATAGGTGAGCTTTGTCCCTGTTTTGGAGACATGCTCCCTCGCAGCTCTACTGTAATTACAGTGGTCTAGAGTACTCAGGATCTTAAATAGGACAGTGCTTTTCTCATCTCTGGCAAAAGTCCATGGGAGGGGACGCCTGGGTGGCTCAGCGGTTGAGTATCTGCCTTCTGTTCAGGTCCTGATCGCGGGGTCCTGGGATGAGTCCCGCATCGGGCTCGCTGCATGGAGCCTGCTTCTCCCTTTGCCTATGTCTCTGCCTCTCTCTGTCTCTCATGAATGAATAAATGAAATCTTAAAAGTCCGTGGGAGGTCTCTGATTGGATTGGCTTGTGCCCATTTATGATAATGGGAAATAGGGGAAATAGGCTAATTTAATTGCTCTTGCCTGAGTCACGTTGCTGGTTTAATTTTTCCATCCCACATGGATCAGAGCGGTATTAATGTGGATTGGGAAAGGGCTGGTTCCCCAAAAGGAGTATATTGACTAGACTGCTCAGAGAGATTGTGACCCTTTGGTGTCATTTTTAAAGATATGACTGTTGGTGGCAAAAATCATTAGTTTGGTACTTAGTTTGAACACTTTGTTAAGGTAACCTAGGAATTCTTAGCCGTTTTTTAGAACTAACATACTTTTAAGAAAATCTCCAAAGTGATTTTTATGTAGACAAAATAGTATTCAATGAGAATTTTCTACCAGTAGTATTAAAAAGCATGACGGCGCTATGACATTGTGATAACAGTCTTGTTAAGTAGATTAAATTTGGCCCTAACTCTTAAGGAGCTTGGAGTTTTCAGAGACAATTGGTGCACAATTTTAAGGCTGAAAGAAAAGAAGGGATGGCGGTTTCAATAGGATTTTGCTGTGAACCTTAAAATCTTCACTCATTTGTTCAATCCTTATTCTTTTCTCAGGCATAAATGTGAAAACTATTCCTAGGTACTAGGGCTGTTGTGGAGATAGTGTCTTTGAAACCATGTGTCATCAGTCACCTCTGTATTATCCTTTTCTAGCCCATTCATTTAACAACTATGTATTTTTTTCATTTCTTGCCCTTCTAGTGTGTTAGGATAAGCTAATAGATAGGCTACATTCTGTTAAATTTTAACACGGAAGTGTGTATAAAATTTCCTTGAGCATGTATGCTATAAAAATGAAACAGTTGTGAGACGGTCAAGCAAGAAGAATATCTTTATTTTTTGAAATTTTGTTATTTTTATTTTTAAAAAATTTTATTAATTGAGAGAGAGAATGAAACCTTGAGAGAGCATGAGCAAGGGGAGAGGGGTAGAGAGAGAGAGGGAAGCAGACTCCTCGAGGAGCAGGGACCCTGATGCAGGACTTGATTCCAGGACCCTGGGATCATGACCTGAGCTGAAGGCAGATGCTTAACCCAGTGAGCTTCCTAGGCACCCTCACATTTTATTTTATTTTTTAATATTTTATTTGTTTATTCATAGACACAGAGAGGCAGAGACATAGGCAGAGGGAGAAGCAGGCTCCATGTAGGGAGCCCGATGTGGGACTCGATCCCAGGACTCCAGGATCACGCCCTGGGCTGAAGGCAGACACTCAACCGCTGAGCCACCCAGGCGTCTTTAGAATTTATTTTTTTTTTAAAGTAGGCTCCACACCCAGCGTGGAGTTCAAACTCATGACCCTGAGATCAAGAGTTGCATACTTGCCAGCCAGGTGTCTCTGGAATCTCTAACTTTATTTTTATTTTTATTTTTTTATTTTTTGAATCTCTAACTTTAATAATTATGTTTCGGCAATTGTGTAAACTGAATGTTAATTTACATTTTTTGAACTTGGTGAACTTATTTTATTTTTTAAAAAAATTATTTATTTATTAGAGCACATGTGCATGCAAGCTGGTAAAAGGGCAGAGGGATAGGGAGAGGGAGAAAATGTTAGCAGACTTCCTATTGAACCAGCTGAGCATGGAGCCCAGAGCAGTGCTCATCCCATGACTCTGAGATCATGACCTGAGCTGAAATCAAGAGTTGGATGCTTAATTGACTGAACCACCTAGGTGCTCCTAATTTAATGAGCTTTTAATAAAATTTTTGAATCAGAAGGTTGGAGCTAATTTCTGAAGAATAGAAGCTAGCTTGATAAGTCCTGGTACCCAGCACAATATAGAGGTCCTGTGATGGACTTGTCTTTTTATTGTTACTAACTCATAGAGATCTATTAAGATTTCCTAAAAAAAAAAAAAAAAAAAAAAAAGATTTCCTAAAATATCCATTTGTACTTGTAAGTATGATATTGAGAATGGACATTATCTTTTACAAAGTTTATTTAACTAAAAATTGATTAGAAGAACCTTGGTAAACTTTAGGGTGATCAGAGGGAAACCATGTCTTTTTTTTTTTTGGGAAGGAAACTTCAGGTATCAGTGCCTGTGTCTTTTGTGGCAGTTAGGTTTTTTTTTTCAGAAAGCTTCCAGTCTTCTATGAAAAAGCCTGGTTGTCAGCTTTCTGAAATTTGATCCAGGGGAATGGAGGTTGGGGATTTTAGCAATCATATATGCAGTCTTATACCACCTAGTTTAGTGTGATACTTGTATTAGGGTTGGATTTAGCTGCAAGTACTAGATCTTAAATTATCAGTGAGTTAAATAACGATTGTATTCTTGTGTAGAAAGCTGGCGGTAATTCTGGTTGTCGGGATGGTATAGTGGTTCTGTGAAGTTCATCAGGCTTGAGTGTCTTCCAGCTATCTGTTCTGTAAACCGAGAGTCGTTTTCAAGGGCCAGATAGTAGTCATACCCAAGTTTCAGATAGTAGGAAAGAAGAAGGGAGAAAGGAGGCAAAAGGCTCAGTTTCTGGAATATTTCCTGGAAACTGCCTCCAACACCCCACTCATATGTTATTGGCTGTTCATATATGTCCACATCTCCTAGGAGGATAGAAAAAGGAATTTTTATTAAGGGCAGTCATATACCCACTGAAATCTGGGGTTCTTTACTGAGGGAGGAGAGAGAATGATGCAGGCAGTTAGCACTCCAACCATAGCCTCTCTGTCTGTTTCTCCCCACCTTAGCTGTGCTAGATATCCCTAACATTTTCCTCAGAGGAGTGGAGCTGGGAGACTAAAGGTGTCTTTCAAAGATTTTCAAGCATACCTTCTCTTCCCAGACTCATGCTAGATTCTTTCCTTGAGTATCTCATGTTTCTTAATTTCTGGCTCCTCTGGCATGATTTGGTTTATATTTTGTTAGCTCCCTCCCCTCTAGGCAGTCAGATTTTCTGCTTTCTCTCTCTGCTTCATTCATCCACTTCTCACCTTTTAGAAAATTTCCTGAAACCTCTTGTATACTATTGTGCTGTTTCCCATTGTCTCTCCTCGTGCATTTACATTTTTTAAATATTTTATTCCTTTTTTAAACGGAATTTTGGGAGGAAACCGAGAAGGATGTTTATTCAGATCTGTGGTTAACTGGAAGACAGTTAACAGGCTCTCCGCAGTGGTTTTATCAACTTGCATTCCCATCAGCAGGAATATGTGAATTTTTTATTCCTCCACATTTTTGCTGATACTTGCTAGTTAATAATTTAAATTATTGCTTTTTGTGAAATGATGGGTGAGAGATGGTATCTTGTATTCGCTACATTGCCCAGATTTCTCTGAGGTAGAACATCTTATATTTACTGGTCACTTAGTTTCTTTTAATGTGAATGGTCTGTTCTTTTTCTTTGTGCATTTTCTGGGTTGCTTGTTTTTTTTTCCTTACTGATTTTTAGGAGCTTTTACATTTTCTGGTTATTTATCCTTTTTTTTTTTTTTTTTTTTTTAAGATTTTACTTATTCATGAGACCCAGAGAGAGAGAGGGGGGGCGGGGGGCAGAGACACAGGCAGAGGGAGAAGCAGGCTCCATGCAGGGAGCCTGATGTGGGACTCTATCCTTGGTCTCCAGGATCACGCCCTGAGCTGAAGGTGGCGCTAAACCACTGGACCACCAGGCTGCCCTCTGGTTGTTTATCCTTTTCCCATCATGTGTATTGTAAATATCCATATTTAAGTCTTGTTTCTTAATTGTTTTTATGATGTTTGTCATACAGAAATGCTTGCGAAATGTTTTATTTTTATAATCAGTAGATGTAATTTTTTCTTATTCCTAATGTGCATGTGTTACATGTGATTTTCCCCATTGGTCAAATTTGCTAAGGGCTTGGGCCCTACCTTTTTTTTTTTTTTTTTAAAACAAAACAAAACAAATCGAGGGGCATCTGGGTGGCTCAGTTGGTTAACTGTCTGACTTCGATTTAGATCATGATCTCAGGGTCCTGGGATGGAGCCTAGAGTCCAGCTCCCTGCTCCATGGGGACCCTGCTTGTCCCTCTGCCCCTCCCCTGGCTTGTCTTTCCTCCCTCTCTCTCAAATAAATAAATACAAACCTTAACCTAGTGTATGTTTTTTTGGTTTGTTTTCTGCGTTTGTTACTCATTTTTCTTTTTCCCCTTTCTTTTTGTATTGAATGATTATCTTTTCATCTTTTGTTTTTCTAATACCTTTTTTTTAAGGACTATATGCTTTTTCTCAGTCTTTTGGTTACATCCATGGGTTTTGATATTAGTATTTTCATTGACTTTTTAAAAAATTTTTATTTATTTATGATAGTCTCACACAGAGAGAGAGAGAGAGAGAGAGAGAGAGAGGCAGAGACATAGGCAGAGGGAGAAGCAGCTCCATGCACCGGGAGCCCGACGTGGGATTCGATCCCAGGTCTCCAGGATCGCACCCTGGGCCAAAGGCAGGCGCCAAACTTCTGTGCCATCCAGGGATCCCTTCATTGACATTTTTTTTAAGAGTTTGTAGTTTTTGTTTTCCTTAACTCAAGAGTCATTTATGTAGGTTTTGTAAAAATTCTAAATTTGTTATTCTCTTGTGGGTTAATATTTAGTTTGTTGTGTTATAGTAATATTTTCATTTGTGATAAGTAAAGGTGATGGAACTAGTTTCATAATTTCTGAATTCTTTTTTCAAGCACTAGTGTTTTATAGATCAGGAAAGAAAATATTGCTTTTCCATTCTACTTCACAACTGTTGCTTACATTCTGATTGTTAGTTTGGGGAGGAATATATTAAGATAATTTTTAGTGCTAATGACATTACTAGAAGTTTGTTATTCAAACTGTTTGGAGGAAATTAAGATATGTAATAGTTGGCCCTTCATCTCAAAAAGTATCTGTACTTGGCTGACCTTGATTTGGCTCAGTAATTTTATTTCATAGATGAATAAATATGGTTTCTTTCTTTCTTTTTTTAAAAGATTTTATTAATTCGAGAGAGAGAATGAGTTTGTCTGCATGGTTGAGCTTGTACAGAAGCTTGTGTGAGCTAGGAGAGGGGCAGAAGGGGAGGGAGAAGGGAACAGAGAGAATCTCAAAACAGACACTCACTGAGCGTGGAGCCCAGCTAGAGGCTTAGTCTCATGATACTGAGATGGTGACCTGAGCCGAAACTATGAGTTGGAAGCTTAACCGAATGAGCCATCCAGTCTCCCCTGAATAGACATGATTTAAAGGAAGATTAAAAAAATCTGATTAGTTTTTCTGTGTTCTGACTTCTAATATTTGTTAAATAAAAAAGCTTCTTAGGACTGTCTTTATTCTGTGCAACCTTAAAGGAGAATCTTTTGCACACAGGAGATTTACGGCCATACAGTTGACTTTGTGGCAGAATTAGACAAATATCCTGACCTCTTGACTCCCTGACTAGTTATTTCTACTGTGCTGCAAAATGCTTTATTAATGATTCTTCATGTGATAAATTAGGTGACGAAAGATGTGTGAAAATGAGGTTCCAGAAGGATCTATTAGCTCTAATACGTGGTCCAGCTCTTTGTATTCTCTTGTTCTCTCGGTAGTCAGTGGCGACTAGAGCTGTATAGGTTGCAGTATCGCTTTGGCCGGTGTGGATTGATTGATTGTTCTCAGTCTTCATGTGTTCCCCTTAAACTTCAAAACTAGAATTTCTTTCCTTTTTTTTTTTTTTTAAAGATTATTTATTTATTTATTTTAGAGAGCAAGAGTGTGTGTGATTGAACCTGTGCACACACACAAGTCAGGAGAGGGGCAGAGGGAGAGACTTTTCAAGCAGACTCTCAGCAGAGAGCCTAACATGGGCTTGATCCTGTCACCCATGAGAATATGACTTGAGCTGAAACTAAGAGTTGAAGGCTCAACTGACTGAGCCACCCGGGTGCCCCTAAAACTAGAATTTCTAATGGAAGTTTGTTCTATACCTGCCCTTTGTATGTTCAAAAGGATGAATTCATTTCCTAGGTTTTTTTTTCCCCTGTGAGCTTTTAAAAATTGAGCTATGGGTATTTGCTCTAAGGTGACTGAAGTTTATAAAGTTATTGGAGAACGTGTAAAGGTACTTCTGAATAGTTGCAAATTAATAATCTATAGCTATCATTATGTCACATATACTATACATCAACACTATTTTAAGTACTTAGCATGTATTGTATAATCTTTTGCCACATGCTTAAATTCACTGATCTATTACCTCACATTAGGAAGGGTTTGGAGAGGTTATTCAAAACTTGCACATAGTCAAAACAGCTCTGAGTTGGTGGAGTTGGGATTCAAACTCAGGGTCATCTGACTTGCAAGCCCAAGCAAGTTTAGGGTTTTATATTGATAAAAAAAATTACTTCTAAAATATTAAAGGTATGTTTGGGTTCTTTGTAGCATTTTTTTCCCATAACACCCTTTCCTTTCCTTTCCTTTCCTTTCCTTTCCTTTCCTTTCCTTTCCTTTCCTTTCCTTTCCTTTTCTTTCTTCCCTTTTCATTTCTTAGATTTTTACTAATTTATTCAAGAGAGACACAGAGAAAGAGAGAGGCAGAGAAAGAGAGAGGCAGAGACACAGGCACAGGCAGAGAGAGAAGCAGGCTCCATGCAGGGAGCCCAACGTGGGACTCCATCCAGGGTCTCCAGGATCACGCCCTGGGCTGAAGGCGGCGCTAAACCACTGAGCCACTGGGACTGCCTTCTTTTCTTTTTTCTTTTCTCTTCTTTTCTTTTCTTTTCTTTTCTTTTCTTTTCTTTTCTTTTCTTTTCTTTTCTTCTCTTCTCTTCTCTTCTCTTCTCTTCTCTTCTCTTCTCTTCTCTTTTCTTTTTTCTTTTCTTTTCTTCTTTCTTTTCTTCCTTCTCTTTCTCTTTCCTTCTCTTTTCTTCTCTTTTCTCTTTTCTTTCTTTTCTTTTCTCTTTTCTTTTCTTCTTTTCTTTTCTCTTTTCTCTTTTCTCTTTTCTCTTTTCTCTTTTCTCTTTTCTTTCTTCTCTGGTATAGGACCCTGGTTTGCTTTCTTCCTACTTTATTAGAGGTATAGCCTGAGCTAGAATCTGCTGATCTAGTAAATCATATTTAAATGATAGAGAGGCGGGTAGATTCTTTTATTTCTGTTCTTGTTACCTCTCTTGGAATTTTGAGACCTGAGATCAAGTTTGAATTACAAGGGGTGGTATGATGGAATTTTTTTAAGGAGTAGTTCATTGTATTTAGTGCTACTGTAGGAATAGCATTTTGCCTGTGGTAACTGCAGTTATCAATGGCTGCTTTCTTTGAAAAGCATTAGTTGGTCTCTCTTGGAGTTTACTCCATGTGAGTCAGATATTGTTGGTTTCGAATGACTGCTGTCCCATAGTACTTTATTTTATAATTTTTTATATACATTTTATAATAAGTTTTATATAAATTTTATAATTTTTGAGGATTCCATATAACTTCTGGTCACTCAAGTATAGGCTGTAAATGCACTGTTTCCCTACACAACTTAAGTTTTGAGAGTTGACCCCCAAAACTTTGAATAGAGTAGTTAAAAAAATTTTTGGACATTCTGTTGCCTTTCTTTTTTTCCTGATCCATTTGCAGAGAAAGTAGCTTCTTGCTTACCCTTTAGAACAGAAGTCAGCAAACTAAGGCCTGCCCAGCTGCCTATTTTTGTATTGTCCACAGCCACTTCTCTAGTGGACTAGGGCTGTGAGCCTTGGGGACCTTGCTGGAGTGTTCCCTTCTGTCGGATCTCCTTTATTCCCAGCGCCTTCCTCCCTAGCCGCTGGTCACATCTCACTGCTGCCCAGGGTTTGCTTTGGTGCCACCTACACTTGGCAGTGAATGTAGAATCTCAGACTGGGAATTGGTGACTCAGCAAATTGCCTTGTCTCCAGCCGCTGAGCCAGCTGCCCAAGTTGAGATGATGGCTCTCTGGGAGAAGATAAGGGTGTGCTGGAATTTGGGTGTCACTAGGGCCAAGAGTGAAGCTGACAGTATTGGGACCCTCTTTACCAGACTGGATACTCTTCCTTTGGAAATGGCTCCAGCTAATGACAGTTGGACCTACTGTGCCCCCTGTCTAAGATGGCCTAACTTAGATAAAGGAGCTATAGGTCAGGCAGGACTTTTCTTTGTTGTTGTTTTATAAGGACCTACACATTATCCTTGGTTTTGCCTTTTGCTTGGCAAAGCCTGCAATAGCCCTTACAAAAGTTTGTAAATCCCCACCCTATAGCCATATGGGCCTTCTTACTGTGCCATGCATACCCTCAGGCACACCGTTGCCTTCTAATGCCTCAGGCCCTTGGTACTTGCTATTCTGTCCTGGGCATTTTCTTTAGTAGCTCCTGTCCATTCTCAAAACAGAATTTTGAGTTTTACTTTTCAGAGATAAGGAAAAAAGTTACTTTTTAAAAACTTTGCATTTTACTGATTTATTTGTTTGAGGCTTGCAATAAAATGGTGAGCAAAGAGACCCAGTCTCTGCTCTCAGGGAGCTTAGAATCCTTTGAGAGAAAAGACATTTAACATAATTTTACAAGTAAATATATTACAAACTGTGATAAATTCTATGAAGGCAGAGTTCAGAGGCTTAAGAGATTATAAAGGGAGAGGGGAACTAATTTAAAACAGGAGTTAGAGTGACTGCCCTTATACCTTTTTCTATATATTTTTAAAGATTTCATCGTATTTACTAAAGATTCTATTTATTTATGAGAGAGTGTGGGCAGACACACATGAGTGGGGGAAGGGGCAGGGGGAAGGAATCTTTTAGGCAGGCTTCATGCTGAGCAGGGAGCCTGATGCAAGGCTTGATCCCAAGACCCATGAGATCATGACCTGAGCCAAAACGAAGAGATGGAAGCTTAACCCACTGAGCTACCCAGGCACCCTGCCCTTATAACTTCTGCCATCACTGTAGAACACCCTGGTCCATGCTACCATCATCTTTTTTTTTTTTTTTTTTTAAGATTTTATTTATTTATTTGCTAGAGAGTGTACAAGCAGGGGGGAGGAGCAGAGGGAGAAACAGACTCCCCACTGAGCAGGGAGCCTGATGTGGGGCTCTGACACAGGGCTTGATCTTAGGAACCTGAGGTCATGATCTGGGCCGAAGTCAGACGCCCAACCAATTGAGTCACCCAGGCACCCCGCTACCATCATCTCTTGACTGGATTACAGTAATAGCTTCCTGACTGATCTCTCTTCTGCTCTTGCACAATTGCACATCAGTTTTGCACACAGCAGCCATGGATGATGACTCTGCGAAAACAGGTTAGCTCATGTTATTCTTTTGTCCAAACTCTCTGATGGTTCCTCTTCTTAGTGTATACAGTAGAAGCCAAAGTCTTAGAGTTGTACCCAAGACCTCATTACTACTTTGATTCCATCTCTTACTGTTTTCTCCTGCACTTGTTCTATGACCTTATTGGCCTGCTTGCCATGGCAGGATATTTTCAGTGATACTCCTGTCCCAGCTTCTTGGCACTTGATCTTCCATTGACTGGTAATGCTTTTATCTCACTTATCTACTTGCCTCATCACATCACCTCCTTCATGCTTTCTCTGTTATTTATGATGTTTTAGATTTTTACAAGTAACCACATATAGTGATTCAAGACCCCAGTCTCTTTTTTTCTTTTTTTTTTTGTGTGATTTTATTTATTAATGAGAGAGGCAGAGGAAGAGGCAGGCTCCCTGTGAGGAGCCCGATGAGGGACTCAATCTTGGGAGCTCAGGATCACGCCTTGAACCTAGGGCAGACACTCAACCACTGAGCCACCCAGGTATCCCAAGACCCCGGTTTTCTCATATTATCCCCTATAACACCTTGTCCTTCTTCCTTTTTTTTTCTCTATAATCTATTTTTACTTTTTTTTTTTTTAGATTTTATTTATTGGAGAGTGAGAGTGTGCACATGAGCAGGAGGAGGGGCAGAGTGAGAAGGAGAAGCAGACTCCTTGTTGAGCAGGGAGCCCCACATGGGACTTCATCCCAGGACCCTGGGATCATGACCTGAGCCTAAGGCAGACAGTTAACTGAGCCACAGAGGCCTCTATACTATATTTTTACTTATCTATATTGTCTATCTCTCTAAAAGTAAGCTTTACAAGGGCTCAAAATTGTAAATACTTAACTGCTGAATTTCTATGTCCTAGAGCTGTGTTTGGTGCATTGTCAATTCTTAGTCTATATTTGTAGAAAGGGCAAGTGAATGAATGAATGAGGGAGGACTTTTTTTTTTTTGTTTCAAAGATTTACTCATTCAAGGGAGCTTGAATGTGAGCTGGTGGGGAGGGGCGGATGGAAAGAATCTCATGCAAAGAGAAAAACTTCTAGAGAAAAAAAGTTTTCAGAGAAAAAAATAGGTGAAGGCCCTAAGCCAGTAGTGAGCATAGATAGACTAATGACTAGAATGTGTAGTGAATATTCTCAGATGAGGCCGAATAGTTGGGTAATGGCTAGATAATTCCAGACTCTGTCAAAAATTTTGTATGTAATTTGAAGAATAATAGGAATCCATTAAAGAGTTTAAGTATTTAATATTTCAGTGTTCATTTTTTCCCAGAGTTCATTTTTTTAAGTAGAAGAATACTCTCCTACATAATCATAGTACAACTTTCAAAATCAGGAAGTTAACATTGAATTGCCATTTAATCCATAAAACACATCCAGATTTTGCCAGTTCCCCCGATAATGTTGTTTATACGTGTGGGATCTAATCCAGGATCCTGCATTGCATTTAATTGGCTCTTTAGTGTCCTTCAGTCTGGAACAGTTTTGTTTTTCCTTGTTTTTCACAACCTTGACATTTTTAAAGTGTACAGGCTACTTTGTAGACTGTCCCTCAGTTAGGGTTTGTCTTATATTTTCTTGTCATTTATGCATTTTTGGACAGTAGTACCACCAAAATGCAGCTCTTGTGTTTTCTTTTTGTTTTTTTGTTTTGGTGTCTTTCAGGAAGAACTTGATTTTGATTTGTCCTGTGCTGCTAATGTTTAACTTTATCACTTGGTCAAGATGATATCTGTCAGTTTTGACCTTACAGTTTTTTTTTTTTTTTAAGATTTTATTTATTTATTCAGAGAGAGGAGGGAGAGAGAGAGGCAGAGACACAGGCAGAGGGAGAAGCAGGCTCCATGCAGGGAGCCGACCGTGGGACTTGATCCTGGGTCTCTAGGATCACATCCGGGCTGCAGGCAGTGCTAAACTGCTGCGCCACCTCGGCTAGCCATTGACCTTACAGTTAATAAGTATGTTGGTAATTAGTATTTCATGGGGAGATATTTTGAGTCTTTGTAATACCCTATTTCCATCAAACTTTTTTGCTTTAGCAGCCAGTGATGTATCTTACCTAAAACAGATACTATACTCTGAAAGGTGCCAACTGGCGATTTTTCTAACTCTGTTATATCTTCTCTTGTTACTAGGTGGCATTGAACAGTAGGTTAGCACTTTGCTGTTCACATATTTATTTGTTTTATTTGCTTCAGATTGGTATTCTTATTTTCCTCGGGTTATGATTTGTTGTTTATTTAATTTTTTCTGGATTTGGCTAGCAGGGGCCTCTTAAAGCTAGTTCTTGTGTCTTTGACATGTTCTTATTTTTTTAGTGCTTCCTTAACTCTGACACATAGCAAGATGCTTTAGGCTTGAATCTTGAATTTTCTTGGTCTCAGGAATAGAATCTGCCATTTTTTTAAAGGAGTGTTGGCTCCAAAAGCAGAATATTACTCATCTGGGCTCTAGGTGTGCTTATTGCTGCTGAGATATAACAGGGCTTCGAGACCCTTTCAGTATATACATTTAGGAAATACACTCACATACACATTTATACCTGTTTTTGTATTTCTTCACTATATTAAAAAATAAGTTCACACTGATATCTCCAATTCTAAGCAGAAGGGACAGAATTTATTCTAGCCATCTCTCTTCCCATGTTTGTAACTCCTTTCTCGTATAGTTAGAAACTTAGCTTACATTATCTTCAGTGTATTTACTTAATTGCTTAATTAAGTGTTTTCTGTTTGTAACCAAACTCATGGCCATGTCAGCCAAAAACTTAGTCTCAGATGTGCTGCCCCTCCCCCTGAAAAATTTGCCTCAACATAATAAAGGAAGAAGGAAAGATTACAGGCCAGTTAGAAGGCTTGTCCTTGGTTACTTGCAATCCCCCTTTGCTAGCTCAAAGGTCATCCTGATGAGAGAGAAGACTCCTTCATGTTTGATGATTATTCTGGCTGCTGTGTGGAGAACAGATTGAAAAGAATGAGAAGGAGCTCGTGGGTGGCTCAGTCAGTAAAATGTCTGCCTTCAGCTCAGGTCATGATCCCAGGGTTCTGGAATCGAGTTCTGCTTTGGGTTCCTAGCTCAGTGGGGAGTCTGCTTCTCCCTCAGCCTCTGCCCTGCTTCCCTCCACTTGTGCATGCCCTTTCTCTCTCTCTCTCAAATAAATAAAATCTTAAAACAAAAAATGAGAAAGGACTCAAACAGACAAGGGAGGTTGGCTAGGAGACGTTTTGATTTAGTCTAATTCAAACGAGGATAGAAGGTTTTTTTTTTTTAAGATTTTATTTATTCATTTGAGAGAGAGAGAAGCACGCATGGGGGGGTGATGGGAGGGGTAGGGAGGAGCAGAGGCAGCAGGAGAAGTGACTTCCCACTGAGCAGAGAACCTGAAGCAGGGCTTGATTCTAAGACCTTGGCATCATGACCTGAGGGAAGGCAGAGGGCCAACCAACTGAGTCACCCAGGTGCCCCCAAAGGTTTTTTTTTTAATCCAGTATAGTTAACATACAGTGTTAGTTTCAAGTATACAATATAGTGATTCAGCATTTCTGTACATTACTAAGTGCTCATCAAGATAAGTATATTCTTCCTTTTTTTTTTTTTTTTAAAGATTTTATTCATTCATGAGAGACACAGAGAGAGAGAGAGAGAGGCAGAGACATAGGCAGAGGGAGAAGCGGCTCCATGTAAGGAGCCTCATATGGGACTTGATCACGGACTCCTTGATCACTCCATATGCCAAAGGCAGGGGCTCAACCACTGAGCCACCCAGGCATCCCAAGAAGTATATTCTTAATGGGGAAGAACTTAGAGCTTTTCTTTCACCTATGGTCAGGAACGTGACAAGGATGGCCACTCTGACCACTTTTATTCAACACAGTACTAGAAGTCCTAGCCACAGCAGTCAACAACAACAAGATATAAAAGGCATTCCATCCCGTACACAAAAATCCCATTTATAATTGCATCAAAAATAATATGATATCTAGGAATAAACCTAAAGAGAAAAGAGATGAAGATCTGTACTCTGAATACTGATGAAAGAAATTGAAGACGACACAAAGAAATGGGAAAAAGTTCCACATTCATGGATTGGAAGAACAAGTATTGTTAAAAATATCTATACTGGGACGCCTTGGTGGCTCAGTGATTGAGCGTCTGCCTTTGGTTCAGGACGTGGTACTGGAGTCCCAGGATCGAGTCCTATACTGGGTTCCCTGCATGGAGCCTACTCCTCCCTCTGCCTATGTCTCTGCGTATCTCTCATGAATTAAAAAAAAAAAAATCTATATTACCCAAAGCAATCTACACATTTATTGTAGTTCTTACCAAAAATATCAACAGCATTTTTCACAGAACTAGAACAAACCTATAGTTTGTATGGAACCACAAAAGACCCAGAATAGCCAAAGCAATCTTGAAAAAGAAAAACTAAGGTGCCTGGGTAGCTCAGTTGGTTAAACATCTGCCTTCGGCTCAGGTTGTGATCTGGGAGTCCTGGGATTGAGCCCTGGGTAAGGCTGTCTGCTCCCTTAGCAGCAGAGAGTCTACTTCTCTTTCTCAGTCTGCCCCTTCCCCTGTTTGTGTGTGCTCGCTCGCTCTCTTTCTCTCTCTCTCAAATAAACATGAAATCTTATGCTAGAGGCATCATAATTCTGGACTTCATGTTATATTACAAAGCTGTAATAATCCAAACAGTCTGGTACTGGCACAGAATAGATACATAGATCAATTGAACAGAATAGAAAACCCAGAAATGAACCCACAATTATGTGGTCAGTTAATCTTCGACAAAGTAGGAGAGAATATCAGTTGGTAAAAAGTCTCTTCAGCAATTGATGTTGGGGAAACTACCACTTTCTTTCTTAAACCATACACAAAAATAAATTCAAAATGGATTAAAGGGGAGATGCCTGGGTGGCCCAGTTGGTTGAGCATCCGACTCTTGGTTTCACCTTGGGTGGTGATCTTGGGGTCATGAGATTGAGCCCTGCATTGGGCTCTGCATTCAGCTTAGAATCTGTTTGGGATTCTTTCTCTCTATCCTTGCTCCTCCCCTCCGCATTCTCTCTCTCTCAAATTGGTAAATCTTTTTTTTTTTTTTAATGTATTTTTATGTTTGAGAGAGTGAGTGCACATGAGAGAGAGCACAAGTGGTAGAGGGACAAGCAAACTCTTTGCTGAGCCAGGGAGTCTGATCAGGGACTCTATTTCAGGACCCGGGATCATGACCTGAGCCAAAGGCAAATGCTCAACTGACTGAGCCACTCAGGCGCCCTGGGTAAAGAAATCTTAAAAAAAAAAAAAAAAAAAAAAAGGACCTAAATGTGGGCCTGAAACCATAAAAATCCTAGAAGAGAACATAGGCTAACTTCTCTGACAGTGGTAGCAATTTTTTTCTAGATGTCTTCTGAGGCAAGAGAAGCAAAAGTAAAATTAATCATTAGGACTACATAAAAATAAAAAGGTTTTGCACAATAAAGGAAACAATCTATAAACTCAAAGATAATCGATGGAATGGGAGAAGATACTTGTAAATGATATATCCAGCGCAGGATTAGTGTGGAAAATATATAAAGAATTTATAAATCTTAACACCCCCAAAATAATTCAGTTAAAAAATGGGCAAAAGACATGATGCACAACAGACACATGAAAAGATGCTCAGTATTACACATCATCAAGGAAATGCAAGTCAAATCTATAATGAGTGTTGCCTGGGTGGCTCTGTCGGTTAAGTGTCCTCCTCTTGATTTAGGCTCAGGTCATGACCGAGGTCCTGGGAATTGAACCCTGTGACTGGCTCCCTGCTCAGTGGGAAGTCTGCTTGTCTCCCTTTCCCTCTGTCCATCCCTTCTTCAAGTGTGTGCATGCATGCTTTCTCCCTCAAATAATAAATCTTTAAAAAGTAAAACTATCATGAGATACCACCTCACACCTGTCAGAATGGCTAAAATAAAAAACATATACAACAAATGTTGGTGAGGATGTGGAGAAAAAGGAAACACTCGTGTACTTTTGGTGCAAACTGGTGCAGCCACTGTGAAGGACAGTATGGAGGTTCCTCAAAAAATTAAAAATAAGGGTGCCTGGGTGACTGAATCAGTTAAGTATGTATCCCACTCTTGATTTTGGCTTAGGTCATGATCTCAGGGTCGTGAAATCACTGTGTTGGGTTTCACATTGGACATGGAGCCTGCTTAAGATCTTTCTCTTTCTCTATCTCCCTCTGCCCCTTTCCTGATTCACTTAAAAAACATTAAAAATAGACCTATCATATGATGCATTAACTACACTACTGGGTATTTACCCAAAAGAATATGAAAAACTAATTTGAAAAAAATATATGCATTGCTATATTTATTCAAACATTATTTACAATAGCCAAATTATGGAAGCATCCCAACTATTCATCGATAGATGAACGGATAATGAAGATACGGTACACACACAATACACACAATGGAGTATTTCTCAACCATAAAAAAGAGTGAAATCTCACCATTTGCAACAACATGGATGGATCTAGAGAGTATAATGGTAAGCAAAATAAGTCAGAAAAATGCAAATGCTATATGATTTCACTTGTATGTGGAATTTGAGAAACAAAATAAATGAACAAAGAAAAAAAAGAACAAACCAAAAGGCAGACTCTTAACTGTAGGGAACAAACTGATGATTACCAGAGGGTAGGTGGGTAGAGAAATGGATGAAGTAGGTGAAGGGGATAGAGTACACTTATCTTTTTTCTTTGTTTTTTTTTTTTAATTTTTTTAAATTTTAAAAAAGATTTTATTTATTTATTCATAGAGAGAGAGAGGCAGAGACACAGGCAGAGGGAGAAGTAGGTTCCATGCAGGGAGCCTAACGTGAGACTCGATCCTGGGTCTCCAGGATCACACCCCAGGCTGCAGGTGGCGCTAAGCTGCTGCATCACCGGGGCTGCCCTTTCTTTAAGTTTTTAATTCCATTTAACATACAGTGTTAGTTTCAGGTGTACAATACAGTGATTCAACACCATACATCACCCTGTGCTCATCATGACAAGTGCACTTCTTAATCCCCATCACCTTTGTCACCCATCGCTCACTATCCCCCTCTAAGAAAGTGGTCCAGTTTCATTCTTTTGCCTATTGCTATCCAGTTTTCCCAGTGCCATTTGTTGAAGAAATTGTCTTTTTTCCATTGGATATTCTAACCTCCATTGTTGAAGATTAATTGACCATATAATCATGGGTTTATTTCTAGGGAGGATGGAAGCTTTGATGAACTGTTGTGACAGTGGTAGAGATAGAAGTGGACATAACCAAAGCATATTTGAAAGTTAGTAAACCTGTTTTAGGGTGTGGTGGCTTAGTGGGTTGGGCATTCAGCTGTTGATTTTGGCTTGGGTCATGATCTCAGGGTCATTGGATCGGGTCCTGCTTTGGGCTCTGGGCTCAGTGGGGAGTCTGCTTCTTCCCTCTGGCCTCTGCTCCCCTATGCGCCATTCCCTCCCCCCTTGCATGTGTGCTCTCTCTGGAATAAATAAGTAAATCTTCGAAAAAAGTCATTTTACCAGATATATTAATTTGCCCAATGGATATAAACAGTTACCTTAATAAGAAATAGTATTTTAAGAAATACATTTGTTCTCGCCAGATGTTAGTTTGCTTTTAGCCAATAATACTTGATAAGTATCTTTCTTTAGTGGTATGAGTCTTTGTTCACAGTTTTTTTTTATTGCATGCATTTTAGGTTCTGTTTTACACGTTAAAAAGTGTTTATGAACTTTAAGATGACTGAATTTGTGTGTGGACCACTCAGAGTAAGCATGAATAATTTTCATGTATTCTTAAGCCAGTTGTATATATATAAATATGCATAATATTTAGCTCTGGTAATTATAAATTCTCTTCTGTTTTTTAGATATTATGATCAGATTTGTTCCATTGAACCCAAATTCCCATTCTCTGAAAATCAAGTAAGTTATTGATTTTAATTTGTTTTAACGTTATATAATAATAATAATAATGGTAAATCACCTGTTTCCTCCCATACATGATATGTCTTTAAAATAAATGGTGCCACTTTACTATTTTTATGTTTTTATGAGACCTTTTGATATAAGCTAGAAGCTTGTAAGCACATCTGATAAGAATTGTGGGTTTTTTTTTTTTTAAGATTTATTTATTTATGAGAGACACAGAGAGAGAGAGAGGCAGAGACACAGGCAGAGAGAAAAGCAGTCTTCATGCAGGGAACCCGATGTGGGACTTGATCCTCGGACTCTGGGATCATGCCCTCGGCTGAAGGCAGACGCTCAACAGCTGAGCCACCCAGGTGTCCCGAATTGTGTGTCTTTTTGAAGAGTCTCGTGGAATTCTATTCCTGTCATTCTGTAGTCACTTCTGGATTTTTGTGGAGCATTGGACTGTGTTTTTTTTTTTTTTCCTGCAATATGATCATATCAGTATGATCTATTGACTAACAATCTATAATGTCCTTCCCTTTGGTTTTTACAGAATTAAGGAAGAAACAAACTATAATCGAGGAAGTGTTAGTTTTAGTTTATGTGTTTTAAAATTTGACACAAATTATGTTTGCATATAAAGTTGTAAGTTCTGATATGATTAGATGTTACATGGTAAGAATGCTTTCTCTTAAAAGCCAGCTATTGAAAATGGGTGATTTCTTAGTTTTTTTTTTTTTTTTTTTTTTTTTTTTTTTTAGAGACATGTTAAAAGTTTTTAGTTTGTGTGACATTTCTAAGTTTTAAAATATGTGGTTTATGAGGGCATCCTGGGTGGCTCAGCAGTTTAGTACCGCCTTCTGCTCAGGGTGTGATCCTGGAGACCTGGGATCGAGTCCCACGTCAGGCTCCCTGCATGGAGCCTGCTTCTTCCTCTGTCTGTGTCTCTGCCTCTCTCTCTCTGTGTCTCTCATGAATAAATAAATAAAATCTTAAAAAAAATAAAATATGTAGTTTATGAAAAGTAAACATTCTTGTACTGAAGTTTTACAGGTGACATAATATCTTGAAACTTGCTTTAAAATACTTGAGGAAAAACATGTTTGGGGGCTAGGGGTGGGGCAGGTGAACCAAGAAGGACAAAAGGTCAGAACTGGTGATGGCTATATGGGGTTCATTATTTTATTCTCTCTAGCTTTGTGTATATAGAAAATTTCTCTAATCCTGAGTTGCAAAATTTTTGCATGGGATTCTAGTACATAATTTTAAAGGGAGTAGGTTCTCTTTAACCTTTATATTTGGAATATTTTAGAAGCAGAGTGAGATGCAGTTTTTTTTTAATTAAATCAACTTTTTATTTATATATAGCATACATACAAAAGTGACTATATCATGTGTATAGCTTGAATATATATGTATAAGTACAACCCAAATCAAGAAATATTATCTCCTCTTATTCTCCCAAAGGTCATGCTTTTCCTACTTTGTCATCATGGAATAGTTTTTAATTTTATCTTCTGGGAAACTTGTAGTACTGACTTTGTTGCCTTTGCGTCTCTTGGCTTATTTTACCGTCATTTAAGTTTCTGTTCTGTTCAAGCCATTGTATGCTGTAAAGATGAATAAGATACTGTTTTCTGGAGAGAATAATGTGTGTATAATTACTGAGGCAGAATGGCTATTAGAGATACCTTAGTGCCAGTATTTTACTTTTAAAAAAGAAAATTTTATGGTCCCAGAAAAGGGAAAGGAGTTAGTTGGCTAGAGAGGATAATATTTTGACAAGATTGATCCTTTTCTTCATTGTGTATTTTTCTTCAAAAGACCTAATATTTAATAAGATCCAGGAAGGTAAGGTAATTTTCTGTTTTCTCTTTTTTATCAAGATCTGCTTGACATTTACCTGGAAGGATGCTTTTGATAAAGGTTCACTTTTTGGAGGATCTGTAAAATTGGGTATGTAATTATTTTTATAAAAATAATAAGAAACTTGGTCCAAACATGTTATTTTAGGTTTTTGAAATTGCTCTCCTAACAACTCTGTGCAAGTAATAAAAATTTTTATATTTTATTTTCTTTTTCATTTCAACTTTTAATGTTATTTCCAAATATTTGTAGAGAGCCTATGCCTTGCCAGGCACTGTCCTAGTTATAAAAATGAGTAAGACAAGGATGCCTGGGCAGTTCATCAGTTAAGTGCCTGCCTTCAGCCCAGGACGTGATCCTGGAGTCCTGAGATCAAGTCCCACATCGGGCTCTGTGCATGAAGCCTGCTTCTCTCTTTGCCTATGTCTCTGCCTCTTTCTCTCTCATGAATAAATAAAATACTAAAAAAAATAAAAATGAATAAGACAGTTGTATTCAGTCTGTCTAGGAAGACAACTGATCATTCTGAAATATAGTGTGTAGTGTACATGTGTATATGAACAAAGTTATGGGAACATAGATGAGGAAGACATGAATTCTGCTTGTTGAAAGAAAATGATGTTTGAGTTAGGCTCTGAAGGATGAATTTGTTTTCCCAGCTAGGAAATAACATTACAGGTAGAATATTATAACCAAAGGTCAGAAGAGTGAAGGTTTTTTTGATCTACTAGCTTGGCTGGTTAGCCTCTCTGTGCATTGGGATGCCTGGGTGGCTCAATGGTTGGGCATCTGCCTTTGGCTTAGGGTGTGATACGGAGTTCCAGGATCAAGTCCTGCATCGGGCTTCTTGCATTGAGCCTGCTTTTCTTCCCTCTGCCTATGT
The DNA here is from genome assembly GCF_048418805.1 of Vulpes vulpes. Classification (NCBI taxonomy): domain Eukaryota; kingdom Metazoa; phylum Chordata; class Mammalia; order Carnivora; family Canidae; genus Vulpes; species Vulpes vulpes. Next base: position 54,871,658 of record NC_132790.1, read on the forward strand.
CTCTGCATCTTTCTCTGTGTCTCTCATGAATAAATAAATAAAATATTAAAAAAAAAACCTCTCTGTGCATTAATTTTCTCATTTTTGAAGTGGGGAATAAATAGTATTGTGAAATACTATTTATCTCATTGGGTTCTTGTGTGGATTAGAGTGAATACACATGAAGTCTTTAGAAGAGTATACAATAAATATTAGCTGCAGTGAATAATAGTAATATTGTTTTTTATACATAATTACATGTAACATTTATAGTATGTATGCATTATAGAGTATATAATATAAAAATGTACAGTACAAATTATATATAATGTATATTAATGTAATTATTGTTAAGGCTCGAAACTGTAGGTTGAATAGAGGATCATGGAGGGTGAAGACATTGAAAAGTAGATTATGAAGAGTTGGAAATATACTATGAATTTGTACTCTTCTCTCTTATATGTTAATAGCTAATGTTCATTGAGTCCTTATTCCGCCTAGGCACTATGGAAGGGGTGTCACACATATTATCTTACTGAATTCTCCAAAAGCCCAATGAAGAAAGGCACTATTACTACTAGTTGAACATACTGGTTTAGAAAGATTAAGTGACTTTTTAAGGTCATAAGGCAAGGATTTAATGAAGTGGGATGTGACTCCAGAAAGCGTAACTCTAGAGACTAGAGGATACAGACAGAACCAGTGAGGTACATGGTGAGAGTTAATGAGATTAGACAAGGTGGTTATATGTGGGTCAGAGAAGAAGTGGGTGTGAGTGACATTTCAGAGTTGAAACTAACTGGGTCTGCTATCTTTCAGAAAAGAGTAGTAGTTGAAGGTTGACTCTCAGATTTATAACTTGATTTGACTCTTTGAATATTTATTCCTTCCAGTAGACAAGTTGAGTTAGACTTTTCTGTGTTATATCTGGGTAGACATTTTTTTTTGGCATTTGGAAACTGGATTTAAAACTCAAAAGTGGTAGAGACCTAGATGTAGGAACAATTATCATTAAATGATAATAAATCTATCTCCTCGTTTAGTCTATAGATTGGGGAAAATGTAAAAGCCAGAGCTAGGGAATATAACATTCAAGGGAAACAGAGGATGAGCATCCTGGGAAGGAGGATGAGAAAAAGCTTTCAGATCTCAGAGGAACCAGGGAAAAATAGAGACATGGAATTGAGTACCAGAAGGGGTTCAGAGGTCAGGTAGTCTAATGGTTTCCTGAACCTGGCTGCACATTAGAATTACCTGAGGAATTATGTGAAAGGTACAGATGTAAAGATACAAAATGCCAGATAGGATAGGAATTTTCAAGGTACGTCCGTGGAATTAGTATCTTTGAAAATACCTCCAGGTCACTAATATTCATTCAGGTTGGAACATCATTGACAGAATTATTGTGGCAGAGGTAAAATCTTGTAAAGTTGGAGAAGTCACTTGATTTGGCAATGAAAGACGTTTCACTAGGTGCATGTTAAAGAAGCCACATTGCATCAGGTTGACGGGTGGAACAGAAGTGAGGAAATGGAAACAGCAAATATGGATTGGTCATTTCAAAAAATTTGCAGTAAAGATTTAAGGACAATGGAGCATTATTCTGAGAGGGAGACCACATCAAGAAAAAGGATTTTTAATGCCAAATGGACAGGCTGAGAATAAAGTGCAGATGGCAGAATTAGGAGGTATTAAGTGAAATAGATTAAGTGATGAACCAAGTTTCTGGAAGAAGTGGGAAGCAAAAAACAGCATAAATAGAGCAGGAAGTAGTTCATCAAGGCATCTCCAGTAGCAAGTATTGGGATTAAGTGTCCTTCAGGAATGTGTTGGTTAAATAAAGCCTGGGTTATCCACTCATTGGAATATTGTGTAATTTTAGGGTACTAAGAAGGAGAATGGAAATCTATTTTTGTTCACATGTAAAGCTCTGTTCGGTTTCTCAGTGCATATAAAAGTTATTTATACTGTATTGCAGATTGTTGTGTGCAATCTAAAAAGCTGTATATAACTTGATTTAAAACTTTGTTGCTAAAAACTCTAACCATCCTCTGAGCTTTTGTGACTTGTAATCACTGATCACAGATCACCATAATTAAATATAATAATCATGATGAAAAAGTTTGAAATATTGTGTGAGACTTAACAAATGTGACACAGAGCTACAAAATGAGCAAATGCTGCTGGAAAATGGCACTGATAGACTTTCTTGATGCCACTAACCTTCAATTTGTGAAAAATGAAATTATCTGCAAAGCCCAATAAAGTAAAGCACAATAAAATGAGGTATGCCTGTAAGTTTGTCTTTTTGTGATCAGCATATTTCACTTAGCATAATGTCCTCAAGGCTTATCCATGGTGTAGCATGTGACAGGATTGCCTTCATTTCTAAGGTTGAATAATATTCTATTATGTGTAGATGCCACATTTTATCTGTTCATCCATCAGTGGACACTTCAGTTTCTTCTACCTTTTGGCTATGATTACAGGTGTATAAATACCTTTTTGTGACTGCTCTCAGTTCCTTGGGTATATACCCAGAAATGGAATTTTTGGATTATATGGGAATTTTATTTCTAATTTTTTGAGGAACTGTCATACTGTTGTCCACAGCAGCTGCAGTGTTTTACATTCCCACCAACAGTGCACAGCAGTTCCACTTCTTCCACATGTCTGCTCACAGTTGTTTCTTATTGTTGCTATTCTTGATAGTAGCTGTCCCAGTGGATGTGAAGTGTGTAGTTTCTTGATCAGAGTTGTATTTTAACAACATAATCTGCTAGCCTTCTGAGAGATGTATTGGCATAAGGGAGTGAGACTTGGAGGTGCTTGCATTGGGTTAGGTTTGTAGTAGTGAAGAACTGGTTTGAATGTGGTGAGAATAGAATTTTGAGGGAGGCAATGAGAAAACAGAAGTAATTTATTTGAATTTAAGTGACAATTGACAGAGAATGACTTTTCATTTGGAACCTAACAGCATTGTGGACATAAAGGGGGGAAAAGAATAACTCATTGACCTTTTGAATTTTAGATGATGGGAATATTGTGGAAATAATGCCTGGCAGGACAACGTTAGAAATATGGGCACTATTTTGGGTGAGAAAACAGATTTGGAAACTTGTTTTTGTGAGAGCCAATCTCTGAAACATTCATTTTCTTTAGAAAAATAATCTGATAAATTTTTCCTTCTTAATTTTTTACAGCTCTTGCAAGCTTAGGATATGAAAAGAGCTGTGTGTTGTTCAATTGTGCAGCCTTAGCTAGCCAGATTGCAGCAGAGCAGAACCTGGATAATGATGAAGGATTGAAAATCGCTGCTAAGCATTACCAGGTATGCAGAAAAGTAACCATGTAATGATCAACACTAAGTTGGATTAAATTGAAAATAATTTGTATTTAGGTTTGTAGATGTTTCTTTATACACAGATATTTCCTTGAAAAATAATGCCCTTTTTAATGAATTGATTAATACTTTTAAAACCCTTAAACTACTTACCTATAGGCTAGCTCTATTTTTCCTCACCATTGTATACCCAGCACCTAGCACAGTGCCTGGCACATAATAAGGGCTCAGCAAATGTTGGGAGAACAAATGATTGAATGAGGTGAAGATCTTGGTAAATCCCCTTTAAATAATTGACCTCATTTAAAAATTTTGTACAATTGACCCTTGAACAGTGTGGGAGTTAGGGGTGCTAACCCCCTGTACCGTCGAAAATACACTGTAACTTTTGACTCCCCTAGAACATAACTACTAAATAGCCTACTGTTGACCAGAAACCTTACTGGTAATACAAACAGTCCAATAACATGTGTTGTGTATATTATGTGTATTATATATTTTATTCTTACAATAAAGTAAGCTAGAGAAGGGGCACCTGGGTGGCTCAGTGGTTGAGCATCTGTCTTTGGCTCTGGGTGTGATCCTGAGGTCCTGGGATCATGTCCCACATCGAGTTCCCTGCAGGGAGCCTGCTTCTCCCTCTACCTATGTCTCTCATGAATAAGTAAATAAAATCTTAAAAAAAATAAGCTAAAGAAAAGAAAATTGTATTAAGAAATACATAAGAGAAAATACTTTTACAATACTGTACTGTATTGAAAAAAATCCCCATGTAAGTGGATCTGTGTAGTTCAAACCTCTATTGTTCAAGAGTTAAATGTACATACTTTAATACATTTTTTTTCTTAGAGTGAGACACATCTAAAATTTCACCACTGTCGTGAAAGTTAAGACCTCTTACTAAGAAAATTTTAACTCTGAGACTTGGAGAGGTCGTATTTTTTTTTTTAAATGTATTCAGATATGTAATGTTCTTAAGTTAGCTAAATTTAGATTTTAGGTATTATTATTTACTAATATGGCATATTTTGTGGCAGTATATTACTAACTTTTATTTTGGTTTTCATTTAAAGTATAAACAGTTGCTGCTAAGTGATATGTATGATTATATTTTCATGTTTTATGTTGTAATTTATAAAGTGTGCTCATGTACATTACTGTCAGATAAACCTTGTTAATTCATGTTACATTAATGCCATTCTCATTTTACACGCAAAGAGACTGAGAGGTCAGAGAGTTAATAAAGTGATTCATTGGGGTTTCAGGTGTTCTGATTCCAAATTTTACAGAATTCCAAATGGTGCTTCCAGTGTTTTCATTAACCCTGGAATTTGCTTGTCCTAGAGGTAGAGTCTGAATTTTCCTGTTATTTAAGTTTATGGGTGAGATGAGGAATGCTCTTCTAAGAAAGTGAAAAGAAAATACATTTTAAGCAAATAAGATGCCCCACATTGTGGCTTGCCATGCAGTTTTGAATGGGCATGATGACAAACATGATGCATGTACCTTTTCTTTTTGAGGCTATAAAGGGCCAATATTTTAAAATGTTAAAATGAAGTAAATTTAATTATTTACTTTTCTATTACTGTAACTCAGTTAATTGGCATGTGATATCTTAGAGGGCATTCTCAATTACTGAGGACATTCCATCTGGGAGTAACTTCTGTGATTCATAGCAGGTCATCTAGTGTGATGGAAAGGGAGGAGTGATATTAGTAAGAAGACCTAGACCCTAGGCTTGTTTAGGCTGTTTTCCACCAAGATGTGTGTCCTTGGCTATGTTCTTTAATAACTTCTGTGGGCCTTCACTTCTAAGATTTGTGAGAGAGACTGGATTCCTTGCTGTTCTAGTCTGTGATTTTCTTAGTTGATTGAGCAAGTTCAGGTCATTACCTCTTGCAGTTGTTCTAGTTTTATAAGATACTTCATGACTGTAGAAAACATGATTTTCACTTTTAATACAGTTAACCTTGAGTCATCTCTGTGTTGCTTCTTTATATAACCCACAATATCTTTTAATCCCAGGCTAATGTCTTACTTTTTCCCAGGATCATTTATTTAGTAAAAGCACTTACTTTTGTGTTAACCTCAGCAAACTATAATTGGAAATAAGAAATCTGATGGGGAACATTTCACTAGGGACCTTTGAAAGCCAAATAAGAATCATTAGTAGTGGATAATAATGCTCTTCTTCAGAGTACTAGGTACCTATACTATCTGAGGTTTTCTCTAAGTATGGCATGTTTAATTATTTGACAGATGAGTTTGTTTGGGACTGAAGTAAGTACTAAATGCATTTAATAATATTTTATCCGTGCCTCTGTTCTCATGTTAGGCTTGGGGAAGTATATCTAAAAATAAGTTTAATCAATTTGTCTCTAAAGTTACTGTATTTTTTGCTGCAATGTACTTTTAATCTTTGTTAAATCTTCTGTTAACTATATAGCACTTGAGAAAAATACCCTTGTTGTCTGTAGGTCAGATGTTTTAGATCTGTAACAATATAAAAATTTAAAAATAGTAACTGTTCAACTAAATAACATTTGAAATGATTTGTGTGTAACAGAAAATTGTCTTACTGAGTTTCTGTAGATTTTAAAGAAGTTCTTTTTTCTTTCCTCTAGTTTGCTAGTGGTGCCTTTTTACATATTAAGGAGACAGTTTTATCTGCCTTAAATCGAGAGCCAACTGTGGACATATCTCCAGATACTGTTGGGACCCTCAGTCTTATAATGTTGGCACAGGCCCAAGAAGTTTTTTTTTTAAAAGCCACAAGAGGTAATTCTAATTTTTCTTCCATTTTGTTGCATTTGAAAGGAAGGTGATTAGAATATAATATGTTCAATGTAGAGCTTTATTCTCTGAACTTGACACATAGGTTATTGGAAATTTTCAACTTTCCTTTTCTGAAATTAAGGTGGTACAAATAAACATTTATGAATGTAGGCTGTATTTGCAGCATTTTATGAAGTACATAGCTATTGTCTTACAACACTAAACTCTGGTAAAGTATTTATGTAGGTTTGTAACGGTTCAAAAATTCATTCATTCAGCATATATTAATTGGGTACCTACTGTGTGCCAGTCGTTGCTCTAGGCTCTAGATGAAGGTTGCAGACAAGCAGGATTCTTATTTTCAGAAAGCTTACATTATTAGTGTGAGGAAGATGATAAGCAAGAAATAAGCTAAGGTGATTTTATTTTATTTATTTATTTTAAAATATTTTATTTATTCATGAGAGAGGCTGAGACATAGGCAGAGAGAGAAGCAGGCCCCATGCAGGGAGCCCAATGTGGGACACTATCCTGGGTCCCCAAGACCACACCCCAGTTTAGCACCCTGAAGGCAAGTGCTAAACTGCTGAGCCACCCAGGGATCCCGGCTAAGGTTATTTTATTTTATTTTATTTTATTTTATTTTATTTTATTTTATTTTATTTTATTATTTTATTTTTTAAAAGATTTTATTTATTTATTCGTGAGAGACACGGAGAGGAGGAGAGAGATTGAGAGAGAGGCAGAGACACAGGCAGAGGGAGAAGCGGGCTCCATGCAGGGAGCCTGACATGGCACTCGATCCTGGGGTCTCCAGGATCAGGCCCTGGGCTGAAGGCTACGCTAAACTGCTGAGCCACCTGGGCTACCCCTTAAAGAGAGGTAATTGCTATAAAGAAAATAAGGTAGATTATGTGATAATGACTGGTGGCTTGGCTCTGGGTAAGGATGTATGTAGGGGAAGTCATGCTAATTTTAGATTAATTAGTCAAGAAGAGTTTCTTTGAAGAGATCTCCTTTAAACTAGTTGCAATTAATAAGAAGGAGCATCTGGGCAGAGTCACTGGTCCTGTGAATGAGGGAATAAAAACAATTCTTAGAAGGCATGTAAGTTAGTGTGAGATATTGGGATATGGTCTGAATATGTAAGTACAGAGGAATTGAAAATAAGAGAGCAGTCATCATGTGAAAGGAATATGAACTGGAATAGTTTCTTTCTTTCTTTCTTTTTTTTTTTTTTTTTAAAGATTTTATTTGAGAGAGAGAGAGAAAGAAGAGAGCATGAGCAGGGTGAGGGGCAGAGGGAGAAACAGACTTCCCTCTGAGCAGGGAGCCCGATGTGGGGCTCTATTCTAGGGACTCTGGGATTCATGACCTGAGCTGAATGTAGATGCCTAACCGACTAAGCCACCAGGTACCCCTGGAATAGTTTTTTTTTTTCTTTTAAAATAACAGTTTATAGTAAGATAGAATTCATATATGATAAAATTTACCCTTTTGAAATTTACAGTCATTGTTTTTTAGTATACTGAAGGTTTTGAAACCATCACCACTATTTCTTATTTTAGAATATTATCATCACTGTAGAACAAACTCCAAACTCAAGTCACCATTCCCCCTTTTTTCCTAGCCTGTAGCAACCACTAATCTATTTTCTGGCCCTGGATTTGCTTATGAATTAGTTAAATTTTATATAGAAGAATTGATTTCATTGATAAGGATATTTTTTAAGGCAAATGTACAAACTTGTGATCTCAGTGTTACATTATCATGATACATCAGACTATTTTATATTTATTAAATTATAACGGTCAATTTAATATTTTATTCCAGATAAAATGAAAGATGCCATCATAGCGAAATTGGCTAATCAGGCTGCAGATTACTTTGGTGATGCTTTTAAACAGTGTCAGTACAAAGATACTCTCCCCAAGGTCAGTTATTGTTTTTGTAAACACTTGGTTATTTTGCATGTGGAAATACTTGGATGTTTTTGTGTATAAAAGGTGTGTTGAAAATTATGTTTTATAAAGAAACTTGAAATTTTAGGAGAGGCTTTTTGAGAATGTAGAAATAATTTTTAAACTTAAGATGCATAAAAATTCTTTTATATTTAGGGGATGCCTTTGTTTATGCTCTTTACTAAACTTGTTTTTCCAAGCTAAAACTCTTTGTGGAAATTTTTGAACCTCTGTCTCCAATAATTTTTACCACATGAAGGCATTGCGTAGTTCTGATGCATTGGTGATTTGGTTCGAGCATGAATACTTGAGCATGTTGATTAGTCACACTTTTAATTATTGTCCTGTTTTCTTAAAGATGAGTCTTAAAGCACAAAAACAGACATAAAGACAAAAGGAAAAGAAAAATTCATCCAGTATTTTGATTAGAATTAAGTTTTGCCAACAGGGATAGAAAATTGGGCTGCTATTGGACAGCTAAGGAAAACAACCATCTTAAACTACACATCACGGGAAGTATTAATTGTTTTAATGTAAACTTTTCCAAAGTGGCATTTGAAAAGACTAGTCAGTGATGATCATTTGTAACTGACAAAGTAGATGATTAGAGTAACAAACTCAGAATGGTTAAAAGAGGGAATTTACAGATTCAGTGAGTGAAATGTAGTATGTTTTTAACTACTCTTTCAGAAATATTCAGGTAATTAGTTTTATGTGTATAATAGCATATGGCTTTTGTTAGATGATCTTTTATAGGAGAATTTATTGATATATAAGTCATTCAGAAATCTTTGTAAATTATAAAATTGCAGACAATTTTGTAGTGAAGTAAAACATGTAAATATGTCAATAGCACAAATTAGTTTAGTCAGAGAATAGGAATTAATGTGAAGGAATTCCTGGAGATTTAAAATACACCAAGAGATCAGTAGAAATTTGCCCAGGACTCTTGGATGTTAATACTGTTACTCCTGAAAAGAGCCTTGGGATCTTCTCTCACCTTTTTTTCATCTGAAAGACCTCATGTTCAGCTGCACAGTGTACCGTTACATCCTGTTGGGCCATTAGTTCAGTCGTGTCTCGGAGAGAAGAATGTCACCTTCAAAGACTTGGAAACTACTTCTGCAGCATTCCTGGTATTCCTTGAAAATCTCCTGTTTAAATACAAAATTGCTCCAGCCTTACCTTGAGAACTGGCATGAGTACAGTTTGAGATTTAGATGTCTTTTTTGCTTTTTTACTAATAAAGCTCATAAGGTATTTTCGTATTCTAGTTATAAAACTGGAATATCTGCAAATAGTGATCCAGGAAGCTAGGAAATTATTCACTGGGAGACAGGAAAGCAGATCAGGTAGTACTTGAGTTTTTGATTGTCTTATTTTTTTGTCTAGACCGTGATTGCTTAGTATATTTCTTGGATTTCATATGTCATGTGTTTCCTAAAGATAGCGAGGTTGCAGGCTAGGATTTGACATTTTGGAAGAGCATCTACCAATATAAGTGCTTCTCTGGTTCATGTGTTTGGATCTTTTAAAATTGATTTTGACTGGACTTTTTTTCAGAACAAATTAGGGCAAAATAACACTTTATCATGTTAGATATTAGTGCATTTGTCTCTGTTTGCTATGTGTTTTTGAGTAAATGATCTGAAATGTTAGTGTTTATACTAAATAATTTTTATATGGCTAGAAATAATTTTTATTAAAAAATCTTGGGATATAAATTCAAGTGGGAACTTAATTTACTATCTTTTGTCTTTTAAACATGATGAAACAGTCAGCTATAGAGCATTTTCATTAGTATATGTGAGTAATGGTTGTTAGTTAACTCTAAGGGCTGGGTAAGGACTCATATGAAAGCTTCTAAAGCCCTGTGCTTTTGTTATTCCTCTGTGAATGTCTGTTCTCCTTCTCTTTCTAATGCATGCCTTCCTTTCTTTCTTCTTTGTAAACAAAATGTTGACTTCATGGCTTGATTGAAGACTTAAAACTTAAATTGGCTTCACTTAACAGTTCAAAAAAAACCCTCTTAATTTTAAGTGGAAGAACAAAATTGCACTCATTGAATTCAATTCCTGCAAAATCATGTGGTCTTCTCTGTTTACACCTAATGACTAACCTATCTCTAAACCATTAATGGGGTAATTCTAATTTCTGTCTCCTTTTCCTTTTTCTTCCTGCATCCCATGTTGTCTGTGGTGGTTTGTGTGGTTGGACTCTCCCCTGGTCAGTATTTTTATTTCCAGGAGGTGTTCCCCGTCTTGGCTGCAAAGCACTGTATCATGCAGGCCAATGCTGAGTACCACCAGTCTATCCTGGCAAAACAGCAGAAGAAATTTGGAGAAGAGATTGCAAGATTACAGGTGAGTGTTTTAGGAATAAATATTTAAGTAACCTGGCTCTCTGTTTTTTTCCTTAGTGATATTTCTGAGTTTGCCCATAAAAACTTTTCCACTCATTGCCCCTATCAGCAGAGAAAAGTGATTGTTTTTATCTTTAGGCTTTACTTGCTGGGTATTTTTTGAAGTCTTAGATTTTATCTAGAAATTTCATGTAAAATATATCTAAAAAATTCATGCAGAATTTGCATTCAGTTCTTTTGTTTATCCTTTTTTTTTTTTTTAAAGATTTTATTTATTTGAGAGCATAAGAGTGAGAGAGAGCATGAGCTCAGGGAGGGGCAAAGGGAGAGGGAGAAGCAGACTCTCCACTGAGCAAGCAGCCCAATGTGGAGCTTGATCCCAAGATCCTGGCATCATGACCTGAACTGAAGGCAGACACTTAAGCCTGAGCCACCCAGGCACTCCATTTCGTGAGTAAGGCTTCTTCTGGTTAACAGTAGGCTATTAATAGTTAAGCTCCGGGGGAGTCAGAAGTTATAGCAAATTTTTGGCTGTGTTGTGGTTGCTATTCATTTTTATTTTTATAGATTTTATTTATTTAATTATTTTAGAGTGAGAGAGGGAGGGACAGAGGGAGAGGAAGAGAATCTTAAGCAGACTCCTCACTGATCATGGAACCCAATGTAGGACTTGATCCCATGACCCCAAGATCATGACCTGAGCTGAGACCAAGAGTTGGACACTCAACTGACTGAGCCATCCAGACATCCCCCTGGGTCTTGATCCTGGAGTCCTGGCATTGAGTCCCACAGTGAGCTCCCTACTCAGCGAAGAGTCTACTTCCTCTACCCCTCCCCTCTGCTTGTGTGCGTGTGCTCTCTCTCTCTTATGCTCCCCCCCGAAATAAATAAATAAAACCTTTTTTTAAAGAAATTTTAACATTTAAAATCCCCTCTGGAAAAAGCAAACTGTTTCAAATGTGAACAGTGAAAGATAGACTTTTTTCAGTTATAGACATATAAAAGTTTGTGACTTTGGTTTTAGCTTTAGTCCTAGGTCAAGAGTTAACCATAGAATATGGACACAAATTCATATCTCAAAGGGCTGTTCCTCTTTCCAGGTGTGATTGAAGACCTGGTGTGATTTCTTTCTTTCTTTCTTTTTTTTTTTTTAACTTGATTTGAGCTCAGAAGTAGGCAAACAGAACAAATAGATTTAAAAAAAAATGACCAATCAATCATATTCTCTCTAGTTTGTGTCTTAGAGGTACCCCATGAACCTGATAGAGATCATTAGATGGTCACACTATGAAACCAGCTTTCAATCATTGCTGTCAGCAATGGGGAAAAGATATATTGGTCATGAGCAAATAAGAAACAAAAGCAAAACCACAGAGTCAGGAAAAATCAAAACAGATAAAATAGCAATGAAGATAAGACTGTTGCTTGGGATTTTCTTTTGGGGCAAGAAAAATTGTATCTGGGCTTGAAGGGCTCATGAACCGCCCTTCCTGGACAGTGGGAAAGAGTGATGAAGCAAATATGGCCAGTTGGTAACACTTGTTGAACCTAAGTGTGTATCTGTTGTTACTCATTGTTCTTTTGTTTCAATTTTTCTGTGGGCTTGGAAGTTTTTGAAATAAAAATTGGGAAAAATAGGTATACATATAAGGTGTACACTTCACCCTTTCTCTTTCCCTTCTGTCCTGTTCCGTCCATCCTTTTTTCCCACTGCCCCAAAGGTAATTTCCATTAGATTCTCATTTAATCCTTTCAGTTTTTTTCTTTGAAATACAAGCAAATGAATACACATGCATACACAATACACACAATGCATGTTCTTACATGTGAGGTACTGTGCTATATACAGTATTATATGTGTCTTGCTTTAATCATGTAACAGCATATCCTAAAGATCTCTCCATTTTATTTTTTTATTTTTATTATTTTTTAAGATTTTATTTATTCACGACACAGAGAGAGGCACAGATCTAGGAAGAGGGAGAAGCAGGCTCCATGCAGGGATCCTGATACGGGACTTGATCCCAGAACTCCAGGATCATGCCCTGAGCCAAAGGCAGAGGCTCAACCACTGAGCCACCCAGGCATCCCTCTCCATTTTAATATAGCAATAGAGTGCTTGCTTTGGTAGCATATAATAATAATATAATAATAATAATAACAAGAGCCACAGAGATACCTTCTTTACGCTAAATTATATTTCATTGTATAATCAGCAGTTCATTGCTGTCCCCTGTTGCTGGATACTTGCATGTTTCCAAGATTTGCTACAAGTAATACTGCAGTGAATAATTATGCACACATGGCATTTTGTATTTCAGTGGATTTTAGCTCTGGCTTCCATAATCCTAGACTGAGGGTTTGAACAACAAAAATTTATTTTCTCATAGTTGAGAAGGCTGAAAGTCTGTGAACAGGGTGTCAGCGTGGTTAGGTTCTGGTGAGAGATCTCTTCCTGGTTTGCAGACCGTTGGCCATCTTCTCTCTCTGTGTCCTTACATGGGTTGGGGGGAGGAGAGAGAGCAAGTTCTCTGGCTCATCCTCCTAAAAGGGCACTAATCCCATCATGAGGGCTCTGCCTCATCTAAACATAATCTTCCAAAGTCCCATATCCATGTACCATCACTTTGAGGGTTAGAGTGGCAACATACGAATTTTGGGGGCAGGGTGACACAGTTTAGAATATAGCAGCAGGTTTATCTTAAATTTCTAGAAATGAGATTGCTGATAGAATAATACATCTATAATTTATTATATATTATACTTGGATCTTTGATGCACTTCAAATTTATCCTCATATGTAAAGTATGGATCTCGTTTTTTCTTTTTCCAAATAGCTACCCACTTGTCACCAAACCATTTATTATAGTGACTTTCTTATTCCACTGATTGGAGAGTCTGCTTCTATCCCATACTAAATTTGTCATATATATTTGGGTCTATTTCTAAACTTTTTATTGTGTTTCATTGGCTTGTCTCTTCATGCTTCAGTTCCACACCATTTTAGTCATTGACTCTTTAGAATGTTTTAATGCCTGATAATCATCTCTCATTTTCTGATATCTCTTATCTCTCATTTCTGAATTTTCCTGATTCTTCTTACTTGTTTATGCTTCTATATAAATTTTCTTTTATTTAAATATTTACTATGGGAAATTTGAAAAAATATATAAAGTATGAATCATCATATGTCCATTGTCCAGCTCCAGTGATTATCAGTATTTTGCTATTTGTGTTTCATTTATTTATTTCCCCTTCCCCTCTAATTTTTTTGGAGTATTTCACATATATCATTCTTTTTAAAAAAAATTTATTTATTTATTCATGAAACACCCACAGAAAGAGAGAGAGGCAGAGACACAGACTGAGGGAGAAGCAGGCTCCATGCAGGAAGCCTGATGTGGGACTTGATCCCCAAACCCGGGACCACGCCCTGAGGTGAAGGCAGAAGTCAACTGCTGAGCCACCCAGGCATCCCCACCTATTTCATTCTTAAGTACTTTACTACTTATCTCTAACAGATAAGGCTTAAAAAAACAAAAACCCTAAAACTACAATGTCATCTCACCCAACAAAATTAATACTGATTAACAATTAATACTAGTAATATCCAAATCTAGTTTAGTTTTTCCCTGATTTTTTTTTTTTTTTTTTTATTTATTTATGATAGTCATACAGAGAGAGAGAGAGAGGCAGAGACACAGGCAGAGGGAGAAGCAGGCTCCATGCACCGGGAGCCTGACGTGGGATTCGATCCCGGGTCTCCAGGATCGCGCCCTGGGCCAAAGGCAGGCGCCAAACCGCTGCGCCACCCAGGGATCCCTTCCCTGATTTTTTTCTATTCTAGTTTTTCCATAGTTGGTTTGTGCAAATCAGGATCCATGCAGGTCATCACATTGCATTATTTGGTCAATGTGTCTTATAAATCTTTGACTTCTAATGGCCTCCCTCTCCCCGACTGCCATATTGAATTTTCCTCAATTTCTTGTTTTACATGTTTCTTAAAAGATATCTGTGATGTCTGTTATCCTTTTTTGTTACTTGTGTAAATATTTCAATCTTTCTAAAAATGATTTTGAATTTTTCTTCATTTTCTTGCCTGAGTTCTGTCAGTTGCTGTTCCACATTCTCCTGCTATTCACCCACTGCTGTCTGGGCCATCTGGTCCTCTGTTCATGTTGTGTGTTCTTTCAATACTATGATTATATCCTTAGGATTTTTAGTGTATTTTAGTATTTTCAGTATGCTGTTTTCATCTGCTTTGTGACAACATTTCTTTGGTGAATTTTCAGTACCTTTTGGAAAGTTATATGCTCATTTTCATCCTTTTTCTCTTGGTTTCTTTGTGTTGAGGCAGATGGGCTGCCTTTTTGGTTACTTGTATTTGAATGAGATTGATTTTAATAAAAGAACAGCAAGAGGCTTCCGATTTGAGGAATGGTCCTCTAGTAGTGTTCTTTTTTTAAAAAAATTTATTTATGAGAGATTTATTTATTTATTCATGAGAGACAGAGAGACAGGCAGAGACACAGGCAGAGGGAGAAGCAGACTCTCTGCGGGGAGCCCCATGCAGGACCCGATCCCTAATCCCAGACCCTGGGACCATGCCCTGAGCAGAAGGCAGACACTCAACCACTGAGTCACCCAGGCATCCCTGCTCTGTTGATTTTGCATCTAAGCTGGCACTCTAATTATTTAGAATAGTTTAGTTGACTTTTTTAAGGTTTTCCTGGTATATAAATACATCCCCTGTAAATGACCATTTTTTCTTTTTCTAAATTTTGTGTCTGATCTCATTTTTTTGATTCTGCAGTTGTTTTTGATACTATTTTATTTTTGAAAAAAAAAATGCTTCTTTGTTGCCTTCCTCCGTTGGCTGAATAATTTTGTTCTGATCCATCCTTTCACTGTTGGAGTAGCTATTTGAGGTTCCTGCCTCCATGTGAGGTGGTGAAGGGAATGTTTGTCAGTAGATAGGTATGTCTGTGTTTCGAGACTCCTGTCTCAGGTTTCCATGATAGCTTTTAGAGTGTGTGATTGTGTATGCATGTGGGTTTTTTAAAGATTTATTTAATAAAGAGCACACACACACAAGCAGGGAAAGGGGCAGAGGGGGAGGGAGAGGAAAAGCAGATTCCCTGTTGAGCACAGAGCTTGACAATTGGGCTCAGTCCTATGACCCTGAAATAACCATCTGAGCTAAAAATAAGGTTCACACGTTTAACTTAATGAGCCACCTAGCCACCCTTCTTTTAATGTGTTTTAATTGCTAGTCCTTTGGATTACAGAAGTATTTGACAGCCAGCCTCCCTCAGTGTCAATTTATACTTTTTGGCTCATGGATTTCTTTTACTTTCTTGGAATCCATTCATGTATTTAGAGGAATGCCTGCTATGTTTATTTTTTATTCTTGTTATATTTTGTGATGGGATAATTTTTAGGTTATTCTGGTGACCACATTGCTGGAAATGTAAGTCCTTAGAGATTGTTTTGAAAAACAAATGCTTATTAGATCCTTGGTTGAGAAAAAGAAAACTTTATTTTAAATATTTTCTCTTTAGCATGCAGCAGAATTGATTAAAACAGTGGCATCTCGCTATGATGAATATGTCAATGTGAAAGATTTTTCTGACAAAATCAGCCGTGCTCTTACTGCAGCAAAGAAGGATAATGACTTCATTTATCATGATCGAGTTCCAGACCTTAAAGATCTAGATCCTATTGGCAAAGCCACACTTGTGAAATCTACCCCAGTCAGTGTACCCATCAGCCAGAAATTCACTGGTATGTCAAGTATTCAGATACGCTTTAATCTTACTTATCTTTCTCCAGTTTAATCTTTTTTTTTTTTTTAGCTAAAATCATATAACTTCTATTGCATACTTGAGTATGATTTGTATTCATGTTGTTTGAAATGATTATGAGAATAAAAATGAAGTAAGCGTTGTATCTATAGTGAAATTTCAAGATGGAAAGTAAATGGTAATAATGTATATGTATACAACAGAGAATTTGAAACTGAGTAATGATAGACTTTAAGCTTTTGTCATTTTGTTAACATTTGTTAAGATTCTGCCATTAAAAGTAAACATTCATAAATATGATTTTAAACATATAAACTTATGGAGTCATGGTTGTATGAGATAAATGTTATAATATCCTTGAATATTGTAGATGTATTCAATGTATAGTAGTCTCTAATTGAGATCCCAAGAATAATACTCTTAAGTTATTGGGAAAGGGTGATTATTTTACTTATTTCTATTTAGCAAACAAGATGTGTTTACCATGTGCCAGGGACTCTTCTAAGTACAGATACTAGCTCAGAATTCATATTCTTACAATAGTCCCATGAGATAGGTACTATTATCTGCATTTGACTGATGAGGTTATTGATATACAGAATGCTTAAGTAATTTATCCAATGTTGCAATATTTATCCAATATTGATATATTCTTACAATAGTCCCATGAGATAGGTACTATTATCTGCATTTGACTGATGAGGTTATTGATATACAGAATGCTTAAGTAATTTATCCAATGTTGCAGAGCTAGGAAGTGGTGGAAGGACATGGAAATTAATCCATGGCACTGCGGGCTACTTAATCAGTTTAATCAACAGATGAACAGTTTATTTTCTTATGTGTAAATCTTCTTTACCAAAGGTCTTTAAACGTCAATGACAAACACATCTTAAAAAGTTAAGAAAATTAAGTTCAAAGAAAAAGAAAGCCTTCATTGTCATTGTCCTTGAATATAGTCATCTAAAAATTCTCTTCATTGTACCTTTAATAATGGTTTTGATTTTTATATATTTATAGGCTTTTTATGTGAATATTGGAAAAGGAATATGAGTATTCACTTTACAGATGGAGTTTTGTCTTGAAATTTTGTTGGAATTTTCATTCCTTATTTTAGATTTGTTTGAAAATATGGTTCCTGTGTCAGTACAGCAGTCATTGGCTGCCTATAATCAGAGGAAAGCTGACTTGGTTAATAGATCAATTGCTCAGATGAGAGAAGCCACCACTTTGGCAAATGGGTACGTAGAGCTTAACTTCCATAAATATGTTTCTAAAGTTTTAATGTTTTCTGTTTGATTGTTCTGTAACTAGATTATGAACATTTTATTTTTTTGAGCTTGGAGCTGTACATCAAGGAATATGAAATAGCAAATACACATACACACTTCTTGTGGATATTATATTTAGCGAGCCCTGGCAAATGTATTTGGAATAAATTTGATTACTGAAATGAACTGAGAAGTTTTGACCACTAATTTGCATTTTAGGGGGTATTTATTTGAGAGAGATGAGAAGTAGAAATGAACTTCTAAGTTAGATACATGGTACATTCAGTATTCTGAATCAGTTTTTGTTTCTTGTGGATTAAGGCTAAAAAGTAATTCATTGGTTTTTAAAATATCTTAAGTATAATTTTCAATAAAATACAACTGAATATACACGCATTTTAAGTGTGTAGTTTAGTTCTTTCTGATAAATGTTCATACTCATGTAACCACCACCACTATGATCAAGATAGAGAACATTTCCGTCACCCTAAGAAATCCTTCATACCTCTTTCACCGTAGTCCTTCTTCCCCTGGCCCTTAGCTGTTGCTGTTTGCTCCCTCTTGTTCTAGGTTTAGTTTTACTTTTTATACAGTTTAATATGAATATAATTATTATAATATATGTATTATATGTATATTCCAGTATATAGTACATTGTAGTACTGCTACAGTATATGTAGTATGCAACACTTATGGTGTATATAGCACATACAGCATATACTCAAAATGTGATGGGCTTCTTTGAATTAGCATAATATTTTTGAGATTCATCTATGTTGGATCAGTTTGATACTTTCTATTACTGAGCAGTATTTCGTTTTATGATTAAATAGCAGTTTGTTAATTCTACATTCATTGTTGGTAGACATATCAGTTGCTGTGACCATTGATGCACAAATCTTTGTGTGGATGTGTTTTATTTCCTTTGGGTAGATACTTAGGATTAGAATTGCAGAGTTGTGTGGTTGGTGTATGCTTAACTTCATGCAGAATAGTCAGATTGTTTTCCAAAGTGGTGGTTCCAGTTCATGTTCCCACCTGCACTTTTTAGGAAACCTTAACACTTGGTAGCATTGTCAGTCC
The DNA here is from genome assembly GCF_048418805.1 of Vulpes vulpes. NCBI lineage: Eukaryota > Metazoa > Chordata > Mammalia > Carnivora > Canidae > Vulpes > Vulpes vulpes. Next base: position 54,890,236 of record NC_132790.1, read on the forward strand.
TTTCAGTTTTAGCCATTTTAGTGTGTGTATCAGTATCACATTGGGGTTTAATTTGCATTTCTGTGATTACTAATGACGTTGAGCAACTCTTCATGTGCTTTGTTAGTCATTCATATGTCCATTGTGCGGTGTCCATTGAAATTTTTTGCTCTTTCTTTTAAATTGAGTTTTTTTTGTGTTCATTACATATTTTAGAGCAAGTCCTTTGTCACATATATGCCATTGAGAACTTTTCCCTAGTTTGTTTTCCTTTTTAATGTTTTTAATTCTGATGAATGCATAGATTTTGACCTCATTTTTCTTTTTCTAGAAAGAAAACTTAAGTTTTCCCCTCCATTGTGTAAATGTAATGACAGAATATTTATTACTGTGTTGTAAAATTGAGAACATCTGATGAAGATTCTGTGATTAATACCTAGATTCGACTGTGTAGTTCTGACATTCTACTTAGATGACATGAAATTACAACTATTTTGTATGTTGTTTCTGACTTGTCAGTGGCAATGGGACAATCAGATGTATGATAAAAGATTGTATTTTAAAAAATTTCTTAAAAAAATTTATTTACTTATCTGAGAGAGAGAGAGAGCACAAGCAGGGTGAGAGGCAGAGGGAGAAGCAAACTCACTGCTGAGCAGGGAGCCTTATGCCTGGCCTGGTCATGGGACTCTGGGATCATGACCTGAGCCAAAGGCAGACACCTAACCAACTGAGCCCCCCAGGAGCCCCTAAATTTTTTTTTAAGATTTTATTTATTTATTAGAATGCACACATGAGCAGTGGGGAGGAGGGAATAGGGGCAGAGGGACAAGCAGACTGCCCGCTGAGTGGGGAGTGCGATGCAGGCCTCAATCCCAGAACTGTAGATCATGACCTGAGCTGAAGTCAGATGTTTAACCAACTAAGCCACCCGAGCAACCAACCTTTTAGAGCCAGCCTCTAAAAGGTTGTGTTTTTTTAAGATAGAATTTTTGACTTTTAATTACTTAGACTGGAAGAAGTTAGGTTTGAGCTGTGAGTCCAAGGTAGCTAGTATTTTTTAATGTTTATTTCTTACTTTTTGCTCTTATTTTTTATTTTTAAAAGATTTTATTTATTCATTAGAGACAGAGAGGGAGGCAGAGAGAGAGGCAGGCTCCCCGTAGAGCATGGAGCCCAGTGTGGGGCTTGATCCCCGAACCCCGCGATCATGACCTGAGCCAAAGGTAGATGCTCAACCGACTGAGCCACTCGGGCGCCCCATACTTTTGTTTTTAAATTCTGAATTGTGCACTTAATTCTTAACAGTTTTGTTTTAATTTTGCCAGACACTGATATTCTATTTTTTCCTTTATCTTTGTTTTATTTTTCCATTGATAAGGGTAATCCACTTTTTGGGGTGTGGACTCTTGCTATTAATTACGATATATAGGAGATGAATGTTTTAAAGATGATTTAGACTTTTAGATGACACAGTATCTCATCTTTTCAGGGTGTTAGCTTCCCTTAATCTTCCAGCAGCAATTGAAGATGTATCTGGAGATACTGTACCTCAGTCTATATTGACTAAGTCTACATCTGTGATTGAACAAGGAGGCATCCAGACTGTTGATCAGTTGATCAAAGAGCTACCTGAACTACTACAAAGAAATAGAGAAATATTAGATGAGGTATGTTTTAAGAGATTTGTTTTTTTTCAAGTAAAAACTGTTTTACCCCTTGGTGTCCATCAGGGATTAGGACTGGATGCTTTCTTCTGTTGGATTTCATAGGGTAATACTCACCATCTTGATGAATTTACTATGGTCTGGAACTGCCTTTCAGCTTTAAGAGGCATTCTGATTGAGTGAGAATGAGTTCATACATGTCTTATGGGTATATAAATGGACATAACAAACCTCATGTGACCATGATGTAATATTGATAAACTGTGAGAAATTACTATTACACAAACTGCTCAGAGCCTTCATAACTAATGATTTCTGTGAAAGATTAGATTTCTTGGTAAATGTGGACTTGGACTAAGGAAGTTAGGCCATCAAATGTTTTATAAGCTCACTGCATCTGTCTTCCAATAGAGAGGGGATTTTATCAATAGGAATGGAACACTAAAGTTTTTTGGCTAAAGTCCATAGTTTGACAATGTTATTCTTTTACTGTGCCTTGAGCTCTTTCTCCTCATTGACTCATTTCTTTCTTTAATGATCAATGCATTCAAAATGGTTATATTGGGTGTTACCAGTTTAGGAATCATATCTTTTAGGTGACTTCTGTTAACAGTGCTTTAATCCATGATGTTTTAATTTTTCAGTTAACTTTCTGAGGATATTGTATTTACATCATTTCCAAGTACTTTGGGACAGGATAGAGTACTTAAGTATAGTTGACCCTTGAACAACATGGGGTGCCAACATCCCCATGCAGTTGGAAATCTGAGTATAACTTTTGTTTTGTTTTTTAAAGATTTTATTTATTTATTCATGAGAGACACAAAGAGAGAGGCAGAGACAGGCAGAGGGAGAAGCAGGCTCCATGCAGGGAGCCCCATGTGGGACTCAATCCCGGGATTCCAGGATCACGCCCTGAGCCAAAGGCAGACGCTCAACCACTGAACCACCCAGGTGTCCCTGAGTATAACTTTTGATTTCCCCCAAACATAACTACTTAGAGCCTGCTGTTGACTGGAAGCCTTACTGGTAACACGAACAGTGTTATACAAAATTATATATTAACACATATTTTGTATACTATATATATGACATTACAAAATTAACACATATTTTGTATACTATATATATTATATATTACATTCTTAAAGTAAGCTAGGAAAAGGAAATGTTATTCAAATCAAAGAAAATAAAATTATAAAAAATCATACATTTATACTATTGTACTGTAAAAAATCACTAATAAGTGGACCTACAAATTTCACATCTGTGTTATTCAAGGTTCATCTATACTTAAGACAGTGTGAACCTTGGGGATGAGAATATTTACCTCTTAGGGTTTTTTTTTTTTTTTTAAGACTTTATTTGTTCCTGAGAGACACACAGAGAGCAGAGACACAGGCAGAGGGAGAAGCTGGCTCCTCGCGGGGAGCCGGATGTGGGACTGATCCTGGGACTCTAGGAACAATGCCCTGAGCCAAAGGCAGATGCTCAACCACTGAGCCACTCAGGCATCCTCCTTCTAGGGTTTTTAAAAAGGATTACCTAAACTAAAACAGTGAAACCTGTAGCCTGTGGAACACATGGTATATGCTTAATAAGTGACAGCTATTGTTACTATGATGATGAGGGTTTTGTGATTATACTAACTGATTTGGTCATGGTGGTGGTGGCATATTAGCTATTGAAAAAGGTCAGGAAACTTAAATGAAAACTTACTGCAGTATTGGCCTGGGGAATCTGATTCATGAAGGGTTCTACATTATACTGTCAGTGTTACAGCCTCTTCTGATTATGTAGTCAATAATCAGAAAATTGAAAGCAAGCAGAATTGATGTTATATAGTTCAGTACCAAAGCCTTGCTGTACTGAGCTTGTTTGATATGCAGAATCTCAGACCCCCATCTCAGACCTTCTGAATCAGGATCTGCATTTAACAAGAGCCCAGGGTGATTTGTATGCACCATTAATGTTTGACAGACACTGCTCTTAGAGGTCTTAGCTTTATTCATGAGAATGCCTTATAGTCCTTTAAAATCTGTTGATTTTTGGGTCACACAAGCTTGTTATCTGGTGTTGCACTTGAAAGGATGTTAGAATAGTAGAGAGGCAGAGGGAGAAGAAAGTGGAGAGTGTTGTTTAAGATCACACGTACGTGAAAGCAACAAGTAGTAATTGTCTGATAGGGAGAAGACAAACACTGGAAGATGCAGGTATATCAAATCAAATAGTAGACTGGGGCATTCAGTAAGTTATAGTAATAAACCATTATTTAATATTGGAGTTATATTTGGACTTGATTCTCAGCTTTACTCTTAGCTGTGACCCTGGGCAGATTACTTAACATCTGCATGTCTCAGTTTCTTATCCAAGAAATAGGATAGTAGTATTTACCACATAAGATAGCCGTGAAGTGGGATCATGCATGTGCCTGCTAGTTAGTAGTTATTTAAATATTACTTAATTTTAAGATGTCATTGATTAGAAGATGCATATTTGATTTTTGAAACCAGCTTTACAGAAAAAGAACATTACTGTATGTCAATTGTGAGGAGCATCTTCACTAGAAATTTTAATGTTTAAAAAGCTTATAATTAAAAACTGGCATTAGTGTGTATGGCATTTATCTGTTGTTTTGCCTATCTTAAAAATGAGGTACTTTAATTTTTTTAAAAAAGATTTTATTTATTTGTGAGAGAGAAAAAGAGGGAGGATGAGAATGAGCAGGGAGGAGCGGCAAAGGGAGAAGGATAAGCAGATTCCTTGCTGAGCGAAGAGCCGGATGTGGAGCTTGATCCTAGGACTCCAAGATCATGACCTGAGCTGAAGTCAAATGCTTATGCAACTGAGACACCTAGACTCTCCTAATTATCTTATTGGATATTTCTAACAGCCTTGTGAAGTAGTCACTGTTACTCTGTCAGCTGTATTGGAGAGTCTCATTTTAAGTTAAGTTGTGAGTTGAGAAGTAACGTGAAGTTAGTCTTCTTTTTGAGTGTTCATCTTTCTGGTAGCTTTTAGAAATTTAGTCTTGATTTTCAGAAATTTTGAAGTATCCACCAGTTTATTTTTAAAATAATACCATTTATCTTTGCTAGGGACCTATTGAGCCCTTTTAATTTTTGATCTGTGTCTATGGATTCTGTTTTTTTCAGTTATTTCTTTTTCTCTGCTCTCTTCTAATGAATTTCAGTTAGATGGGTGGTGGTTCTTTTGATGATGATCAGTTTTCATAACTTTCAACATTTCTTTTACTTTACTTTGTGCTCTCGTTTCTTTCTGGGAGACTGCTTCAGGTCAGCCTTCCAGCTCAGTAATTGGTTAGTTAGCTGTGTTTTTCAGCCATCCTGTTGAGTTGTTTTGTTTTTCATTTTATTGATACCTTTTGTTTTATTTTGTTTTGTATATGTTTTTATTGGAGTTCGATTTGCCGACAGATAGCCAGTGTTCATCCTGTCAAGTGCCCTGCTGAGTGCCTGTTACCCAGTCACCCAGTACCTTTTGTTTTCAACATATCTAACTAATTCTTCTTAAAAATCTCCTATATTTATTTCACAACTGCGTGTCTGTTTTTGAGGTAAAATTTGCATAACATAAAATTCATCATTTTAACCTCTTTACACTGTACGTGACAGAAGCTGTTAGTACATTTGTGATACTCTGCAAGTACCAACACTGTCTAATTTCAGAGTGTTTCCATCACCCACTAGGAAACCCCATCCTCTAGCAGTCACTCCTCATTCTCCTTTGCCCCTGCTCTTGGCAGTCTCTACTCTGATTCTGTTTGTGTGGGTCTGCTTATTTTGGACATTTCATGTAAATGAAATTGTAAGCAGTGTGTACACTCTTGCCTTCTGTCACTTAGCATAATGTTTCCAGGTTCATCCATGTTGTAGCACCAGCACTTCATTTCTTCTAATGGCTAACACTTCATTGTATAGATGTGTCACATTTTGTTTATACGGAATTGTATCAGTAATAGATACTGGGATGTTTTGCTTTTTTGTTTATTAATAATGCTTTTTGTGAACAAGTTTTCTTAAGCACCTGTTTTAAATTCTCTTGAATATATATAGAAGAGTAGAGTTGTTGGGTCATACAGGAATTCGATGTTCAACTTTCTGAGGAACCACCAAACTATTTTCCAGAGCAGCAGCACCATTTGACATTCTTACCAGCAGTCTGTGAAGTTCACAGTTTCACATCCTTGCCAACCCATAGGTTCTGTTTTTTTAAATTGTAGCCATCCTTCTGGGTATAAAGTGGTATCTCATGGTTCTGGTTTAATCTTTATATATAGAAAATCCTAAAATTAATAGTTTGATAGGGATTGTACTGAATGTTTAGACCAACTTGGGGAGTATTGCCAATTCTTACAATATTAAATCTTCCAAATCAAGAATATGGATGAGATGTCTTTCTATTTATTTAGGTCTTCAACAGTGTTTTTGTAGCTTTTGGTATACAAGTCATACACCTCCTTGGTTAAATTTATTCCTAAGTATTTTATTCTTTTTGATGCTATTGTAAATGGAATTGTCTTAATTTTCTTTTTGCATTGTTTGTTGCTAGAGTATAGATATAGAGTATAGATTTTGTATGTTGATTTTGTATTCTGTAACTTTACTAAATTTGTTTATTATCTCTAATGGCTATTTTGTGGATTCCTTAGCATTTTCTTTATATAAGGTCATGTAAACTACAAGTAGAGATAGTTCTTCCTTTTTTGAGTGCCTTTTATTTCTTTTTCTTAATTGCTGTAACCAGTATAGTGTTGAATAGAAGTGATGACAAGACAGATGCTCTTGTCTTATCCCTGATCTCAGGGTGAAGGCTTCTCAAGTTTCCTTATGTGGTTTTGGCTCTGGGTTTTTCATGGATGTCCTTTATGAGGTTGAGGAAATTCTTTCTACTATTTGTTGAGTGTTTTTGCTTTTTTAATCATAAGGGCATTGGATTTTGTCAAATATTTTTTTCTGCATCTTGAGATGATCTTATGTTTTTTTTCCTTCATTCTACTAATACAGAGTATTACATTAATTGATTTTCAATGTGAACCATCCTTGCATCCTTAGGATATCCTACTTGGTCATGGTATATAATCCTTTGCTTTTGTTCTGAGAGCAGGTGGGAGAAGGGGCAGAGGGTAAAGGAGAGAGAAAATCTTAAGCAGGCTCCATTTCCAGTGCAGAGCCTGACTTGGGACTCTATCTCATGACCCTGAGATCATGACCTAAGCTGAAATCTAGAGTGGGACACTTAACTGACTGAGCCACCCAGGTGTAGCGGCATATAATCCTTTTAATTTGCTCCTGGATTTGGTTTGGTAGTATTTTTTAAATTTTTTTTTTAGCATTTTCCATCTGTATTTATGTATCTGGTCTGTAGTTTTGTAATATTTTTGACTTTTAACTTGTGTATCCTTATGGCTGTGTCTTTTGTAAATAGCATGTAGCAAGAGTTTTTGTCTTAATTTTGTTTGACAGCCTTTATCTGTTGTCTGTGGAGGGTTAAATTCATTTATATTTGCTTATTATTCATATATTTAGAATCATTTTCTACTACATTTTGTAGTTTCTGCTTGTCTCTTTTTCATTCTGTATATTTCCTTCTCTTTCTTTGTTCTTCCCTGCCCGCATCCCCCCACCTTTTCCTGGTTTTATTGAGTAGTTACTTTCCTTCCTTCCTTCCTTCCTTCCTTCCTTCCTTCCTTCCTTCCTTCCTTCCTTCATAAACTCATTGTATACTTGTGCTTTTCTTCTTTAAAGTTTATTATGTTGTGTCTGGCTAAGGATTTTCTTTCATTTAAATTGCTTGATGTTGATATTTTATTGGATCCAGTGAATCTGAGGAACTTTATCTTTCATCCATCCTGGAAAATTCTTAGTTTACATTTCCTGGAATATTTCTTTTTCCCTATTTCATTATTAACTCTTTCTGGGTTGCTGATTATATTTAAGTTGAATCTTCTTAACTTTCTTTTTTCTTTTTAAGATTTTATTTATTTATTTGAGAGAGAAAGAATGAGATCACAAGCAGGGGGAGGGGCAGAGGGAGAAACAGACTCCTCACTGAGCATAGAGCCTGATGTGGGGCTTGATCCCATGACCGAGGTCATGATCTGAGCCAAAATCAAGAGTCGATGCTTGACTGACTGAGCCACCTAGATACCACTTAACTTTATTTTCCATGTCTCTTAATCCTTCTTATTTTCTTCCTCTGTGCTTTATTGTGTGTAATTTCTTTTGATCTATCTTCCTAGTTCAGTGGTTCTTTTCAGTTATACCTTAGCAGCTTTTAACTTGTCATTAGCTTCCTAATTTATTGTTACTTTTTCATTTCTAGAAATTCTAATGTAGTCCTTTTTCATTTCTTCCTGTTTTCTTTCTCCTATGTCATACTTTTAATTTATCTCTTATTCTAAAAGGATATTAAATATATTTTATATTCTTTATCTTATAATTCCAGTATCTCTGATCCTCATGGTTTGGTTCTGTGATGGTCAATTCCTTTTGCCAACTCTTGCTCATAATTGTTTGTTTCCTCTTGTGTTTGGTGGTTTGGTTTTTGTTTTTAATTTTTAAAACTTTTAATTTAGAATAATTTTAGACTTATAGAAAAGTTGCAGGTTAGATACAGAGAATTCCTTCACCAAGCTAAAATCTTATGTAGCCATGGTACATTTGTTGAAACTAAGAAATGAACATTGGTACAATATTATTACTCAGATTTTACCACTTAGTTCATCAGCGCCCTTCTATTTCAAGATCCAATCCAAAATATTATAGTGCATTTAATGTTTAATGATTTTCCTTTTTTAAATTGTGAATTCACATTTCCTGAACTTATGTGGGAATTCTTTGGGGTCTGGGTTTTAAAGTGAATTCTAGAGAGAATTTTTATTTATTTATTTTTATTTATTTATTTTTTGTGGTTAATCTTTTTTATCAGAAGTCCATCTTAGGGCTTTGTGTCACACAGGTAATGTGATTTCCAGTCCTAAGTTTAAGCTTTTGATTAGGAATCTTTTTTTTTTTTTTAAGATTTATTTATTTATTCATGAGGGCCACACAGAGAGAGATAGAGACATAGGCAGAGGGAGAAGCAGGCTCCTCACAGGGAGCCCGGATGCAGGACTTGATCCCGGATCCCAGCTGAGCCACTCAAGTGTCCCTTGATTAGGAATCTTAGGTGATACTTCTTTTCTATTTAGAGCCAAGACAAGTAAATATCCTCTGTCAGGCAGTTTTCCTTTTTAAAGATTCATCCACTGAGTGTCACCCCTTTGAAGTGTCCCAGTCTGAGAGAGGGTTGTGTCTTTGATGTGACCTCCACTCATAGCAGCTCCACCTGTGTTTCTTGTCTCCTCCTACTGTTCCATTACATCTACACTCTAAGCCAATAGTGAATTGTATCGTTGGTGAACTGTGGACAGTGGACCAATTTTGGCTTATGGCCTATTTTCTGTATGATTCACTAGTTAAGGATGATTTTTATCTTTTTTTAGAGGGTTTTTAAAAAAATATGACAGAGATGGCCCACAAAGGCCCACAAAGCCTAAAATATTTAGTGTTTGACAGAAAAGTTTGCAGACATCTGCTCTAAGATGCCAGGGATTAACAGGTACCAGTACTCTAGCACTTGTTTTTTCTGGTAGATTATTAGCACTTTCTTGTATTTCTTGCCCCCTACTATTCTGTCTTCTCACATATACATTCAAAAGTCATTTTTTAAAAAAGATTTTATTTATTTATTCATGAGAGACACAGAGAATGAGAGAGAGAGAGAGGGACAGAGACACAGGAAGAGGGAGAAGCAGGCTCCATGCAGGGAGCCTGACATGGGACTCAGTCCTGGGTCTCCAGGATCACACCCTGGGCTGAAGGCAGCGCTAAACCACTGAGCCACCCGGGCTGCCCTAGAAGTCACTTTTTATTTATTTATTTTTTATTTTTTATTTTTTGAAGTCACTTTTTATATGTTAGAGTCTAAATCTTTTATTTTCATATAGTTAGATTAGTATCTTTCTCCTTGTTTTGTATATATCTAAGGTCTAAAGGCTTCCTATTTCTTTTAATCTTAAAAAGAATCTTTGTTTAAAGTAGCCTTGGTATATGGATATACATATAATCTTTTAGTTTTTCTTCTTAATTTTCTGAGCAAGGTAATAGCTAACAGTTTTAAATTTTATAAGACCTTGTTAAATACATTTAACTTGGATTTGTGCAACAAAAATTGTACCATTTTATATTCCAGCCAGTAAAGTAGGGGCATTCCCATCTCATCAATTTTCACCTATATTAAATCTGACCATTTAAAAATGTTTTAAATTTTTTTATACCAGAAATGATATTTTATTGTTGCTTTGCCTCTTTTTTAAAAGTCATTAAGATTGTTGGATGAAGAAGAAGCAACTGACAATGATTTAAGAGCAAAATTCAAGGAACGCTGGCAAAGGACACCATCTAATGAACTCTATAAGCCTTTAAGAGCAGGTAAAAATGTGATGTGCATAAATGGCTTTCACATGAAGAAATTCCCAATTTTTTTTTAAATTTTATTTTTAAGTTATCTCTGTACCCAGTGTGGGGGTTGAACTCACAATCCTGAAATCAAGAGTTGCATGCTCCACTGACCCAGCCAGCTAGGTACCCCTGTAAATTCCCAATTTAGATCCACATTTTTGCTTGATTAAATTAGAGTCAGTAAAAAAAAAAATAGAGTCAGTTGTAAAACCCTTTTTTTGCTCTGCTATTGTGAAAACACAGGTGTTTTTCCTTAGTTCCTTGTAAGATTAAAAAAATAAATAACAGATAATCCATGTTCATTCTAAGAAGTTCATATTCTTAAGAATTCTAAAAAAAAATTCTGTTTTGAAAAAGATTTATTTTAGAGAGAGTGCATGTGCATGCATGCTTGTGCACAGGGAGTGGGGGCTGGGGTTAGGGGATAGGGAGGAGGAGAGAATCTTCAACAGATTCCCTGATGATCGTGGAGCTGGATGTGGGGCTAGATCTCATGACCCTGAGATCATGACCTGATCTGAAATCTAGAGTTGGATGCCCAACTGGCTGAGCCACCCAGGTGCCCCCAAAATTCTAAAAAATTCTTTAAAAAATAAAATTAAAATGATCCTGTAACTTTGTTTCCTTTTCCAAGCTCTGTGCTTTTTTTCTTTTTTTAAGAACATTTATATGACCACTAGCTAACAGCGGTTCCAGGAACTATTAAGCTCTATGCATATTTTTAAAAGATAAGTGAGATCATTTTTAAAAAGATGATTTTATTTTACTAATTTGAGAGAGAGACAGAGAGAGCTTGCACTCTTGTGTCCTCGAGTTGGAAGAGAGCCAGCGGGAGAGGCAGAGAGACAATCTCAAGCAGGCTCTCCATTGAGTGCAGGGCTCCATCCCATAACTCTGAGATCATAACCTGAGCTGAAACCAGGAATCAGATGGATACTCAACTGACTGAGCCACTTGTGTGCCCCTAAATGTTAAGGTCATATTACATGCATATGGGTTTATAATTTTATTTCACTTAGTAGTGGTTGGTAAAGAATGAGTTTTACCAGTTAATTTGAAGTCATATTATTATTTTTTAATACTTTAATTATTAAGATTTGTGCTTGTTAAGATTAAGTGCCTTTGAGACTTCTTTTATTTCTCTGTAAAAGGAATTAATACTATTGAGATTTTTTTTCCCTAAAAATGTATCTGCTGTTCTTTTAAGTCAGGTTGAAACAGTGATTCTTTGAGAGGGGAATACTTTTTAAAGTAAGCTATAACAGTTTTTAGAGTGAATGATTTATTTCTATGTTAATGAGTTATAGGAAAGGATTAGACTAATGTCAGTTTTTATTTGGTAGACAATAACCACAAATGTATTTTAAGGTATAACTGCATTTTACCAGAAACAAAAAAGTGACAGGAGCTCAATTTCTATTATATAGTGAATGAGGACCCATGGAAGAGGGGGGAAAAAGTAAAGTTGGAGGGCAGAACTAAAATTGCTATAAGTAGCCTATAAATGTTACTGGTTAAAGTCACTACTGTGCTTTGGTAACATTTTTTCCCCCTGCAGAGGGAACCACCTTCAGAGCAGTTTTGGATAAAGCTGTGCAAGCAGATGCGCAAGTGAAAGAACGTTATCAGTCTCACCGTGACACCATTGCTCTTCTGTGTAAGCCAGAGCCTGAGCTGAACGCTGCCATCCCTTCTGCTAACCCAGCAAAGACCATGCAGGGCAGTGAGGTAAGAAGATACATTTTGATGTGAGTGGTCATCTATTTATAAAAACTATGTTCAATGGGATGCCTGGGTGGCTCAGTGGTTTAGTGCCTGCCTTCGGCCCAGAGGGTGACCCTGGTGTCCCAAGATTGAGTCCCACGTCAGGCTCCACGTCAGGTTGCATGGAGCCCGCTTCTCCCTCTGTCTATGTTTCTGCCTCTCTCTCTGTCTCTCATGAATAAATAAATAAAATCTTAAAACAAACAATGTTCAAGCTATAATGAACACAATGAATTGCCAATTTCCTTTTAAAAATGCAGATGTAAATTGATGTTGTTATATTTGAAGTAGCATGATATAGACGCTGTGTAATATAATAGATTACATTAGTAATATTACTATCCTGTAATAATTTCTACTTATTGAATGTTTCTTATGAGCTCAGTAATGTATTCTAGATACTTTATAAGTTTGGTATTTAATTTAGGTTTTATAAAAGAAAGGCTTGGAAGCATAGAAACTTCCCTGAAGTGGAAGAATTGGATTTTGCCAGGTGCTCTTCTGACCATAAATTTTTTTTTTTTTTAAAGATTTTATTTATTTATTCATGAGAGACACAGAGAAAGAGAGGCAGAGACACAGGCAGAGGGAGAAGCAGGCTCCATGCAGAAAGCCCGTTCTTTGTTGTTTGTTACATCATTCTCTACTGCCATCTACTATATTCCACTAGGACTAATCTCTGGAGGGAAAATCACCCAGCTGTGCATGTTAATAAGTGGGTAACATCATTATGACATTTCTGCTTGTTACAGGAAGGGGAAAATTAATAATAGGTCATGTGAGTCAGAAAGTACTAAGAGGAGAACATGCAAATATGCGTTAGTGGCTGATCACTGTAGTAGAGGTAGTAGAATAAGATAGACCCTGAAGTGCGTAGGAAAATAAGCCAAGGGCAAGAAGTATTTGCTGAAAACTTCTTAAAAAGGTGAATTTCCTGGGATAGTAGGTCTCAAAAATTACCAATTTTGTGCCCGCCCTCCCTCCCTCCCTCCCTTCCTTCCTTCCTTCCTTCCTTTCTTTTTTTCTTTTAAGATTTTATTTATTCATGAGAGATACAGAGAGGCAGAGACCTAGGAGAGGAAGAAGCAGGCTCCCTGTAGGGAGCCTGATGTGGGACTCAATCCCAGGATCCAGGGATCATGACCCAAGTCAAAGGCGGACACTCAACCACCTACCCATCCAGGCGTTCCATGCCTTGCCTTTCCACAGAAGCATTTCATGTATTTCTTCCACCAAGACTTTGGATACCTACTCTGTAAGGCACTGTGCTAGGTACTTTGAAAAATCAGCAAATGAATCATACACAGCCTATGGTCCAGTATGGAAGATTAGACCCATACAAGGAGAACTGTACCGGGTAGACATGTAGAAGTGTTGTGACTATAGAAAGTATGCTATGGGGGCAGCCTGGGTGGCTCAGCGGTTTAGTGCCGCCTTCAGCCCAGGGCCTGATCTTGGAGACCTGGGATCGAGTCCTGTGTCGGGCTCCCTGCATGGAGCTTGCCTCTCCCTCCGCCTGTGTCTCTGCCTGCCTCTCTCTCTCTCTCTCTCTCTCTATGTCTCTTACGAATAAATAAAATCTTAAAAAAAAATTATGCTATGAGGTTTTAGATGATGAAGCACTTAAATTCTAGCATTTCGGAACTTCTCTCTTAAGAGGCTTCTTAAGGGATTGGCACAGGACGAGAACAGTAAATAGGTAGATAAAGTGAACATACACAAAATCTGAGGATGATGGAGTGAGTGGCGTGTCAGAGATGCTACTAGAGGTTCTGTGGAAATGAGCCCCTATGAGACTACATAGTTTAATGTGTGCAGAACCCAAATCTCTAAAGGTGGGGGGAACTTGAATAAAAACAAAGAATATCAATTAGATGCTTTAAGGAAATGAGAGGAAAGGAGAAGGAAGGTGGTTAGATTAATTTGTGAGGAACAGAGACTGCAGACCCATAGAATGGCAACGAAGTCTGGCCCTTTTTTTATTTTAGGACAAAGAACATCCCTGTTTAATATTCTCTTTTCTCTCTCTCTCTCTTTCGTTTTTTTTTAAAGTAATCTCTGTACCCAACGTGGGGCGTGAACTTACAACCTTGAGATCAAGAGTCGCATGCTCTACTGACTAAGCTAGCCAGGCGCTTCCTCTCCTTTTTGGTGTCTTGTACATGACTCAGAATTTCTCTGGCTTTTGTCCTTTGATTCTCCTGCTTTCCCTAGAAAAGCAAAAATGGTTTCTGCTGAGCAAATCAGAATAAGCATGCACTACATTTTTATTTTATACAGTTATAGTCACAGTTGCTTTTGTTAACTCATAGTGGTATTACATAGGGGAAGAAAACATTTATAGTCAAATATGAAGTTATTTTACTGAAGTTAGATTTTCTGGATAAAAACAACCAAAAATTTTTTAGTGCTGTATTTATTTGTCCACTCATCATATGCCTTTGTCAAAAAAGACTTTAACATCATATGTTTATCAAAGCTATTTCAGATAGTTGTCATAGTTGTTGATGACACATTTTAGCCAGACTTTTTTATGGTTAAAAGCATAGTCATTTGAATTCTGATTATTAAAGTGATACAGAGTACACTGTTTGTTTTTTTTTTTTTTTTCCCAGAGTACACTTTTTATTAAGAAGTCTGATTAATGGAAGGGCTCTTTTTTTATCGTGAAGGGGCCTACTATTTATCTCTGGTCTCTTTGGGCATCTGTCTTTAAGATTTTGAAAGACTATGAAAAATTTTACAAGCTAAAAGTAATTTATATTTAAAGACCCTTTTTAAAATATGGAGGACCATTGCTTGTGATTGTGTACCTCTGATCATCAGGGGTATGGAATCTAGTCACATTTGGCCAGCCAAACCTTGGCCCTAGTATAAGTATATCCACTTACACTCACAGTATTGCATCTACCTGGGGTAATGGAGGAGTCCCTTTGGAAAAAAAATCTCCCATCTCTCCAGAGATAGTGTGTAAAGTAGCACTGTCCAAAGCTGTGTGCCCTTCTAGGACTTGCTTTCTCCCGGTTCACAAAGTCCTCTTCTAGATTAGTGGGTGATCTATATATGCAGCTTTTATTCTTAGTTTTTCATAACAGAAGTGTCTAGACAGGTGTCGAGATTGCCTGACATCTCTTTAGTCATTTGTTCACCAAACATTTGTGAAGACCTCCTATATGCCAGGAACCCATGGCACTATGGTCCCTAACAGAGAGAGATGGAAAACTCTAGGTTAGCTTTTGTAGGGTGAGTGTGATCAGGTTCCTGCTGTTCTGTTGAGATATTGTCATGTCTGCCTTTTCTGAAAATAAAATGGCACAGTCTGAAAAGTAAAGCTGAAAATCTCATTGAGAGTATTTGTTCTGTGACTAAATGTGTTTGGTGCTGTTAGATGCTACGGAGAGCTTTATCGTTTAAACAGGGCTGGTGAATTATGACCTAAATCCAGCCTGCCTCCTGTTTTTGTATGGCCTGTGAGCCAAGAATGCCTTTTACATTTTTAAATGGTTGAAAAAAGTCAAAAGAATAATGTTCTATGACATGTGAACGTTACATGAAATTCAGATTTTAGTATCCATAAATAAACTTCTGTTGGAGCATGGTTACACTCCTTTACATTTTGTCTATGGCTGCTTTCACACTAGAAAAGCAGAGTTGAATAGTTGGAAAAGAGACTATGGCTCACAAAGCCAAAAATATTTTTTTTTTCTCCCCCTTCTGTTTGGTTCTTTACAGGAAAAGTTTGCAGCCCTTAGTCTTAAAGGTGAAGTAGAGACAGCTGAGGTGATGTCATCATTCCTGTCTTTCTGTTTGGCCTTATCTCCTTCCCTTCTGTCTTTTTTTACTATGTTTCAGCCATACTTGCCTTTTTGTTTTGTTTTGTTTTGTTTTGTTTCCCTTTGAACATGCAAAGGTTGTTTCTGCCTCAGGACTTTATTTTTTATTTTTTAAAAATATTTAATTTATTTATTCATGAAAGACATAGAGAGAAGCAGATACATAGGCAGAGGGAGAAGCAGGCTCCCCACAAGGAGTCCAATGCGGAACTCGATCCCAGGACCCCGGGATCATGCCCTGAGCTGAAGGCAGAGATGTTCAACCACTGAGCCACCCAGGTGTCCCTGCCTCAGGACTTTAACATTTACTTTCCTTCTGTTGGAGTCTTTCTTTCCTTTGTATGGTTACTGCTTCTTTTTCTTTAAAGCTCCAGATGTCAGTCACCCTTTCCCTTCCTTTGTCATTGTCTACTATATTGCTCTGTTTTTGTGTATTTAATTCTCCCCTCCCTTCCCCTGTCCACCACGTGAAGGACTCTGCTTTAGTTAATAGTTGTATTTTAGAGCCTAGAATAGTACTCAGTATGTAAGGATTCAAAGTGTTGATGGAATGATAACTACTTGCAGCCTCACTTAATAAAGGGATGCAATTAATTGCAGTTGAAAACTAATTGGAGCTGTTTTTATTTTTATTTATTTTTATTTTTTATTTTTATTTTTTTTAAATTTTTATTTATTTATGATAGTCACACAGAGAGAGAGAGAGAGAGAGAGGCAGAGACATAGGCAGAGGGAGAAGCAGGCTCCATGCACCGGGAGCCCGACGTGGGATTCGATCCCGCGTCTCCAGGATCGTGCCCTGGGCCAAAGGCAGGCGCCAAACTGCTGCGCCACCCAGGGATCCCTGGAGCTGTTTTTAAAACATAGAAATAAACACAGCATTCTAATTATTATTTAAAAAAATTTTAAATTGAGGTATAATCGACATAAAACATGTTAGTTTCAGGTATGCAACATAATGATTCAGTTGTTGTATATATTGTGAAATGATCACAATAAATTTAATGTTGGTCATCACACATAGTTCCAGAATTTTTTTTCTTATAATGAGAACTTTTAAGATTTACTCTCAGTGACTTTTAAATATACAGTATATTATTATTTTAAGGATTTTATTTATTTGAGAGAGTGAGAGAAAGCACAAGTTGGGGAGGAGAGGCAGAAGGAGAGGGAGAAGCAGAAGCCAGCTCCCCGCTGAGTGGGGAGACCAATGCTGGATTCCATCCAAAAACTCTGGATCATGACCTGAGCTGAAGGCAGATGCTTAACTGACTTAGCCACCCAGGAGTCCCACAATATAGTATTATTAACTATAGGTGCCATGCTGCATATTGTATTCTCATGACTTCCTTATTTAATTAATGGAAGTTTGTACCTTTGGGTTACCGCCCACCCCTGTCCCTCACCTCAGGCAGCCATCAGTTTGTTATCTGTTATCTATTATTTGTTATCTCTTTGTTATTTGTTACCTATTTGTGAGCTTGTTTTTCTTTTAGATTCTACATATAAATGAGATTATAGGGTATTTGTCTTTTTCTGACTTGTCATTTAGCATAATGCCTTCAAGGTGCATTCATGACACCTATGGCAAGATTTTGTTCTTTTTTTTTAATAGCTGAATATTCCTGTTTGTGTATATATACCACATCTTCTTTATTCATTTGTCCATTGACAGACATTTAGGTTTCCATATCTTGCCTGTTGTAAGTAATGCTACAGCGAACATGAGGGTGTAGAGATTCTAATTATATATACTGTAACTTGATAACACATTAAGCCTCAGACTTGAGTGTATATAAGAAAATGTAGGTTGTGGTTTACTTTTCTTACTATTCTGGTCATTCATTTGTGGAAGCAGTTTAATCCTTTTTTGCTCTAGTCACTCTGTTAAAATTAGGCCAATATCATACAATCTAAAATATGGTTAAATTAGTATATATCACCGTTTAAAAAAAAAAAAGGATGTTTGTCATACAAGGACTCTGTGTGGTGGTCTCAAAGTTCATTTATATATTGTTTCAAATGTCATTGTTTTTCAGAGATTTAGAATCATAGCATTTTGGAATACAATAGGACTTACCAATTACATATTTGGTCCTTTTTATCACTGATTAGAAAACCAACTACCATAAAAGGAAGTTAGCTGATCTCCATAGTGGAGCTGACTTTAGAACCTGTGGTTCTATAAATTCTGCTGCAATTCTTTTCCTACCTTACTCTCTGCCATGTGCATGGTTAGTTCTTCACTGGTGAGGAGGTTTTATTCATGTGAGCCATGTCTGTCTTTTCGTATCACTTATTAGCTAACTTGAGGTATTATCACCGCAATTTGACCCATTATTTGATGAGAGGTTCCTAGTTCTACTATGGAAGAAGCATCCAATCTACTTCTAGATAATAGTGTTAGAGTGTCCCTGACTTTCAGCTTTGTTTTATAGACTTACTTACTTATTTATTTATTTATTTTTAAATTTTAAATTTTTTTAAAAGAAGATTTTATTTATTTATTTAGGAGAGACACACAGAGGCAGAGACATAGGCAGATGGAGAAGCCTCATGTGGGACTCGATCCCACGACCTGAGCCAAAAGGCTGATGTTCAACCACTGAGCCACCCAGGCGTCCCAAGATTTTTTTTTAAAGCCAGTTCTGCATATTCTTATTTCTCCCTGAGCTTTATTTTTAGTTGATTGTTTTATTTTTTTTTTTTCTAGCTTTTTTTGGACATAACTGAAAGATAAAAGGTGGGATTTTTTTTAGTAGCTAAACAGCCTTCACATACAGTCACAGTCATGGTTGAAGTTCCATTATCAGTTTAAATGTGACAACAGCTAATATTATCACAACCTTTTTTGTTTTGTTTTGTTTTATATTTTGTTTATTTATTTGACAGAGCGAATGCATAAGCAGGGGGAGTGGCAGCAGAGGGAGAGGGAGAAGCAGGGCACTGTCAGAGCAGGGAGCCCAATGTGGGACTCCATCCCAGGATTCTGGGGTCATGGCCTGAGGTGAAGGCAGATGCTCAATCTACAAAGCCACCCAGGTGCCCCTTGCTGCAACCTTTTAAAATTATATCCTTTTGTACCCCCCCCTAACAAAATATGTGACATAATTACAGGAATAGTTATCATTTGGGATGCCTGGGGGGCTCAGCGGTTGAGCGTCTACCTTTGGCTCAGGATGTGATCCTGGGATCCCAGGATGGAGTCCCACCTCAGGATCCCTGCATAGAGCCTGCTTCTCCCTCTGCCTGTGTCTCTGCCTCTCTCTGTGTCTCTCATGAATAAATAAATTAAATATTTAAAAAATAAAATAAAGAAATAGTTAATCCAAACAAACAAAACAAATAGTTACACTTTAGCAAAATAAAAGATACTTTTTCTATTCCTCATTGTTCCTCTCTTATGTTAATGTTTAGATGCCTAAGCCTCTTTATACTGCACCAAAGTATAGAGTTAAACCATAAACCCTACCAGTTAATAATACTGGCTCTAACTGATTGAGTGCTTACCCTGTATTAGAAATTACATTGAGTACTTTATGTGAATTATTTCAGTTTTCACAACAGTTCTGGGATAAGTACTATTATTCTTGTTTTACAGATAATGAAATTGAGTTTTCCAGGTAGTAAAGTATCCTTGGTTACATGGTAACTGAGTCTTAATATGTCCATTAAGGGAATATAGTGAGGATTGAAATATTTTTTTGCATGTAATTATGTTTCAATTTGATGGATAACTAGGTACTTGTTTTTCTCTATTCGAGTTTTGATTTAATTTTTTGTTATTTTATTTTAATTTTTTTTAATAATAAATTTTTTATTGGTATTCAATTTGCCAACATACAGAATAACACCCAGTGCTCATCCCGTCAAGTGCCCCCCTCAGTGCCCGTCACCCATTCACCCCCACCCCCCACCCACCTCCCCTTCCACCACCCCTAGTTCATTTCCCAGAGTTAGGAGTCTTTATGTTCTGTCTCCCTTTCTGATATTTCCTACCCATTTCTTCTCCCTTCCCTTCTGTTTCCTTTCACTATTATTTATATTCCCCAAATGAATGAGACCATATAATGTTTGTCCTTCTCCGATTGACTCATTTCACTCAGCATAATACCCTCCAGTTCCATCCACATTAAAGCAAATGGTGGGTATTTGTCATTTCTAATGGCTGAGTAATATTCCATTGTATACATAGACCACATCTTCTTTATCCATTCATCTTTCGATGGACACCGAGGCTCCTTCCACAGTTTGGCTATTGTGGACATTGTTGCTATAAATATCGGGGTGCAGGTGTCCCGGCGTTTCATTGCATCTGTATCTTTGGGGTAAATCCCCAACAGTGCAATTGCTGGGTCGCAGGGCAGGTCTATTTTTAACTCTGAGGAACCTCCACACAGTTTTCCAGAGTGGCTGCACCAGTTCACATTCCCACCAACAGTGTACGAGGGTTCCCTTTTCTCCGCATCCTCTCCAACATTTGTGGTTTCCTGCTTTGTTAATTTTCCCCATTCTCGCTGGTGTGAGGTGGTATCTCATTGTGGTTTTGATTTGTATTTCCCTGATGTCAAGTAATGCAGAGCATTTTCTCATGTGCGTGTTGGCCATGTCTATGTCTTCCTCTGTGAGATTTCTCTTCATGTCTTTTGCCCATTGCATGATTGGATTGTTTGTTTCTTTGCTGTTGAGTTTAATAAGTTCTTTATAGATCTTGGAAACTAGCCCTTTATCTGATACGTCATTTGCAAATATCTTCTCCCATTCTGTAGGTTGTCTTTGAGTTTTGTTGACTGTATCCTTTGCTGTGCAAAAAGCTTCTTATCTTGATGAAGTCCCAATAGTTCATTTTTGCTTTTGTTTCTTTTGCCTTCGTGGATGTATCTTGTAAGAAGTTACTGTGGCCAAGTTCGAAAAAGGTGTTGCCTGTGTTCTCCTCTAGGATTTTGATGGATTCTTGTCTCACATTTAGATCTTTCATCCATTTTGAGTTTATCTTTGTGTATGGTGCAGGAGAGTGGTCTAGTTTCATTCTTCTGCATGTGGATGTCCAATTTTCCCAGCACCATTTATTGAAGAGACTTTCTTTCTTCCAATGGATAGTCTTTCCTCCTTTATCGAATATTAGTTGACCATAAAGTTGAGGGTCCACTTCTGGGTTCTCTGTTCTGTTCCATTGATCTATGTGTCTGTTTTTGTGCCAGTACCACCCTGTCTTGATGACCACAGCTTTGTAGTACAATCTGAAATCTGGCATTGTGATGCCCCCAGCTATGGTTTTCTTTTTTAAAATTCCCCTGGCTATTCGGGGTCTTTTCTGATTCCACACAAATCTTAAGATAATTTGTTCTAACTCTCTGAAGAAAGACCATGGTATTTTGATAGGGATTGCATTAAAGGTGTAAATTGCCCTGGGAAACATTGACATTTTCACAATATTAATTCTGCCAATCCATGAGCATGGAATATTTTTCCATATCTTTTGTCTTCCTCAGTTTCTTTCAGAAGTGTTCTATAGTTTTCAGGGTATAGATCCTTTAACTCTTTGGTTAGGTTTATTCCTAGGTATCTTATGCTTTTGGGTGCAATTGTAAATGGGATTGACTCCTTAATTTCTCTTTCTTCAGTCTCATTGTTAGTGTATAGAAATGCCACTGACTTCTGGGCATTGATTTTTGTATCCTGCCACACTGCCAAATTGCTGTATGAGTTCTAGCAATCTTGGGGTGGAGGCTTTTGGGTTTTCTATGTAGAGTATCATGTCATCGGTGAAGAGGGAGAGTTTGACTTCTTCTTTGCCAATTTGAATGCCTTTAATGTCTTTTTGTTGTCTGATTGCTGAGGCGAGGACTTCCAGTACTATGTTGAACAGCAGTGGTGAGAGTGGACATCCCTGTCTTGTTCCTGATCTTAGGGGGAAGGCTCCCAGTGCTTCCCCATTGAGAATGATATTTGCTGTGGGCTTTTGGTAGATGGCTTTTAAGATGTTGAGGAATGTTCCCTCTCTCCCTACACTCTGAAGAGTTTTGATCAGGAATGGATGCTGTATTTTGTCAAATGCTTTCTCTGCATCTAATGAGAGGATCATATGGTTCTTGGTTTTTCTCTTGCTGATATGATGAATCACACTGATTGTTTTACAAGTGTTGAACCAGCCTTGTGTCCCGGGGATAAATCCTACTTGGTCATGATGAATAATTTTCTTAATGTACTGTTGGATTCTATTGCCTAGTATCTTGTTGAGAATTTTTGCATCCATGTTCATCAGGGATATTGGTCTATAATTCTCCTTTTTGGTGGGGTCTTTGTCTGGTTTTGGAATTAAGGTGATGCTGGCCTCATAGAACGAATTTGGAAGTACTCCATCTCTATCTTTCCAAACAGCTTTAATAGAATAGGTATGGTTTCTTCTTTAAACGTTTGATAGAATTCCCCAGGGAAGCCATCTGGCCCTAAACTTTTGTGTCTTGGGAGGTTTTTGATGACTGCTTCAATTTCCTCCCTAGTTATTGGCCTGTTCAGGTTTTCTGTTTCTTCCTGTTCCTGTTTTGGTAGTTTGTGGCTTTCCAGAAATGCGTCCATTTCTTCTAGATTGCCTAATTTATTGGTGTATAGCTGTTCATAATATGTTTTTAAAAACGTTTGTATTTCCATGGTGTTGGTAGTGATCTCTCCTTTCTCATTCATGATTTTATTAATTTGAGTCTTCTCTCTCTTCTTTTTAATAAGGCTGCCTAATGGTTTATTTATCTTATTAATTCTTTCAAAGAACCAACTCCTGGTTCTGTAGATCTGTTCCACAGTTCTTCTGGTCTCGATTTCATTGAGTTCTGCTCGAATCTTAATTAACTGTCTTCTTCTGCTGGGTGTAGGATCTATTTGCTGTTTTTTCTCTAACTCCTCTAGGTGTAAGGTTAGCTTTTGTATTTGAGTTCTTTCCAGTTTTTGAATGGATGCTTGTATTCCGATGTATTTCCCCCTCAGGACTGCTTTTGCTGCATCCCAAAGATTTTGAACGGTTGTATCTTCATTCTCATTAGTTTCCATGAATCTTTTTAATTCTTCCTTAATTTCCTGGTTGACCCTTTCATCTTTTAGCAGGATGGTCCTTAAGCTCCATGTGTTTGAAGTCCTTCCAAACTTCTTGTTGTGATTTAGTTCTAATTTCAAGGCATTATGGTCTGAGAATATGCAGGGGACATTCCCAATCTTTTGGTATCGGTTCAGACCCGATTTGTGACCCAGTATGTTGTCTATTCTGGAGAAAGTTCCATGTGCCCTTGAGAAGAATGTGTATTCAGTTGAGTTTGGACGTAAAGTTCTGTAGATATCTGTGAAATCCATCTGGTCCAGTGTATCATTTAAAGCTCTTGTTTCTTTGGAGATGCTGTGTTTAGAAGACCTATCGAGAGTAGAAAGCGCTAGATTCAAGTCACCAAGGATAGGTGTATTATTATCTCAGTATGCCTTAACTTTGGTTATTAATTGATTGATATATTTGGCAGCTCCCACATTTGGGGCATATATATTGAGGATTGTTAAGTCCTCTTGTTGGATAGATCCTTTAAGTATAATATAGTGTTCCTCTTCATCTCTCACTACCGTCTTCGGGGTAAATTTTAGTTTATCTGATATAAGGATGGCTACCCCTGCTTTCTTTTGAGGATCATTTGATTTTTTGTTTAAATTATTTATTTACGAGAGTCACAGAGAGAGAGAGAGAGAGAGAGGCAGAGACACAGGCAGAGGGAGAAGCAGGCTCCATGCACCGGGAGCCCGATGTGGGATTCGATCCCGGGTCTCCAGGATCGCGCCCTGAGCCAAAGGCAGGCGTCAAACTGCTGCGCCACCCAGGGATCCCTTGAGGATCATTTGAATGGTAAATGGTTCTCCAACCTTTTATTTTCAGGCTGTAGGTATCCTTCTGTCTAAAATGATTCTCTTGTAGACAGCCAATAGATGGGTCCTGCTTTTTTATCCAGTCTGAAACCCTGCGCCTTTTGATGGGGTCATTAGGCCCGTTCACGGTCAGAGTTACTATTGAAAGATATGAGTTTAGTGCCATCATGATATCTATTCAGTCCTTGTTTTTGTGGATTGTTCCACTGGACTTCTTCTTAAAGGGGAATTTTAAGAGTCCCCCTTAAAATTTCTTGCAGAGCTGGTTTGGAGGTCACATATTCTTTCAGTTCCTGCCTGTCTTGGAAGCTCTTTATTTCTCCTTCCATTCTGAATGAGAGCCTTGCTGGATAAAGTATTCTTGGTTGCATGTTCTTCTCATTTAGGACCCTGAATATATCCTGCCAGCCCTCTCTGGCCTGCCAGGTCTCTGTGGAGAGGTCTGCTGTTACCCTAATACTCCTCCCCATAAAAGTCAGGGATTTCTTGTCTCTTGCTGCTTTAAGGATCTTCTCTTTATCTTTGGAATTTGCAAGCTTAACTATTAAATGTGGAGGTGTTGAATGGTTTTTATTGATTTTAGGGGTGGATCTCTCTATTTCCTGGATCTGAATGCCTGTTTCCCTTCCCAGATTAGGAAAGTTTTCAGCTATGATTTGTTCAAATACATATTCTGCCCCTCTGGCCCTTTTGGCGCCGTTGGGAACCCCAATTAAACGTAGGTTTTTCTTCCTCAAGCTGTCATTTATTTCCCTTAATCTATCCTCATGGTCTTTTAATTGTTTGTCTCTTTTTTCCTCAGTTTCTCTCTTTTCCATCAACTTGTCTTCTATGTCACTCACTCATTCTTCCACCTCGTTAACCCTCATCGCTAGGACTTCTAGTTTGGATTGCATGTCATTCAATTGATTTTTAATTTCTGCCTGATTGGATCTAAATTCTGCAGTCATGAAGTCTCTTGAGTTCTTTATGCTTTTTTCTAGAGCCACCAGTAGCTTTATAATAGTGCTTCTGAATTGGCTTTCTGACATTGAATTGTAATCCAAATTTATAATTGTGGGAGAGAGGACGGTTTCTGATTCTTTCTTTGGAGGTGAGGTTTTCCTTCTAGTCATTTTGCTCACTGCAGAGTGGCCAAAAACAAGTTGTATTGGGAAAAGGAGAAAAAGAGAGGAGAGAAAGAAGGAAAGAAAATAGAAAAAGAAAAAAGATAAAAGGAAGAAAAAAAAAAGAAAAAGAGAAAGAAAAAGAAAGAAAGCGAAAAGAAAAGGGTGGGGGAAGCAAACAGAAATCAAAAAGCAAAAAAAAAGAAAGACAAACCCAGAAAACCAAAAAACAAAAAACCCAATAAAACACGGGGGAGTATCTTCTGATTCTATATACTTTAAGTCTCTTGACTTCCCCTGGAACTTGTCTGTCTAGCTGGTCTTCTGGGGGAGAGGTCTGTTGTGCTTATTTTCAGGTGTGAGCACTTGGGGGGAGCTGCTCTGCCCCCTGCCTGGTGCAGGGCTTGGTGGGGGTGTTTACCCCGTGAGGCCCCAGGAGGAACAACCACAGTGGCGGGGCCAGCTCTGGAGCCCTGGAGTCTGCTCCCAGAGTAACTCCAGGGCTCTCCGTCTGCAGGGCCTGGAGGCTCCGGGGCGGGGCTCCTGATCTGCTCAGCTCGGGGCAGGGGCGTCCTTGCTGTCCTGGGTCCTCCCGGCCTCTGCCTGTCCCGGAGGGAGGCGGATCCTGGGCTGTGTCCCCAGCGCCCTGTGCTCCGGGGCCTGCGCTGTTGGATTCGTGCTCCCGCCCCGCAGCCCCCTCCGTGGTGCTGCCGCCCGAGCCCCTCCGAGCTGCTCCCAGGTCAAGCCGTGCGCCCGCTGCAGCCCTTTAGGGAGCTCGGCGCACTCTCCCCCTGGGGTGCAGGTGTTCTGTTAGTGTCCCAGGGAGCCCGAGGGCATCCCTTCCCTCCTGGGGTCTTGCTCTAACTCCCTGGGAGAGCCGGGAAGATTGGTGAAGCTCCTGCTTCTCTGGGACGGAGCTTTCCTGTCCTGGGGGCACTGGCCTCGGGCAGGCCCGGTTCCTCGCAGGTTCCCTCCCCCTTGGATGCCTTTTGTTTCTTTATTTCTTTTTTCCCCTTCTTCCTGCCTTGATAGCGCGAACTCTTCTCACTGTAGCATTCCAGCTGTTCTCTCTTTAAATCTCAGGCCGAATTCGTAGATTTTCAGGATGATTTGAAGGTTATCTAGGTAATTTGGTGGGGACAGGTGACTTGGGGACCCTACTCTTCTGCCATCTTGCCCCTCCCTCCTAATTTTGTGTTTTGAATGTGTAAAAATTCATGATTCAAAAGGTGCATGCAGAGAAATCTCATCTCTGTTCTTTCCATCTTGTTCCCATCCACTCTCTATAAGCAACCTTATTTATTAGTTTCTGGTTTTGTCCTTAGTGCTTTTCCTTTTGTAAAAAATACATATGCCTACATATATACATAATATATTATGTGTGCATGTCTGTTTCTGATTTCCTTTCTCTCTTACTCAGAATGCAATATGCTATATGTAGCTTTTGCACCTTTTATTTTCATTTAATGATCTATCTTGGAAGTCATTTGGAAACAAGATTTTGATGTACATTGTTGAACATCAGATTCCACTAGATCCCTGAAGCAGACTTGCCATCTCCATCTAGGTGTGATTTTTTTCTCTTCTTTCTTCTGTTGAGAGGGTCTGGGGCTTGAGGCTTCTTGACCTCTAGGAGTCACAGTTCTTTCCACTACAGTGGATGTTAAAAGGTGGTGAATTTAAGATAGGACACTTAGCAGATATGGGTGGTAAACAGGCCAAAATTTGGAAGAAATTTTAGATTTTTCCTCAGGTCTTTATTCTCAAAGGAAGACTTTCCAAAGGACAGAAATGCTTAAAAACAGGCAGTATATGGGGATATCCATTGGATTTGGAAATGCCACAGTAAGAAGATAGATGTAGATGGAGTTCATGGGTGCCCCCTTCTTCCTTTGTGTTTCCCATCAGCTTACCTTCTTGAGCATCATCAGGGCAAAGCACAGTACAGTACAGGGATTGGAATTGCTGTTCTCCCTGGTGGCCCTAGCAAAAGTGCAGAGATGTGAATGTGAAAGGGGGCAGCTTGTGAGTGGCATTGGAAGGCACTTGGGCACTGTAACACTGTTACTCTACAGGGTTGTTTATGAATCATGTGGGTGTTAGAGACTGCCTGGGCTGAATCAGATGCAAAACTCTTAATGATATGAAGAGATGTACAAGAACTCTCTTTTCTCTCTTCCTCTCCCAGTGTATAAAATAAACACATACCTTATAGCTCCCAGTGTCTCTCCATGTGTCTCCTTAGTTGGGAAAAATAGGGTATCTCCTTAGTTCACAAAAATATATGTTCTTCTACCTTGAAGCCATGACAGGGACATGGTATATAGTATAGAGTGGTTAAGAGGTTGATTTTTGGAGTTAGGCTGACTTAGATCTCAGATTTTGCTTCTGCTCCTTTAGTAGCGGTGTAACCTTAGGCATAACTTTTCTGAGATCCAGTTTCTGCATCTGTGGAGTAGAAGGAATAAATACATACCCGATGGGATATTGGAAGGATTATATTAAATTATATTTGTGAAGTGTTTAGGATAGTCCCTGGCACATAGTAAATCATTGTGCTCGCTACTGTTATCATAATTGCTGCCTGCTGTTCCAAGCTGAGTTCACTAAAGGTATAATGACTGTATCTAAGTAAACCTGATGTACAATTGATGCTTGGCTGTCTGAGAAATCATCTGACCCTAAGTGAACCTTTGTATATTATTCCCTTCTGGAAATTGGCTTCTGGGTTTTTTTGGGCAATTAAATGAAGGGATTTTTGTATTTTATTTTAATTGTTTAGGTTGTAAATGTCTTAAAATCCTTATTGACAAATCTCGATGAAGTAAAGAAGGAAAGAGAAGGGCTGGAGAATGACCTGAAATCAGTGAATTTTGACATGACAAGCAAATTTTTGACTGCTTTGGCTCAAGATGGTGTCATAAATGAGGAAGCTCTTTCTGTCACTGAACTGGATCGAATCTATGGAGGTCTTACAACTAAAGTCCAAGAATCTCTAAAGAAACAGGAAGAACTTCTTAAAAATGTTCAGGTAAAATTTATATGCTTTAGTAAGATTTATGTTTAAATCACAGGAAGGATAAACCTGGACTAAATATCTGTTTAGGATTTTGTTTTTTGTAAGTGCTACATATTAATAGAAATCTAATCATTATTGGTTATGTTTTGTTTCCTGCTGAATTTGTGGTATTTTTACTTTCAGAAAAGGTTTAAAGTACTGTGTTACCACTAAAGAATATTATATTCTGTAAATTTCAACTAATTTCAGCATGTAATCATATATGATTTTTGTATATAGTTAGAAAAGTATCAAAAATATTGTGAACTCTATTAATTTGGTAAATAAATGTAAATACATAAATCTTTCTTTTAACAAGGTCTCACACCAAGAATTTTCAAAAATGAAGCAATCTAATAATGAAGCTAACTTAAGAGAAGAAGTTTTGAAGAATTTAGCTACCGCATATGACAACTTTGTTGAACTTGTAGCTAATTTGAAGGAGGGCACAAAGGTATGAAGTACAAAAAAAACAGTTAAGCAGTACAGCTGGGAAAATACGGTTTGAGAAGTTAACTAATGTTTCTAGTTGGACATTATTCTTGAACTTCCTAGTTTTTAATGACTTTTGCTTCTGAGAGGCTTGTTATAAGTGAGAGAAAGCTTATGAAGGTGGTGATATTTCATGGGGCTGTTTGAAGAATGAATTGTATATTTTACCAGGCAGAAAGAGGGTATAGGAATTTCAGGTAAAGAAAACTAGTATAGAGATGTCAGAAGCTAGGGATACTTTTTGGGGGGAAAGAAAAGAAAGAAAGTTGACTAATAAAAAAACTTTTTAAAAAGATTTTATTTATTTGAGAGGGAAGAGAGCTTGCTCGAGTGAAGCAGTGGGGAGGGGCTCATGGGAGGGGTAGGAAGAAGGACAAGCAGACTCTGTGCTGGGCATAGAGCCCAACATGGGGCATCTGACAACCCTGACATCATGACCTGAGCTGAAATCAAGAGTCAGATGCTTAATCGACTGAACCACCCAGGCACCGTAGAAATTGAGTAATTTGAGTGGATTATGAGGGAACGGGAGTAGTCAAAGCTGATCTGTGATGGGGAAGAGAGGAGAGGGTATAGCCTTTATACTCTGTGCTGATGGTGCTAATGGATAATAGTAGACTTGTGATCTGCCTGAGTCTCAGGGTGCCTACTAAATTGTTAATTATTTTTTGCCTTTCCTTAATAGCTTGGGGGAATGATTATATTTGTTTTTACCATTGACTTTGCTTTTGAGGGAACAAGTGGTTTTTAAGTTTTTCAGATACATGATACCTTGTGTTTCAACTCTATAATGATTATTGAATAAAGTTATCTTGATACAAATACAGTGGATATAAAGTAAAGGCCTCTGAAGAGCGGGTAGAAATACTACAAAGCCTTGGAAATAGAAGAATAAGACACTTATTTTATTTTATTTTATTTTATATTATTTTATTTTATTAATTTATTTTATTGAGATTTTATTTATTTACTCATGAGAGAGACAGAGAGAGAGAGAGAGGGGCAGAAACACAGGTAGAGGGAGAAGCAGGCTCCATGCAGGGAGCCCAGTGTGGGACTTGATCCTGGGACCCTGGGACCATGCCCTGAGCCAAAGGCAGAAGCCCAACCACTGAGCCACCCAGGCATTCCTAAGACACCATTTTAATTTGATTTAAAACGCTTTGTTGAAATAGATAAGCTGAGAAAACTCTTCAGAGAGCCTTTGGAAGTACTTCTGAGGGTTTCTGAAGTGATGCTTGTATTTCTGAAGTGAATGTGCAAATCTAATCCTTTCACTTAATAGGTTTCATATCTTTATTAAGTAATTGACTTTTCTTTAGCGATTGAGAGCATACTCATGATCATGAAACTTATAATTTGTTCCACTTAATTTTTGATGACACGTGTCCTCTAGAAATGATTTATTTTTATTTTTTTAGGAATATTAGATCGTATTTAATATAAAGGTGAATCTCCATAGTATGACTGTCTCCTAAAGAGGATTTTAGTTCCTTAGCTTTAGTCGTGATTAACAAATGAGCTTTAGATTGTGTCCTCTTTAGATTAAAAAATTGTTCTGGTTTATTACTTGTATTTCTTCTTTGCTTACAGTTTTACAATGAGCTGACTGAAATCTTGGTCAGATTCCAGAACAAATGCAGTGATATAGTGTTTGCACGGAAGACAGAAAGAGATGAACTCTTAAAGTAAGTTTATTTTGTGTATCAAATTGTAGAGTACTTTTCTTTTGAAAAGTTGTACGTGGAGACTTTGGGTGATGAACTTGGCAGTGTGAGGTAGGAATTTCCTTCCTTTCCTCCTGGACATTTCCAAAGCAATAAGCAAGCTGCATGATCTGAGAATAAACAAAAAGGAGTAGAAACTTTAGGTGTCGGAAGCACACTGACGTTACAGAAGTGACAACATGACAGTTCAGGATATCAGATCTCAGAAATGCCAATAAACATAAGTAGTTTACTTTGAAATAGCAAATAGGTTCCTTACATATAAAACTGAAGGTACGGAATATTGGGTAGACACGGCGAATAGCTTAGAAAACATCAGCTTATTGCCCTTCTGAAGGAGCCTGCTGAGAAAGCTGGAACAGATAGGGCTCATTCCATGCTGAGTGACCAGTAGAGTTGACATAGCATTGGTACAGAGATATTCTTAAAAAAGGTGAAAAAAATGAACAAAATTTTAATAAAACCTAATAGATGGAGAATATTCACCAGAATAACATCATAGAACAGATGAAAATTCTGAATGGATATTTCATCATGAATTAAAAAAAAAAAGGGGGGTTAGGAAGCAATCACTCTCAGGAATATGATACACACACACACAAAAAAAAAAAAAAAAAAGAAGGAATATGATACACAGAAATGCCAGAGCCAAAGATGGTAAGGAGATAGGACATGATAAAATGTGAAGTGTCAGGTTTCAGGAAACAAGTAGAAGAGAGAAGAACAAAACCATCACTAATACAAGATGAAATGGGAAGGAGCAAAAAGGAGAATAGACAGTGAAGAAGATACAGGAACACATATTAGAAAAGAGGAAATCAAAGAAAATAAAGCCAAAGCAAAAAAATAAATAAATAAATAAATAAAAAAGATTAGCGAGAAGATGATGGGCAAGGAAGATTCAAATATATGCAAAATTGAATTCCCCTGAAAGAAGAGAAACCAAAACCATGAACAGAAGAAATATTTAACAGTATTACTCAAGAATATTTTCCTAAAATAAGCAAAGGCTTGTTGAGAAGATATATTTTATGGTCAGGAAAAATGAATAAGAACTGTCAACACGAAGGCGTATTATTAGCCTTAAAAGATAATGGCAGAATCCTTTTAGGCAATTGGGCAAAAAGATGAAGTCCATTTATGAAAAGGTGAAAAGTTTAGGCTCATAGCACTGCATGCTAGAGGAGAGAGGAGTGATCGCTACTGGAGCTCAAGGGAAGCAAGTAAGAACCAAGGATTTTATATCCAGTCAGACTCTCCTGCACGTGTATACAGAACCAATATGCTCATTAGTCATGAAAGGGAAGAACTCAAGACTCTTCTATTCACAAGTCTTTCTTGAGCCCCACAGCTAACCCAACCGTTATTCACCTCTGTTCACATTTAAACTGTTCTTCATAGAAGTTGTTGGAGAAATGATCAAAGAGCTACCTCTCTCCACCTCCTAAGAAAGAGCAGTGTTGTTTTTACAGTTTTTCTACTAAACCTTAATCAAAGTGCTTTTTAAATGATTTCTGAGGTTTAAAAAAACCCCTCCAAATTTAGTCTTGTTATGATTAGTCTTGTTATAGTTATGGTAAAGAAGAAAGGTACAGAACAGTATAAAGTATGCTTTTTTGTGTAAAAAGGGAGAAACTAAAATATACATTTGAATTGGTTTATTTTTGTGTCAGGAAGCTCTGGTCAGTTTCATAAGGAAGAATAGTGTGGATCTGGGGGTGTGAGTGGTGGAGTGGGAACTTGCAGACAAGAGTCTTTCACTCTTTAGTTTTTGAAGCAAGTGAACACATTACCTTTTCAGAAAGTTATGTGAAATTAAAGAATTAATGGAACTTCATATGTTTTTTTTTTTTTAATTTTTATTTATTTATGATAGTCACAGAGAGAGAGAGAGAGAGGCAGAGATATAGGCAGAGGGAGAAGCAGGCTCCATGCACCGGGAGCCTGATGTGGGATTCGATCCCGGGTCTCCAGGATCGCGCCCTGGGCCAAAGGCAAGCGCCAAACCACTGCGCCACCCAGGGATCCCGGAACTTCATATGTTTTTATAGCCTCATCCAAGTCTGATTTTTATTTTTCTGACTGTACAGTCGAATTTTCAGATACATTCCCTGCTGCCCATCTTAAAAAAAAAAAAAAAGCTATAGGACCCTTTGCTCAAGCTTTGTCTTACAGAGATGTCTGGTTTGTAAAACAAAGATGGATCTGGCTCAGATGCAAGCAGGGTGAGGGCCTTGGAGCAAGACCTTTTGCCCCCTTTCCTTTCCTTCATCCAGATAAGCAGCTGCCATTGAGATGATTGTATAGGACCGTTAAATTCTGTAGCTCAGGACCAAGTGAGAGCCAAAAAAGATTTCTTAGAGGTTGGCAAACTACACTGTCCAGGTCAAGTCAAGCCCGCTGCTTATTTTTGTAAAGTTTTACCAGAACACATCCATGTTCTTCATGTTTTACGTATTTTCTATGGATAGCTTTGCACTAACAGCAGCATTCTTGTGTGTGTGACAGAGTCCTTATATTCTGTAAAGCCGAAAATACTTGCTGTCTGGCTCTCTACACAAAAAGTTTTGCCAACCCCTCGTTGGAATCATTTTATTGTCCATGATAATATACTTTCTAGTTGTATGTACTGTTAGTTTCTCCACTTAAATCTTCAGTGTATTATAGGCTAACATACCTGTTTTTAGAATTGTGTAGTGTAATAGGAGTTTATGGCTTAGGAAGAAATTTGGGGATATTTTCATTTTCAAATATTTCATAATTCATATCTCTAGCTTGAAAATTAGGTTGTTACTATTTGCATGTGTATTTCTATATTTATACTATGAACAAAATCAGTTCTGAGATAGTCATCTACTTGTCAAGTGGTTTTAGCTTAGTGATGAAAACGTAAATGAAGGATGGGAAAGTAGGCTGAATAGACATAACATTAGCTTTTATAGTTTATTTTGTTAAAATCACTCTTAATGCTGAGGGCCTAAGTTCCTTAAAGCATGTTTATTGACTGTAAAATAAAAACACAACAAAAGTATACATAAGCGTACATCTTACTGAACTTTGACAAACTGAATACAGCAATGCATCAAGTGCTTAGATCAATTCACAGAACATTCTCAGCACCACAGGAGCATCATCCATGCATCCATGCAGTCATTACCTACTTTCCCCAGGGCAACCATTGTTCTTACTCTGAGAATGTAGATGAGTTTCTCCTATTCTGCACTGTATATTAGTGGAATCACATGTACTCTTTTGTAACTAGTCTACAGTCAGCATTGTATTCGTGAGACTCATCCATACAGTTGTGTGTAGTTGTATATCTTTAGTTTTCTTTTTTTTTATCTTTAATTTTCATATTTGGGCATATTTCATTGTGTGAATATGCCATGAGCTACATATATATTCTACTGTTGTTATTGGAGTAGTACGTAGTTTTGGCCACTATATTATGACTAGTGTGAGCATGAATGTTCTAAAACATAAACCTTCAGTTTTGCTGGTAAAGAAGAGAAACACAACCAAATGTCCAGGGCTGATGAAATAAATAAAGCTTCATCTGTGTAGTGAAAGTACTATGCAGTAACATACGCCATTTAAAATTTCCAGTAGCCACATTTTATTTTATTTTATTTTATTTTTTTTTAAGCTTTCTTTTTTTTTTTCTTTTTTTTTTTTTTTAATTTTTACTTATTTATGATAGTCACAGAGACAGAGAGAGGCAGAGACACAGGCGGAGGGAGAAGCAGGCTCCATGCACCAGGAGCCTGATATGGGATTCGATCCCAGGTCTCCAGGATCACGCCCTGGGCCAAAGGCAGGCGCCAAACCACTGCGCCACCCAGGGATCCCCCAGTAGCCACGTTTTAAAAGCCAAATAGGTAAAGTTAACTTCAAATATATATTTTGTTTAGGCTGGTAATACCCAAAATATTATAATTTAAGCATATAATTATAAAAATTATATATGATATATTTTACTTTTTTTCAGACTAAGTCTTGGAAATCTGGTGTGTAATTTCCCCTTATAGTATGTCTCAGTTCACACAGGCCACATTTCATGTGTTTAATAGCCACATGGACTAGTTTTAGATCCTGAGCAGATACATGTGGTGCTGTTGGGTATATATCTAAGAGTGAGATTGCTAGGTGAGACGGTATATATGCATATTGAACTTCAGTTGAAACTACTGGTTTTCCAAAGTGGTTGTACTAATTTATATTTCTACTAGTAGTGTATGAGAGTTGGTTGCTCTATATTTTTGCCATTAGCTGTTCTGGTGGTGTGTAGTGTTATTTCATTGTGGTTTTAATTTTCATTTTCTTCATGACTTATATGTCTTCTTTATAGTAAGTATGCAAAAAGAGTAAATATTTTACTCTGAACTTTACCTTCTTTTCACTAATGATTTAAAACTGATGTCAGTAATGATGGTTGTTGGCATCGAAATACTAGTAGGATTTTATTTCGTGTTTTTTGTTTATGACATTAGTCTCATGATTTAATAACTTTGAGTTATATAGGAAATTTTCTTTTGTCCTGTAAGTTTGTTGTCTATTGCAACCATCTCTGGAGTTTACCAAAGATAAAAATATTATGTTAAGGTTTTATGATATAATTACATATGTTAGATATATTTTTAATATACTCAAATATCTAATTAACTAATTGTAATTATATGAATTATAACAAAATAAAAATTTCAATATGATTAAATATATTTAGTGTATATGAGATATATGCATACATTATTTCAACATGTGACCTTTTTGAATTTTAATATTGATTAAAAACTTTATGTTGTAAGCACTTATTATAAACTTCAAAAGTTAAGTATTTTTGGTTTCTTGATAAATGTGTATTAGCTTTCTTTATACAGAGAGTGACTGATTTGAGAGTGAAAGCATGGTCTGGGAGACTCTGGGAGTTGCAGTTAATTGTTACCTCGGCAACAGGTGTTGTTGCAGACACTTACACGGCTTGCCACATTTACTTATCTGTTTATATGAATCAGTGCAGGTAGAAGTTGATCAATACCATGTGTTTCATAGGGTGTATTTTTAAAAAAATATTTTATTTATTCACGAGAGGCACACAAAGAGAGTCAGAGACACAGACAGAAGGAGAAGCAGACTCCTCGCAGGGAGCCTGATGTGGGATTCGATCCCAGGAACCCACAAGCACGCCCTGAGCTCAAGGCAGACACTTAACCGCTGAGCCACCCAGGCGTCCCCATAGAGTGCATTTTACCTTAGGGTTTTGGTTAGTGAGATTTTGGGATGGATTCCAATGTATTATTAGAGGGGACTTTAAAATATTTTTCTAAATTTTAATACTAAATTTTAATAGTCCTTTCAACAATCTTATGCATTTACCTTAGTTATAGATTATGAGGTATCTTCTTTTTAAAGATTTTATTTATTTATTTGAGAGAGAGCTCTCAAGAGCAGGGGGAGGGGCAGAGGGAGAGGAAGAAGCAGATTACCTGCTGAGCAGGGAGCCTGATGTGGGTCTTGATCCCAGGACTTGGGATCATGACTTGAGCTGAAGGCAGACGCTTAACTGACTGAGCCACCCAGGCACCCCATGATCTATGTTTTAACATAAAATATCTCAGTGCTGCGTTTCTTTAATATCTTCAGAAAATTTTCCTCAAGAAATTTGCATAATGGTTTGAATAGGTTAGCTTTCTCACCTGTTGTGTTTTGTTTTCTGTAAACACCAATATGCTATATATAGCTAGCTGACTGTGAGCAGTTGTGGTTTTCTGATAACTTTTAGATAGGCTAGTTAGTTATGTTAGGAGTTTCCCATCTAGAGGATGACTTCTTACTAGAGAGTAGGCAGTCTTTTAAAATGCTTTCCCAGTTTGACGTGTTCCTTACTCCAGCTATAACTGTGATCTCTGAAAAAGTTTACCTTTTTTCCTAGTCCTTCAGAAATAGAAAAAGAACTAACTTCATTTTATTGAATACTAGGAAAAAAGATTTAAGTTAGTTCTAGTCAAGAACCGAAATGTATATTTTAAAATACCATCATTGTTTTGAGTCTATTTTCTGTTTCATATGTAAAGAGAAGAAAAGTTTTGAAAAGACCTGGTATTTTATATGTGTTGTTTTTTAAAATTGTTAATTCCTAACACTTGTGTCTTTAATAAGGGACTTGCAACAAAGCATCGCCAGAGAACCTAGTGCTCCTTCAATTCCTACACCTGCATACCAGTCTTCTCCAGCAGGGGGACACGCGCCAGCTCCTCCAACACCAGCGCCAAGAACCATGCCGGTTAGTAAGCAACCACATTTTTTTTTTCTTCATAAGTTTATTTTTTATTGGTGTTCAATTTGCCAACATACAGAATAACACCCAGTGCTCATCCCGTCAAGTGCCCACCTCAGTGCCCGTCACCCAGTCACCTCCACCCCCCGCCCACCTCCCCTTCCACCTCCCCTAGTTCGTTTCCCAGAGTTAGGAGTCTTTCATGTTCTGTCTCCCTTTCTGATATTTCCCTCTCATTTTTTCTCCTTTCCCCTTTATTCCCTTTCACTATTTTTTATACCCACCATTTGCTTCGATGTGGATGGAACTGGAGGGTATTATGCTGAGTGAAATAAGTCAATTGGAGAAGGACAAACATTATATGGTCTCATTTATTTGGGGAATATAAAAAATAGCAACCACAGTTTTTAAAGTTTGCTTGCTCGCTGTAAGATTAAACAGGAGGCTTTACATTGGAAAGATCCGATGGTTACCCGTTTTCATCAGGTGACCAACCTTCTGATGTTTTGTAATATAAGTCAGCATCATTCATGAATTCGTGCCAGAAAAGGTTTAACTTGAATCTAGTCAAATCTTTAGAACTACCTTTCAGTTTATAGCAAATACAGTGATAAAATAAGAAGTGAGACATTTGACTTTGTCTTTTCTAAAAGTGAATGTCATGGAAAGAAAAAAATAGGTGTGGGGCATTCTGGTTTATTTATTTATTTATTTATTTTTTTTTTGCATTCTGGTTTAAAAGAGACGAAAGATTCATAATAATCACACTACATGAACCTCTATTGGATCTTGGTTCATAAAAACTCATTTCAGAGCTTTTTTTGGTGACAAGTAGGGAAACTTGAATATGGATTGGATACTCGATGACATTAGGAAGTAATTGTTCATTTCCTTAGGGTGAAATGGTATTGTGATTATGTAAGAGAATATTAGGACTTGTATGGTACAGTCTTTAGAACTTTACAGTTTTTTTTTTTTAAAGATTTTATTTATTTATTCATGAGAAAGAGAGAGGCAGAGACATAGGCAGAGGGAGGAGAAGCAGGCTCCGTGCAGGGAGCCCGATGTGGGACTCGATCCTGGGAGTCTGGGATCAGTCTCTGAGCCAAAGGCAGACACCAAACCGCTGAGCCACCCAGGCATCCCTAGCTTTACAGTTTTTAGTCATGAAGTTTGCAACTTACTTTCACATGGTTCTGCAAATATGTAGGTTGATAACTACATGGCCATAGCTATAAAAGTAAACATGGCCAAATGTTAATAATTACTGTATTTAATTGGTAAATCTGTGCTTGTTTATTATACTATTCTTTTAAGTTTTTGGGTGTTTGAAATGTTTGTATAAAAAATTTGTGGCCAGGAGGAGATTATAGTAATAAACTGTACCTGATTTGTTCCTTCCTCCCATCTCAAACGTCTAACCATTGATGGGAGCAGTAATAAGCAGTAAATGATTAAATATTAGGCATCAGGAAGAGAGCAGTAGCTGTGGAATATACACAAATTAGAGAATTACTCCTCAGCTATGATACATTTCTAGAGTAATAAGTCAACATTTAAAAATGGAAATTAGAAATATATTTGGTTGGATTCTGGAGTTTCTCATATGCTCTTATTTATTTTAACTGATAGCAATTGTAATTTGACAGAAACATGAAACATTTTGTCATCAGTGTTGACTTTTTCTTACAGCCTGCTAAGCCCCAACCCCCAGCCCGGCCTCCACCTCCTGTGCTTCCAGCAAATCGAGCTCCTCCTGCTACTGCTCCGGCTCCAGTGGGGACGGGCACAGCCCCACCAGCTCCATCACCTGCTCCCGGCTCAGCAGCTCCCCCTCCACAGGCCCAGGGACCCCCATATCCTACCTATCCAGGATATCCCGGGTAAGGCTGAAACTGCATATGTGAATGAATTGACTAATGTTTCTAGTACCGGTTAATCTTTTAAAAACAGGGTCACCTCTTCTCTGAATGAAGGTATCATGAATGAATAAGCTACATTATCAGCTTACACAAATAAAAATAATGTTATAGGCACTAATTTGACCATTTCTTGTTTATGTTTTTAATTTTTATGTGCTGGGCTTATCTTAAATACATCTCTTCTTTATGGAATGCAGTATATGTTTCCTTGGTCATCTTTATTTTGGTGATAAGTGGATTGGCACCTTTTCTGGACTTAGCATAGCAAGACAGATAAGGCCTTGTTTATGTACCTGTACTTTGAAACATTGGCTTTCTGAAAGACTGTTGAACAT
Source organism: Vulpes vulpes (assembly GCF_048418805.1). Classification (NCBI taxonomy): domain Eukaryota; kingdom Metazoa; phylum Chordata; class Mammalia; order Carnivora; family Canidae; genus Vulpes; species Vulpes vulpes. The sequence goes on from NC_132790.1 coordinate 54,928,814, forward strand.
GACTATATCTAATTATGGCATGTGCTTTCTTTAAAGAAAAGCTTTCTTTGTGATAATTTTTTAATCTTAAAAATCCAGACATTTGACTACCTCTTAAGATGTTCTCCAAACTTTGCTTTGTAAGTACATTCTTTGAAATATTAATATTAAAACTTTGTTAACAGTGAATTTATGTGCATGAGAGTGAATATTGAATCTTGTGAATTAGGAATTTTAAGTTGCTACATTAAAAAGAGGGTTCTCATTTTTATTCCTTGTTAAAGAAATTTTTTAAAAAGATATTTATTTATTCATGAGAGAGAGGCAGAGACATAGGCAGAGGGAGAAGCAAGCTCCCTGCGGGGAGGGGAGCCCAATAGGGACTCGATTCCAGGACTCTGGGATCACGTCCTGAGCTGAAGGAAGACGCTCAACCACTGAGCCATCCAGGCATCCCCATTTTTATTCCTTGTTAACAGTTGAATAGTCTTATTTCCGTCAACAGTCTTATTTTGGGGATAGTATTAAACACTCTATATTCTTTCATCTCAAGTATTAATAGGATAGGAACACTTTTCTCTAATAAGTACCTTGAAATAGTTGTTTTTTCTTCCTACTGTTGTCTGCTGGACTGAGAAAAAGAGAAAAATGACTTTCTTAAAAAAACTTGGTTTTAGAATAATTGTTATGTTTCATTTTCCAGTATTTGATTTACCAATCCATTTTTTTGTTTGTTTTCTTTCTATCAGGTATTGCCAAATGCCCATGCCCATGGGCTATAATCCTTATGCATACGGCCAGTATAATATGCCATATCCGCCAGTGTATCACCAGAGTCCTGGACAGGCTCCATACCCAGGACCCCAGCAGCCTTCATACCCCTTCCCTCAGCCCCCACAGCAGTCTTACTATCCACAGCAGTAATATGTCATCTCAGAAGCTCAACTGGTTCAGTTCAAAGGGAAAGAAGTACCAACCCTGCAATAAATGTACTAAACTCTATGCTCTGGTTAATATAATATACTCTGTTGTACCGAACACAGTGTATAATTTCTGTCTGTGGCTGAAAGCTAAAAACTGTGTTCCACATTTGATTGCACACTGAGAGATGCTGCTGTTGCAGTATAAACACTATAATAGGTATAATAGAATTTGAAATAAATTACATTTCTGTTCATAAGAGTTGAAAATGAGAAATTAAACCCACAAGTGAAACATTTGAAGTTATTATACTTATGTCTACATAAGCCGTGGTTGGGACATCAGATACTTATAATGATGGTTTAAGTACTGATATTCAAGAAAAGTAAGTTTTCTTTCTCTTTTGGTTTATCAGTTTGGTTTAATTTCCATTATACTATTTTGCATAATCAAAGCATTGTAAATCTTATAATTTAAAAATAAATTACTTAAGAACAGTTGTCATTGTTATGTTTTTGTCATTGATTCTCATTACTGTCTAATTTCTTTCTGGTATTAGTCTCTCATTTTATATGTACATAAGTTAAACAGATAACTGTGTTTAAGTGCATGATTAGTGCAGGTTAATGGGTTTATAGGAAAACCAAAAGAATAGTACCATAATTTATCTTTCATATGCTGATTAGTAAATAAATTTTGACATTTATTTTGAAAAGTCCTATAATGTGGAAGAAACACAATTGCTACCAAAGATTCTTCAAATAAATATACAAATAAATATGTATATTTAAAGTTTTATCATTAGTTTCTCCAAGAAATGGTTGCAAATTCTGATAAATAATTCTTTCCTTTTTTTCATAACCTGGTTAAAATAAATACATATCATTGACAGTACTATCTAATGTAATGGGATTGTTTTAAAGAAAATTTACTGTACCCTTCTATTCCTTTTTCCACCTTACTGTCTTAACTTAGTAACATTTAATGCACAATGTATATGAATAGATGTAAGCCCTTTTTTATGCTCCTAAAGAATTAGACTGTTTTATAATTCAGGGAGCATACAAAAACAATTGTTGGGAGCATATGCCAGTTCTGGACGAGGCTGTATATTGAATATTAATCTCCGCTCTTTAGGATAATTAATCACTGTATAGACCTCAGTAAAAATAGTGAGACATGCATCATGGAGTGAGTAAATGAGAAAGGAATGAGTTGTCTAATAGTGGGATCTGTTTTGTTTGAGGTTCATGTCTGAACACAGGCATATGAGCAGATTTCCAATGCTGTTTATTTTTTAAGTCTTGATGCTCACCTTTTCTTGCATTATTGTTATATTTAAATGATACTGTCATTTGGTCCACTGTTCTTTTTTCCTTGACAGTTTGGGTTTATATTTTAAATGTTGGGCTGAAGGTGTGACTGTAAAAGGGAGTGTATTGGTTAAAAAATATATGTACATTAAAAAAAAAACTTACTTTGTTGTTGTACGTAGAAAACATGGCATGTTACTCTAATATAAATGACCTTTCCCATGGAATATGGAAATTGGCTTAAAGTCCAATAGTTAAAACCTTGGCAAAAGTAGTTTTTTACATATCATAGCTAAATATTATTAATGTAGAATCATCAAACTATGGCCTAGGCTTGTTTGATTCTTATGTAAAAGACATTAAAGTTCTACATTATTATTCAAGGTATCATATACTAATATGAAATATGCAATGAGAGTTAAGGGTATTCCAAATTGCTAGTTTAATCTTACTAATGCAGAAAAAACAAAAACAAATTGGCCTGAATATTCTCTTGGGGGAAAGAAGGCAGTAAGAAGAGTAAGCTCATCAGAGGGGCAAAAGAGGTTATAAGGTGCTTTGTAGCCCCATTCCCTGTGCTGAGCTAGGCCTGCTCCCAGAGAGCCATGGAAGAAGATTGTTGTGAAACTGTTAGAAAGGAGGCTCCAAAGCCCCAAGTGGTAGCCTCTTCCAGCATGCCTGACTTGCTCAAAGCCTTTTTAATGCAATAACGCAGACCCAGTCCCTCTTGACGGTTCACTCATCCTTTAGATAATTGAGGATACTTAATTTTGATCCCATCTGGGTACAGATGACCAGATTTCTGCAGCCCATCATTGCTGGGGCTGTCTTCATAGCCTTTCTAGTTTCACTAGGATAGCTCATGGAAAGAAGTTTCTCTTAACATCTGTTTTGCATTCTAGCAAACAAGGAAGCCCTCCCTGGGATAATTTTTGTTACCAGAATTTGCTCTCTGCTTGACTTCTGTAACACACAGAATACCCTAAAAAGTTGTTAAGGGCAATGCTATTTATTTAGAGGTAGGAAAGCTGTCAACTCTGGTTCAGGTATGTTGTTATCTATGGCTTTTTGATTATTTTCCTAAACTAAAGAAACCATTCCCAGACCATTTATGTTTGGGTTTGGAATACTGTTTTTAAAGTGGACTGTAGGTAATGAAGCTCTGCATCGAGCTAGTCAGAAGTGGTGAAAAGCCTCACTTCTCTTATTTCTGGTTCCTAGTTGGAGACAAATGGCTTGACTTCTCAGTCTAGTGTAAAATATTGGTCTACTCCTATGTCCTTTGGTCTTTATTCTCAGTTAAGAAAAACAGTCACATATCACTGCAAACCAGTCAATCTTTGTGAGATATTCTTGTACCCATCCCCCTAGCTTCTTTGCAGTTTATAATCTCCCCTTCCCCAAGTGTAAGTAATTAAGAACAACAACAAAAAGACTTCACAGAACCTTCTGTCTCTGACATTCTAGCTCAGTCAGCAGCCTTTGTAGTAAAACAGATTATAAAAATGTTTTCCATTAGAGCTTTACAAAGTTTGCAAAAGTGCTTTATACACATTTTCTAATTTCATAAATAAAATGCAGTTTCTTAAGTAGGTTTCAGTTTGCTAATGGGGATTTTTTTTTCTTTTAATGATCAGTATATCTTGAAGAATCTTGCTACAACCTAGTGGCATCTCTCTTTGTAAACACTTCTGCAATTATTAGTTGATGTCACACTACAGAACAGGATACAAAGTAGGGAAAAACTGCTATAGTGTTAAAATTACTAGTTTAAAAAATAGACTGTAGAACTAAATGATTGATTATAAGATTTACATGGAAGAGCTAAGAAGGAAAAATTATATTTTTAAAGAAAAAGAGAATATTCAGGCTTTATTTCTGGTATGAAGTTTATATTTTTTAAAAAAATCCTATATTATCACACCAGAGATTTTAGATTCTTTTCTGGTTACAAACATTGCTGGTAGTTGGATTATATTTTTATTGTATTCATTTCTCTTAGGGGGAAAATTGTAAAGCAACAAAAAAGGTTCCAGATGAATGTATCCTAGAAATAAAAATTAAAAGATTCTTACTTGCTTGGAGTATGAATTCTTATTTGAAGTTTTATCCTTCAGCTTTATAGTTTCTGCAGTTTATTTGACAAATGGTGGTTTGGGAAATAAAATATCCACTTTGACTAAATGCATGAGACAGCGTTTGAATGTCTTCTTACAGCGGTCAGCCCCATACTTTATTATGAATGGACCATGTTTTTCATTACTTATGATTTGCCCTAGTTCTTTGAGATGAAGAATCTCTTTAAGTGTAATTTTGGGGGTTGATTTTTGGAAATGTGTAGCATATTATGTTCACTTGGTTAGGAAAGGGGAGATGGTGAAATGTGTTCATCTCTTATTTTTAAAGTTTTTTGAAATGTGTTCATCTTTTAAAACATTTATTTTCTTCCTACTGCCATGTTTTAAGGTCAGATTGCAACTGTTTTATTATGTAGCTCACAATGCACAATTTATCAGTAAATGTGTCAATGTTGTATGTCTTCCAAATTTGTTGAACAAGCCGGCCCCAGGAATCAATCAAGTCTGGATCCCTATTATCTAAAATTAATTTATTTATTTATAAGATTTTACTTATTTATTCATGAAAGACACACAGTTAGAGACACAGGCTCCATGCAGGGAGCCTGATGCGGGACTCGATCCCAGGACCCCAGGATCATGCCCTGGGCCTAAGGCAGATGCTTAACCGCTGAGCCACCCGGTGTCCCCTTATATAAATTTTAAATACATCAGATGGGCATAGTTAAATCTTAACTTCTGTTTTCACTTATCTGGCATCCGGGTTGGAGAGTACGGAGATCACTCTAGGGGCTTGGACACCAAGATGTCTGTGATGAGAGGACCGTGGAGGCCTCAGGGCCCCTGCCTGGCAATGGGTTGTGTTGCAGCCTAAAGGGAAAGGAGCAGCTCCGTGTGCCTGGGTGGCTTTAGCATTTATTCTGGCATGTGGAGCTGGCTTAGGAACTGTGGTGAGCAGGCAGGAACTTGTCCAGACCCTGCACCGAGAGCCTCAGGCTACTGCCAACCAGTGTCCCCATCGGCTGACAGGCTTGCGTTTGTAGATAATCAGTCCGGGCACATCCAAGTTGTCTGCCTTAGCATCCTGCCTACAGGGGGCCCTGGCTTCTTTCTGTTCTGTGGTTCCCGATATTCCTTCTTGTTTAAAAGTTGTGTAAGTCCCTTTCAGCTAATGAACACCCAAGTGGTACAGGTGACTAGGTTCCAGTCTATTACCATTTTATCTCTTCTTGAGTTTTCTTGTAATTTTAACTCTTTTTACACATTTTGAAGCCCCTTGATTTAATATTCATGTTAATTATGTCTATTGTGAACATGAAATGACCCTTCCTTTTTCACCTTGTAATATATTTCTTTATTAACATTGCCACCATTGTTTTCTTTTTGGATGCTTTAGCAAAATAATTTGTGTGTGTTTGTCTTGGTTTTAGGTGTCAGATTTAGTTATTTAACCCAATCAGGTTTTTTTTTGTGGGGGGGGGGCGGTAATAGGAAAGTTTAATTTGCAGCTTTGTTAACATTAATAATACTTTGATCTTTTGATCATTTTGTTTGGTATATTTTGTCCTGTTTCCTTTTGTCTTTCATTGGTTGGATTATGTTTTCTCTCGTAGTTATTTGGAACATTAATACTTTTATTTTCTTCCTCCTCTCCGCCTATCCTCAGGCAAATCTTGTCTTTTTTTATTGTTTTTTTTTTTGTAAATATTTTTATAAGTGGGGTTTAGACTTAAATTATTGTTAATATACTATTCTTACAGTAGGCATCCTCTCTGGATTGTAATAATTGGCCTTTGCAGTTTGTTTCTATTTCTCTTCAGTTTTATATTACTCAGTTTACAAAATACATAAACATGACAGAGCTTGGTCTTCTTCCTTTTCTCTTTTTGGGGTGTCCTTTTAGCATTCAGGATGTTTGATGTTCTCTCTTACGTCAAATCCCCTAATGCCTCCAGATCTATGACCTCTCTGTTGCCAGTAAGCACCAGTGGTGCCAGGCAAGGGGCCAGTGCCTTCTTTTTCTACCAGAACCTGGAAGAAGGGATAAAGAACCTTCATCCCTTCAACCTTCACCACCCACTACAATACACTGGGCTGCATAATACATTCTTTAAAAAATTAATACACTTTTTGAATAGTTATATACACGTATACATTTCAAAAGGTAAAAAACGAAACACAAAACGTGATAAAGTGTCTCTTATTCAGTTCCCTTTCCTAGAAACAATCTCTGCTACCAGCACGCACAGAGTTCAGATTGTCTTTAGGTCATAAACTCCCAGAAGCAGATGTGGTGTGACCTTCGCTGGAAGGGATACAGTGAACCGTTGCATCTAAAACCAAAGTCTGCCCTGGCTTTGCCTTCTTTCACAGAGACCAAACCTGCACTTTGAGCTGGAAATGTCACAGACTTAATTCGAAGTTCAGGTACACCTGGTGCTATTTTGCACTAAGACATGTGTTGAATGATCACTTATCTCTATTCCCACTATGCTGTATGAGTTTTCATAATTACCCAGAGTATGTCTCATAATTTTTGACAATATTTACATTTCAGACTGATAATTATTTTTTATTTTAATTTTTTAAAAATGTATTTATTCATGAGAGAGAGAGAGAGAGGCAGAGACACAGGCAAGTGGGAGAAGCAGGCTCCATGGCAGGGAGCCCGACGTGGGACTCAATCCTGGGACCTGGGATCACACCCTGAGTGGAATGCAGACGTTCAACCGCTGAGGCTCCCAGGCATCCCTGATACTTAATTTTTTAGCAAGAAAACTTTTAACATTGGATCATAGAAGATAAGCTACAGCTAAGAGAGAGAACAGATCATAAGCACATTTAATTTTCTTTTTACTCTGTGATAGAATCGGCCTCCCAAACACATCTCTGTCTTACTCCTCAGGACCCATGTGTGTATTAGGCTGCATAGGAGGAGAATTACGGTTGTTGGTAGAATTAGGCTTGCTACCCTGCTGACCTTAAAGTGGGTAGTTTATCCTAAATTACTAGTGGGCCAATGTAATCATAGGTTGTCTTAAACGTGGAAAAGGAGGACAGACAAGGGACAAGCAGATGGCAGCCTGAGAAGGACTCAGCTGCATTAACGCTGCTGGCTTTGAAGCTGGAGCAGTGGGAACATGAGCCAAGGAAAGTTGTAGTTTCTAGAAACAGGAAAAGGTGAGGGAACAGATTCTCCCCTACAGCCTACAAAGTGAACACTGTTCTGCCAACGCCTTGAGTGTAGCCCAGCAAGACCAAACTTCTGATCCTCCAGAAGCATCAGATTATTAGTTTGTGTTGTTTAAGTCACTAAGTTTATGGTCATTATAACAGCGATAGTAAGAGAATTATAATCAGTTTGTTTTTTTTTTTAATTTTTTAAAATTTATTTATGATAGAGAGAGGCAGAGACACAGGCAGAGGGAGAAGCAGGCTCCGTGCCAGGAGCCCAACGAGGGACTCGATCCCAGGACTCCAGGATCGCACCCTGGGCCAAAGGCAGGGGCTAAACCGCTGCGCCACCCAGGGATCCCATCAGTTTGGTTTATTAATTGTTTCCCCATTGGGCTCCCTGCATCTCTTGGGAGCAGGAAGGTGGAGATTTACAAACAATGGTAACTCCTCAAAGGACATGTTGGCCCAAGTGTCAAAAACCAAAAGCAAACAAAATAAGCAACCTGGGTCTTTTTTTCTTGCCTTTTAGCACACCTTATAGCTGTTTGTTGAGAGGCAGACATGTTCCGTTGGGTAAGAGAAGCCGAGGTAAATAGGCCTTTAGGAAAAAAAAAATTAAAAAATAGGCCTTTAGTGAGAGGGTTTATATTTTTCTGGAGAGCAGTTAGATTGTGTTTATGGTATTCTGTAGGTTTGTAAACTTCAGTTTGTGGTGGCCGAGAAAAACTAAGGCCGTTCCACCTCAAGTTTAGCATAAGCACAAGTACAGCCATCTTAGGTCCCTGGGAATAAGAGCTGAACTTTACAGGAAAAACTGCAGATTGTCCTAGGCAGGGAATCCCATACCGGAAAGACAATAAAGTTTAGAATGCCCTCGGCAGAGAATCCCGTATCAGATCTTTTTTTTTTTTTTTTTTTTCCCCCCCCCCGTATCAGATCTTAAGAAACTCCCCCTACCCCTGGGCAAGCAGAGCAGGACTAACTCCATTCTGCGCTAACCCCCCACACGACCTGCCTATTGCTTAAGGCTTTCCCTCACCCTAGTTTAGCTATTAAGCACACCCTTATCGGAAACTAGCACACATAGGAATGCGGGACCTCTGACCTTTAACCACCAAGGAATGAAAACCCCTCTTTTGCCCCCCAAACCTACGCGCCAATTCTAAACAGAATAATAGGCTAGTTCAAATGGTCACTATAGGGTGAATCGTAATTCAATTGGCCACCTGCGTGTGGACCGACATGACCGTGCAACTTTCTATGTATGTTACAATCTCATTGGCCACGGGCCCCTATAACACTACTATGCTTTTTAGTCTCGGGGTCCAAGTCCCTGCTCTGCTGTATGGAGTATACTTGGACCCAAGCTCAAGCTTGTAAATAAGCCCTCATGTACTTGCATGGGCGTCGGCTCCTTGGTGGTTTCTCGGATTCGCAATCTTGGGCACAACAAGTTCCCTCTAGTGTCCTTGTTTTTTTTGTTTCTTTTATTGTCTTGCATTTCCCTAGGAACTCTTCAAATAGAATCCGGGCCTCCCAGTCCTCCCAGCTGTGGGCCTCTCATTATCTAGGAGCCCTGTGAATAGGGCAGTCAGGCTGGAGGTAGAGGAGTGTGCTAGCATCCAGCTATCAGGCCGAGCCCGTGGCCCTGGGCTGTAACTTTCACAAGTGCCTCCCAGCCTTCCCCTGACCTCTTTGAAGACACTGAGGCTAGAGGACCCCAGAATGGAATGAATATTGCCCCTTCTCCAAGCTGGTTTGCCTCTGAGGAAGTGGCCCCCCTTGAGGGCAGGCAGAGAACAGAACACTCCTTTGGTTCCTTTCCTTTTCCGCTGCTGGAAGTCAGAGGAGATTTTTCTCAATCTTTCCCCCCAACTAGAAACGTGGTGAGGCTCCTGGAGGCAAAACTCATGAAAGAATCACTTCCATCTAAGCCTGGCCTCCAGAAATTTTCAACTCTTGCGCTAGTTCACATTCTGTTGCAGTGTTTTGTCCACGCCTGTGTATTTTCCTCCCAGATCCTGGCTCCAGTGGCTTCTGCTCCTGGGGAGGGAGCTGTGATTTCCTGCCTTTGCCTTTCTCCAGTTTGGGGCATGTCTGTTTCCCCTGTGACCTCAGTTCTTTAAAAAGAATGGTTGGTTTTCAGTTTGTTCAGCCTTTTTCTTATGTGTGTATGGAGTGGTGATATCTAAGCTTTACACATGTCAGAGCAGAAACCGAGAGATCAAATGAACTTTTTGATATAAAAACTATCAGGCCCCCCTAGGGGGCCTGGGTGGCTCAGTTGGTGAAGCTCTGACTCTTGATTTTGGCTCAGGTCATGACCTCAGGGGTTGTGAGATCGGGACTCGCGTAGAGCTGTGCAGCAGGGAGTCCGCTTGAGGTTCTCCCTCGCCCTCTCCCTCTGCCTCTCTTCCCACTCATGCATGTGCATGCACGCTTGCATTCTTTCTCTAAGAAACAAAACAGCAACAAAACTCAAGCCTTTCTTAAATTTAGAGTATTATCTCTCTTCCACATGCTTTTTGATTGCCCTCTGGAATTCCTACTGTTATGATGCTCGATCCCCCCCATATGTTTTCTGTGTACCTAGCATATATTCAATAATATTAGCCATTATTTTAATCTTCAAACTTTTCTTTCTAAATTCTGGGAGAGTTCCTTGAGATGATTTGGCCCCTTCCCCTTTTTCCTTAAGTAGGTTCTACATCCATCATGGAGCCCAACATGGGGGTCGAACGCACAACGGTGAGATCAATACCTGAGCTGAAATCAAGAGTTGGATGCTCAACTGGCTGAGCCACTTGGGCGCCCTGAAATGGTTTTTGTATTAGTTATAAGGAATTGGCTCACATATTTATGGAGGCAGAGCAGTTCTAAGATCTACAGTGTCAAGTCCTGAGAACCAGGAGAAAACATGCCTGACTCTGAGAACCCAGGCAGACAGCAGATTCTCTCTGGCTCAGCCTTTTATTGTATTCAGGCTTTCAGTGGATTCCATGAAGCCTGCCCATATTTGGGAGGGCAGTCTGCTTTACTCAGCCTACTGATTCAGGTGATAATCTTACTCAGAAATACCCTCACAGACACACCCAGAATAATGTTAAACTCAACCTGGGCACCCCCTGGCCCGGTCGGGTCAACAGGTAATATGAACTATCACAGATGTCTAATTCAGAATTCATTTTTCTCCAGCATTTACTCTTCCACACACCATCTCCAAAGCATCTAAAATTGGACTGTCACAGATGTATTTTTATTGCCATCTTCAGGGATCTCACATTTCCTTCCATAATGAAACACATTGACATCATGGTCGTTACTCTATTTCATATAATAGTGACTTGCTCAACATCCACTATACACTTCTAGTTCTAGGCACTCTACTTCATGTTTAAATAATAATTTATTACACTTCATAAGAACCCTATGAAAGTGATATTTTGATTCACACTCCAAACATGGGAGTCACTGGTTGTAGACAAGTTGAGCCACTTGTCTGCGGCCACATGGCTGCCTAGTAGTTGAGCTGGAGCTTGGGTGGCTCACCTATTGTCTCTGATCTTAACACCTCTAACGAGAGCTCCTCTTCTGTGCTGCTGTTGCTGCTGTTGCCCAAACGAGCTAACATTGATTGTCTGTCAGCTTCTAGGTCCTTTTCTAGGCTTTCAAAAATCCACTAACTTATCTGAGCAGTCACTTATGAAGTGGCCACTAGCTTCCCTCCAGTTTACAGGAGAGGAGAAAACAAGGCATAGAGAGGCTGAGTACCTGGGGCTGGCATGTAATGGAGCTGAGCCCTCATCAAGATGAGAAATTAAAGAGTTTCTAAAGTCTCCCTTGTTGCTTGGAGTGTATGTTTTATAAGAGGGCATTTGTTTCCATTTCTTTTTTTTAAAAGATATTTTATTTATTTACTCATGAGAGACACACACAGAGAGAGGCAGTGACACAGGCAGAGGGAGAAGCAGACTCCCCGCAGGGAGCCCAATGCAGGACTCGATGCCAGGACCCCAGGACCACGCCCTAAGCTGAAGGCAGATGCCCAATCACTGAGCCACTCAGGGGTCCCTTTGTCCCCATTTCTTACATGCATCTATCTCCTTACCCATTCATTTTCTTCTCCCTAGTAATTCAATGTTGTATGTTGAGAGACTACTCATTGTTCTTGGTCCTGGGAGGCAACTGTGCCCCTAAGGAGTTTCCAGTCCAGAAAAGAGTGAAGCTGGCCTGGAAATGATAGTGGGTATACGGTGGGTGTTATATTAAGGTGTGAATTTGTGTGAGGGTGCTCTCCATGTTTGCAGCTCCAGCGGGGTAGCTAAGCAACTTGCTTGTTCCTGCCCCTGGAGTCGCTGGGAGCAGGAGTTGAAGAAAGTGGCAAAATCTCAGAGGGGATTGCTTTTTGGTGTAGAGGGATCACAGCTTTCCCAGAGGGTGTCTTGCTCCACATGAAGTGGGGCATCTATGTCCGGAGGGGCTGTGAGGGGCTGTGAGGGGCAGCATGGCATAGTGACCCCATACCAGGCACCACCTTGGGCATTCATATGGGGAGTCAATAATGTCTGAGACGGAACTTCTCATCACCCTGTGGGATGGGCTTCAGTGTCAGAAACAGACTTCGAGGAATAAAGAATTGGATGTTTCTTGTGCTGTACTACTGTATCTGGGCCATCTCTGGGATAGCAAGGAATGTTTATGCTGTGCACAGCCACACTCATGGTTTGAGGACAGCAATGCATTTTGATGGATTGGCTGAGATCCTGCTGGAGAATTGGCAAGCAGAAATAAGGGGGTGTCTCAGTGCCTCTGCTGGGTACATGATGAGTTTGAGTTCAAAAGAGTAAATGGTTTTGCACTGGTCAGATCTGGGGGCTGGGAGAGTGGAGAGGAGGTAAATCATTTATGTGGTGGGCCTGAGGAGATTGATTTTTCTCATTCCCAGCAGGCAGCTCCCTGTGGGAGGTAGTGCCTGGATCCTAAATGGCTGCAGCCTGGTCATACCACATAAGGCCTAGGCTACACAGTTGCCCAAATTCTGGGGATACCTATTTTGCTGTGGTGGAAATGAGCCCACTAAAGGCATGGGTGTTCTGGGGAGATAAAGCTATGACTTGGTCCTGGGAGAAAAGTCCTTGAGCTTTACTCGGGCCCATTTTTGAGGTACAGCAGATGGGTGGCTGAGAGACTGTGGAATCCCAGGGTTGAGGCCCTGGGCCTCCAGGGCTCTTGGAGCAAAGGTTCAATTGCTGAGACCTGCTTCTTAGAGCCAGAGCAGAGTTTCAGGGGGTTGCAATCCTCAAGAGCACGTGGCTGGCTGTTGAGACCACACCTACAGGTGAGGAGAGAAGGTGTAGAAGGCCCTTCCCAAGAGAGTTCTGGACTTCATAAGCAGGGCCTGTACATTCACAGTAGGAGTTGACAGACTTGAGTGGCATATCCCAACCCAAGGGATATGAGTTCTGAAACTCTCACCTCATGCCTCCTGGCCACTGATGCTGTAAAGACTGGGTACTGGTGGGTGAGGGGAACCAGTCAGAAAGGCTGGTTTTAGTGTCTCCAAAGCAGGTCCTGATATAATAGGCCAACAAATGACGATGTGTTTCAGGCCCCTGGGAAATGGGTGGTGGAGCCTGGATCCTGGGTGAGGGTGACCCTCGGTCTGTTGTTATTGGGGTGGCCTGGTTGCTCTGGGGAGAGACTTGCTCAGGAGGGACAGTGTGGTGAGCCAGTTATGCCCATACTCAGAAAAGATGGTCCTGAAGAAGCACTGCCTGCCCATGGAAGATATACAAGGTATTTCACGGGCTTTTCAGCCATAGAGAGAAATTGTAGTTGGTGAAATGGCTGAGGAGGGCTGGGAGTGGGATCCAGGGAAAGTATACAGAGTATAGCCAGTCAGAAACCATTGGTGTTCCTTCCAACGATGTCCAGATGAATGAGAGAGACTTCCCCTCACCTGTGCGTGCGTGTGTGTGTGTGTGTGTGTGTGTGTGACAGGGGAGGTGGTGCTGGTTCGGCGAAGGCAATGTGTGGGAAGTCCCAGAGGTGAGAGGGCAGCAGGTGAGAGACCTCACTTGGCAATAAAAGGGCCCAAGAGGGCTGTAGGCAGAGGAGTGATGTGGTCGGATGAAGTTTAGACAGCCCAGTGGGGAGAAGGGGCATGTCTGGACTTGCTGTGGAATTGCTTGGTAGAGTAGAGGCTTGTGATAAGTGGGCCAGGCACGCTAGCCAGGAGGCCCCTGGTTGCCATATTGTGTGGGTCAATCTCCATGGCCGTCGGCCCTCAGCTGACCTGTTAGGTCTTGCTTACATGCTGCCTTTCCCAGAAGCACTGATGGGACGGAGGTTTGCCCTGTGTGCTGGCTTCCCCTCCGATTTATCATTCCAAGTAGTGGCTATCACTGGTGTCCAGTTGATTATATTGGCCCCCTCCCCCTGAGTGAGTGCTCTAAATAGGCCTTGGTGTGTGTGGACACTGGAGCCAGCCTAACCCAAGCTTTCCCTTGTCGCCATGCAAACGAAGCCTGCTACCATCAAGAGGTTAGAGAAGCTGAGTACCATGTGTGGATACCCTCACTGATTTGTCAGTGATTAGGGGTCACATTTGGAAGGTCAGGTTGTGTAAGATTGGGCAAAAGAATGTGACATTGAATGTAGGTGCCATCTCTCCCGTAACCTACAAGCAGCAGGGCTGGTAGAAAGAAAAACAATGGAATATTAAAGCAGCAGATTAGATTACTAACAGGGAAATCACCTCAGCTGGGTGGACTAAAGTACAGTCTCAAGCTTTAATACATTTGAATGGTCAACCAGTAGGGCTTGGTGCCCTATAGGCCATATTGGAGATCCCTGCTGAGGCACCCAATACTGTAAAGACATGGAAGTTGAGGGAGACAGCCATCACCTGGACTCCCACCCAGGATGAATGTGCTGAGCTGCTGAGAACACCGAGTCCCATCGTGACTGGGAAAGGTGTTATCTACTGGGACGTGCAATGGGATGTCCCTCTAGTATGGGTGGGGTGCTCTGCACTCTTGGGAGAGAGGGAACTGCTCTGTCTCTACTGGGATCCCAATGTCTTGCTGTAGCCAGGTCTGTTGAAACACACTAGACATGGGATGCAACACACCCCATTGACATGGGAAAAGGTAGGGGTTCTCTTGTGACATATCCTGCCCCAGTCCACTTCCTCATGCCTGGCAGCTGCCTCCTCTGGCCAACATGGATGGTATGCACAGCCTGATAAAATTTCCAAAGCTGCCAACCTGCTTCTCCCGCAGACCAGATAGATGGATGTTCTGTTTTCTACTGATATAGTCCATCTGGCTACTGTCTGTGCTCCCTCCATTGGCCTGGAAGCCTTTATAGCACAAATAGGAGCCATTGCTAAATTCACCCAATAAGTTTATTTATTTATTTATTTATTTATTTATTTATTCCCAACAAGTTTTAAATACTAGCCAACAAAACATATCTTTAGGAACACTGATATGTCTTTAACAAGAAAAGCTGTCTTCCAAAATATGGTGGCCTTGGACATAGTTGCTGCATTGCAGGAAGGCACCTGTGTCACTATCCAGAGTGTTGTGCTCATACCTGATAAGTCTGCTACTGTATTTTCTTTACTAAATGAGGACACAGGTGAATACCCTGAGGGGTATGATCCCCCTTTACACTTGGGGGGAGTTAATAAATCAGTGGTTTGCATTATGGAGCTTTTTTTTAAAATAAAGATTTTATTTATTTATTTATTCATGAGAGACACACACAGAGAGAGGCAGAGACACAGGCAGAGGGAGAAGCAGGCTCCATGCAGGGAGCCCGATGTGGGACTCGATCCCAGGACCCCAGGATCACGCCATGGGTGAAAGGTAGAAGCTCAACCACTGAGCCACCCAGGTGCCCACGGAGCTCTTAATGGAAAAAACTGTTACTTGTGTGTGTGGGGTGTCATTATTTTACCCTGTGTTTTCTCTTACATGTGCCTAGATTGTTGCTATGGTATCTGCCTCCGATGCAGCCCGAGAACCACCAAACTGTCATATCCATGCTAATGAAACTCCTTGTGACCCCTTGGAGCCCTTGTGGAGTAAGAGGGATTGTAGGATCATAAGAGTGGGTCACAAGGGGTTAACCTTTGGAGGAGGTCATCCATTTAACCCATGAGCTGAACAGGGCATTTGAAAGCTCCTCACCCCCTCCTCTGTCCTCGAAATTTATGTTCTACCCACTTTTCTCACTGTGGGAGCCATTTTCAAGGATGCAGCCTTGAGAGAGCAGTGTGTTTTTGAGACCCAATGGTATAGGTGGCCGACCTATTAAGGTGTCTCTATAAACCTCCAGATTCCGGCAGTGAGTGTGGAGAGCTGCACATCTTGCAGCTGCCCAAGACAAGCCTTGCATGTCATTTCCCTTGCTTGTTAAAACTGCCACTTGCCAATCTGGAGTGGCCTCCCTCTTTGGTCTTCCCTGCCCGTGAGTACCTGGGAAGCTCCTGACTTGGCAAACCAACAGGGTTGAAGACTTGAGCTGGACTGCCCTGGGTTCCAGTCCTGGCCTTACCACCAGCCAGCTGTGTGATTCTGAGCAGACGCTTCTGCCACTAGCTTCCATTTCCTCCTGATGAAACAGGTACCAGTGCCTTCCTCAGAATGGCAGAATGCCGGGAAGACTGGCTCCCGGGAGGGGCCACACTGGGTTCTTTCAATGATTCCTAGTGCTAGGAGTTAGTTGGACAATTAGGAAGTCAGGGCCAAGGTTCCCAACAAGAAAACATGGAGTCAGAACAATTAAAGCAGCACTAACATCCCATTTTACAGCTTAGACAAGAGCACACTTGCACTATTTTGTAGCCTTTGCGGAAATGGCTTCTGCAAAACGTCCTAAAATAAAACAACCACAAAACATTTGCCACCATCACAAGTAAAGGACAGTTAAGACCTAAGCCCCCAGATGTCAGCAAAAAAGAAGACCATCAGCACATTGACAATAACCTAACAGTTAGATATGTGACCAAAGCCCTGATTGGCACGACTCAGCGCACCCTGATTGCTTAAGATAGTTCTGCAAAAGAGCTCAGAAGGACCCCTAGATTTGAATGCCCAAACGTCAACCCTCTCAGGTCTCCTCCCTCTTTTGGAGCTTTGTACTATCATTCAATAAACCTTGCTTTGCTGCCCACTGCTCTTGGTGGTCTACGTCTTCACTCGTTGAAGCGCTGTGAACAAGAGCTATGGGCACTAATGGAGTAGAAATCCTACCACACCAGCATAGGTGGGATTGTCGGCCTTTCTGTGACTTCTGGCTTATCTGAGCTTGGTCTTGCTTCCATTCTGTGCACGTTCAGCTAGGATGGGTCAGAAGCTGGCACTCCTGGCTTTGAGATCAGTGTCATTTCTGTTACATTAAACGTATTGGATTGGCCATTTTATTGAGATCCCCATGTTTTCATACACCCTGGAGGTCGCCATAGCATTTTTGCCTCTGCAATACTACCAATTGGGAACCTTGCCTCGTGTGCAGAAGCTGCTCATTGGGTAGATCAAGCTAGGTTAGGATAGCTGGGCCCCAGCGACCCCAAAGGGGTCTGTGGATGAATTCAGGAGACCCATGTACTAGACTGGAGAAAGGTTGGAGCTTGACCTGTAACTGAAATACAGAATTTCCTTCAATTATAAATGGCAGTAAAAGGTCAAATGCTGACCTTTATAGTAGTGTCAGAGCCTGTGACTTTGTCACTTCTGGAAATCCCACCTATTTGCATATCACATCGCAAGAGTCACCGATTTCTCAAAACATCATTTATTCTCATCACTACTTTTTATTTATAGTAATAAGACTTGCCACTAGGCCTTGTTATTTATTGTGAAAAAGAAGCACGTATATTCATAGAGTCCCCACTTATTTAATAATTGTGTAAATAAATCTAGGTTTAATTGGTTTTTCTTGTAATCCTGTGTATTTTACCTTATGAATTTGGGAAGAGGTCCCTTGGCTTTACTTAGCAGCCGGTATGGTTAATGGCACAAAAACTTTTATGCGTTTCAAGCAGTGGAAAACTTTCTGGGTAAGAACAGCGGTTTCCAGTTCGACCACAAGAGGGAAATATTTCCCAACTAATGCTTTAAAAGAACACTGCAGGGCCTTTTCTGTATTCCTTTTTAACTCTTGTTCTAAAATTGGTTCAAGTTAGCTTCTTTACTGCTAGCAGTGTAATTGGGGCCCTGTCGTGAGGCTCTGTGGCTGATATGCTGCCAGGAGCTGAAGCGATCTTGTGCTGGGAATCCAGGTGGATGTGCTATGAAACAGTGAGTCTCCCAGCCCTCGAGACCTGAAGCTTAGAGCCCTACCTCCCCGCCAAATCCCAGCCTCGTGAAGCGGACGTGGACGATATATTTGGTTTTGTGATTCTCGTAGCTACAGACCCTCTATCAGAAATGTGGCAGAAAGTTCTCCATGAAATCAATGGCTGCTCAGAGAAGGTGTTGTGTTTGTGTGTGAGGGAGGGGGGGACAGAATTTAACAGGCACAGAAAGGCCACTTGCTAATGCAGTGGCTGCCCCCAGGGCTGATTTTAATGGGAACAATTTCACGCGTTCCTTCTCCTTTGGCCACATCAGCACACAGGTCACTGTATATATTTAAGGGCTCAGAATGGAGGCCTAGAATGTCTAATTGCAAAGGGCAGCAGCCACTTTTACAAGTCAGCATGGAACCAAGGAACAGCTCTGCAAACCCTCGCAAGCACTGAACTGGGTCAGGCTGAAGGAGACACAGCGAAGTGTCTCTGTGGGCCGGATCGCCACGGCGCTGCAGCTGGCTCTGTGTTCCAACTCTCGAAGTAGCATTTGCTACCCTACCTGCTTCTCTGACCTTTGAGGATTGTTGGCTGTTATTTTTGCAGTTTGACTTACGGGCAGTACTGCCTCATTCACTCATTCATGTGTGCATGCACACATCTCCAGAAGACCTCATCTATTGAGACCTGCCTGTTCAGGTGCTTTCCTGAGTGCGGGGCCATTCAGGTGCCATGGGGTGCTTGGCACACGTTGGGTAAAAGCGACCATTCTGAAGAGGGGCATTTCAAATCTGTCTGCTGCATGACTGTCAGGCAAGGTGTTGATCTGCTCCAAGTCTCAGTTTCCTCAAATATAAAATGAGAGTAATATTATCTACCTCATGAAATTATTGTGAGAACTAAGAAAACAAAGCAAGTATTCTGCCTGTGCCTGGCTGTTGTTATTAAGGATCACAGGTCATTGTGGTTTCGTTTTGTTTTTGTTTTTTAAAGATTTTATTTATTTATTCATGAGAGACACACAGAGAGAGACAGAGAAACAGGCAGAGGGAGAAGCAGGCTCCCTATAGGGAGCCCGATGGGGGACTCGATCCCAGGACCCCAGGATCACGCCCTGAGCTGAAGACAGATGCTCAACGACTGAGCCTCCGGGTGCCTCTGCTCACATGTTTCTTAGACTATTGAGAAATGGCATCTGGTTTACAAGTCTTCCTGGCCGAATTAATGTTTGTTGAAAAAAATGGGATCATGTCATTATATTTCAACCTCCACTCAACTATGGAGAAAGAAGAAAAGCTCTTTCCTTTTTCGGAGTCCTACTGGGCACCTTGTCTCCTGTGTATTTGTCTGTGAGCCCAGTTCCTTCCTCATGAGACCAGGGTCCAGGGCTGGGGGGCTGAGGCTGCAGCAGGGGGGAGGTTGCAGGGTGGACGTGAAGTTCTCATTTGAAACTTGGCTAAGGGACACCTGGGGGCTCAGCGGTTTAGCGCCTGCCTTGGGCCCAGGGTGTGGCATGACCCCCAGAGTCCCAGGATGGATCCCACATTTGGCTCCCTGCATGGAGACTGCTTCTCCCTCTGCCTGTGTCTCTGCCTCTCTCTGTGTCTCTCATGAATAAATAAATTAAAAAATCTTAAAAAACCAAAAAAACAAAACTTGGCTGAGTGAGGGACACAGGCCCTGCCCTGGCCAATAGGGAATGGTTTTGGAGAGAAAACAACTGTAATAAGCAAACCTGATATTTTTGACCACTTAAAAAAATTGGCTCCACATACAATAAAGCTGGGGAACATCACAGTTTCCTGGAACAAAGCAGCTGCCATTTCTTCCAGGGCACCTGTGAGGAAGGGCTGCAGATCCTGAGAGGCGGTCAGTGGCGTGGGCCGGGCAGGTCTGGCTTGCCTGCAGGCTACTGTGTTCTGGCTGAAAAAGAAACAAAAGGGTAACACTTCAGGACATGCTCATCTTCAAAAGGCTGCTTCCTAAAACTGCTAATTGTGCATGTTGAACAGGAACCTGAGGCTCCTGGCAGCCTCTCCGACTCCTCTTTGCAGATGTTTTATGGAGGTGATTTAAACCTTAGGCCTCTCTTCCTTTCCTCTCCCTGGTGAAGGATCTTGGTGTTAGCAACTCATTAACTTGTGTTCCCGTTATTCGCCTGCTGTTGCAGTCCTCGCTTTCAATAAAGTGGCACAGCACTGTAGGGGGATGCTGAAGTCACAGAGGTGGCCTCAGTGGATGATCAACAGTGGTGGCAACCTTGCCTATTTAAGAACAGCACGTAAGGCAAAAATGAGCAGCAGTATCTGAAGTGCTGATGAAGAGTAACTTTCTAATATTCCCGTCCTGTGGTTCCACGTCAGATGGGAGCTGAGAAGGAGAAACAATTATGAACAATTTGGTGCATGGTTCTGGGATTCTGAGGGGCTTTGGGATGTGGAATCTTGAGATATTTATTCCATGGGCATCCTAGTGGCCTGCTTAGGGATGAGGAGTACCTGGAACCTGCCATCAGGGAATAGACAGTCTTATGGGAGGGGTAGAGGGACAGTTATAGCAAGAAGTGCAACACAGGAAGAAATGTTGGGGAGGGCATTGTTCTGAATAAGGTTCAAGGAAGCTGGAAGCATACACAGGTAACACAGGAACACATGAAGGATAAGTTCTGTTCTGCTGGATTGGAGAAGGCCAGAGAGGAAGGGATCATCAATGGCCACTTTGGCAAAGGTCCCCAGGAACACACGTATGGTTAAAGTTGGGTTAGTAACTTGCTACGAAAAAGGAGAACACACATGACAGACAAGCAGGGAGTCTCTGGGTTCGGGGAGGCTTAGTACAGGATCTTGGCTTGTGTTTGGTAATTTGAGTGCAAGGAAATAAGGGATGTTTTCTGGAATGGTGGTGCTAGAAAGTGGAGCAATTTGACAACTAGCCATCTTAATACTTTTAATCTAGGACGTAGGAGAAATGGAACAGGGTTAGAGAGATCACTGGAAAAGAAGCAATAGAGACTCATGTTAGCTTAGGGAGGGGATGTTTGGTCATTCTTGTGGTTGGACAGTGTCTTCGTTTTTATCTCTGTTCATGGATGATTATGGAGTGATATTGTTTTTGTTTTCTTGGAGTTCTCCACTGATGTTGATACTCTGAAATTGCTTTTTCATTAGAGGAGTATCACAGCCTAGCTGGTAGCAACTAGGCCAACTACTGGATAAAAATTCTTAGGGCTGCTTTTCTCAAAATGCTTGACCTGGGAACAGGAGGATGAGTAGGAGTTTTCCAGATCAAAAGGGGAAGACAACTCCAGCAGAGAGGGGTGTAGCTGGAGAAGAGAGAGGAAGACATCGCCTATCACAAGAGGCTGAGGACACACTGTGAGTAGCTCAAGATGCTGGAAGTGAGGGTGTGTGTGAAGAACCACAGGGAGAGAGGCTGAAGAGTCAGACAGGGCTGGAAGTGGAGGGCTTGTGGGTCTGATTAAGGAGCTTAGACCATATCCTTTTGCCATCTTTATCTGAGTGCTCAACTCAGAGCAGCTGGCCAATGATGTTTGTTGAATTGGGGTGGTCTTGGTTTTCCTTGTGCGTACTCTTCTCTCTTCCATACCATATATTACCATCGGGGCCCAGGAGAAGCTATGGAAGAACAGATATCCTTCTCGGCGTACAGATGTCCTCTTCTTACAGTAGCTCGTAGAATACTATCATCACAGAGCTGGAAGCTTTCTCCTTTTGCAAAGGGGGACCTGACGCCTGACATGGCAAAATACTTGCTGAAGGCTGCACAGCAAACCATGAAAGAATGAGGACCTGAGCTCACATCTCCTGCTCCCAGAACCCATGCGTTAGTCACGTAGAACTTTCCTAAGTTCACGCTTACACAACTCTAGTTAGCCCTGCACCTCCACATGGCTCAGCCGTTGCAGAGACCCTCTTCCCCCTAGTGCACGGAAGCAAATTCCAGCCGCCAGAAGGAATCGATAAGGAATTCCATTTGTTACGTGACTCTGTTGAAGAGCTTTACGGGGCTATGATTCATGAGCTACAGTAATGCCTCTCAAAGTCTCTGTCCTCCACTTGGCTCAGCTTCTCCAGATGATCTCTTGTGCCAACACCCAAACTACTTTTCTAACTCCACAGTCTGGAACTGAATCTTCTCTTGCTCTGTCCTTCCTCTTGTCTAGTTCTTTATTAAATGGGTGGCTGGCCTCTCTGTGCAGAGCCTCCTTACCTTCTTCCCGTCTCTCAGGACCCATCCCTCCTCTTGCATTAGTCAGGCCTATGTCTGGCTGCATATTGCAGGAACATTATTACAGTGGTTAAAACAAATAAGAGGTGTGTTTTTCTCCCCAGTCAAGACGTTCATAGGTGTTCCATGGCTGGTTCAGCAGCTCCTTCTGCCTCTCTGCTCTGCCATTTATGGTGTATGGCTTTCTTCCTCCTTCTCACAGATGGTTGCTGTATCTTTCGGCACCATATTTACATTCAAGGCCAGAGGAGGGGGGTATAGCCAAAGGCAAAAGATGTGTGCCTGCTGAATATGTTCTGTTTATCAGGAAAACAGTTGTTTTTCCAGAAGCCACATCCTGTAGATTTCCACTTACATCTCATTGGCCAGAAATGGTCACATCATCATCACTAGCTGCAAGGGTAGCTGGGAAGGGATGTATAACTAGTCACCTTGCAGCATTGAAAAAATAAGCAAGGTCATGTTACTGAAGAAGGGAAGACTAGACATTGGGTTAGAAGCTGGCAATGTCTGGCATACGCATCTTCTAAATTTTGTATTACAAAAGGCTTGGGGGCTGATCTGGCAAAAACAGAGCTCTTCTCCATGTTGAGAAGGGGGTAAGAAGCTGATGAGGCAAAGTTATTCACAAGTGAATTAATATTTGCTCAAATGAGTATGACCCATTCTAGAGCACATTGATTTGTTTTCATTTGGCAAATTTTTAATCTATAAAAATAAGCTGGAAATTTAAAAAGACATTTCTGATAATTTGCCTATAGGCAGTTTTTTTCTTTTCTTTTTCTTTTTAAAGATTTTATTTATTTATGAGAGACACACAGAGAGAGAGAGAGAGAGGCATAGACACAGGCAGACGGAGAAGCAGGCTCCATGCAGAGAGCCTGATGTGGGACATGATTCTGGGTCTCCAGGATCACCCCAGGCTGAAGGTGGCGCTAAACTGCTGAGCCACTCAGGCTGCCCGGCTGTTTTTTTTCTTAATGTGTTATAGCTAACATTAGGCTTAACTCTGAGAGATCTCAATTCCAAAAAGATAAGGTTGCAAATACAATCTACTTAGAAAGATTATAGTTGTCCTTCCCTTATTATACACTAAAATAAAATAATTACAGAGAGTAAAATTGAGCTCTTGGAACTGTAATTTCAACTCTCATCTTTGTCATTGTACAAATAGGCATTTAAGTTTATTACAATGGGTGCATTCCATTTGGTAGTGATCTGTTCTTTTCCATTTAACATTATTTTATAGACATGGTTTTATGGACTGACAGTTCAACATAGTTATTTTAGCAAAAATATAATATTCAGATATGCTATAGATGACTTAGGCATTTCCTTTTGATCAGAAATATTTAAAAAATACTTAACAACTGATATGTCATTAAAACTGATCAATCAGGGCAGCCCCAGTGGCAAAGCGGTTTAGGCGCCACCTTCAGTCCAGGGCGTGATCCTGGAGACCCAGGATCAAGTCCCACATCGGGTTCCCTGCATGGAGCCTGCTTCTCCCTCTGCCTGTGTCTCTGCCTCTCTCTCTCTCTCTCTCTCTCTCTCTGTGTGTGTGTGTGTCTCATGAATAAATAAATGAAATCTTTAAAAAAAACCCTGATCAATCAGAATAGACCAGGCTATGGAAACAGAGAAAGACCTGGAAACCCCTGCTGGGCCAAGAATCAACCCTTTTGTGGTTGGAATGTAGAACAGTCCAGGGGTCCATTTGCTGGTGGTGGTGGATTAGGTAGTGAATATTTACTAACTGATACAGAAGAACTGTAACAATTTAATAACAAGTCTTATCAGTTAGTGTATGCTGTGTAACAAACTATTCTAAAACTTAGTGATTAAAAAAATACATTTGGCTCATTCTATGCATTGATAATTTGTGATGGGGTCAAGGAGAGTGATTTTTCTGGTCTTGACTAGAGTCAATCATGTATCTGTGGTCTGCAGCTAGACAGTCAGATAATGTGTTTCTGGGTGTTGAAGGGATACCTGGCATGATGGGAGTGACTTGGCCATGTATATTTTATCCTCCAAAAGGCTAGATGAATTTTTCACATGGCTGGATGGAGTTCTAAGAAAACAAGCAACTTTTTTGATTTTTTAAAAAAGATTTTATTTATTTATTCATGAAAGACAGAGAGAGGGGCAGAGACATAGGCAGAGAGAGAGGCAAGCTCCTTGTGGGGAACACAATGTGGGACTTGATCCTAGGACCCTGGGATTGCAACCTGAGCCGAAGGCAGATGCTCAACCATGGAGCCACCCAGGTGCCCCTTATTTTTAATTTTTTTTTTGTGGTATCTCAAAGGAAGTCTGTCTCTTTTTAAAAAAATAGTCAGTTTATTTGAGCTAAAAAACCAAAAACAATTCACATGTCCCCCTTGCTCCCCTCACCTCTGCCAAACACCAATCTGTTCTCTGTATCTATGAGCTTGGTTATATATATTTAGATTCCATATATAAGAGAGACATATGGTATTTTTCTTTCTTTGGCTTATTTCACTAGGTATTATGTCCTTAAGTTCTATCCACATGGTCACAAATGGAAAGAATTCATTTTTTATAGTTGAGTAATATTCCATTGTGTGTGTTTGTGTATATGTGAAATACATATCACATCTCCTTTATCCATTCATCCATTGATGGACACTTAAGTCGGTTCCATATCTTAGCTATTGTAAATGAACTGCAATGAACATGGAGGTGCATTTGTCCTTTTGAATTAGTGTTTTTGTTTTCTTTGGATAAATACCCAGAAGTAGAGATATGGGATCATATATGATAGTTCTGTTTTTAATTTTTTTAGGAACTTTCATACTATTTTCCATAGTGGCTGTACCAGTTTACATTCCCACCAACTCTGCACAGGGTTCCCTTTTTCCTCATCCTTGCCAACACTTGTGATTTCTAGCTTTTTTGATAAAAGCTGTTGCAATAGGTATGAGATGGTATCTTGCTCTGGTTTTGCATTTCCCTGATGATTAATGATGTAGAGTATCTTTTCATGCACCTCTTGGGCATCTGTTTGTCTTCTTTGGAAAAATGTCTATTCAGATACCCTGCCAATTTTTAAATTGGATTTCTTTTTTTTTCTTTTTTTTTTTTTTTTTTTTTTTTTTGCTGAGTTATAGGAGTTCTTTATATATTTTGGATACCAGTCCCTTACTAGGTATATGATTAGCAAATATTTTCTCTCATTCAGTGGGTTGCTTTTTTATTCTATTGATGGCTTCCTTTCCTGTGCAGAAGATTTTTAGTCTGATGTAGTTCCACTTGTTTGTCTTTGCTTTTGGTTCAGGTACAAAAAATTGCCAAGACTTAAGTCAACGAGCTTGCCATCTGTGTTTTCTTTTAGGAGTTTTATGGTTTTAGGTTTCATGTTCAGGTCTTTTATCTGTTTTTGTTTGTTTGTTTTTTTAAAGACAGAGTGAGAGCAGGGGAGAGAGAGTGAAGGAGCAGACAGAGAGGGGAGAAAGAATCCTAAGCAGGTTCCACACTTGGGGCTCAATCTCACAGCCCTGAGATCATGACCTGAGCTGAAATCAAGAGTTGGATGCTTGGTTGACTAAGCCATCCAGGCACCCCTCTTCAATCCATTTTGATTTTTTGTGTGTGTATAGTGTAAGATAGGGTTCCAGTTTCATTCTTTTGCATGTAGCTGTCCAGTTTTCCCAGAACCACTGATTGAAGAAACTCCTCCATTGTATATTCTTAGCTCCTTCATTGTAAGTTAATAGACCATACATATGTGGGTTTATTTCTGGGCTCTCTATTATGTTCCATTGATTAGTGCATCTGTTTTTATTCCAATATGGCACTCTTCTAATTAATATAGCTTTGTAATACAGTTTGAAATCAGGCAGCATGATGCCTCTGGCTTTGTACTACTTTCTCAAGATTGCTTTTGGCTTTTCAAAGTCCTTTATGATTCCATACAAATGTTCTATTTCTGTGAAAAAATAAGTTGTAATTTTGACAGGATTGCACTGCATCTCTATATAGCTTTGGGTAGTATGGATTTATTTATCTATTTATTTATTCATTTTAAAAGATTTTAATTATTTGATACATACACACACACAGAGTGCATAAGCAGGAGGAGCAGCAGAGGGAGGAGAAGAAGCAAGTTCTCCACTGAGCAGGGAGCCTGATGTTGGGCTCAATCTCAGGACCCTGGGATCATGACTTGTACTGAAGGCAGATGCTTAACTGACTGAACCACTCAGGGGCCCCAATATGGACATTTTAATAGAATTAATTCTTCCAACCCACAAGCATGGAATATCTTTCCATTTATTTTTTGTGTCTTCTTCAGTTTCTGTAATTAATGTCATATTTTAAGGGTGCAGGTATTTTACCTTCTTGGTTAAATTTATTCCTGGGTATTTATCCTTTTTTATGCAATTGTAAATGGGATTACTTTCTTAATTTTTCTTTCTGGTAGTTCATTATTAGTGTATAAAATTGCAACATATTTTTCTGTATTGGTATTTTATCGCTGCTTTATAAAAAAGATTTTACTTATTTATTTGTGAGAGAGATAGACAGCACAATCAGGGGGAGGGGCAGAGGGAGAGGGATAAGCAGATTCCCTGCTGAGCAGGAAGCCTGATCTGGGCTCTATCTCAGGACCCTGAGATCATGACCTGAGCTGAAGGCAGATGCTTAACTGACTGAGCCACCCAGGTGCCCCTATATCTGCAACTTTAATATATTTGGTTATCAGTTCTAACAGTTTTCTGTTGGAGTCTTTAGGGGTTTCTCTAAATATCATCTACAAATAATGACAATGTTACTTCTTCCTTCCCAATTGGATGCCTTATATTTCTTTTTCTTGTTCAATTTTTCTGACTGGGATTTCAAATATTATCTTGAATAAGAGTGGTGAGAATGGGTATTCTTGTCTTGTTCCTCACCTTAGGAAATATTTTTACTTTTCACCATTGAATATGATGTGGAAGTACATTCCCTCTATACTTGTTTCATCGAAAATTTTCATCATAAATGGATATTGAATTTTATCAAAGGCTATAACTGCATCTATTGAGATAATCACGTAATTTTTAGTCTTCATTGTATTAATATGATTATAACATTGACTGGTTTACAGGGATTGAACTATCTCATATCCTTAGAATATATCCCATTTGATCATGGTGTATAATTCTTTCAATGAATTGCTCAATTCAGTTTGTTAATACTTTGTTGAGGATTTATATGTCTATGTTCATCAGGGATATTGGCCTATAATCTTTGTTTCTTGTGGCATCCCTGTTTGGTTTTGGCATCAGGGTATTGCTGGTCCTGTAAAGTGAGTTTGGAAGAATTCCCTCTTCTTCCTTTTTTTCCCTTTTTTTTTTTTTAAGAGTTTGAAGAGGATTAGTATTAATTCTTATTTGAATGTTTGGTAGAATTCACCAGGGAAGCCATCTGGTCGTGGACTTATGTTTGTTGGAAAATTTTTGATTACCAATTCAATACTCTTACAGTGATTGATCTATTCAGATTGTTTATTTAATCAATATTCTGTTTTGGTAGGTTACATGTTTCTGGGAATTTGTCCATTTATTCTAGGTCAAATTTGTTAGTGTATAATTGTTCTTATGAGCCTTTGTATTTTTGTGATATCAGTTATAACATTTCTTTCTTTTCTGATTTTATTTATTTGAGCCTTTTGCCTTTTTATTGGTGAGTCTAGCTAATAGTTTGTCAATTGTGTTTATGTCTACAAAGAACCAACTCTTAGTTTCACTGATATTTTCTCTTGTCTTTTTAGTCTTGATTTCATTTATTTCTGCTCTAATCTTTATTATTTCCTTCAATCTATTAAGTTTGGGCTTTGTTTGTTCTTTTTCTAGATCTTTGAGTAGTAAAGTTATGTAGTTTATTTGAGACTTTTGTTTTTGCTTCTAAGAGTAGGCAGTTATTACTATGAACTTTTCTCTTAGAGCTGCTTTTGATGCATCCCATAAATTTTGGTATGTTATATTTTCATTTTTATTTGTCTCAAAGTATTTTTTGATTTCTATCTTTATTTCTTCCCTGACCCAGTGGTTTTTCAGTAGCATATTATTTAATTTCCTCGTATTTGTGAATTTTCAAGTTTTATTTGTGTAATTAATTTCTAGTTTCATACCATTGTGACTGGAAAACATGGTTGATATGGCTTTAATTCCCTTAATTTACTAAAACTTCTCTTGTGGCCTAACATAGGAACTATCTTGGAAAATGTTTTATTGGCACTTGAGAAGAATGTGTATTTTGTTGCTTTTGGATGGAATGTTCTGTAAGTCCATCTGATCTAATGTGCCATTTATAACTACTGTTTCCTTATTGATTTTCTGTCTCAATGATCTATCCATTGATGTAAATGGGGTATTAAAATCCACTATTATACTGTTGTCTGTTTCTCCCAATAGGTCTGTTAATATTTGCTTTTATGTTTAGGTGCTCCTATGTTGGGTCTGTGGATATTTACAAATGTTATATCTTCTCACTGGATTGACCCATTTGTCATTGTGTAACATTTTTCTTTGTCTTTTATTACAATCTTTGTTTTAGTCTGTTTTGTTTGATGTAAGTATAGCCCCTCCAGCTTTCTTTTGGTTTCCATTTGCATGGAATATGTTTTTCCATCCTGTCATTTTCAGTCTGTATGTGTCCTTACATGTTTTTTTTAAAGATTTTTACTTATTTATTCATAAGAGACACACAGAGAGAAACAGAGACAGAGGCAGAGGGGGAAGCAGGCTTCTCGCAGGGAGCCCAATGTGGGACTGGATCCCTGGACCCGGGATCACGCCCTGAGCCAAAGGCAGACACTCAACTGCTGAGCCACTCAGGCGTCCCTGTATATGTCCTTACATTTAAAGTGAGTCTCTTGTAGGCAGCCTAGATGGCTTTTTAAAAAAATATTTATTTATTTATTTATTTGAGAAAAAGAGTGCGAGCAGGAGGTGAGGCAGAAGGAGATGGAGACAAGCAGACTCCCCATGGAGTGGGGAGCCTGATGTGGGACCCAATTCCAGGACCCTGAGATCGTACCTCAGCCAAAATTGATCTGGACACTCAACTGATTGAGCCATCCAGGCACCCCTAGATGGGGCTTGTTTATTTACCCATTCAACCACTCTATGTCTTTTGATTAGATAATTTATCCATTTACATTTGAAGTAATTATTGCTAAGCATGTGCTTATTGCTATTTTGTTCATTGTTTTCTAACTCTTTTTGTAGTTCCTTTCTGTTCTTTTCTCCTCTGATGGCGTCCTTTGTCATTTAATGACTTTCTTTAGTAGTATGCTTATATTCTTTTCTCTTTATCTTTGGTATATAATATAGGTTTTTGTTTTGTTGTTATCATGAGGCTTACATATAACAGCATAAAGCTGTAATAGTCTATTTTAAGTTAGTAACAACTTAAATTTAATCCTACTCTAAAGCTAAACGTTATTATTACTCCCAACTATTATGTTTTTGATGTCACATTTTACATCTTTTTATCTTGTATATCCATTAACTAATTATTGTAATGATGTTTTTACTACTCTTGTCCTTTAATCCTCATACTAGCTTTATAAGTGATTAATTTGCTACCTTTATATTTATCTTTTCAATGAGATTTTTTTATATGTGTTCTGTTTTAAATGATTTATTTATTTATTTTTGAGAGTGGGAGAGCAGCAGAGAGAGAGAGGGAGAGAGAGAATCTCAAGCAGACTCCCCACTGAGCATGGAGCCTGACATGGGGCGCAGTCTCATGACCCTGAGATCAAGACCTGAGCTGAAGTCAAGAGTCAAATGCTAAACTGGCTGAACCACGCAGGTGCCCCTATTTGTGTTCTTGTTACTAATTGACACCCTTTCTTTTCAGCTGAAAGAAGTCCCTTTAACATTACTTGTAAGATCAATTTAGTGATGATGAACTCCTTTAGCTTTTACTTATCTGGAAAATTATCTCTCCTTCAATTCTGAATGACAACCTTGCTGGGTAGAGCATTTTTGCTGGGGTGGCATTTTTTTCTTTTAGCACTTTGAATATATCGTGCCACTCTCTTTCTGGCCTGCAAAGTTTCCAGTGAAAAATCTGCTGGTAGTCCTATGGAAGTTCCTTTGTGTGTAACAAGTTGTTTTTCTCTTGCTACTTTTGATATTATCTCCTTGTCTTTAGCTTTTCACATTTCAATTATAATGGTATGTGTCTTTTGGGTTCATCTTATTTAGAATATCCTGGGCTTCTTGCATCTGGATGCCTGGTTCCTTGCCAAGGTTAGGGAAGTTTTCAGCCATTATTTCTTCAAATAAGATTTCTGCCCCTTTCTTTCTCTCTTCCTTCTGGGAGCCCCTTGATGCAAATATTATTCCATTTGATGTTGTCCTATAAATCTTTTAAGCTATCTTCAATTTTTTATCCTATTTTCTTTTTGCTCCCTTCTCTGGTTGGGTGACTTCCACTGTCTTGTCTTTGAGTTGACTGATCCTTTCTTTTGCTTCAACAGTCTGCTGTTGAAACTTCTGTATATTTTTCAATTCAGTTACTGTATTATTCAGCTCTGAGCCTTTTTTTGGGGTGTGTGTGTGCTTTCTTATATTGTCTATTTTTTTGTTGAAGTTCTCAGTATGTTTATCTATTCTCCCTCCCATGTGCTGAGCATCTTTATAACATTACCTTGAACTTTTTCTCAGGTAAATTATTTATCTCTGTTTCATTAAGGCTTTTTTCTTTTCTGAGGTTTTATCTTGTTCTTTCATTTGGAACATATCCCTCTGTTTCTTCATTTTACTTGACTCTCTGTGTTGGTTCCTATAAAGTAGATGAAACAAACACCTCTCCTCATCTCGAAGCAATGGCTTTGTGTAGGTGAATCTTGTTCAGGATTGCCTCAGTTCTTCATTGTGTCTCAAACCTTGTGCTTACTGAAGCAGCCTATTACATTTTTAATAGCTCCCAGATGCTGAGGATGTGCTATGAGCTGTCAGTGTTTCAAAAAGAGAGGATCTCAGCACCTAGATTCATGCTAACTGGAAGCCAGACCCTCAGGAAGCATCTTTTAAAAGCGCAAGTATATACAATCTTGTGGGACCAAAAGTATAAGCCCTACTGGCTACCATAACCAGGTGATCTAGAGGTGTCCCCTGGTGGCAGTTGCAAATATTGGGTCTCTAAATGAGTTTGTCAGCTTTTTTCTGGGTGATACCAGTAAGCTGTAACACAGCGGAGGGATAGTGTCATAATGGCATCCGTTGCCTACATTTCTTGAGTGCAGCTCCAAAGACCAGTAAATGTGTCCCAAATTTGAAGCTTGTCCCTCAGGCTAATGTTCCTAGATAAGATGCCTCCCTCACAGAAAGCCTGGGGAATATGCCTTAGTCCATTGTCTGTGCAGTGCCCTGGCATTTGTAGCCTGCCAAGAACTGTCTCTCTAATTGCAAAGTCCTCAGGGACCCAAGAATGCAAGCCCTCCTTGGCCAGAGCCAATCAATCAAGGATGGTGGCCACAGGATGAGGTTGCCAGACATAAAAACCAGGGCAGCAGCTATGCTTAAAGCGCTCCTCCAGGAGATGCTAGTGCTCTGGAGTGACGTAGAGGGTTACTGTAAAGATAGCATCTACCATCTGAGGTTTCTGGAAAGGATTACAGTCAACACCTAGATGTGTATTTAATTAGAAGCCATGGTCATAATGATTACCTAATAGGCCTTTTTCACAGAAAGTCTGAACCCCTAGGTCTGTTGCCTCCTCTGTGTCCTGGGGGTGGGAGCTATTTAAGAACTCTTTCTTTATTGGTTATAGTCCTGTGATGCCTGCAAGTAAGCCCCACTGACCACCAGAGCCACACAATATAGATGTGTGCCTCCAGGTGGCAGCTGCAAAACTCAGGGTGCCAGACAGGGGTATAGACCTCCTTTCTGAGTAACATCAATCATTACAATTTCATGGTACCAGGAATCCAAACTCCCTTGGCCTTCAGAACCAGGTGATCAGGAGATGTTCCCTAGGAGGCAGCTGTAAAAATCAGGGTACCAGCTGCATGTAAAAGCTCCCTTCTAGGAGATACTGGTGCTCTGGAGCATGTCAAAAGGAGCATGAAGATAGCATCTCCAGTCTCTACCCTTGGAGAATGTTCTAGCAGGCTCCTTCATCTGTGTGTTAAATTAGATGACTGACCCTCAGGCTGAAGCTTTAATGTAAGTAGGTGAGTCTCCTTCACTTTAAGTCTGGATGCAATTGGATGCCTGTGAGCTGGGCCCTAGGGTAGGTAAGTCCAGGCACCCTGGTGAGTACTTTAAGAGTGGTTTCACAGATTACTAATCTTATGGGTTTTAAAACATGAGCCCCATTGTTTTTCAAGGTGGAGTGTTTTGGGGCGCTCTTCTCTTAAGTGTATGTCTTAAAAGTTGAGATGCCCAACATGAGATTTGAGCCCTTTGCTCCCCTGGGAGAAGCTCTGGGGTTTTGAGTTTTCTCCCAGTTGTAGGATGCTGGGTCAGGGGTGGGGTTCATGGTGAGAAGAAGCAAACAGGAAAGAAGAAGAAATAATGGGTGAAAAAATTTCAAAATAGTGTAAAAATTTTTAAAAATTATGTAAATGATCAATGAGTCTCAGAAAATGCTTAGCAAGATAAATACATACACACACACACCTGCGCATAGACACACAGAGACATTTCATTTACCAACTGCAGAAATCAAAGACAAAGTTAGGAATAAAGCCAGAGGGAGGTGAAAAAAAAATTCATGTTACCTAGAGAAGAAAAAGGATAAGAATTGCAGCACTCTTTTCTCCAAAACCATATGAGCAAAAGAAAAGGGAGTAAAATGTAGTGACACATTTAAATTGTTGAAAAGAAAAAAAGTAAAGGAAGAATCCTATTTCTAGCAAAAATATCTGTTGTATTAATGTTCTCCAGAGAAGCAGAACCAACAGGTGTGTGTGTGTGTGTGTGTGTGTGTGTGTGTGCGTGCGCGTGCATGCCTGTACATGCATATATAGCACAGGCTAGTCTCCTAACTAAATTATGCTGGTAAAACTGAACAGCCACATGCAAAGGAATGAAATTGGTCCACTACTTTATATCATAGACAAATGGATTAAAGATTTGAATGTAAGACCGGAAGCCATAAAATTCCTAGAAGAAAACATAGACAGCAAGCTTCTTGACATCAGGACTGGTGATGAGTTTTTGGATTTGACACCATAAGCAAAGGCAATAAAAGCAAAATTTAAAAAGTGGGACTGTGTCAGACTAAAAAGCTCTGCACAACAAAGGAAACCATCCACAAAGTGAAAAGACAACCTACAGAATGGGTGAAAGTATTTACAAATTATACATTTGATAAAGGCTTAAAGTCTAAAATATATAGAGTATTCATAAAACTCAATAGCGAAAGCAAACTGATTAAAAAATAGGCAGAGGAGCTGAATAGAAAATTTTCTAAAGAAGACTTACACAGATGGCCAACAAACACATGAAAAGGTGCTCCACATCACTCATCACTAGGGACATGCAAATCAAAATCATACTAGGATGTCTCCTCACACCTTTTAGAATGGCTATTCATCAAAAAGATAAGAAATAACAAGCGTTGAGGATGGGGAGAAAAGCAAACCCTGTGCACTGTTGGTGGGAGTAAACTGGTACCATTCTTTGGTGGTATGGAAGGCCCTTGAAAAAAATTCAAAATAGAGCTACCATATGATCCAACAATCCCATCCCTGAGTAGATATTGAAAGGAAATGAAAACAGGATCTGGAAGAAATAGGGGCATATTTATGTTCATTGAAGCATTATTCACAAGAGTCCAGGCATGGAAACAATCTAAGTTGCTGTCGGTGAATGAACTGATAAGGAGGATGTGGTATATATCTACAACAGAATATTGTTCAGCCTTGAGAAAGAAGACATCCTGCTATTTGCAATAATATGGTGGACCTTAAGGGCGTAAGCCATATGGAGTAAGGGAAATACTACATGGTATCACTTACGTGTGAAATCTAAAAATATAAAGTCCAATTCATAGAAACAGAGTAGAAAAGTCATTTCCAGAGACAGGGAGGAGGTGAGGAAAATAAGGAGAGGCAGTAAAAGGGTACAGATTGTCAGCTACAAGATGATTAAGGTCTGAGGATGTACTGTAAAGCATGGAGGCTCTAGTTGATATCACTGTATTGTATAATTGAAATTTGCTAAGAGAGTAGAACTTAAATGTCCCCCCCCCCAAAGTGTGAGGTGATTGATGTGTTAATTAACTAGCTAGAGGAATCCTTCTGCACATATGCACATACATCAGCTCAATACCAGATTTGTGTTAGGTAACTCTTCTCACAGCACTAGCTATGTAAATTTTGAGGCTTGAGAAAGGAGCATGGAACTCTGATACACATGCCTCAACCTATGACAGGTCTCAGATTTCATGGATCAACCATATACTAAGATACAAAAGGTGTTACTCCCTTGATCTGAGGACACAGGGGCATCCAAACATGTCTGAGAGTTCTCATAGAAGCTCTAGAAACAGAGCTGGTGAATCATGACCCCTCTACCTACACTATTTATTCATATGAGATCACAATTTCTATTCCTCTTACAATCCATCCATTTGAATTGTGAAGAATACATAGAATTATATATAAAAATTATGTCTAGATAAAAATTAGCCTAAAGTTGTTGAAGAAAACTCAAACGGCGGTCCATGAGATGCTAAAATTGAGGGGGAACAAAATTATGAGGGGAAATGCCTCCTACATGCTAAAAATAAACATGTTCACCCTTTAAAAACCATTCTCTCTTTAAAATAATCTTAAAAAAAAAAGACACGCAAGGACTTCTGCCACACTTAAATGCCCAAAGCAAATCCCAAAATCAGACCCAAGGACAAGGAAGCAGACTCTACCTCTGGACGGAGGGCGCTGCAAAATCACAATGAAAAGATAGCTATCCAGGGAAGAGAATAACCTGGGCCCTTTTTGCAGCACACTACCATGCTGATGTACCAGCATGGCTGGCTGACTGTCAGCTCTGTTAAGCATTTATAATTTGCATCTTGGGGGACATTGTATATACCACTGCTATGAACAGCACCATCTTGCTGATTTTACCATTCTTGGCATTGGAAAAATACTTACAAATTGAGCAGGGTTGTGGGATCTTCACTGGTTCAGGAATCATTTATGCACCGTCCCTCTGCACTAGGGTTGGCAAAAGCAGCAGGCACATTTGCCGGCAGTCCTGCAGAGAAGACACACAGCAGTGAACAGCACAATGTGGAACGTGGTTGCTGCTTTGGTAGCTGTGTGTGTGAGGGATCTGGGGCATGTACGTGTGGCCCAGAGGGAGGGATGTGGGTGGGGAATGTGAGCTTGCGATGTGTAAGGCAAGGCAACCAAAGGATAATGGCTGGGTTTATTTTTGAATTTTTTATTCAAAAAAGGTTTTTTAAAAAATTTATTTATTTATTTGACAGAGGAAGAGAGAGAGAGAGCACAAGCAGAGGGAGTGGCAGAGGGAGAGGGAGAAGCAGACTCCCTGCTGAGATGGGAACCCGACTTGGGGCTTGATCCGAGGACACCAGGATCATGACTTGAGCTGAAGGCAGAAGTTTAACCAACTTAGCCAACCAAGACCCCAGTGGCTGGGTTTAGATTTGAAAAATGAGTAAGCAGCATATCAATTGTGGTAAAGAGTGAATTCCAATAAGCACAGGCATTTCATCCCAGAAAATGAGGGTGTTCTGGGCAAGGGAACAAGCCAAAGAGAGACGGGGGTAAAAAGTAGGGCAGAGCCCTAAGTGCCTTTGACCTTTGTCATGGAGGCAATGCAAGACCACTGATGACAGACAGCCTGCGTTCTTGGGAAGATTCTCAGAATCACTACTCAAGAGTGTGGCTTTCACCAACGCAGGCCCTTTTGATTTCCTGCCATTGGAAACAGGTTCTTGGCCTCCAACCAGAGGAAGAGTTGCATTTCTTTTCTGAACACACTGGAGGAAATAAATTTGGCTTTACCTCACATCTTCCATCAAAGTAAAGTCCAGGTGGATCAGAGATTTAAGTATTAAAAAAAGTAAGTCATAAAATGTTACTAGAAATGAGACTTGTTTTAATCTTAAAATGGGCAAGACTTTCCCAAGAATGATGCAAACTCAGAGGTCACAGTAAAAGAGATCAATGTATTTGACTCCATAAAGCACAAAGAAAAAATACCTCTGCCTTGCAAGAGCTCCATATGCAAAGTAAAAAACAAAAACAAAAACAAACAAACAAAAACCAACCACAAATTAGGAAAAAGAATATTTGTGATGTGGCAGGCCTGCTCTCTGGTTATTTAGTTTTCCCAATATCATTTTGTTGAAGAAATATTTTTTCTTGCTGATTCAAAACGTCTTTATCGTATGCTATGTGTTGATTTATATGCACTTACCTTTATTCATGGATCTTTATTTGGGGTTTAAATTCTCTTCCTTTGATCTGTCTGTCTATCCTTTCATGCACCAGTACCTTATTATTTTAATTCCCATAGTATTGTAATATGTCTTAATATTTGGCTGTCTTCTTACACTGTTTTAAAAGAATTTTTTTTGGAGATTTTTGCTCTTTTAAAAAAATTTTGTGTAAGGCACTTCCTATTTAAGAATACAGTACACCGTCTATTAACAAAGTCCTTTTTGGGGGGGGAGCACCTGGGTGGATCAGTCCTTTAAGCATCTGATTCTTGATCTCAGCTCAGGTCCTGAACTCAAGGTCATGAGTTCAAGCCCTGTGTTGGGCTCCATGCTGGGCACGGTATCTCCTTGAAAAAAAGATAGTGGTTTTTTTTTTTTTTTTTTTGGTCTTGCTCCCTCAGGGGTGATTTAAATTTTCTTTACATAGATTTTTGCACATGTTCGGTTATTTCTATATGTTTTATCCTTTTTTGGCTATTACGTGAAATTTTTCTTTCATGATACCTTCTGACTTGCTATTATTAAATTCTCTATATTAATTTGGTATCTATTCAACCTATTAAAGTTTTTATTTGCAACAGATTTACACTGTATAGATTCATTCTCATTTCATAGATGTTTGCAATAGATTTTCATTTAATTCTTTTTTACTAGTTAATAATCACACCAACTACAAATATTAACTTTGCCCCTATTTAAATTTTTTTGTGTGTGTTTAGAACTATTTCTGTTTTTTGTTGATTTGCATTGGTTAGCATTTCCAGAACCATGTTAAGTAATAAGAGTGATGGAGGGTATTTTGTTTTGCCCCTGACTGTATTATTATTATTTTTAATTTTTAAAATTCATTTGAGAGAGAGAGAGAAAGAGAGAGAGAGAGTACAAGTAGAGGGAGAGGCAGAGGGAAAGGGAAAAGTAGACTCCCCGATGAGCAGGAAGCCCGATGTGAAGCTCAATCCCAGGATCTGGAAATCATGACCTGAGCAGAAGGCAGATGCTTAACCATCTGAGCCATCCAGGCACCTCTTTCCCTGACTTTAATGGGAGTTTCCTGTGTTTTCCCATTAAACATGTGGCTGGTTTAAAAAATTGAAATAGATATATTTATTACATTAGGGACACATTCATCAGTAGCTTCTGTGATAGCCAATTACTTTGGCTACCCAAGTATCTGGATGTACCTTTTCCATATGTGGAACATACTTATCCATCTGCCAAAGGGAACAGGGTCCCATTAGGGTCCTGTATCTGTGTCAAAGGCCGGGATCTCTGAGTAATGCACAGTTCCATTTATCGGATCACAACAGGCCTCCTTTGGTCTGGTAGTCTTTAAACTAAGAGGAAAATAATCTAATCACAACATGGCCAATGTATATGACTCAGTGAACACAGGACAATCACAACCCAAACTCCATCTTGAAAAGGGAAAGTAGGAAATTCTGTAGACGTTGGTCTGTGGCAGAGATAACACTGGGCTGTCATGGCAAATAGCTTCTTTTCTGGCTGTAGATCACATTTCATGGTTAGTCCATTGGAGATCACCTGCTCCTGCTCTCTGGGGAGAATGCTTTTGTTCATTGTCTGCTGAAGTCCCCAGCTTTTCCTGTGGGACATTTCTTCCTTGTCTGTTATTTCTCAAGTCCATAAAAGTACTAGACTCCCAGTCAATGTAGACTGCTGGCCATAGATAGAAAGTCCCTCTCTTGCACAATTCTGTCCCTTTCCATCTCTTGTGACTCTCTCTCGTGTAACTTGTGGGTGAAAGAGAAATAAAGGCAGCTGATGCCCTCCCCACCCCCACTCCCAATTTGGAAACATCCCTAACACTTCATCTCCATTGGCAGGTTATTTGTCTTCTACTGGTGATGGTGTAACTAAGAGCTTTGTACGGAATAACCAGGATCATCAGATGAGCAGCCTGTGATACCACGTTTTATGGAAGATGTTAGTGATTGCTATGCACATCTTATGCAACCATGTCCCAATGTAAAAAACGGCCCATGGCAATTGTAAGATGCTCTCAGTTGTGAGATGCAAATCAATTTCCGAGATGTTAAAATGGGCAAAAAATGTGCATTTTAGATGTGATGAAATATCATGTCTGCATCTGAGCCATCTGCTGTCCTAATCTCATTTGGACAGTGTCTCATTTTAGGTTTCGCCACTTGAGGATCCCCACCTGTGGGTATCACATTCCGTTTAAATTAGGATTGTCATTTCATTATCCTCAAGCTTCTTTCCACTTGTAGCCCAAGGTTACTGCTCTTGCACCAGGAGCCTTGCCTGCTTTTCTACCAGCAGGAAGGAAGGGAGGGACTAAAATGGACATGATCTTTCCCAAATGTCCAGAAAGTTGCTCATACCATTTCTGCTTATATCTCCCCACCAAGAACTTAGTCACAAAGTCAAACTAGCTGAGAGAGTGTAGTTTTTATTCTAGGTGACCAAGTACCCAGCTAATATTCAGATGTTCAATTACTGTAGAAGGAAAGAATGGATATCAGGAGCAGCTAAGTTTCTAAAGTTTGTAAGGTAGCCTGTAAGATAGTCACTATTCTTACTAAGGATCGAATCAGCCTCAGAATGCGTGTAATTTCATTAAATGCCTTTTTAGCATCTCTGGAAATGATTAGCCCCTAGCCCCTGACTCAGTGTGAGCCTCTTGTCCTGTAGTGCAGGATGCACACTGTCACTCTAAGCTTTGTAGCGGTTTTGCAGGGCATAATTAAGCTTTTGTTTTTGTGATTCTTTGGTTCAAATCTGGGCCCACCACTGGCATGTTCAATCTCTGGGCCCAGGAGAGAACAGGGGCCATTGTCTGCTCTGCTCACCACTGGAAATCTAGCACCTAATATAGAGCGTGGCGTATAGTGAGTGCTCGGTCAATTTCTAAATGAGTGGAGGAGCCATTCCTGTTTTGGGTAAGCTTTCTGAGGGAGAGCACAGCGAACATCTTTCTGTCCCCTCCCACCCAGCTCATCCCTCCTGCCCACGTGCTGCAGTTCCAGTTAATAGGACAGGTGGGTGGCTTCGGGTGTGTAGGCTGTAGCTCCAGACCTACCTCCTGGGGCCTGTGTGGACAGGAGGAACTTTGAATTAATGGTGGAGGAGAGCCCTGAGAGCCTTCGCAGACAGCGCTGGGTAAAGTGTACGAAGCCGTTGCTGGTGCCAGGCTGTGAGGCCATTAGCACAGGGGACAGGGCCCACTTGGAGAGACCTGGCCAATTACTGGGTGTGCAGGCGGCAGAAAGGTGCGCTCAGGTTCACACACGTCCCAGCCTGCTGGCAGGTTATCTAACATGGCAGGCCCAGGGTGACCCTCCTGCCTTTCGGAGCAGAGAGATGCCATTTAGCATTGTTTTGACTCTGGCAGGAGCAGCAAGCCAGGCTGAGAAATCTTTTCTTGCCAAATCATTAAAGATTGGGCTGGAGCCTCAGGAAACCTGCAAACTCGGGCCACTTGGTGGGGAGAGAAGGCCCACAGGTATTTCCTCACTGGAGTTCCTCTCACTTTTTTATGGCTTCCCTCGTGATCTCTTGGGAAGGGATATGGGGGGTAGGGAGGACAGGAGAGAAAAGAGGAGGTGGGGTGTCAGAGGGAAGATGGTGTCTCAGTGTCTCCCCACCTTTCTCAGGGACCCATGTGTCTGAGGGGTCATTATTTGGTCATTATTCTGGGTGTTTCTGCAAGGGAGTTTTGGATGGATTTGCATTTTAATTGGAGAGTAAAGCAGATTGTCCTCCATATTGAGGATGGACCTCATCTAATCAGCTGAAGGCCTAAGTAGAACAAAAAATGGACATTCCCCAGAGTAAAAAACTCCCCAGCGGACAGCTTTTGGACTTCATTCCACCGTCAGCTCTCCTGGGTCTCCAGCCTTGCCGGCCCATCCTGTGGATTTGTACTTGCCAGCTTCCATACTCACACGAACCATTTCCTTCCAATGAATCTCTTTCTATGTATATAGAGAACTGGAGAACTCTGACTAATCTAACCATCTTCCCAGTTGCTCAAGCAGCAATGGAGGATTCATTATTGACATACTTGTCTGTACTCCCAGCACTGAATCAGTCACCAGGTCCTGCTGACATCACCACTTCTGGGAGCACTCCCACATCCCTCCACTTCTCATCTGCTGCCACCTCCTAGGCTGGTGGCCATCACCTCCCTCAGGGTGACAGCAGTGCCTGCTAACTGAGGTCTGAGCTAGTCTTGCTCCTTCTCCAGACACTATTTACAAGGCAACCAGACTAACTTTTACCAAGGCAGTTCTTACCCTGTCACTCAGCTATTTGAATGTCTGAATGACCTCCCCTGATCTCAGGGTGAAGCCACGGGATTAGTTAGCTTTTGCTGCATAACAAATCATGTCAAACTTAGTGGCCAAACTAACAAGCATTTATCTATCATCTATCTATCTATCTATCTATCTATCTATCTATCTATCTTCTATGTATCTATTTATTTGTTTATTTATTTATAAGATTTTATTTATTTATTCATGAGAGACACACAGAGAGACAGAGACACAGGCGGAAGGAGAAGCAGGCTCCCTGAGGAGTTCGTGACTGTAACTTGGTTCTTCTGGATTTGTGTGGACTCACTTATGAGTGTGGGGTCAGCGTGGGAGTCAGCTGGCAGCTAACTATATGGGAAGGGGCTCATCTTGGATGGCTGGGCTTTGTGCCACATAATCTTTCATATCAGGATCTAGGAGAGGCTCTAAGAGAGAGAGAGAGAGGAGAGGCTGCCAGGCACAGAGAGGCCCAGGCTCAGAACTAGCACTTCACTTCTTCTGAATTCTTTTGGTCCAACTAAGAGAAAAGTCCAGCTCGATTCAAGGGAGGGAAATGGACTTCAGTTCTTGGTGGGAGGAACTGCAAAATCACATTGCAGGGATGCCTGGGTCTCTGCCTCTCTGTGTCTCTCATGAGTAAATAAATACAATCTTAAAAAAAAATCACATTTGCAAAGGGCCAGATCCAGGTAGGGGTGGTAATTGTAACCGTTTTGCAACCTACCAGAGCCCCAAGCCCTTACCCTGACCCATAAAATTCTTTGTGATTTGGTTCCCAGCCTCCTCTCCCATATCCTCTTATATCACTTGTCCTCTCGGTCTTGGCACCCCACCCCAAAGGCCTTCCTTCAGTCTCTTGTTTCTGCCAAGTCCTTCCTGCCCTAGAGATTACACACATGCTGATCTTTTTGCCAAAAATGCTGTTCTCTCATTCAGCTGGACGATTGGACTTCATCTTTCAGGTCTCAGCTGAAATGTTGCTTCTTTGGGAAAATCTTTATTGACTTCTTTGGACTACTAGATCAGGTTCTCCAGTTACCAGTTCACAGCACATCACTCTTTTCTAAGCATTTTTGTAGCAGTTGTGATTAAATAATTATTTTGAATGTTTGTTTAATAGCTATTTCCTCATAGGGCATCTGGGTGGCTCAGTTGTTGAGCATCTGCCTTCGGCTCAGGGCGTGATCCTGGGGTCCTGGGATCAAGTCCCACATTGCGCTCCTTGCATGGAGTCTGCTTCTCCCTCTGCCTGTGTCTCTGCCTTTCTGAGTCTCTCTCATGAATAACTAAATAAAATCTTAAAAAAAAAACTATCTCCTCCTAAACTGAGACACACCCCCCCCGCCTGACTTTAATCAAGTCATCTATTTAACAAATGTTTATGGAATGCCAATTTTGGACTAGGCATTGTGCTAAAGTGCTGGGGATACGATGGTGATAAAAGTAGCTCCAGTTCCTTTCCTCACGGATTTTATAATCAGATGGGGACACTATCATTAAGAAATAATTACCAAAACAGAAGTAAAATTGAACAAAGGTGGTTCTACAAAGAAGGGTTACGTGATGCTGTGAGTCTCTCTAGTGGGGCAATTTGAGAGGTAGGAGGTTGAGGAAGGCTTTGCTGAGAGCTGAGGTATGCAAAGTAAATGTTCACTAGGTGGGGGCTGAAGGTAGAGGAGTTTGAGTGAGGCAGCTGTGACTGGACTTCTGGGGGAGGCGGAAAGAAGCTGGGGGTACAGAGGACTGAAAGGGGAGGCTGGAGGGCACCCAACACCATACAGCATGAGGCTGCAGAATTAGGCCTGGATCATGCAGTGTGTTCTCTGCTGGGTTGAGGAGCTTGGGAGGGGGCCTGCCATGAATTTGGCTTTGAACATGCCTAGTTTGGGGTAATTTTGAGATATTCAAAAGTTGATCTTGTTTAGGCAGTTGGGTGTACAGGTTTGGAGTTCAGGGTAGGAATTTAAGCTGAAGATGTTTATGTGAAGATATTGATGATAACTAAAGCCACAATCATACATAAGACCCTTTGGAAAGCAGCTTTTCTTTGTGTGTATGCGTGTGTGTGTGTGTGCGCATGTGCTTTGCATTCCTTTGGCAGTCTGGGAACACCTATGATTTTAAAGGTGTGGAATAAAATGCATAAGATAACAATGGGAACCAATTATGCTGTAATATAGTTATCAAAATATTAAAAATAAATTGGTGATATGAAAGTATATATGCTTCTTTATTAATTCATTAAATAACAATCCTCAGTGGCAGCTCTAGTAGTTGTTATAATTTCAAAGTAGTGATGAATTTAGATTTTGAGGCCCTTGCAACAAAT
The DNA here is from genome assembly GCF_048418805.1 of Vulpes vulpes. NCBI lineage: Eukaryota > Metazoa > Chordata > Mammalia > Carnivora > Canidae > Vulpes > Vulpes vulpes. The sequence goes on from NC_132790.1 coordinate 54,971,902, forward strand.
GTTGTGTGGGGTGAAGATACCTGGGATTTTTATTGGGAACAAAGATACAGGTCCTGCTAATACTGTTGCGGTTCGTTGCCTGCATTCATAGTAGAAGGAATTGCTAAATTTCAGGAAGAGGTAAGTGAAAATACAGATGCAGTTTTTTTCATACTCAATTTCACTGACTCTCAAGGGGCCTGGGATCACAGGGTTAAGATCCTTGGTCTAGAGTGAGAGGAAGAGGGTACTGGGATAGAGTCAGGGACCACACAGGGGAGGGCAAGGCTGAAAAGAGGCAGAAGAGAATCCTGAGAGGTAGATGGCAAAATGAGGATTTTGTCTGTAAAAACCACGGGAAGCAAATGATCAGGAAGGGACTAATCAATTGTGTCAAATGCTAGAAAGTTCTGCGGCATGAATGATAAATATCTGTTAGAATTGGTAGCTTTGTCTTCCTGTTAATTCCTGATGCATCACAGGGCACATGGTAGACATTGAATACCTGTTGAAGAAAGGAATGTGTTGTTGGCTTTCCTTACCAGATCTGGTGGGAAATTGCCTGGTGGAACAATCAGAGGAGCCTGTAAACTTCCTTAAATTGATTTCTTGACTGAAGGCTTTGGAGTCTGGAGAGACTTTGCAGGGATTAATCAGCTCACAGAGTTTTCGAGGCTCTCATTTGTGTGCCATGCCCTGGGGATGGAGGTTAGAGTGACCCCTACCCACCCAGGAGAGCTGGGTTTGAAGCTCTGGGCCTCAGGATGACACTCTGCTCTGCCCACAGCTGCTCCGAGTGGGTTCGCCCATTGAGTCACTCATACTCAGTGCTGAATGCGTCCCAGTGGAGGTGACTTCTCTGATTCACCTCCATTTTTGCATTTCCTTCTATACCCGGCAGCAGGTGGGTACACCCATGTACTTGAGAGGTGCTCTGTTGTGTGCTGGGGGATCTGGATTATCACTTCAGATCTCTTGGCATTTGTCTAATCTCTCACTCTCTAGCACCTTCCTGTGAAGTGGGGTCATTCTTGTCATTTGTCTCTTACCCATGTTCTGGTGCTGTGGGGGTAAGAGAGCTGAGTCATGTGTGGTTACCAAGGAAAGTGACTGTTAAGAGTTTTTGTCATGAAGTTTCTTTACTATGGGTTTTAGCTGTTTAAAACAGCAGGACATTCCCAGGTGGTGGATGGGCTAACAGAGGCAAGGTCTTGGCAATGAGAATAACATAGTTTAGGATTTGGTGAGGACTTAAAACTCACTCAGTTCAGGATTCTTGGGTGGCTCAGCGGTTGAGTGTCTGCCTTTGGCTCGGGGCGTGATCCCAGAGTCCTGGGATCGAGTCTCACACTGGGGTCTCTGCATGGAGCCTGCTTCTCCTCCTTCTTCCTATGTCTCTGCTTCTCTCTCTGTGTTTCTCATGAATAAATAAATAAAATCTTAAAAAAGAATAAAACTCATTCAGTTCAAGGGGTTTCACCCTGTGTTCCAATGATCCCAGGGAGTTTCATGGGGTACCCTGAGGGCTTCAGGATCCAAGCCAATCAGATGGGATTCATGACCCACATGCCCCCCTGGAGCATCTCCTTTACATATTAGAGTATCTCTTATATATATTGAGATGCTCTACAATCATTTGAAGAAAGAATTCTGGTTCTCAAAATGTTGAAAGTCACTGATTTAGTTCAACTCCCTTATTTTGCACAAAAGGCAACTGAAGCCCAAGGAGGTAGAATTCTGTGCCCAAGGTCATGCAGATGGTTGGCTGCAGAGTGAGAACTTGCACTCAGGTCGCATATATAGTCTTCTTAATGGTTTGATTAAGCCCTTACTTAAACATCATGCACATTACCATTTTGGCATGTGTGTGAGACACCAGGCTTATACATGGATCGTGGGTAATTTCTTTTAGTTATACATTCCCATGGTGAGTTTGCTCTGAAAGTGTTTGGGGAAAGATGCCTAGGATTCTTAAAATTTGGAAACTTTTTTACTTTTCTGGCTTAAGAAGCACAGTAAATTGAGTGGGACTATGAAGATGCTGAGTGTTTTTACATGCAGAGAAATGAACCCCAAAAGGAAATGGTCTAATGGGGTTTAATAAAGGTCAGCATTCCTCGGGGAACTGAGAAATTAATCTGACAGCTAAAACCTCTGAGGGGTTAATGGAATTGTAAAGCAGCAGTTCTGCATGTTGAAAAGTCTAAAAATAACTCAAAGTCCTGAACTGCCTCTCGAAGCTGTGATATCCTCCATATGAACTTCCGCAGCTTTGTGCCAGGCTAGGCTACAACCTGAATTTATTCTGGCCGCATCCAGAAAGCCCCTGCGATACCTTTCAGCCATGACTACACACGGTGCGGGGAGAGAGATGAAAGCCTGACTGTGAATTATGTGCCAAATTCCCTTAGAGTGAATAGTGAGGGGGCTGTGTTGGGGTGTGTGAGCATTTGTGCCTGTGTGTGTGAGCGAGCGAGTGAGAGGGAGAGAGAGAGAGAAAGATTGAGAGAGAATGTTTGTTCAGTATCTCAATTTGACTAGAGCACGTAGGCCTCCTGATGCTTAAAACCTTTTAAAAAAAAATCTTGAATTTTTTTTGGTAATAGGATTTTGGGTAGCAGGACATGATAGACTCATTTACAGGCCTTAGGGCTTGTCTCCTTCAAGCTCCTCATTTTTCATGTGATGAGCCCTTTGCAATCCAGAGGGGGAAGGTAAGTGGCTGCTCCTCAGACAGCTGAGGAAGTGGGCACAGTCTTCCCCAGCCCCTCGGATGAAGTTGCCTCTTCTGGTTCTGTAGACACCTTCTCCCTCCATCACAGCCCATCCCACCTGGTGCTTGTCTGTCTCTCCCATTAGCCTGTGACTGTCCTGGTAGCAGGGACTCTGTCCTACTCAACTGTGATGTCCTGCACCCAGCAGAGGGTCTTGGCACATGGCAGGTGCTTAAGGAAATTTTTGTTGATGAATTGAATGAATGAATGAATGAATGGATGGATGGATGAAATTCCTTAGTAGAGATTTTGTAAGACTCAACTTTTTCATAAGGAGAGACAGAAGGACATGGGAAAAAATTTCGAAGAAGCCAAACCTTTTCAAATTAAGAAACAACAATGTCTTTCATTTCCATAAGATTTATGATTATAAAAAAATGTTCATTTGATCCTCCTGATAATTTTGGAGACAGACTGGGTGGGTGCTCGTTTTCCCCGCTCCATGGATGAGGAAGCTGAGGCCCTAGGAAACTAGCACTCGCTTGAGGCTGCCCAGCTGGGAGAGACCGGGACTCAGCCAAAGCTGGCTTCCTTATTCCAGGGGCAGGTGGCCTGCTGGATTGTCTTAGAAAAACCTCGTAGGAAATCTCTGAGTGAGAGAGAGAGCCAGGCATTTGGCAAAATAAAACCAGGTTAGCATCTGTTGGCGGCTTCCAGACCCTTTGATGTGCTCTCACAGATCATCTCCTTGCCCCTCTCTACAACCCTGAGATGTTTCTGTTATCATCACTCACTTGCATGGACAAGGTAACAGAATCAAACACTCTGATCTGCTCCTATTACAAATCGATAAATGATGGCATTGGGGCTGGGTCCAGGTATCCAGTCACCTGAGTCCCAGATCCAACTGCTGTGCACCAGGCATCAGTCTAGAGAGTGGGGCGCAGGTCTGAGAGCACGAAGAAAGTCCCCACACCCAAAGGAAACTGGATCTTGTGTACAAGATGCAAGCATCCCTGGGCTGATGGCTGTGCTGGAAGATTCTGGCAGGGCAGGTTCAGAACCTGGGGGAGGGAGGGAGGTTGAGAAAGGAAAAGTCTTGCAAAAGATGAGAACGCAAGCAAAGCCAGAGGGGCAGGAAGGAAACAGTGATTTTATCACAGGACATGGGTGGAGAAGGATGATGTCAGCTAAACAAATGTAGAGAAACAGAACATATAGTTCTCCCCGTGACATGCCTCCAAGCTGCAAAATGTAAAGGGATGTTATTTTTGTATTTGTGACATTTTAGGTTTCAGCTACTTGCGACTGAAAAATGAAAAAAGAAGATCCCAAATCAACCTAACTTATTCGTTACTGAGTTAAGGAAAATGACAGAGGAAGGACACAACACAGAACTGCTAATCGCCATTCTTTGACAACACACGAAGACTGTCCTCGGCTTCTTTAAAATAGGCACTTTCTCACTTTGTATCACTGACATCACTGCTGAGAGAAAGGTGGTGAGAAAGGATCAGGAACCAAGCATCAGAGCGAGTTTAAGGAAATTAACATTCTCTTGCAGGGAAGGCCTGCGCACAGCGGGCCGCTGGGTTTGGGGTCACCGGGGAGGCTCCTTGGCCCTTGTGTCTCCTCTTCCATGTGTCCTTTCTCCCCAGGAGGATGACAGGGCTCTCTCCAGGCCTTAGCCCTGCAGTCAGGTTCTTTGAGGTTTTGATTGATCTCCGATTTAATTTTCTTTTCTGGAATTTCCTGATAAATCTCAGAGTAGGAACCAATATCATTTTTCCTTCCTCCTCAGTGAAAAGAGGGCAAGACCTGACAATATGTTTTCTTTGTGAAAGGGGATGAATTGAGATGTTTGCAGGGTAGGGAGGAATAAAAATAGGACTATGAATAAAAGGAGCTTGGAAGGTCTGATGAGTGAATCTCAAACTATCAGGAGAACCTGCCTCCATCAAGTTACCCCCCCCTCCCTACCCTTGACCACACGTTCCTGCTGCATCACCCCTGCTCCCTCTTCTGCCAAAAGTATTCCCAAACCTTCAAGTGATTGGGATCAACCTTGACCTCGCACTTACATGCTGCTTGGTGCTATAGGAGTTGCCAAAATCTAATTTTTGGAATGTTCAACATGCCTCTCACACAAATACAGAATGAAAATGTGTCAAAGATATAATTAACTCATTAACTCATGAGGGGCTCAGCAGGATGTTAAGGCTGTTTCCAAGTAGGAGTGGTCACCTGGAGGTCTAACTTTTCCTGGGAAAGGACTCTCCTTGGCTCTACAAGGCCCCACAGTGTTGCCTCAGCTCTTGTCTTTTGCCATCTTGGTCCCTGAATGGGGCAGATGAATGCAGGTGGGCTTAGCATGTCTGCTGGCTCATAAGGGCTACCACAGCTGTAGCTTTCCTGAGGTCACAGTTTCTTTTTTTTTTTTTTTAACTTTTTAAAAAATTTTTATTTATTTATGATAGTCACACACACACACACACACACACACACACAGAGAGAGAGAGATAGAGAGAGAGAGAGAGAGAGAGAGAGGCAGAGACACAGTACAGAGGGAGAAGCAGGCTCCATGCACCGGGAGCCCAACGTGGGACTCGATCCCAGGTCTCCAGGATCACGCCCTGGGCCAAAGGCAGGTGTTAAACCGCTGCGCCACCCAGGGATCCCGAGGTCACAGTTTCAAGGAGCACTCTTTCCCCCTCATAGATCATAGTGTTGTCATAGACAGGATATAATAGATTCTTCCAAGAGGTGAGTGAGGCTGCTTTCTTTGGAAACTGAGCTGAGTAGAATTGATTTTTAGATGGTAGGTTTAAGATAAAAACAGTCAATAGATGAGATTGTGAGTTTGAATTTTGAGATCAGACTTGCAAATACTGAACTCCTTTGTTTTAGAAGCTCGCTTGATTTATTTGAACACATAGTAGGTGCTCAGAAAATGCCTGCTGAATGAATCATCTCAAGAATTTCCCTTAGGGCGGCAAGGACCCCCTTTCCAGGATGGGTGTGTAGAAGGGTTGGTAGGAGTAGGGAGGATGCCATGTTCATTGCTGAGGGCCATTTCTTGCTCTTACCCCCATTTCATATTCCAACTCTTTTAAGGAAGAGACGAATTTGAGAATATTTCCTTTCTCTTCTTCATTTTTTCTCTTTGTGATATCACTGTCATAATCCTCCTGGTTGGCATTTTTCAGTGACTCACCACTTTGCTATTTTGGTGGCTGTACATTTCAGTAGATAATTGTCTTCCTCCTCTCCTGAGCATGACACCTGCTCACATCTGGAGACTTCCAACACAACAGATCCTTGCCAACGACTTGTTGAGGTTGGTACTAAGGGTGAGAGTCACTTATGAATGAAAGATGGAAACTGAAGCAGGAGGTGAAAAGATAGGCCTGCTCCACCAGACATGAGCTGTGACTTAGTTCTCAAACTCCCCTGAGGCTCAGCTTTTCTTAGACATGAGGACAAGAGGGAAATCTGAGAAATGAAGGCTTCTACCCTTCAAACCAACCAATTCCTGTTCCAAGTGGGTTGACACTCTCAGGATCTTCGGCAAGTCACTCCTGAGGGAGATAGGGCTTCTCAGGTGATACTTCCAGAGCATGGTGTTCTGGGGTTTTGTGATGTCCTCAGTAGGTCAGAGGGTTCTTGTCCCCTCTGGAAAATCTCTCCATTTCTTTGGAGGGGGCTTAGGTGACCCCAAGAGACCCCTGCAACCCCCAACTCTCCTGGTAATAATCTTTTCTGGAGTCCACATGGTAACTCTGATCATACTTACTCATGGTATGTCTTGTATGATGATTTAAAATTCTCATTTAACTCTTGATATACTGAATCCGTGTATTTTCCTTTTTGCTATTTTGGTAACTTGGCTGATACACGGGTCCTATGACTACCTCACATGCATAATAAGAGGATTTTGTCATTTGGCAAGGATGGAGGACACTTCAGTGGGAAGGAAATCACTAACCATTAAATCAGAGGTCTAGGATCTTAGATCATAGAGATTCTCTCTTAGACCAAGTACTCCTGATAATCACAAAGGATGAAATCCTTTCTTGTTATTTAACTTTCCTGACATTTATGACCTGTCTCCCAAATAAGCCCGTGTGTACTTTGAAACAGGAGCCATGCATTATTGTTCATTGAATTCCTCGTAGCACCCAGCACAGGGCTTTGCCGATGGCAAATGATCTATGACTATGTGATATAGTTTGAGGGTTTATGCTTGATCACAAGTCCAGGCTCACTCATTTCTTCATTCATTCCACACTAAGTTATTGAGCATCTGCTGTGTGCTGAGCACTGTTCTTGGCACTTGGGAATCAGTAGTCTCTGTCTTCTTGGATGTTATTTCAGTTAGAGGAGACACAATAAACAAGACAGAGGTGGTGACTCCTCAGTGTCCTCTCTGCAACCCTGAGGGCATTTTTCCCCAAGGCTTTTCTGGAGATTTATTGTAAAATGCTCCTGGCCCTCCAAAGATTTGTTGTCTTTTAAAAAAATTAAAAAAAAAATCATTTTATCTATTTGCCACTTAAATATAGAAAAAACAGAATGGAAAGGCCTTGGGAAGAATCAGAACAACGCAAATGTATTTACCTCCCAGTGCTTCTAACACTTTGGCTTCTGGCTGCTTCTCATGGCCGATTATGGCTTCAAATAACAGATTTAGTAGGCAGAAAACAATTTCTAGCTCTCAGATTGAAGAAGTTGCAATAGAGAATCAGAAAGTTTGTTAAAAAATGTCTGTAATTTTTATTCCTTTATGTGGGAATTTTGATACATTTCAGGCTAGTCAAAATGATGATCTAAATAAACAAAATAGAGGCACCTGGGCAGCTCAGTCGGCTAAGCATCTGCCTTGGGCTCAGGTCATGATCCCAGGGTCCTGGGATGGAGCCCCATGTCGGGCTCCCTGCCGAGCAGGGAGTCTGCTTCTCCCCCTCCCTCTGTTCCACCCCCACTCTGCTGGATCCTGCTCTGTCCCTATCTCTGTGTCAAATAAATGAATAAAATCTTAAAAAAAGTAAAGTTTCTCTTGTTCTTCCTACCTCCTCATACTGCCAGCACTTTAGGGCCTCAGCGTGGGAACTGAGCAGGATTGCCCATTACCCACCTTTGTCCTGGTGGCACTGCCTCCGCACAGGGCCAACCTGCAGGCATTCGGTGTGCGGTGCAAAGCCCCCAGGGCCCGGGGGCTGATTACCCGCTCCTCCCTCTGCCTAGTGCTCAGTGGCGGGAGCGAGGATGGTAGTGCAGCAGTAAAAGCCATCACCACCCAGTAGAAGGCTGTGTGGGAGGGCTCCTTGCCATGGCCTGCATCCTGTAGCAGCTCCTGGGCTGGGCTGTTGTGTTCCCTCAGAGAACCACTTATAACTGACCAAGCATGTTCCAGAGGCTTCAGCAGACACCGAAAGGCAGCAGTAGTGATTATCTTGTCTGTTCCTCACATCCCTCCTCTCTATCCTCTGCTTCCCTTAATAAAGAGGTCTGCTGCTGTGGCCTCTGGAAGCCCCTGTCTAATTGAATATTCGTCATCTTTCATGGAACAGAGCGAAAGTCAGAGGGCAGTGGGATAAGGAACTTGGCACTTGCCTAGCAGTGAACGAGAATGATATCAAGCCACTCAGCAGCAACCTCAGACTGTTACCGCTTGATGCGTATTATCCTCTAGTCCTGTTGCTGTCCTTGTGTCATAGAGGAGAAAACAGGGTGAGAGAGCTTCAGTGTCTTTCTGCAGGTACCTTTGTAAGCGGCGGAGGCGGAGGCAGCCTCTACACCCCGGGGTCAAGCCTGTAAGCCTCCCCGCAGCGCCCACGGGAGCTTCCCTCTCGCTCTGAGCAGGCTGAAGCAGGGTCCTGTGGACCCTGGGCTGGGCGGCGGGACGTTGTGCAATTTAGAGACAGAGCTGAGGCTCCTTCTGAGTGTGTGCCGGCTTATGAATGCCAGAGGAGTCCCCATCACCCCTCCTGGCTCCCCAGTACCGGTGCGGTCTCCCACCCGGTGCATTAGCATCACCTGAGAGCCTGTTAGAAACGCAGAGTTTCAGGCCCCAACCACACCTGCCACGTCAGAATCTGCACTTTCACGGGCTCCTCTTGTGATTCAAACGCACACGACTGTTCTCCCCAGATGTCCTTCCTCAATTGAAAGCTCCAGAAAGCTAGGTCGAGAGGCTTCTTTCCGCAGGAGGCCTAGGTCAGCCATAACAGCAAGCACCTTCCTTGTGAGGCAGGCCCCCATCATGGACTGACAAAGCCAGGTTCACTCCTAGTATTTATTTGCCGAGGAATGAACAAAATCGCCCAGGGAGATGCGCTCAGCAGCTGCCTGAGCGTGAGGCAGACGCTAGATGGCAATGGATGGTCGGGTATGGTCAGGCAGCCGGTGGGGCTCGGGCTTGCCCAGGGTCAGGTGTGTGTGGGGGCTGCTGAGCACAGTTGGGTCGTGAGAGGAGATTGTTGGGATGATATTAAAGAAACTCAGATTTCTCCAGCAAGTCCAGGAAGGCTGTTTTGTGGAATGAAAGATTTGGGCAAGAGTAATTGCTTCTTTTTTGCCTCAAGCTATGTTAAACACACACAATCTCCCCACAGGAACGGGATTTCAGCAGCTGGGGATGGTGAAGCTAAAGGGAATTAACTGTGGGTAAAAAGTTCCTGATCCACTTCGTTCTGCTCCTCGAGGTCAGGGAAGGCAGCGGCAGCCTGTCTCCAGCACGGGTTAGTCAAAGCAGCCGGCCTGTGGGCGCATCCTTTCCCACCACGCACTGTGCACTGTGCTAGGATGTGCCTCCCTCCCCCGCGCGGCCCAGAGGCTCTGGTCACACTCTCTCAGTTCTGAAGGGGAGGAAGCAGGGCTTGGAGATCTGTTCAGATCATAGGTCCTGTTTCACTCCTGTGTCCAGCTCTTTGACTTAATCCAGACTGGGAAAAGAATACACAGAATCCTTTTGTCTCCTAAGTCCCATTTTTATTTTCCATGGGCTCCCTAGGACTAAACTCTAGGGTGGAGCCCTTTGACTCCCATGTTGGAAAGGCTGGAGTCCATTGTTTGACTTGCGGAGCTTGGCTTCCAAGAACAAAAGGCAAAGAAGTTTCCTGAAATTTCCCAAATTAGGAGGTCACTTTGTAGAGCCTGGCCCCTTTCACCCTATAGTGGTTGGTTCCAGTGGAAGAACTTTTGCAGAACTATTTTAGAAATTCATTTAAGAAACAGTAATGTTTTCTTGACTATTTGATGGGAGGGCGATCTGAAAAAATCCTGGAGCCCTGTCAGGTGGGTAGAGATCTATTATTCTTAGAGATTTCAGAGTTGAAGTTCAGGGTCTGGACTTTTTCTAGTTATTCTCTATTTCTAGTCAAAATTTAGGCTTGGCTGGACAGCTGACTTCTGCAGATGTCTGCAAGCCTATTGGTAATTGGGTTGCAGAATTATAAAAAGGATGTTGGGGATTGTCTTGTCCCTCTCCTGTCTTAATCAGATGGAAAAATGGAGGCCCAGAGAATTCAATTTTTAAAAAGATTTTATTTATTTATTTGAGAGAGAGAGAGTGAGAGCCAGTGAGAAAGAGAGAGAGAGAGAGAGAGAGAGCGCGAGAGCGCGAGAGCATACAAACAGGGGGGAAAGGCAGAGGGAGAGGGACACACAGACTCCCTGCTGAGTGCAGAGCCCTATGCAGGACTTGATCCCAGAGCCCCCAGACACTTAACTGAGCCACTCAGGTGTCCCTCCATTTGGTTTATTTTAGCAAACCTTAAATGAGTGCCCACTTTGTGCCAGGCACTGTGCCCAGGACGGAGCCAATACAAGGAGCATGAATACAGTCTCTATCTGTGTATAGATCAGTGATCAGCTTACCCATCCAGCTTCTGGATCAGCTGATGGCCCAGGTCTCCCTGCTGGTAAGTGGTGAATGGAGATACAGGAGCATGGCTTCTTCCTCCCTCCATCTGGCCCTCTTCCTCCCTCCCTCCCTCCCTCCCTCCCTCCCTCCCTCCCTCCCTCCCACTTTCCCTCTCTCCCTCCCTCCCTTTTTTACATTATATTAGTTTCCCTCTCTTTCTTCCTTTTTTTTTTTTTTTTTTTTGAGTTCTGTTATTTTTTAAACCCTAAGGTCTTTGTATTTACCAGGTGGAAGGGAGTAAGCAGCAATATTAGCAATTCCAAGGACGCCTTTGATCACTTCTGTCGTTCCCCAAAGGCCTCAATATAAGACATCGTGCTTTCAGACCCGAGGAAGCAAATTTTATTTTATTTTTTATTTGTAGGAACTTGCCTTGAATTCTGAGAGAGGAAAATAAACCAAGCTAATCAAGGTAAAGGCTTTTTTTTTTTTTTTTTGGCTTGAGGAAATACACCTCCTATGATAGATAACCTCAAGAATACCCTCTGGATGATGCTGTCCAAACTATAATCCAGCTGCAGTTTATGGTAGGCTTCTCTGATTTTCTAAGTTCTCAGTTTTCCTTCTCTTTTAAGGTATATATATATATTACTTGAGTATATTTTGTGAGTAGAAGGAAATGGTGAATTAAAAATAAAGACATTACCAACCACAACTGGGAAATCACTGGAGAATGCCTGCACATATTACACAGTGACATTCAGTGATATGAAAATTGCATGCAGATAGGCCCCTGGTCCTCCTCACTGTTCAGATCTGGTAAAGGCCACCGTCTGGGCCTCTGTGTCCTTGCTGATCAACATGAAGAAGTAGAAGCCCAAACATCAGGCACCTGAAGTTTGCATATAATCAAGCTTCTGGGCCTCTAAAAATTTTACATTTTATTCACAAACACAGGCATCTGCTACTAATTAAAGTATCAGGGTATAATTATACCCTTTCTTATTAGTAGATATGGAATCTGACAGTTGCTTAGATACAAAATAAGCAAGTGCAGATTTCGTTCTGTGCCCTTCACAGGCTGGGGAGATAGAACAACAGAATTTTCAAACGCTTGTGTAAATGAGTCTTGTTGCTCCGAAAATGTAAAGTTCTGAATTATCATCGGTAAATTTGCCTGGGAACAGATGTTAATCCCATCACAGCTCTGTGGCTTGAGCTTTCCTATCATTCAATTATTTCCCTGGCTTGGTCTCTTCCCCTCTGTACTGCACTCCAACCCCTACACAGAAAGCATCTGTCTTTCTAAGACATAGTTAAAGCCATTCTGGAATCTAAGTGTTGCAGGGAGAAGGCAGATGTGGCTTGTTCAGGGAATTCTGGAGTCACACATCCGGAGTGTCAGGGCTGTGTTGTGACCAGATCAGCCCTTGGGCTTGTCAAAGGGTCATTTCGGGCTCTGGAGTGTGGATTTGGCATCCTGGGGAGCCTCCCCATCATCCTAAGATATCCTCTCCCTCTCAGAGATACCTTTTTTTTTTTTTTAAAGATTTTATTTATTTATTTATGAGAGAGAGAGAGAGAGAGAGAGGTAGAGACACAGGCAGAGGGAGAAGCAGGTCCATGCAGGGAGCCCGACGTGGGATTCGATCCCGGGTCTCCAGGATCGCGCCCTGGGCCAAAGGCAGGTGCCAAACCGCTGAGCCACCCAGGGATCCCCTAGATATATCTTTCATCTAATACAATTAGGGAAATTTCCTGTTAACCCATCAAATGCAGGAATTCAGAGACCAGGTTGTTTTGGGGCCGCCTAGTATATCTCTAGCGTCTAGCATGGCACTCAGCACTTAGAAGGTGCTCAATAACTGGCTATTGAAAGAATGGGTTCCATTGACTTCCTCATAGGTAAGTCGCCCCGGGAGAGGTAATCTTTTAAACCTTAGTATTCATTTACTCCTCAGTGTGTGTGTGAATTGATTATGTCAAGACTCTCACTGCGGCAGGGCCGTGTTCTACCTTCCAACCTGGTTTTGTGTGGCCTTTGAGCTAAGAGTGGTCTTTACATTTTCAAATAGTTGGAAAAAAACCCAAATAAGAATATTTCATGACACACGAAGCTTATATGAAATTCAAATTCCCATGTCCATAAATTCAAGTGTCATTGGAATGCAGCTATGCTGTTCATTTATATATTGTCTTTGGTAACTTTTGCACTCCTGACAGAATTGACCCTCTGTAACAGGGACTGCATGGTCTGTGAAGCTAAAATATTTACTATCTGGCCTTTTACAGAGTTAGCCAGCCCCAGAATAGGTCATTTGCTAGGGTTAGTGTTGGATATTGCAGGCTGTGGGATGCAGGGACAGAGAGGGTACAGGGATAAGTCAGAGGCCGGGTCAGCTGTGAGGGGAGAGATCTGGGTGAACACCTCAGCCTTCCTCACACTTCTGCAAACTCTGGCCCTTCCACAGTGGAAGTTTCCAGTTTCCAGTTTCTCATTGTAATTCTGATGAATGCCCTCAAGGAATACAGTGATAATCATTCCTCAGACTGCCCCACTGCTTGGATGCAAAGGACTGTGTCTTTCTGCTGTTTCTTGGTCCTTGTAAATCCCGAGTTCAAAATGCTCTTTCTTGTCAAAGATATAAAATTTTGCTTTCAGACAGTGTTTGGGTAATAAATCTGTACATGTGAGCAAGTGGGAGCTGGAATTTGTCTTTGGAAAGCAATTGTCTTCTGTCTTCAGCCACTGCTGCTGTGCCACATCTTGGCTTCTGGGTAGCATTGACCCCACAGGTTGGATCCCAGAAGCTTTGTTTCTAAACTCCCAGCAAGGGTAGAGCCCTACCCTTCAGGAGAAGTGCCTTTGTGATTAAGCTGGGAAGGATGCAATCAGCCTATTTAAAGCCTTGATAATCCACTTGATCCATCCCAGTTATCCATCCAAATCCCATGAGACATCTTGTCTACCTGAGCCTCATTTCTCGGGGGTTAACAGGAGCACCTCGAGGACCCAGCGGCATCACACTGTTCTCTTATTAGCCTTCTAAGTTCTGAATTGGAATCTAATTTTCTCCAAACCCCATACTTTATTTGGAAAGGGGTTACTTCTCTGTGGATCCCTAGAGGCCTGACTCATCTATAGGTATAAAATATGCCCAGTGTCTTTTGATGGTGTATTTAATGGATTAGGGGTTAGATTTGCTTTCTGAGTGGCAGTGGTTAACACTGGTGTTGCTTACCTTATGAAGACCTGGGTTTTGAAAATCATAACCAATAAGAAGATTGTCATGTTTTTTTTAAAGGTTGACAAGCAGGGCTTTCTATGGGAGTACTAGCCAGTTATCTGATCTGAAAGGGTTTATTTTGAAAGCAATGTAGGAAATGGTTTGCAGATTGAAAATGTAAGTTTCTATTTCCTAAACAATACTTACCATCCATTGTACCTATTATGTGCTGGACATTTCTGTAAGTATTATGTATACATTTTCCCTCTAATTCTTACCCAAATCCCACAGAATAGATGCTATTCACTTCATCTTACAGAGGAGGACACTGGGACTTAAATAGAATGAATCTGCATTACCTGAGATTCTACAGACAGGAGATGGCATTAGGAGGATTTGAAACCACAAAGTGTGACCTCAGGGCACACGTGCAGAACATCATGTGCTACCACCTCTCTGGGCTGATACTTTAGCACCTCATACTTTAAGGACAGATGGAATTTTAGAAAGAACCAAAATTCAAAGAAGTTAACAAGCAGGACTGTTGGAAGCACAGACCCAGCCAATGTGTGATTACCTGTTTTCACTGGTACAGGGATCACGAATCCCCATGTTTTCTCTAGCTAAAAGTTTCCATCTTCTTCCTGACCAGAAATTTTAAAAAAAGGTTTAGTTGAAATTGTTTGTTTATTTCTTGTCTAATGGGTTCCAAACCTGAAAGAGATAAGAAGACATATAAAAAAAAGTCTATCTCCTATGCTGGGAGGTTTCTCACAGGCCTCCTTGTGGAAAAGCAGAGAAAAGCTAATGTGGTAGATTATAAAATGGTCACAGTTCTTCTGCCTCCCTTGTTCCCTTGAGCACCTCTTTGCTCTGTGACCTTGGTGCTTCTCATAGGTGGAGTCTATCCCCTGAATCTAGACTTGCCCCATGACCTGCTTTGACCAACAGAATGTGGTCAACTTGGCCCAGTGTCAATGCCCAGCCTAGGTCTTGACAGTTTCTCTCTTTCAGAAACTTGCTGAGGCACTATGTATGCAAACACAGACTGGTCTGCTGGAGCGGGAGAGACACGTGGGGCAGATGGTCACCTGAGCAAGTGCAAAGGCCTGAAGATCAAGAGGTCTGATGCATATGAAGAGCAGTCTGGAGGCCAGACTGAGGGGAGAGTGGTAAGAAATGAGACTGGAGAAGTAGCCAGGAGCCTTGTATTCCATGATGAGAACTTTAGGTTCTGTTCTAGGTGTAATAGCAATGAGTGCACAAAGGAACAAAAGGACAAATGCAGGAGTGAACGGCCAGTTGGGAACAATGAAATTTACCAGGTCACACAAGTGGCTGTTGTCAGGGACAGCACATCTGAGACTTAAAACTCAAGAGGAGCAAAACCCACCCTGCTGCATGATAGGCTCAGCTCATAAGGAACAGGGCTAGAGAAAACAGAGACCAAGCAGTGTGCACCATGTAACCTAATCCCTGTTGCTTTCCTTCTGGTTCGGGATCGTCAGCCAACATCACATTAACTCTGATATTGATTACTGATTTCTGACATCCACGCTTGACGGTTCAGCCACAGTGCTGTCATCGTTATCAGCAAACAAAAATAAATGAGAGGCCTTCTGCTACAGGGCTCCTTGGGCTGGTGTGGGAGAAAAGTCAAGAAATTATTATCAGTCCCATATCCAGATCTCTGCTGGCCCACTCAACAGAGATTTTTTCTCTCCCCAACAACGTGAAAGAGATTTCTGCTATTATTGGATTTTGATAATATGAAGGTACCGCAATGCGGGAGAATGAATCTGGTAGCTTTTGTATCATAACAACATTTCAAAATTTAATGGCTTCTGATCCATCTGATGTGGAATGGTGTGAGTGATCTCAGCTGGGCTGTCACATAGTCTGTGGGCAATTAGTGGGTTGGTTTGAGACTGATTTAGCATGGACTCACTGACATGGGCTGGTGTCGGCTGGCTCAGCTGGGGCACATGGGTTCTTATCCTCCAGGAGGTTAACTTGGGCTCATTCACACAGTGGTTGTGTTCACTTGGTTCCTTGAGCAGTAAAAGAGGGCAAACTCCAATGTGAAGTCCTTTTTTTTTTTTTTTAATATTTTATTTATTTATTC
Source organism: Vulpes vulpes (assembly GCF_048418805.1). NCBI lineage: Eukaryota > Metazoa > Chordata > Mammalia > Carnivora > Canidae > Vulpes > Vulpes vulpes. The sequence goes on from NC_132790.1 coordinate 54,987,811, forward strand.
ATGAGAAACACACAGAAAGAGGCAGAGACATAGGCAGAGGGAAAAGCAGACTCCCTGTGGGGAGCCAGATTCAGGGCTGGGCCCCAGGACCCTGAGATCACGACCTGAGCCAAAGGCAGACGCCCAACCATGAACCACCCAGGAGCCCTGTGCAAGTGCTTTTTAAGCCTCTGTTTACCTAATGCTTGTTAATGTCCTCTTGTCTGAAACAAGTTTCAGGGCAAGTCCAAATTCAAGGAATGGGAGAGAAGACTCTCTTGTTGGGAGGAACTGTGAAATCACATAGTGAAGAGTTTGTGACTATTTAAAAAATTCGTGATGATTTTTGCATGCAGTCTTTTACAGAGTATGAGGGAGGTTTTTTTGGTTTGTTTTGTTTTTCTTCTTTACCCACTTTCTTTTGAGAAACTAATTGTTTTTAAACTTGCTTAATTCCTTCCAGGCCAGAGGGCCTATGCTAAATTTTTGTGGCTGGCATAAAGCTTTATGATCTTATCTGTGCATATTGTATGTGATTGAAATTACAGGTGGATATTTTTGGAAATAACTTTCCTTGGAAAGTAAAATGACATATGACGATCGTATATAATTCACCAAATAATTTTCCTGCCTTTTTAACATTCTTAACAGAACATTATTCACTTAATCATAGTTATGCTATGATTAGTTAAACTCATACATCTATGTCAGACTCAGACAATCCCTATGATGTGAGGCTGTGTTCCTCTGTCAGAGGTGAGCTGAGCATGTTGTTCAAAGTTAGCAAGAGAACATGATGCCTGGGGAGGGGCTTCAGGTGTATTCCATAAGAAAACATACACCTCTAGTTTCTGTCTGTTGTAAAACAGATGTATGACCTTGTGAAAGTCATTTAACTTTTCTCAGCTTCAATTTCTTTATGGATGATGTAAAAGCTGCCTTCCAGTGCAGAAGTCTGTAATGGTTCCCCGGGCTTCCTAGATAGCATCACTTCTGCCTGCAGGTGAGTCCTTACCTCTTCTGGGACCAACAGGAATAGGTTTATCAGAACTTCTGGATAATTTAGATTTCTAAAAAGGGTTTTGAAAATTAAACCATTAATTGGATTGAGTCCCATTCTTTATAAAGGCAGGAGATGGAAATATAAGGACCTTACAGGGTGTGAGGGACTCCATTTGGGATGGGGAGGACTTGACTGTGGTCTCCTGTCCCTTGCGATCTGCTGGAGCAGATGGTGGGTGATCCATTGCAGCCTGAATCTTCAGCTGCCCTTTCACCTGGGCTGCTTTGCCCTTGGACAGAAGGCATAGGCTGGAGCGGAGTCTGTGGGTGAGACTGCAGCTTTCTACATTATGGCCTCTGTGGGGGGTGGGAGGGCTCAAACTCTAGGGACAGAATTGTCACATGCCGTATGGGATGCTCCCTTGGCACTTTCTGCAGCCAGTTATGCTCAAGGCAGGGGGGTGAAATAGTTCAACTCCTCGAGTGTTCAGAAAATGGCAGAAGTATGTGAATTAGGCCAGGTGCCATACTGCAGGTGTGGTGGGGCCTTGGAGAAATGAATGAAGATGGCATGTTCCAGCTAAAGGCCTTTTAAGTCCAATTTTGAAGAATACCATGAGAAAAATATGCTTGTGGTCAGGTCAACAGGCTACCTTTTTGAGTCTCTTAAGGATTAGAATGAGTTTCACATGAAGCCAGGCTGCCTTCTTGGAAGATGAACCCACCAACTTTTCCTCCTATCTGCCAAATCTTACTTGGGTCCCCTGGCTCCTTTCCTCTCTTCTTCTTCTTCTTCTTCTTCTTCTTCTTCTTCTTCTTCTTCTTCTTCTTCTTCTTCTTCTTCTTCTTCTTCTTGGTATATTTTTTATTGGAGTTCAATTTGCCAACATATTGGTACTCATCCTGTCAAGTGCCCCCTCAGTGCCCATCACCCATTCACCCCCACCCCCCGCCCACCTCCCTTTCCACCACCCCTTGTTCGTTTCCCAGGTGTCTCTCATGTTCTGTCACCCTCTCTGATATTTCCTACTCTTCTCTCCTTTCCCCTTTATTCCCTTTCACTATTTTTTTATATTCCTCAAATGAATGAGACCATGTTTGTCCTTCTCTGATTGACTTGCTTCACTCCCCTGGCTCCTTTCCCATTCTCCTTTGTTTTTTGTTTTTGTTTTTGTTTTTCCTCCATTCTCCTTTGGGTGGAAATTTTGATTTTCTGTTCCTCACTTTGACTGGCTTTCAGGAACAACCCTTTAAGAAACCCCCCTCATGAATGCTGGGCCCAGCTGGCTTCATATTTGGGAAAGTGTTGAGCCAGATGCTGAGACATAGGGAGAATTTGACATTCTAGGATGCCAAGTGCCTCCTGCAAGGATGGCACATCTTCTTTCCTGGGGTGCAGAGGTGCTTCCTACCTTCCTTGGCCTCATTTTGAACTTCCCAAAGATAGCAGTAAGCTCAAGGAAATGAGAGTGGATGAGGTGTTACAAGTGGAAATGGAGTGTTGGATGGATTTGAGAGATATTTAGGAATTCAAATGGACTGTATTTGATGTGGGGGTGCTGGACAGGCTACTTTCTGGGCTAAGGCCCAGGTTTGTTTTGAGTAATAATGTGGCAGATGGTGCCATTTGGTGGGAAAGGGACTGCTATATAAGTAGAGGATGGCCACTACTGCCTTGAATGACTGTCCATAAGTCATTAGCCATCTTGATGCATCGTTTCCTCAAGAATAATTACCTCAAATGGTCCTTGACAGGAGCATACAGAGAAGGCTGGCAGCTCTAAATGTCTGCAAACAGGAAATAATTTGGAGCCACCATAGGACACCCCCTGGAATGCCAAGACTGGCTGCTATCCCCCAGCTTGGGCTGTTGAGATCAAACCATTGAGACATCATTGATGTGAACAAATGAAGAATAAATTAGTGGTCTTTGGAATGAATGATTGGATCTCCCTCAGACTCTATTGCTTGCCTTTCCTGGAAACTCAGTTTATTTTGGTCTGAGAGAGTACATTGCTCTGCAGCATCAATGTTCTCTAATGGCCAGTGCCCAGAGGGTGAGGTGAAACTCTCTAGGCTCTAGGAAGAGGCCAGTGGTAACACATGTGAGCCTTAGCCCAAACCTCAGAACTTGAATCTGGGTTGGCCCTCATAGGCTACCTGGGTATCCAGAGTGCAATAGAAATCCTGGTTTCAGGCTCCTGTGGGCAGCCCGGGGTAAGGGATGGTGGTGTCTCTCCCAGGCAGGATCTAGCAGAAAGCCCAGCTCCTTCATCTACCATGGCCATGGTACCAGTGCCTTTGGCCACATGTTTCAAGGTTGGCTGGCTTATGTGAAGAGAGGTTATCAGTGCAGAAAGAACAGGTTTGGGCCCTGCCAGAGGGAGAGAGTGTGACATACACACACTTTCTCTCCCCTTCCACATAAAGAAATTACTGCCAAGAAATGAGATATTTTTAGATAAATGTGTATTTTCTAGAGTACATCCTTTAAAGTACCTTCATATTTTAGTTGAATTGTTTTGGAAAGAAATGGCTTTAAAATGTATGATGTGACTTCTACTTTTCTTCAAGTGGAGTACTCTAAGATCAATTCAGCCTTAAAATATCTTTTTTTTATTTAGGAAAATTTTCAGCATATACAAAAGTGAGAGGATCATAGACTAAACCCTATGTACCCAAAAGCCAGTCTCAACAATGATTAATTCATGAACAACCCCTATCTGTGTCCCTACCCTTACAGGGACGCTCCCTAGTCTGTTTATAATCAAGTGTAAGAAGGTATAGCTAAGGTGGTTAAAATTCTGTGTCACATAAGAGCAACCTCTCTCAAAGGCTGAGAGAAACTTTCCTACCTGGATCTCAATATTGGGTTTATCTTGGGCTTTTGTGCAGGATGTTTCTGAAGGACTGAAGTTTAGTGCTTTTATTTTTAAATTATGTATTTTATTTTAGAGAGAGACCATGCATCAGGGAGAAGCATAGGGATAGACTTCCCGCTGAGCATGGAGCCTGATGCTGAAACCACGCATCAAGATGCTTAACCAGCAGAGCCACCTAGGCATCCCTGAAGGTTACCACTTTTTATCTCTTAAAAATGAGTATGTTTTATTGTGCTTTGGCAGTGCTTTTTTTTTTTTAATGAAGTCATTATTAATGGATGCCAAGAAATGGAAAAAATACTAATTGTTGAGAAAGGTTTTGAGACAAATAAAGGATTTCAAGTATACCCAATACATCTTATTGCATGAGTATAATGGAGCTTGTCTTGTTTTGAGGTTCAGCACCATTCCTGCTAGCTTTGCTCAGGAGCCTTTTCAAGGAATGGCATTCAGTTTTGCACCCAATGGCTCCAGACTGTGATGTGTTTCTTCTCTCACACTTTGCTCCCCTTTTGCTATCTTTTCAGATGACTTGATTGTTCACTGTCTCTGCTCTTTGCAATGCTTCTGCATTCATAACAGAGATGGATGGGACATTGCTGGGTTAACTAGAAACCACACTTGTTACATCAGTAACCTAGTGGTTTGTGTGAAATTGAATTCCCAAATCCCCTTTTCTAAAAAAGTGCATGTGAACTCTGTAAGCTCAGAGGTGTGGGCCCAGTGACAGGCTCTTCAGGATGAAGGGGCAGACGTGGTGTGTGCAGCTGGGGGTGCGGCAGGATAATTCCATTAAGTAGGATCATGAAGATGGGAAGGGAAAAGCTTGAGTGTCTTCTAGAAACTTTTGATGACTTGCAGTCAACTGTTCCTACCTTCCAGCATCTTCTAGCACCTTCCAGCACCCTTTGCATGATGTCACTGCCTGGGGTGTAGGGAGCATAAGCACGTGGATCCTAAGGAGCAAGCATTCTGGGCATTTGGGTGAAGTTTCAGCCTCCCAAACATTAATTGAAGAAACTAGCATGTGGAAGCTGTTTTACTCACTCATCTTCTCCCTTTATTCCCTCTTAATCTCTGCCTTCAGCGTTTTCCCTTTATATGTTATCTGCTGTTCACAAATGTTTGGCAAAAAGATTTCTTTACAGAGGAAAACCTGAAGGCATGCCATCAATCCTTGAATGCAGAGGGTGCTCAGAATGGGTTCTTCTGGGAAACAAAATGACCCTACTTTATGTAATTAGCTACATTCCTGAAGAGAGGACATGCAAGCTAAAGAGGCCTGGCAACAGGTGGCATCTGTGTTACAATCCTCTCTACAGAATGGCATATTTATGCTCTTGTGCTCTCTGCCAAGATCGGGATGGGGTGGCTGGTCAGCACCTCACTTTTCAGACAAGTAATGTGAGGTGGAGATTCGGGGCTTTTCCATCTTAGTGTTTGTGTCTTCCCTGGCCTGCCCTGGGACCCCCAGACTTCTCACCCCCTGAGACCCCCAATTCCTTCTCCTGTTTACCATAACCACCCTGGACTCAGCTTCCTGCCACACACCTGCCATGTGCAGCCATTTCTCTCTTCCTCTTCCCATCTTCAGGTCTCCTGAAAGCCCACACATTTCCAGGGTCCAACATTATGTCTTTTCAGGTTGAGAACAAGAGGTTTTTTTCTAGGTAGGAGCCTTGTGCAGAAGAAAGAGGTAGGCTGGGGGGTTTCATGGCTTTCAGCTCCATTTTGGCTTGAAATAGAATTGATCTCATCAAAAGGTGCTAAGGGCCTGAAAACTAGCAGGTGTCCTGCCTACAGAGGTATCACCTCCCTGGGCTGTGCATGTATGACACCCCAAGGATGGGCTTGTTGTGGTGGAGAGCTAGGCAGAGAATGCCATTGAGGAGGCTGGCCTGGTGTCTGAGGGCAGGCCTGAACCTGGGGCTTTCCCGAGGAGGAGAGTCTTGGGCCCTGACTGGCAGGCCAGTAGGAGGCTCTGAGTGAGAATATGGTGATGGCCAGCAGTGTGGTGGTCGAGCAATCCCCTTCTTTTCCCTCCTTCCCATTTCCAATCCTCTCATGTGCAGGAAGAATAGATTTTGATAGTGATGACCCAGGACATCCTGACCCAGCCCTGAGACTGAGGAGGGTCCTCCATGCTGCCCTCAGAAAGTGCTAACAGAAGAGCCCATGGTTGGGAAGAACACCTTTTCTCCTGGAGAGGATATTATCGGTGGCACCTATGGGCTAACAGCAGCCCTGTAAATCCTTTCGAAGTCCATATTTACCTTTGTGTTAATCTGTAACGTACTTTGAGTGCCCATCATGCACTAAGCATGGTGCTCTGGGCCTTACCCATTACCCCTTTAACGCTCAAGACAAGCCTATGGTTGGGACCATTATCATCTGTACTTTACAGATGGGTAAACTGAGGCCCCAAGCTGTGCAATCCTCTAAGTGTGACCCAGCTGGTGAGCTTCAGAGCTGAGGTCCCAGCATCAGGGCCCATGATCTGGAGCAGGTCTTGCTACCTTCCTTGTTTGAAGCCAGGTTGGACTCTGGTGTCGAAGCTGAGGATCTGCTGATGTTCTGGGGGCCACTTGTGTTTTCTCTTTCCTGTTGTCCCTGCCTGATGGCAGCCAGTTCTCCTGTGGTCTCTTGATTGCTCAGTTCATTGCAGAGATGAGCACCTCTCCTCAGAGCCTCCTCAGACAAGATTGGCTGGCCTGATCTCCAGTTTGCCTTTGTTCCTTCATCTGCCCAGTTCACGCAGGCAAAACTGTGGTTGCCTTAGGCACAAGTTGTGGGAAACACCTTTATATCCCCTGTGGGGACACGAGAAATTTTAGACAAATGTGAAGCATGCCCGCCGTGCAGGCATTCTGTATCTGTGCTTTTCAGAAGCTTGCAAAATTCAGAAAAAGGAATGGGAGGGAGGCCTATGCCACCAGCAGCCACCTCCCACTGACAGTCCTATGGGTGGTCCGGACAAACCAGAGGTGGGGCTTCTCTAGGGCCAGGGCAGGAAGGTTTTGTGGGAAACTGGGTTTGTGGATCGGAGTTATGGGATGCAAACTTCAGAAGTCTTACCTAAGCTCTCTGTGGGATGTACAGACCAAGGGTCCTGCTTCAGGTAGGGGCTTTCTGGTTCCTGGTGATAGGAAGCTGGTAGAGCATGGGCAGCATGGGCGTGAGTGTGTGTGCTAATGTGTGCTTGTCAATGGGGATTGCTAACATTAGTCACCTTTCTGACTTCAGCACCTGCAGGCTATGAGTCCCTGGCTGTTTGAAGACAGTACCCTCTATAGGGTAGCTTTGTAAACACTGGCAGTAGTTCACCAGGGTCAGGCTTCTGGAAGCTGTATAATCCACTATGGCTGCAGAGCTTTGTTGGCTTGAAGAACAATATTGTCTTCATTTTTGAAAGCCTACCCACTTGTATCCAAAATATCAGAGACCCAGTACTTTTATTTATTTATTTATTTATTTATGACTCAGGACTTTTATTTTTATTTATTTATTTTTTAAAAGATTTTATTTATTTATTCATGACAGACACACACACACACACACACACACACACACACACACACACAGAGGCAGAGACACAGGCAGAGGGAGAAGCAGGCTCCATGCAGGGAGCCCAACGTGGGACTCAATTCCAGGTCTCTAGGATCACACCATGGGCTGAAGGCAGGCACTAAACCGCTGAGCCACTGGGGCTGCCCTAGACTCAGGACTTTTAAAGAGAAATGGTGGCAAACTTGGTTCAGAATATATATATCTCGAAAAAAGAAATTATTTTAATATTATTTTTATATCACATTGGCACTTTAAACAATTAACTATAATCTTGTAACATTTCCACATGTATTACCTTTGTTCCTGCTCAACACTTGCATCAACTCCCTCCCAAAAACATTAAAATAACCCCTCTTTGAAGCAAGGGAGTACTCTTCTTCCCTCCTTTTCACCTACCCTTGGGATCTGTATCTCTCTCCTTTGGTAAGGTAATTAAGAATACATTTTATAGCCAAGATTTTTTTTTTTTTTGTTCCTCAGAGGAAAGAATCTGTGCATATATTCAAAATTAAAAGGATTAAGATGTCAAAATCTGGTACAAAGCAGAAACATGAATCTGGCAAGGACAATTTTCAGCCTAAACAAGATACTCCCAACAATGGAGACCCAAAGATAAACTGCATTTGCGCTGGAACTCGATTCTCAGACATTAATGGCCTATAAAAGTTTTTTCCCTAGCCTGCCACCTGCTTAGCTAATTTGGTGTACTTCCTGCCCAAGGTAGCCATTTAGCAAGTAAGAAAATCTTGAACTAAACAGGCAGCAGTAATAATTCTTAAGAGACATACAGGTCATTTCCGAACTAAGTTTGGATTATTCAGGTTGGGACTTTTCCATCATCACAGCTTATAAACATGGTTTCCTAGTAGCTTAGATGAATGGAGCAAGTTACGGTCTCATCACCTTGTGATCTGTAGGAGTACTGCCAACACTGACTCTGTCTTTGGCTCTCCATCTTATTCTCCCCTTTGGCACACAGGTGGCACCACTTTAGATAACTAGTACAGTTCTTTTGATGCATGGATGGCACCACTGTAGGTAGGTACCTTATGACCTTACCACCATGCCCCTCACTCCATAAAAACTGGGGGTTAAGGCCTGCATAGTTGTGAGGAGTGGCCAGAGAATAGGGGCATCAGGAGAGCCGCATAGTACAGCCGCATAGTGGCCTGGATCAGTGGTCCATCTGCCTCTCCCCCCTCTCAGTAAGTTACCCTGAATAACTTTGTGTGAATGGTGTGGAGTGCCTTGCTTCATTTTTCAGTATTCAAATGCCTTCTCAGTCTGGAGGATACATTACTGACCCTCTTCAATCTTCAAAACACTGACCCCTTAACCTAAGTCTGTCATCTGATCACACAGCCTAACTCTGCACTGGCTCTGCACTGTTGGCATCTGGGGGAACAGGTACAGGTGAGTGGTTGAATGGGTGCAGAAATGGTCTCTTTTTTTAGGAGAGCAATACAGCATCATGGGGTAGCTTGTTCTCTTTCTACATGTTGGAGGTCATAATGTACCCATTCATTCACCCATCCCCTCATTCATCCACCCATCCAGCAAACTCCTGAGGTCCCCATGAAGAGCTGGGAGTTCAGAGTCTGGTAGAAGAGCCAACAGTCCCACAGTGTTGAAAGAATTTATTTTGGGTAGACTGCTGGAGGCTTGGGACACTTTTGGTAGGTTGGAGGGGAGCATATAATTCAAATTAAATGATATCATGCCTGAATTTTAGAAGTTCTTTATTGAGATTCAATTTACATACAGCAAAATGAACACATCTTAAGTGTACAGTTTGATGACTTTTTGTAAGTGTATGCACCCATGTGGCCACTAGGACATTTCCCTCATCCCAGAAAATGTCCTTCCAGTCAATCTTCCCAACACCCCCCCCCCCCCCCCCCCCAGAGATGGGCACTATTCTGACTTGTTTCCAAAATTGGCTTTGACTGGTCTTGTTCTTCACAGAAATGGTATCATACAGCATGTACTTTTTTGGTCTTCTTCCACTCAACATAATATCTGTGAGGTTATCGATGTTGTTGCACGTATCTGTATCTTGTCCTGTTTCAATGATGGGCAGGATTCCATTGTATGAATATACCCAGTTTGCTTATCCCTTATTCTGTTGATGGGCACTTGGGTTGTTTCTAGTTTTTGGCTGTTTCAAATAAAGCTGCAATCAACATTCATGTACAAGTCTTTTTGTGGACACAAGCATTCATTTTGAAGTGAATGAAACACAGGAAGACAATGAGAGTCAACAGATTTTCAGTTATTTGATGTGATGTAACTCTTTATAACAGAAATCCAAGGCTGACTGGATTTTGACACAGGCTAAATGTGTCCCCTTTGAGATGTATTATCTCATCTGAATGTGTTCATCACACGAGGTTGTGTGAGGAATTGAATAATCATGGTGCCTTCAGCTTAGTCACAGATTTCCCTGCAGGAAGGGAGGCCCACAATAGGCCCCACTTTTGACTTGTTGGGGAACCAGAGACCCTTGGGAGTAAAGTTAAGAGGTTTCACCCTATGCTTAAGAGGGGACCACAGGATGCCCCACTCCTAGTGTGAATGATGGTGGGCTGGGTTGGGGTGGTCCTTGAATCTTCCTGTTGGTCCTGATTTCAGTTTCCAAACAACAGTTAAGGCAGAAGAGGTGATGGTGTGTCCTGCTCCAGTTGCTGAAGCTGGAAGTCAGCAGATCCTCCAGTGCCTGAGGCTCCCCTCTTCCCAGCTGCGTGTATGTGGCAAAACGGGAAGGCCAGTGCCTTGTGACAGACAGTTTAATCTTACCTGCCTGCTGTGAGGTACACTCACCATCCCAGAGAATTGCAAAGTATAAATTGTCTCTTAACACTGATAAACAGTAAGGAGGAGGAAAAAAGCCCTGACAAAATATTACAACTTAATTGTATTTCTCAGCTGGGTTCAGGAAATCTGCTTCCTCCTTAGGCTAATACTATTTACCAAGTCTCCCAGCCCCGCAATAATTATTTCTTTAACCCTTGGTGAGACAGCACCTTAGCATGGGACAGGACTGTACTGACAAGGAGGCTTAATGAGGCTGTGCCAGGTGCTCAGGTGGGGAGGCTAGCCTTCATTAGAGGCATGAATCACTGTGACTTCTAGCTTCCGGCTCTGGCTGTGAGGGGGAGAGGAGGACAGGCTGCCCCTGAGAATAGAGGCTGATGGGGAGGGGGTGGGGGTGAGGAGGAAGGCTTTCTGCTGGCCTGGTTTTCTAGTGCACAGGTGTTTGCAATTCTAAATAAATGTGCAGTGTCAGGACTCAACAGCTTATCAGCTGAGACTTATAATGAGGGCTGAGCAGGGAAATAAGATTGGCCCTCTCCGGGCACTTGTCATTATGTTGGATGGACCCAAAGTTGGGCCTAATTATGAAAAACGATAGCTGAGGGAACTGACTTTGGGGGTGCAAGAGACAAGGGGGTGGCCCCCTGTCAGAAATTTCCTGTACTCTAAAAATCTCCCTCCATGGAATCTGGAAGCTCACTACTCTGAAAGTTGTTGTCTTTTTACTCTGAAAGGCAGATAATTCACGTATCCTGGAAAATTTTGAAAAATATGATAGTTTGAATATCCATTCAGAAAGAGAGGTCAGAGACCCAGGGTAGCAGAAGCCTTTCTTCACAGAGCAATGTCTGTTGGTGACTCACAAAGGCCCCTCTAGTGGCCTTGGCCAGTGATGGCTGCTTGTTTCACCTGGTTTATCATTTACTCCTGCACTTATCTGTTTGCTTGCTCATTTGTTCTTTCATTGTATTGTACACTTAGATTAAAATCTTAAGTCTTAGTTGTACTGGGTTGAATGGTGTCTTCCCAGAATTGATGTCCTTCCCTGACTTCAGAATGAGAACTTTTTTGGAAATGGGGTCATTGCCAGATGTAATTAGTAAAGTTAAGATGAAGTCATATGGAGTAGGGTGGGTCCTTCATCCAGTATGACTGATGTCCTTCTATGAATAGAAGAGATTCAGAGATATATATACAAAAGAAAGGCAGGCAGAGGTTGGGGGTGTGTGTGCATGTACAAGTCAAGGATTGCCAAGATTGGCTGGAAGTCTCTAGAAGCTAGAGAGTAAATGGAGCAGATTCTCCTTAGAGTCCTTAAAAAGGAATAAACCCTGCTAAGACCTTGCCTTTGGAGTTCTGGCTCCTTGAACTGTGAAATAATAAAATTCTCTTACAGTGTGCCACTAGTTTGTGGTGCTTTGTTCCAGTGGGAAACTAATATACTCACTGTGGCTTGCAAGGCTCATGGTTACTTTTCCAGCCTCATTTCTTACCATCCTCCCCTCAGTCTGGCCTCCTGACTGCTCTTCATACATGTTGAACACACTTCATCCTCAGGGCCCTTGCACCTGCTGTTCCTTCTGCCTGGAATATTCTTCCCAGATAGTCCCTGCCTTGTTCTCATACTTTACTTAGTTCTCTGCTCAAATGTCCCTTTTCAGACATTCTGAAATCTAAAGCAGTATCTCCTTTGTCACCTTCTATCCCCTTGCCCTACTAATTTTCTTCCTAGTGTGTATCACTAGCAGACATCACAATGTGTATATGCCCATTTTTTTTCCCTCCCTGCTTCCCCAAACTAATTGTAAGCTCTTTGAGGGCAGGGACCTTGTCTTGTTTACTGCTATATACCACAACAGCACTTGGCAAATAGTAAGTACTCAACAAATGTTTATTGTTAATATTACTTGTGCTAGGTGACCAAAACCAAACCCATTTCCTGTACTCATGGGGCTCATATTCTAGTAACTAAACACACGCATGTAAAGAATGATTGGAGTTAAGAGAGAGCATGTGAGTAGGATTTCACCTGGCTTGAGAGGCCAGGGAGAGATTTTCTGAGCAAGAGATACTAGAGATTTGATTGTGGAGTTAGAGTTGACCATGCAGGGAGTGCCAAGGCTGTGTGGTGGGAGGCAGCAGGGTATGTTTGATAAAGTGAGAAAGCCAATGTGGCTGAGAGCCAGGGGGGGGAGTGACTGAGTGGTAGGAGGAACCCAGGGCATCCAGGGCCCTGTAGGCCTGGTGGTTATCATGAGTGATGGGAAGACTTTGAAGGGATTAAGAGTGGAGGAGAGCAGGAAAGCATGGCATGATTTGACTTCTGTTTTACAAAGTTCATTCTGACTACCATGTGGTCAATGCCTTGGGGTGACCAAATGTTAGGATGTTGCTGTGGTCATCTGTAGGGCTGTCTGGAGTTGGTAGGTTGTGACTAGGTCAGGAGCTATTCAGGATTCAAAATGGACAGGGTTTGGTAATGGAGTGCAGTTAGGATGTGAAGAGGAGAGGGTAATATCAAGGGGGTAACCTCAGGCTTCTAACTGGCACAATGGAAGGGACTATGGTACCATTCACAAAGTAAAGAACATTGGAGGTGTGCATGTGTGTATTGGTAGTGTGGGTGGCAGGCTGGGAGAAAACCTTGAATCTGTGACAGTTTCTGCTGCATTGCTGTGTTAGGTATACTCCACAAGCCTCAATGCAAATAAGAGGTGAAGCCTCTGAACAGGGCTCTAATCCGAGGTCGCTGTGCCTTTGTGGTACATTGGTGGGTTGGTGTCCTCCAGTAAACCATGGATGCACCATTGGATAGCCCCTCCCACACTGAGCGGGGGCTTGGTCGTGTGACTCTTTCTGGCCAATGGAGCGTTGGTAAACAGTGCAAGTAGAGGGTAGAGAAGTACTTGCACTCTGGGCCTTGTCCTCTTGGGAGTTGGCTGCCGTACTGTACAGAGATTCAGGCAGACCACTGAATAATGGTCTACGTGGAGAGACACCCTGTGTGATGATAGGTCATCTTGGAATTCAGTCCTGGCCACCCTCCCACCCAAATGCAGTCACACAAGTGACCAGAGCCACACCGTGTGGAGCAGAACTCAGTCTAGCCACAGAACCATGAAGAGGAATAGATTGTTGATGTTTTAAGCCACTTGGTTTTGGGTGGTTTGTGATATGGCAATGGATAAATGAAACAGACCTCTTCCAATAGGTTAAAATGAGGGAACTGGGCTATTGTTGGGATTTTCTGAGTAGAGTCTCCTCTGCCAAGAAGTTTTCTTTTTTTTTTTTTTTAAATTAATTTTTATTGGTGTTCAATTTACCAACATACAGAAAAACACCCAGTGCTCATCCCGTCAAGTGTCCACCTCAGTGCCCGTCACCCATTCCCCTCCAACACCCGCCCTCCTCCCCTTCCACCACCCCTAGTTCGTTTCCCCGAGTTAGGAGTCTTTATGTTCTGTCTCCCTTCCTGATATTTCCCACACATTTCTTCTCCCTTCCTTTATATTCCCTTTCACTATTATTTATATTCCCCAAATGAATGAGAACATACACTGCTTGTCTGCCAAGAAGTTTTCTTTTGTTACTTCTTTTACTTTGACTTCAGTTCCAGCCTTGAGGAGGGCAGTCTGTCTCAGGTGTGCAGGTGGCATCAGAGAGATATTATCTACAGCGTGGCCCTCTATCTCCCCATCTTCCTTGTTTCTAATTGTCCTTTCGCCATTCCTTCCATGGCCTGAATCTACACCTGGCTTTCCTCCTTTCCTTCCTGCTTCTTCCTCTTCTATAGCTGTGGGGAGCCCTCAAGGCTACAGAAATATCTGAAACTTGGATATGCATTATTGTCCGCCTCCCTCCCCCCATTCCTTTTGTCCCCTATCCTAGCACTGGAGCCAAATTAGGTCTCCTTTGTCTTTTAATGAACAGGTTTAGCCACTGTAAGCTAGCTATTATATTGGACTGAAAATGCTGTTTGTGAGCCATTGTCAACTGAGACCCAGGACCAACACTGACACCTCCTTAATTATGTGCCATTAATGATGTACATGCTGCAGTTAGGGGAACGTTGTGGATCTATTTCCCGCTTTAATTCTGTGCTGTGTTATATGAAATGCTAATGAGTCCAGAACTCTCAAAGGTCATAATCTGAATACGCTTTCTTTTCTTCTTTTTAGGGGAGTGGGGACAGGATTCAAAACAATTAAAATGAAATTTACTTCATCATTTGGCTAACAGTGTCCTTGACTATACTAATTACAGTGAGATATGTATTCATTTGCTGGTCATTTGGACAGACCTGAGTGTGTCTGGTCTCTTGTAAGGCCCCCATCACTGAATTTTATGTAGGATGTTTTTTTTTAGCTGCTTGGCCCATTGATTATGAGAAATAACTGGTGGAAAATGTCCACCCAAACCCTTAGAATACGGAAAGTGCAAATTTAGCAGAACCAGCATTGAATTTTCCAGGGAGTCATTTATCATCCTTAGAAAGTTTTGGTTCTTTGCAAATAAAAAAGAGAAAGGAATGGTAATTGCTCTGCTCAGCTAATTGACAGAATTGTGTCAGAAAAAGGAAGCATTTCAACACTGCCTCCAATGATGACATTTGAAGGTTGTTCCCCTTCTCTCTTCACTGCTAAATTAGGTAATCATTATTTCTCTGTGAATCTTATTAATCTAATGCTTGCTTCTCCCCAACCCTCACTTAGATTTGAGATTCAGACAGAAATTTGAAAATGGAATACCGAAGGTCAGATAATAGTTTGGCCAGTTCAGGTTGTGTTTCCTGATTTTTTTGTTCAGTGCATAAGTGGGAGAGGACAAGAGGGAATAAGTTTAAGTTGCAGTCAGGGGAATTCAAGCCATCTGCTAAAAAGGACCTTTTCATTATATGAATGGAACTGAGAAGGTTTGAAATTTCCACTGGTGGATTTTCACAATAGGTTAGTCAACTGATGTGCTAAGACAGTGGAGGCTGAGAAGGTAGGAAAAGCCCAGAACCATCATTCTCAAGCTTTTTCTTTTTCAGATGGCTTCAGTGGGGTCAAAAGGCTCCAGTGGGGACTCAAGGACAATGAACCCACCCCCCCAAATCTTCACTATAAAAAGAGTGTACATCAAATATGGGGCTTATCACATGGCTTCTGATGAGATATTAATAAGAGTTGGCTTAGAAAAACTTGATGCTTGGTTTTCATTTAGCTCTTATAGCCAAGAAGCCAATTAATTATGGAAACAAATAGTGTATTCAGACTAGTGGTGACGACCAGCAATTTCTCTGTGGTATAGATAGACAGCCAGCCTGGGTGACATTTGGAAGACAGCTGGATGCCCTGTGATAATAAAGGCAAAATGTGAAGGTAATTCTAGCTGATAGTGGTATGTTGATCACAAATCTGCCCTCCTGTAGTTTCTGAGTGAGATTGAGCAAGACCTCCTCTGTCCCCGTGATGATCTTTCTGCTCCTGAGAATGTCCTTGTGCCATCCCTACCTTGAGCCCTCTTATTCTCCCCAGCTCTTCACTCAGTGCTCCTTAGGGTAACTGGTAAGAGCAGCAGCTGCCCCTTGAGATGATGAGTCTGAATGTACAAGAAGAAGATATTCTGCGACATTTCTGCTCACCTGTTCTTCCTCCCAGCTTCCCAGGTTCCACATAACAAAGAGGAATAGAGTAGATGGTGGGTGGGTCTCTGTAGAATCAAAATGAATCTGGAAAATGTTGTTTAAAAGTAAATTACCTCAATCGACCTTTTAGATGTTCCAATTTTTTTTGAATCACTTGTTCTGGAAACTAAATCTTTCTTTTAATAATGATCTTACTCCATTAGTTAATAATACTTAATATTTTAAACAAAGGTCTTGTGAAAGAGAGTCTAACCTTTTCCCCCTCTGGAAAGAGAGGGATAAAAATTTCATGTTTTCCTCTGGCAAGTCAGTCAAAATCAAATCTGCATCAGTGAACAGATTTCAGATTCCCACTTATAGAAGAAGTGATCTATGACAGTGTCCTTGTTCAGAAACAAGGTAAAGCAATTCATGTTTATATGGAAAATCGAGTAAATGGTATAGATGCTTTCTTCATTTTGTTTTATGAGAGAAATACATCCCTTTTCTCTTTTTCATAAGACATTTCCCTTTGTAACTTCAATCTTCATAGTGACATTCAATAAACAGCATCAAAAATGACAGAAAAACATCATTTGAAAAATGTTCATTAGTCAACCTATTGTCCCAAGAAGGCAGATATAACTATATTTTTTTCTCTCTCTTCCCTTTTTTCTTTCCTTCCCAGATTGCCTTTGTGTTCCTTGGTATCATTTTCAAGTTTGGTGAACAGCTGTCATCTTCAAAACTTATCAAGGAATAAAAATCAAAATGCTGCACAAGGTTGAGCAGTTGGATTGTGGCACCACTACCACCCTCCATGGTCAAGTGTAACCCCTTCCTCTGCCATCTCTTTGGCTGGGGAAGCCTCACCTTGCATGTTCATGGGTTAGCAGCAGAAGGTGGAAGAGAGTTTCTTAGTTTCTATTTTTATTCCCTCTGCTTCCCTCTTAGTATAGCTTTCACCTTTATGGACTGTGCTCACCAGGGACCTTGTACACATTAATCATAGGGGAAATCTCTTTATGTGTATGTGTAACTGCCATAAAAGGAATGAATCAAAATTCAACTCTGTGCCTAGTTTTGGTAGCATGTGACTCATTTTCATGGCCCTAGAACTAAAACGTGGTAGTTAAAACAGTAAAGTGATATTTATAGGGTAATTTTGATCAAACCTGTCATAACTTTCATTTCTGGGTAAGTCTGTATGTCCTTTGTTACAGCTCTAATTACACTGACAGGTTTTTCAGAGGGAATGTTAGGGTAGAGGTTATTTAAATATGAAACCAAAGGTTTGACATCATTTAAGAGGGAATGATTTTTATTTCCTAACATATATTTTAATGTAACATAAACTTACTGGATTATTTCTCTTTCCTGAATACTCCCATTATTTTTATTTTATTTTATCATTTATTTTATCATTGAGGCAGAAGGAGAATGAATGGTGTTAGTCTCCCTTCCTCCTACCCAGACATGGAACAGCCTTAAACAGTATTGCTCGGTTCAGATATGAACTGATGGTACACTGTTTATCTAGCTCCCTGATGGTGTCCCTCATGAAACTCTATAGCTGCAGGGCTTTCTCAGGTTACAAATTTAGCAGCGCTCCTTTGGTGACTTTCCTCTTTCCACATCACTCCAGGGATCTCTATTAACTTAACACACTAAAAATAACACCGAAGAACTGCTGAACAGGGAAGGAGACCAGTAGGGCTGGGGGAAGGCTCAATATTGCTCACATTGATCAGAAACCTGGACCCTGCTCCCATGACGCTTGCTGTTTGACACCAAGCTCATTAAGGATCTGTGTGTGCATCTGGGGGCTGGAGAGGCAAGAAAGGGGAGTGCGCGAGGCCTGAGGACATGAGATTGCTCTTGCCAGTCACAGAGGTCTTTCCTTACCAATCATGGGCTCCCTTTCTTTATGAATTAATGCAGCTCTTACATACATTTGAACCTGTCTTCCCTCTTGGCAAGGATTCTTAGGTGAGGATAAAGCTTTTATCTTGACTTTAATCCCAGCCACAGTTGTAAATTTTTGTCTTCCACAGAGTGTAATGGTCTCATCAAATAGTAGATGGCAGCATGTTGTTCTTGTTTAGGGCTGAGCAGCCAACAGGAACAATTTAGTCTTAACTTCTGTGTTTGAGACCTAATTCTACTGGTTGTTAACTGTGCTGCTTTGGACTGTTTACTGAACCTCCCCCCAACCCCCCGAGTGTCAGATTCCTCATTTATAAAATAAGAATATTAATAGAAATTAATACCTCTTTCACAGAGGTATTTGTGAATTCAGATGGGATTGATTGTGTGTTTAGGAAAATGTGAAAAGCCCATGGTATTTCCCAAATATCTCTAAGCATTAGTATGATAACTTCATGTGCTAATTTGACTGGGCCAAGGAATGCCCAGAGAGCTAGTAAAACATTATTTCTGGGTATGTGTTGTGAGGATGTGTTTCTAGAAGAGTTTAACATTTGAACTGGCAGACTGAGTAAAGCAGATCACCCTCACCGATGTAAGTGGGCATCATCTAATCTGGTGAAGGCTCAAATAGGACAAAAAATTGGAGGAAGAGTGAATTCACACTCTCTGCTTGAGCTGGGACGTCTATCTTTTCTTATCTTAGCCATCAATGCTTCTGGTTCTCAGGCCTTCAGACTAGGACTTACTTACATCATTGGCTCACCTAGTTCTCAGGCCTTTGGACTTAGATTGGAATTAAATCACCAGCTTTTTTTGGGCTTCCAGCTTACAGATGGCAGATCATGGGACTTCACAGCATCCATAATCCCATGAGCCAATTCCTCATATTCAATCTCTTTCTCTATATCTATATATATTCTATTGGATCTGTTTCTCTCGAGAATCCTGACTGATATAATTAGATTGAGCCAAATGAAAGTGCCAATAGTCAAATCATTTTGTCCTGCAAAAATGGCCATTCCAAATGGTTCAACCTAATATATTAATATGAGGTTTTGGAAAGTCTTTCTTTTCTTCTCTGAATTGTCTCTGAGACAAAAAGATTATTAGCAACTGTATTTTAATGCACAGGGAAATCTAGGTTTCAAAAGTTACTTGTAACAAGTGGTATAAAAATCCATGTGTGGAACCTATTCTCCCATTACTCAGTCTGTGGTTTGTCTGTCTTTCTTTCTTTCTTTCTTTCTTTCTTTCTTTCTTTCTTTCTTTCTTTCTTTTTGATTTTATTTATTTATTTATTCAAGAGAGAGAGAGAGAGAGAGAGAGAGAGAGGCAGAGACACAGGCAGAGGGAGAAGCAGGTCCATGCAGGGACCCTGATGTGAGACTCAATCCCAGGACTCCAGGGCCACACCCTGGGCCGAAGGTAGACGCCAAACCACTGAGCCATCCAGGGATCCCCCAGTCTGTGGTTTCTTGACCTTGCCTGGCTCTTTAAGGGCCTAAGCTGAAAATGAGAAGCTGGGGAAAGAATGTGATGGAAAGTCACTTTTCCCAGGAGATGAGCAGAATGTAATATGAGAGGTCACAGTCCCTATAACAAATACCATCATAAGGAGTGGTTCTCATGTTAAGCATGCTTTCTTGAGCTGACATCAGCTTTCCTAAGATGATGGCTCTTTCAGGATCTGTGTGAACCTCTGCTAGGCCACTGCATGCTAGGTAGCCATGCTTCCTGTGTCTCAGATTCACCAATGTGTATTGCTCAGGGATAACACGGAGACCTGTGGAGCTGACACCACACTGAGGGGGCTCAGTTCCTCTGCATCAGAGGATGTTCACACTCTGGACTTGCCTTTGGTGCATGCTTACTCTGTCTACATGGCATTAGCACTATTGACCTTTTGGGTCAGCTTCTTTCCTGGGGGCACTGTCCTGTGCATGACAGGCTATTTTGCAGCATTCCTCACCTCTACCCACTAGATGCCAGTAGCATCATCTCTAGTTGTAACAATCAAAAATGTCCCTAGACATTGTTAAATACCCCTCAGGGGACAAAATCACCCCTACTGGAGAACCACTGGGCCAGGGAACTTCAGAGTGGGAGTGAGGAGTGGGTATGGGCTAATGGTAATGTATTTCAGAGTATTTACCAACTTATCTGATGAGCTTCAACACATCTGAAGGAATTTCATTTCCTTTTCTCTCACCTCCCTATGGAAAGTGGTAATGACTAGATAGAAAATGAGGCATATTTGGGGATATTATTTGCCAAGTTGCATATGAAAAGGGTGTGCATTTGCCGCGTCCTTAGGTAGGAAGAACAGAAGACCAGGTTGTCTCAATTTTCTGGCAAAAGCATCTGTCTTCTTGTTTTTCTAGTTAATTATGGATTTTCATGAGCTCACTCAGCTAATCCAGTGTAATGACACTAGACCTATTTAACATTATTGTTACTTTTCAAGGCTGTGTTGGAATTGTGCTGTTAGCCCGCCAGCAGCCTAGACACAACTGCGATCACTTAAACACCCGAGAAGCAATGCTTTTATTAGCAGTGCAGTCAGCCCTTCCCTAACATGTCACCACTGAGATTAGGAAGACAAAATAAAAGTGACAGAAAAAGGAAATATTCCATGAAGAGTGCTTTAGGAACTTTATTACAAAGCAGAAACTTTATTGCAAGATGAGTCATGAGACATGTGTCCTGTATTTACTACTATTTTACAATTAACTCTTGGTTGGAGAGACACAGACAAGGATTGGTATGAAGTTGATATTATTTCTGCATTTCCATGTTCTCAATGACAGCCTGATGCAAGCATTTCCCAACTGGCCAACTGTGACTCATGATACTGTTTGTGACTCTATCATTTGGTCTGGTGCTTAAACTAACTTACTAATTTTTTTTTTTTTTGGAAGGGGCATTTAAGAAAGTAATAAAAAGAATTTTCAGAGTTTTTCTGCTAACGTGTCCTCTGTTAGATGTTTGCATTAGTTTCAACACATCAAATGAACTCAATGTCATAACAATCACTGTCTTCCAAGAGTGGTCTATAATTCATTCTAGATCCTTGAAGTTTCTTTGCAGACTCTTATACCTAATACACTAAAGAGAAGTTATTATTTTTCTCTACAAGTGAGAGACATGTAGCTATTAGTATACAATGTTAAGTAGATTTTCATGACATTCCTGAATGTCATTATGAAAAGGTTTGAGTTAACTGGGGTACATAAGAGCACTGGGCTTAGGGCCTTGAGTTTTGAAGTCAGGTTGATCTGGATTTGAATCTTGGGCCCATGACTCACCATCTGTGTGACACTAGTCAAGTTGTTTTGCTTTTTAATGCTTTAGTTTCCATATCTGTAAAATTGATGTAGCAATATAGTTTGATCATAAAGCTTTTAAGAGGCTAGAGTGATGTAGTATATGTAAAATACAAAGTAGGATATCCAGACATAGTAAGTACTCCTTTGATATTGGGGGATGGAGATATAATTATTTCCAAGCTGGGATTAGTCCAGTGACATTTGCCTAACTTAGCAAACTGAACTGCCTTCTTCAATTAGTTCCTTACTATAACTATCATGGTCTCTTCTGTAAATCATAATTCTCAGGTCCCCTTGAATATATTTTGAGGCATTTCATGGCCAGAAGGCCTCCCATAGTAATTCTGTTGCTCATCTCCTAGGAAAGCAGAAGAGGGTTATAAATAATAAGCAGTAAAGACAGCAAGTGTGTGTTTCAGAAGTGAGAAAAATCAGTCCTAGGGGAAGTCATCTGAACTTTACTGCAAAAAGACAGGAAAGAGTCCATTGGAAATGTGAGAATAATCATGGGGCTTAAAAAGAACATGGTCACTGAAGAAGTGTAAGAATTCATTAAAGTAAAAATGAATTCTTGTTTGTATTTTCTTGATGGTGAGTGGGATCAAAAAGAAAAACAATATTATTTTTAAAAATATTTATTTATTTTAGGCAGAGAGAGTGAGTGGGATGAGGCCGAGGGAGAGAATCTCAAGCAGACTTACCACTTAGTAGGGAGCCTGACTCAAGGCTACATCTCATGACCCATGAGATCATGACCTGAGCCAAAATCACAAGTCAAATGCTTAACTGACTGAGCCACCCAGGTGCCCCAAGAAGCAAAAGTATTTTTTAAAATAAATTTATTTTTTATTGGTATTCAATTTGCCAACATACAGAATAACACCCAGTGCTCATCCCAGTTCGTTTAGCAGAAGTATTTTTATTTTTTATTTATTTATTTTATTTTATTTTTTTTATTTTTTTATTTTTTAACTTTTTTTTTTTAATTAATTTTTATTGGTGTTCAATTTACCAACATACAGAAAAACACCCAGTGCTCATCCCGTCAAGTGTCCACCTCAGTGCCCGTCACCCATTCCCCTCCAACACCCGCCCTCCTCCCCCTCCACCACCCCTAGTTCGTTTCCCAGAGTTAGGAGTCTTTATGTTCTGTCTCCCTTTCTGATATTTCCCAACATTTCTTCTCCCTTCCTTTATATTCCCTTTCACTATTATTCATATTCCCCAAATGAATGAGAACATACACTGTTTGTCCTTCTCCGACTGACTTATTTCACTCAGCATAATACCCTCCAGTTCCATCCACGTTGAAGCAAATGGTGGGTATTTGTCGTTTCTAATTGCTGAGTAATATTCCATTGTATACATAAACCACATCTTCTTTATCCATTCATCTTTTGATGGACACCGAGGCTCCTTCCACAGTTTGGCTATTGTGGCCATTGCTGATAGAAACATCGGGGTGCAGGTGTCCCGACGTTTCATTGCATCTGAATCTTTGGGGTAAATCCCCAACAGTGCAATTGCTGGGTCGTAGGGCAGGTCTATTTTTAACTCTTTGAGGAACCTCCACACAGTTTTCCAGAGTGGCTGTACCAGTTCACATTCCCACCAACAGTGTAAGAGGGTTCCCTTTTCTCCGCATCCTCTCCAACATTTGTTGTTTCCTGCCTTGTTAATTTTCCCCATTCTCACTGGTGTGAGGTGGTATCTCATTGTGGTTTTGATTTGTATTTCCCTGATGGCAAGTGATGCAGAGCATTTTCTCATGTGCTTGTTGGCCATGTCCATGTCTTCCTCTGTGAGATTTCTCTTCATGTCTTTTGCCCATTTCATGATTGGATTGTTTGTTTCTTTGGTGTTGAGTTTAATAAGTTCTTTATAGATTTTGGAAACTAGCCCTTTATCTGATACGTCATTTGCAAATATCTTCTCCCATTCTGTAGGTTGTCTTTTAGTTTTGTTGACTGTATCCTTTGCTGTGCAAAAGCTTCTTATCTTGATGAAGTCCCAATAGTTCATTTTTGCTTTTGTTTCTTTTGCCTTTGTGGATGTATCTTGCAAGAAATTACTGTGGCCGAGTTCAAAAAGGGTGTTGCCTGTGTTCTCCTCTAGGATTTTGATGGACTCTTGTCTCACATTTAGATCTCTCATCCATTTTGAGTTTATCTTTGTGTATGGTGAAAGAGAGTGGTCCAGTTTCATTCTTCTGCATGTGGATGTCCAATTTTCCCAGCACCATTTATTGAAGAGACTGTCTTTCTTCCAATGGATAGTCTTTCCTCCTTTATCGAATATTAGATGACCATACATTTCAGGGTCCATTTCTGGGTTCTCTATTCTGTTCCATTGATCTATGTGTCTGTTTTTGTGCCAGTACCACACTGTCTTGATGACCACAGCTTTGTAGTACAACCTGAAATCTGGCATTGTGATGCCCCCAGCTATGGTTTTCTTTTTTAAAATTCCCCTGGCTATACGGGGTCTTTTCTGATTCCACACAAATCTTAAAATAATTTGTTCTAACTCTCTGAAGAAAGTCCATGGTATTTTGATAGGGATTGCATTAAACGTGTAAATTGCCCTGGGTTACATTGACATTTTCACAATATTAATTCTGCCAATCCATGAGCATGGAATATTTTTCCATCTCTTTGTGTCTTCCTCAATTTCTTTCAGAAGTGTTCTATAGTTTTTAGGGTATAGATCTTTTACCTCTTTGGTTAGGTTTATTCCTAGGTATCTTATGCTTTTGGGTGCAATTGTAAATGGGATTGACTCCTTAATTTCTCTTTCCTCAGTCTCATTGTTAGTGTATAGAAATGCCATTGATTTCTGGGCATTGATTTTGTATCCTGCCACGCTACCAAATTGCTGTATGAGTTCTAGCAATCTTGGGGTGGAGGCTTTTGGGTTTTCTATGTAGAGTATCATGTCATCGGCGAAGAGGGAGAGTTTGACTTCTTCTTTGCCAATTTGAATGCCTTTAATGTCTTTTTGTTGTCTGATTGCTGAGGCGAGGACTTCCAGAACTATGTTGAACAGCAGTGGTGAGAGTGGACATCCCTGTCTTGTTACTGATCTTAGGGGAAAGGCTCCCAGTGCTTCCCCATTGAGAATGATATTTGCTGTGGGCTTTTCGTAGATGGCTTTTAAGATGTCGAGGAAAGTTCCCTCTATCCCAACACTCTGAAGGGTTTTGATCAGGAATGGATGCTGTATTTTGTCAAATGCTTTCTCTGCATCTAATGAGAGGATCATATGGTTCTTGGTTTTTCTCTTGCTGATATGATGAATCACACTGATGGTTTTACGAGTGTTGAACCAGCCTTGTGTCCCGGGGATAAATCCTACTTGGTCATGGTGAATAATTTTCTTAATGTGTTGTTGGATCCTATTGGCTAGTATCTTGTTGAGAATTTTTGCATCCATGTTCATCAGGGATATTGGTCTGTAATTCTCCTTTTTGGTAGGGTCTTTGTCTGGTTTCGGAATTAAGGTGATGCTGGCCTCATAGAACAAATTTGGAAGTACTCCATCTCTTTCTATCTTTCCAAACAGCTTTAGTAGAATAGGTATGGTTTCTTCTTTAAACGTTTGATAGAATTCCCCTGGGAAGCCATCTGGCCCTGGACTCTTGTGTCTTGGGAGGTTTTTGATGACTGCTTCAATTTCCTCCCTGGTTATTGGCCTGTTCAGGTTTTCTATTTCTTCCTGCTCCAGTTTTGGTAGTTTGTGGCTTTCCAGGAATGCGTCCATTTCTTCTAGATTTCCTAATTTATTGGCGTACAGCTGTTCATAATATGTTTTTAAAATCGTTTGTATTTCCTTGGTGTTGGTAGTGATCTCTCCTTTCTCATTCATGATTTTATTAATTTGAGTCTTCTCTCTCTTCTTTTTAATAAGGTTGGCTAATGGTTTATCTATCTTATTAATTCTTTCAAAGAACCAACTCCTGGTTCTGTTGATCTGTTCCACAGTTCTTTTGGTCTCGATATCATTGAGTTCTGCTCGAATTTTAATTAACTGTCTTCTTCTGCTGGGGGTGGGGTCTATTTGTTGCTTTTTCTCTAGTTCCTTTATGTGTAAAGTGAGCTTTTGAATTTGAGATCTTTCCAATTTTTGAATGGATGCTTGTATTGCGATGTATTTCCCCCTCAGGACTGCTTTTGCTGCATCCCAAAGATTTTGAATGGTTGTATCTTCATTCTCATTAGTTTCCATGAATCTTTTTAATTCTTCCTTAATTTCCTGGTTGACCTTTTCATCTTTTAGCAGGATGGTCCTTAACCTCCACGTGTTTGTGGTCCTTCCATACTTCTTGTCGTGATTAAGTTCTAATTTCAAGGCATTATGGTCTGAGAATATACAGGGGACTATCCCGATCTTTTGGTATCGGTTCAGACCCGATTTGTGACCCAGTATGTGGTCTATTCTGGAGAAAGTTCCATGTGCACTTGAGAAGAATGTGTATTCAGTTGAGCTTGGATGTAAAGTTCTGTAGATATCTGTGAAATCCATCTGGTCCAGTGTATCATTTAAAGCTTTCGTTTCTTTGGAGATGTTGTGCTTAGAAGACCTATCCAGGGTAGAAAGAGCTAGATTGAAGTCACCAAGTATAAGTGTATTATTATCAAGGTATTTCTTCAGTTTGGTTATTAATTGGTTTAAATATTTGGCAGCTCCCACATTCGGGGCATATATATTGAGGATTGTTAAGTCCTCTTGTTGGATAGATCCTTTGAGTATGAGATAGTGTCCCTCTTCATCTCTCACTATAGTCTTTGGGGTAAATTTTAATTTATCTGATATAAGGATGGCAACCCCTGCTTTCTTTTGAGGACCATTTGAATGGTAAATGGTTCTCCAACCTCTTATTTTCAGGTTGTAGGTGTCCTTCTGTCTAAAATGAGTCTCTTGTAGACAGCAAATAGATGGGTCCTGCTTTTTTATCCAGTCTGAAACCCTGCGCCTTTTGATGGGGTCATTAAGCCCGTTCACGTTCAGAGTTACTACTGATAGATATGAGTTTAGTGTCATCATATCTATTCAGTCCTTGTTTTTGTGGATTGTTCCACTGAACTTCTTCTTAAAGGGGAATTTTAAGAGTCCCCCTTAAAATTTCTTGCAGAGCTGGTTTGGAGGTTACATATTCTTTCAGTTGCTGTCTGTCTTGGAAGCTCTTTATCTCTCCTTCCATTTTGAATGAAAGCCTTGCTGGATAAAGTATTCTTGGTTGCATGTTCTTTTCATTTAGGACCCTGAATATATCCTGCCAGCCCTTTCTGGCCTGCCAGGTCTCTGTGGAGAGGTCTGCTGTTACCCTAATATTCCTCCCCATAAAAGTCAGGGACTTTTTTTCTCTTGCTGCTTTAAGGATCTTCTCCTTATCTTTGGAATTTGCAAGCTTCACTATTAAATGTCGAGGTGTTGAACGGTTTTTGTTGATTTTAGGGGGGGATCTCTCTATTTCCTGGATCTGAATGCCTGTTTCCCTTCCCAGATTCGGAAAGTTTTCAGCTAGGATTTGTTCAAATACATATTCTGGCCCTCTGTCCCTTTCGGCGCCCTCAGGAACCCCAATTAAACGTAGGTTTTTCTTCCTCAGGCTGTCATTTATTTCCCTTAATCTATCCTCATGGTCTTTTAATTGCTTGTCTCTTTTTTCCTCAGTTTCCCTCTTTGCCATCAACTTGTCTTCTATGTCACTCACTCGTTCTTCCACCTCATTAACCCTCGTCGTTAGGACTTCTAGCTTGGATTGCATCTCATTTAATTGATTTTTAATTTCTGCCTGATTGGATCTAAATTCTGCAGTCATGAAGTCTCTTGAGTCCTTTATGCTTTTTTCTAGAGCCACCAGTAGCTGTATAATAGTGCTTCTGAATTGGCTTTCTGACATTGAATTGTAATCCATATTTTGTAACTCTGTGGGAGAGTGGGCTGTTTCTGATTCTTTTTTTTGAGGTGAGGTTTTCCTTCTAGTCATTTTGCTCAGTGCAGAGTGGCCAAAAACAAGTTGTATTGGGAAAAGGAGAAAAAGAGAGAGAAGGAAAGAAAAGAGAAAAAGAAAAAAGAGAAAGAGGAAAAAAAGGGGGGAAAAAGAGAAGAAAAAGAAAGAAAAAGAAAGAAAGGAGATAAAAGAAAAAAAAGGGGGGGGTGGGGCGGGGTAAGCAATCAGAAATCAAGAAGAAAGAAAGAAAAAAAAAGCACAAAACAAAACAAATAAAAAAAAAACACACACAAAAAAAAAACAAAACCAAAAACAAAAAAAACCAAAAGCAAAAACCACAGGGAGTATCTTCCGATTCTGTGTACTTTAAGTCCCTTGACTTCCCTTGGAACTGGTCCGTCTCGCTGGTCTTCTGGGGGAGGGGCCTGCTGTGCTGACTCTCAGGTGTTAGCACTTGGGGGAGCTGCTCTCCCCCCTGCCTGGTGCAGGGCTCGGTGGGGGTTGTTCACCCCGTGAGGCCCCGGGAGGAAGCCGCAGTGGCGGGGGCAGCTCTGGGACCCTGGGGTCAGCTCCCGCAGTAGCTCCGGGTCTCTCCGGCTGCAGGGCCTGGGGGCTCCCGGGCGGGGCCGCTGATCCGCTCAGTTCCAGGCAGGAGCGTCCTCGTTGTCCTGGACCCTCCCGGCCTCTGCCTGTCCCGGGGGAGGCCGGATCCTGGGCTGTGTCCCGGCGCCCTGTGCTCCGGGGCCTGCGCTGTTGGATTCGCGCTCCTGGCGGTGCAGCCCCCTCCGCGGAGCCGCCGCCCGAGCCCCTCCGAGCTGTTCCCGGAGCTGCGCCGCACCCTCCGCGGAGCTTCTTCCTCCGCCCGAGCCGCCTCCTCTGAGCTGCTCCCGGAGCCGCGCAGCCCCCTCCGCGGAGCCGCCGCCCGAGCCCCTCCGAGCTGTTCCCGGAGCCGCGCAGCCCCCTCCGCGGAGCTTCTTCCTCCGCCCGAGCCGCTGCCGCCGAGCTGTTCCCGGAGCCGCGCAGCCCCCTCCGCGGAGCCGCCGCCCGAGCCCCTCCGAGCTGCTCCGGGTCCCGCCGAGCGCTGCAGCCCTTAGGGAGCTCGGCGCATCTCCCGGGGCGCGGTTCCTCTGTTACTGTCCCAGGGAGCCCGAGGGCATCCCCGCCTTTCTGGGGATCCTGCTCCAATTCCCCGGGAGGCCTTTCCGCCCGGGAAGGTCGGTGCAGCTCCTGCTCCTCCGGGACGGGGCTCTCCTGTCCTGGGGACACTCGCCCCGGCCTCAGCCCGGCTCCTCGGGGCCCCTCCCCCTGGAGGCCTTTTGTTCCTTTATTTCTTTTTCCCCGTCTTCCTACCTTGATAGAAGCGCGAACTCTTCTCACTGTAGCGTTCCAGCTGGTCTCTCTTTAAATCTCAGGCCGAATTCTTAGATTTTCAGGATGATTGGATGGTTTTCTAGGTAATTTGTTGAGGACAAGTGACCTGGAGACCCTGCTCTGCCGCCATCTTGCCCCTCCCCCCTATTTATTTATTTTAAAGATTTTATTTATTTATTCATGAGAGACACAGAGATAGAGAGAGGCAGAGACACAGAAATAGAGATGCAGAGACACAGGCAGAGGGAGAAGCAGGCTCCATGCAGGGAGCCCAATGTGGGACTTGATCCTGGGACTCCTGGATTACACCCTGGGCCGAAGGCAGGCACTTAAACCGCTGAGCCACCCAGGCGTCCCAACAAAAGTATTTAAAAAAAATAATCAAGACTCTGAATTTTCTGGAAAAAACAAAGTAGAACAACAACAAAAAAACTCAGATAAATAGAATTTATTATTATTTTTTAAAGATTTTATTTATTTATTCATGAGACAGAGGCAGAGACACAGACAGAGGGAGAAGCAGGCTCCTCACAGGGAGCCCCATGCAGGATTTGATCCTGGAATCCAGGGTCATGCCCTGAGCCAAAGGCAGATGCTCAACCACTGAGCCACTCAGGTGTCCCAGGATTTATGTTTGTAGAGTGATTTGACAATGATAGCTCAAGGACCCAAGCAAATTGATTAGGGAATTAAAGAATTGAGAGGCAGGGCAAGGATCTTGTAGGGAAATCCTTTCACCATCTTTTCTTAAAATTCTAGGTTGCAGCGATGTTCTGCCACTGATGTTCTAATAGGCTAGCTAGCTCCTTTAACCTTTAACAACCTGGAAGAGATGATGGTGCTATCTCTGTGTTACGGGTGAGACCAATGCTTTAAGATGTCAGGTAACTTACCAGAGGTTATTCAGCTAGTATGTGGTAGAACTAAGATTTGAACCCAGGTCAGCCTAATTCCAAAGTTTATAAAAAACAGAATTCTGATGGAAATTAAGGAGGGCACTTGTTATGATGGGCACTGGGTATTATATGTAAATAATGAACCACTGAATTCTACTCCTGAAACCAATATTGCACTGTATGTTAACTAACTAGAATTTAAATAAAAATTTGAAAAAAGAATCCCACAAAAAACCATGGAATTCTGGTAAATTTTTTTCCTATCACTCTTCAAGGGAAAATTAAGAAAAGAAATAAGTATATTAAAATGGAAGACATGAAATAAATGAATGCATTAGAATATCTAAGCACTGCTTTTCATCCTTAACAGGATGGTACAAGGAAAGACAAAAAGGGAGTTTGTATCATTTATTGAATACTCTTTTCCCTAAGAACAACAAACAAAAACAATGAAACAAAATAACAGCAAAAATGACAAGACATTGACCCCAGAGTTCTGTGGGTACAGCTAAGAAGGTATGGATTGGGGCATTGAGTGCATTTCTGGGTCTAGCTCAGCAGCTCTGCCATCAGGGTAGATGTAATGACAGTTTTTGAACAAAGGGGAAAATTTTGAACACTGAAAATGAATATCTATTGGAATAGATTTTAATTCCCTTGGAAAATAATAGAGCAAATACTAGGAGAAAGGAACTCTGTAGTCACATGGAGGATAATAGAATTATCAGCAAAGAGCAGTCAGGTCTGTAAACAAAGAATCATGCCAAAGAACCCCAATAGCCTCCCAATGATAGAATTACACAATTAGTGGATGGAGAGAAAAATAAATTTAATATATTTGACTTTTGGGGCACTTGGTTGGCTCAGTCAGTTGAGTGTCTGCCTTCAGTTCTGGTCGTGATCCCTGGGTCCTGGGATTGAGTCCTATGTTGGGCTCCCTGCTCCATGGGAGTCTGCTTCCCTCTCTGCCTCTGCCTCTCTATCTCTCTTTGTCTCTCATGAATAAATGAAAAAAATCTTTAAAAAATGTATTTGAATTTTGGTAATACATGAGAGAGAGGTGAAGTAAAGCCAAGTGAACAGAATGGGGATATTTTAGCAAAGTATTTGTTGCTAGGTTGGATTGGAATTTTCTTTTAAAAAGTTTGTTTAGGTAGGCTAGATTTTGCTAGAATTGCTGTGAACATGCATGCAGGTAGGTGACTATTCCAACATAGTTTGGGTATAATAAAGGACAATGATATTTAAAAAAAACAAGCTAAAAAAAACTTTTAATGGATTATTACAAACTAAGATTATATCTTTTTTTTTTTTTGTTTAACCACAAGTGGGTTGTTTCCTGTTCAGAAGAGCTGTTATATAAGACACCCTCATCTTTTACCTTTGCTCCTGTGATGATATGGATAATTCATCCCTTGTTTCCCTTTCTTGAGCTACACTCAAAGTTTCCACTAGTCTTACTAAGAAACACCCAGAAAGAGGTTTATAGAGGTCTTGATGGCACATTTAAAACTTAGACTGCATTTTTGAAACAAAACGGTGATGACTTTTCAGAAGTAATTTATGTAGAATATCACTGAATTTTGATGTAAGTAGGGGTGACAGATGTAAGTTAGGAATTGTCCTGTTATCTATCATAAAACAGAATGGAGAAAAGTGATCTTTGTTGAGTACTTACTATGTGATTGATGCTTATAGAATCTTAGGGAAGTATATTAACTTTTACGATGCTTTCTGCTCTCATGGGAGAAGCCTTGGGATGGTACAAGTCCAGTTCCAAAAAACACACTTTTTGTTTTTTTTTTATTTTGGGAAAATATACATAGCATAAAATTTATTATTTTTAACATTTTAAATGTACAATTCAGTGGCATTAAGTATATTTGCATTGTTGTGCAACTATGAATTTTCCAGAACTTTTCATCACCTCTGACTGAAACTGTGTAATCATTAAAACAGTAACTCTCCATTCCTTCTCCCTTCCAGCCCCTGGCAACCACTACTATATTTTCTGTCTCTATGGATTTGACTACTCTGGGTACCTCATATATGTGGAATCCGACAGTATTTGTGTTTTTATTACTGGTTTATTTTACTTAGCATAATGTCCTCTAAGTCCATCCATGTTGGAGCGTGTGTCAGAATTCCCTTCCTTTTAAAGGCCAAATCATTACTTCGTTGTATATATATGCCTCATTTTGTTTATCTATTAGGTTATTTCCATATTTTGGCTATTGTGAAAAATGCCTTTTTGAACATTGTCATACAAATATTAGTTGAATGTCTGCTTTTAATTTTTTGGGTTCTAAGCTCAGAAGTGGAATTGCTGGATTATATGGTAATTCTATGTTAAATTTTTTGAGAAACTGTCATGCTGTCTTCCACTGTGGCTATATCAGCAATGCACAATGGTTTCAATTTATATACATCCTTGTCAGCACTTACTGGTTTTTAAAAAAATTTTATTATTATTATTATTGTTTTATAATAACCATCCTAAAGGGTATGAAATAATAACTCATAATGGTTTTGGTTTACATTTCCCTAATGATTAGTTACATTGAGCATCTTTTCATGTACTTACTGGCTGTTTGTATATCTTCTTTGGAGAAATGTCTATTTCAAGTCCTTAGCGCATTTTTGAAATCATTTGTTATTGTTGTTGTTTAGTTGTAGGAGATTTTTATATATTCTGGATAGTAATCCCTTGCTAGATACATTATTTGAAAGCATTTTCTCCCATTCTGTAAATTGCCTTTTTCACTTTGATTATAATGCCCTTTACTTATTTTTTAAAAGATTTTATTTATTTACGAGAGAGAGAGAGAGAGAGAGAGAGAGAGAAAGATTTTATTTATTTACGAGAGAGAGAGAGAGGCAGAGACACAGCCAGAGGGAGAAGCAGGCTCCATGCAGGGAGCCCGACATGGGACTTGATCCTGGGTCTCCAGGATAATGGCCTGGGCCAAAGGTGGCACTAAACTGCTGAGCCACCCAGGCTGCCCTATAATGCCATTTAATGCATAAACACATAATTTTCATGAAGGCCAACATATCTGTTTTTACTTTAATGCCTGTGCTTTTGGTTTCATATCCAATAAATCATTGCAAAATCCAATGCCATGAAGATTTTCCTGGATGTTTACTTCCAGAAATTTTATCATTTTAGCTTTTCCTTTGGGGCCTTTGATCCATTTTTTTAAAAAAAAATTTTTATTGGAGTTCAATTTGCCAACATATAGCATAACACCCAGTTTAATCCATTTTGAATTCATTTTTATATATAGTATAAGGTAAGGATTCATTGATTGATTTTTTTCTTCCAAATTTTCGTTTAAAATCTATTTAACATATTTTATAATGTTGGCTCCAGGAGTAGAATTTAGTGATTCATCACTTACATTACATACACCACCTAGTGCTCATCCTAACAAGTGCCCTCCGTAATACCCATTGCCTATTTAGCCCACTCCTTACCCACCTCCCTCCATCAACTAAGGTAAGGGCTTAATTTAATTCTTTTATTTTTTTAAAAAGGATTTATTTATTTATTTGAGAGAGAGCAAACATGAGTGGGAGGGGCAGAGGGAGAGAATCTCAAGCTGACTTCATGGTGATCCTTGGAGCTCCATGTGGGGCTTCATCTCATGACCCTGAGATTATGACCTGACCCCAAACCAAGAGTTGGGCGCTTCACTGACTGTGCTCCCCAGGTGCCCCTTAATTATTTTTTAATTTATTTAATTAAAAAAATGTAAAAAAGATTTTATTTATTTATTCATGAGAGACCCAAAGAGAGAGGCAGAGACATAGGCAGAGGGAGAAGCAGGATCCCTGTGGGGAGCCCGATCAGGGACTCAATCCCAGAACCCCAGGATCACAACCTGAGCCACAGGCAGATGCTCAACCACTGAACCACTCAGGCGTCCCTTAATTCTTTTTTTTAAAATAGATTTTATTTATTTATTTATTTGACAGAGAGAGAAAGAGAGAAATAGAAGAGAGAGAATGTGTGAGAAGGGGGAGGGGCAAAAGGAAAGGGAGAGGGAATCTCAAGCAGATTCTGGGCTAAGCATGGAGCCCAACATGGGGTGCCCAACCCTGAGATCATGACCTGAGCTGAAATCAAGAGTTGGGTTCTTAACTGACTAAGCTACCCAGGTGCCCCTAATTTAATTCTTTTACATATGGATATCTAGTGTTCCCCACTGAATGAAAAGACTGCCCTTTCCCCATTGAATGATCTTGTCACTTTTGTCCAAAGTCATTTGAACACGTACATAAAAGTTTATTTCTGGGCTCTCTGTTCTATTGTATTGGTCTCTGTCTGTTTTTATGCCAGAACTATATTATTTGGATTACTTTAGCTTTGTAGTAAGTTTTGAGATTAGGAAGTATGAGACCACCAACTCTGTTGTTATTTTCTCCCTCCTCCACTTCTTCTTTTATTGTGGAAAGAACATTGAATGTGAGACCTACCCTTTTAACAAATTTTTAAGTGTCCAGTATATTATTGTTTACAATAGATAGAATGTTGTACAGAAGATCTCTAAAGCTTATATATCTTGCTGTTTTTCTTTTTCAAGATTGTTTTAGCTATTCAGGTTCCCTTGAGATTCCCTTATGGATTTTAGGGTGGGTTTTCTGTTTTTGCAAAAAATGTCATTGGGATTTGATAGGGGTTGTATTGAATCTGTAGATTGCTCTGGGTAGTATTGACATATTAATGATATTCAATCTTCTCTATCATGAACATGGATTTTTTTTATTTATTTATGTCTTTAATTTCTTTTATATTTTCCAGTGTACATGTCTTTTGGTTTCTTTATTAAATTTAATCCTTAGTATCATTTTTATACTATTATAAGTAAAATTGTTTTATTAATTTTCTTCTTGGATTATTCATTGTTAGTACATAGAAACACAATTGATTTTTGTATATCAGGGAACACATTTTTACCGAGCGCATCTCATTTTTTTTTTTCCCCAGTTCATTCTCCACCCCCCTCGGTCCCTACCAGCACATATGCTCACCTCTCAGCATGAATGGCAGGGATGGTGTTAGGAATGATGGAAGAAATGAGTCTATAAAGACATATTGAGAGATATTTATTCTTGTAGGTGTTGTTGGTTATTGCACATTACTTGTTTGGGCTCTTAGAACATTAATGTTCAATAAAGTTTAATGATTTATGGTGTCTTCCAAATTTCACAGTCTCTAACTTCTCATATTACTTTGGAAAAAGAATAATCTGGTCGGGGAAGTCTGGATTTGGGTGACCGGCTTTTGCTAGGCATTCAGAATAAAAGGTCATTCCCTTTATTCCCTCAGGAACCATTGATGAGTGACCACCATGCGCAAAGCATGGCACCAGGCATTTGAGTCTCACAGAACTGAGTAGCACATACCCCAGTCTTAAGGAACTTTTTCCTTTGCTGGGCAAGGATGGCCTAAGTGTATTACAAAGCCTGACACCTGTACTGATAGAACTTTTCTGCACTAGGGCAAGTGATGAGTATTTCCTTTTGGTGATCATATAATCTGCAGGTGAAATATATAAATGCAGGGACAGAGGTTTTCTCACATTGGAAGATTGTCAGTCCAATCTTCTCTCTTGTTAGGCCTCTTATTGTGCTCATTTATCCTTGTTTGTGAGAGCTGATCATGTGCATCTCTTCTCCCTGTTTGATAACATCACACTGGTAGCTTTTAATTGACCACAGTGAGAGTGTTTACATCACAGAATTCAGCAAACACCACAAATCAGAGCATTTTTCCCCTCTTCTAACCTGGCTAACCAGGACACACTGGATGAAAGTCACTATGAGGCTTAAATGAGATAGCGGGCTCAGTGATTGGTTCCTCAATGAAAGAGAGTTGTAGTTCTTGGCTTCTGAAGGTTAATGCTGTGGCTTCCAGGACCCCTCAGATGCCTTTCTAGATTGCTCAATGGAAGTTATTCTAATTTCTCAGGGAGATTTGATCACTGGCTCTATGATCTCATTTGTATTTTCTTTGATACCTTCAGCCACTCCAGTGGTCAAGGATGTGAGATCCTATAAACAATGATGAGCCTTTACTTTACTCACATTTTGACAAATCTTAAGCTCTTCTGGATGCTTCTCCATTACATATACTAGAAAACTGGCATAAAAATTATGTGGGAATCTATCAGAGCTAGTTAAAATATGCAGAATGACCCTTATACTGAGATTTTCAGTAGACGAGAGCAGTACACTTGCAGAAAGAATTTTGTGGGCAAATATGTAACAACAACAACAACAACAACAAAACTATGACAATTATTCAGTAAGTTAAAATTTTTCATCATTATTGCATCAACTTCTATGCATATATGGTTTGGATAATATGAATTTTTCTCTGGAGGACTGCCTAATAGAGGGCAATCTGATCAGGTAACTGTATCTATGGCCTCTAACACACACACATGCACATTTACGCATGCACACAGAATGTGGGTGGTGGCAAGGACAATGTAGTGGGTCCCAGAGGAAGCATTACCTTAGAAATTTTCTGAAAACACTCAGCTCACAGACATGGAACTGCAGTTTACAGGAAGCTATCCATCTTCCTCAAAACAGTTCAGAAAAGGAATCCATTTTCTTTAATATAAATCCTCTTTGTCTTGTGATGTATAAATCATCCCTTCGAAAGAAGCCATTTGAAGTATCAATTCAAGGCATTTTCTCAAAATATCATCCCTCAGCACAGCCCTGCGATAGAAACTAATCCTTTGTGGCTGCCCAAAGGCAAAATTCATCCCACTTTTCACTGAATTTCTCACCTAAAGCCCTCTGCTGTCATCTTACCAATTAGGATGGAATATCAGGGTCAGAATGACCTTATTCAGGTGTAGTCATCTGCATCTGAAGAAGAGCAGAGAGGAGAATTGATGACACAGTGATTTTAAATTAGTGACTCTCAATAATGAACATATTTATTGAAGATCTCTTTATACAAGAGTGAAACTGTTGTATACACACTTAGCCAAAGCTAGATCACTTGTTCATCCTGGTGTACCTCTGGAGGTGAAGGACAATGTTATGGTCTCTCTGTGTGTAGTTTGGTTTTTAAGACACAACAGACAAGGATGATGTCCTCTCCAGATGCCCTGGGTTCCATTTTACCAGTTTGATTTGCTCATCTCCAGCTGCTATGGGTGCTGCTGCTAATGGTGATTGCTTTTGGGTAACTGGAGCCTCACCTGGGGATGCCTTAAAATTATACCCCCTCTTCTGTACAGGGGGACAGCTGTAGTAATGGGTTGGTTGGGAGGGAGTTTACAAAACCTCTCTTGTTTTAAGGCAGGATAGCCTCCAACGTACAATATATGCTCCAGAGTTCCCTGTGGGATTGAGGTAAGGCTGGACTTCACCTGAAGGCCTCATTCTTGCTTAGTTTCTTCCTAAACTACATCGTGTTCTCTTTCTCCCTTATAGATTTCTTCTGAGAGCACTTCCTCAATAAACCACTTAGGCACAAATCATGGTCTGAGTCTCTGCTTTTAAGAAAGCCAACTCTACCAGGACCATGTAAAGCTGATTCAGAGATCTTGAAGGGAGTTTTTAATTCTCAGAGTGAAAGGGCTGCAGTCTATTCCATGTGGTCCTGAAGTTCAGTTTAAATATGCTTGAGGCAATTTAAGCTCTCTGATATTGAAGACTATTAATTTTGTGCATGATATATATGATTGAAACTTTGGTTTAAAACTTATGGTTGTCTGTATTAAATGTGTGTTTACTTCCAAGGAACGCTACCATGGGCGTCCCACACTGACTCACTGTCTCTGTTCCCTGGATTGCTTTCTCAGGCATAAGAAGACATCTTGCTCTGAACAAGTCTGCTGCCTAATTGGGTAAGGGGACAAACACCAAAATGTAATCTGCAGGAGCTGCCTGATGCAAGTGCTCACACGCTGGGTAAGAGTTTAGAGAACTGAGAAATCATTTTGGGTTGAAGGTAGCAAGGAAGATGTTTTGGTGAGTTGAATTTGAATAAAGTTTAGGGGACTGAATGGAGAACTTCAGTTAAGGAGACCCTGTTGGACCAAGGCTGGAAAAGACTGAGCCCTTCTGCCAGCAGCATTTACTGCCACACATAGGAATAATGTGAAATTCAACACTCCCTTCATTGCAGAGGACCCATAAAGAAGGGCACATGATAAAATGAAATTCCCCAATCCCTTTGAGGTTGGCATAGATATGTGACTTGTTTTGGCCAATGAAGTGTGAGTGGACATGTGCCACTTCCAGGCCACATTCTCAGAGCCAGTGTATGACTTTCCATCTTTCCTTCTTTTGCTGTTGCCATCATGGAAATACATGTGGAGATGGAGTGTGTTTGAAGTATGCCCCTCTTTTCAAAAAATACTTTGGGAGCAAATGTTCTATGAGTTTCCCTGTGATTTATAAAATGATAATGTGATTATGGAATGATTGGAATTCGGCTCAACTTTCATATACTTTCTAGCTTATTTGATTCTTTGATAAAGGGCCCACATTCAAATTTAGTAAGACTCTTGCATCTTAGAAACACAAAGAGGGATCCCTGGATGGCACAGCGGTTTGGCACCTGCCTTTGGCCCAGGGCGCGATCCTGGAGACCCGGGATCGAATCCCACGTCGGGCTCCCGGTGCATGGAGCCTGCTTCTCCCTCTGCCTGTGTCTCTGCCTCTCTCTCTCTCTCTCTCTCTGTGACTATCATAAATAAATTAAAAAAAAAAAAAAAAAAAAAAAAGAAACACAAAGAAATGCAAGAACAGTAATATCTTCTACTGAAAATGAATTACTCCTTATAACATTAACAGACCAAAACAGCAATTATAGATAGGACAAATAAAGTTAAATGTCCATTGATCCTGTTGCAAAGCTGGAATTTTGACCCTGACCATATAGATATTTATTTTCTCCAAAAATCCCAACCTTGAATTCTCCCTAGGAACTGTAAAAAATTTTCATTAATGAATATGTTTGCAGCTCAGATGAATATTCCGGGAAAGTAAGGGGTCTAGTTGTGTTAGAGATCACATAAAGTTCAATTTCTGTATTTTATTTATTGTGTAGAGGAATATCTGTTGTTCAGACTCATTTCTTTAGGGCTGTTGTGCACACACTTCTCCAAGCTTATTTTGCTTTCTGTCATCCCAAATTCAGCTATAAATCCCCTTCCACTGTTTTGTGCATCATTAGAAGGCACTTTGTGTGTAGAAGTGCCGTTTCTATGTTGAACTCTTATATGCCATACTTGTTGCCTCTTTCTCAGCCTAGCAGGAAATTACCTTCTGCTCAAATGATTCCCTTTCCTTCTATCACACCACCATCATTTTATTTTTTATTTTTATTTTTATTTTTTTAAAGATTTTACTCATTTATTCATGAAAGACACGGGGGCGGGGGGGCGGGTAGGGGCAGAGACACAGGCAGAGGGAGAAGCAGGCTCCATGCAGGGAGCCTGATGTGGGACTTGATCCCGGGTCTCCAGGATCACACCCTGGGCTGAAGGCAGCTCTAAACCGCTGCACCACCAGGGCTGCCCACCACCATCATTTTAGTATAATTTTTTCTTTCCAGATGATCTGATGGAGTCCTTAGGCGGAATGTTCATGGCAGGGTCTCAAGTCCTCATAGAAACAAAATTCTCATCTTGAGTTAGAGAAAGGAATCTTAAGCCTTCTGAAATCATCTGCTATTTAAATAGAGGACAGCCTTCTGTTACTCAATTTACACACAGGTTTTGTAGAATTTACACTTCCGTTAACAGGGTGTTAAAATAGGACTCTTTCTATCTTGGTTTCAGTAGAGCCTGCAAAAATCTAATCACAGATAATAGATGTTACACCTACTTTCTAAAATGAGGTGCTAGACCACCTATGTAGGACTGTGAAGAGGTAATTGGGAGCCAGTGTTATTCCTCTTAATCAGCCCATGGTTTAAGAATAAAACGTGATTGAGTTTGAAAGCTAAGAGAATATCTTTGAAGAAAGGCGATGGTGTGCTCTGGTATTTTCTCACCACATACCCATGGGGGAAAGGGAGAGGGTGGTTATGTCTAGTAACAGATTATTTAAGGAAACCCTTTGGGGCCTTGATATGTGCTCTCTGGAGTTTAGGGAGTGGACTGGTGGCTGACTCATGCCTCAAAGATCTCCAGAAGAGAGTTGGTAGACCAGCCCACCTGAGATTGGAGTGAAGAAAGATGGTGGTATTGGGAACTAGTGGCCTTTCTACCAACGTCAATGGTAGTCAAAGGTGCCTTGACTTGGGAGTGAAATTTTGGAATTCAAGAGGGTGAATAGGTTTATATATGGGCTATGGAACCATGGGTAGGGTGTGGTGGACTGTGTGGTGCTCAGGGGAGGAGGAACGAGTTGCAACTGGGAGCAGAGGGGC
Organism: Vulpes vulpes; assembly: GCF_048418805.1. Classification (NCBI taxonomy): domain Eukaryota; kingdom Metazoa; phylum Chordata; class Mammalia; order Carnivora; family Canidae; genus Vulpes; species Vulpes vulpes. The sequence goes on from NC_132790.1 coordinate 55,027,549, forward strand.
TATTGCTTACACTAAAGGAGGTATAATCAAGTGTCCACATGGGGGAAGTTTCCTTGAAATCCATAAAAGAACCTAAAAAGATTCCAAGTGAGTAAAAGTTGTTTTTGAATATCAGTCAGCTACTTGGCATCCTTTCCACACCATTGTAGAGAAACAACTCTAAGTGACTTTAAACAAAGCATGGGGCTGGGGATCCCTGGGTGGCTCAGTGGTTTAGTGCCTGCCTTTGGCCCAGGGTGTGATCCTGGAGTCTTGGGATTGAGTTCCACATCGGGCTCCCTGCATGGAGCCTGCTTCTCCCTCTGCCTGTGTTTCTGCCTCTCTCTCTGTGTGTCTCTCATGAATAAATAAACAAAATCTTTAGAAAAAAATAAAGGAAGAATGGGGGAAAGAAGAAAGTTGCTTTCTGCTTGCACATTGAGTCTGGTTAGGTTAACCGAATGGTATTGCTTCTATTGAGGATATTCCTGCATATTGATAATACACTTATTATCATGAATCACTTGCTAGAGTTTGTCTTTTAGAGTACTTATTTTTCCTTTGAATGTTGTTATTCAATTAACAAATACAAATTGAATGTCAATTATGTGTTAATAACTATTATGTATTGGAAAATAAATATAAAAAGAAAAATTTTGGATCTCAAGTTATTTATGCTTTAGTGGGAGAGGCAGGCACATAGCAAACAAGGAATTTGAATGAAATGTGGAAGGACTCTGCAATATGTAATGGAACCATATATAAATGTAACTCAGATGTGAGTATGGCACCTGTTTTTTGAAAAGATGCATTCAAGGCTATAGATTTATCTCTACCTGTTGCTATAGCTGCAAACTATTAATTTGGATATGTAATATTTTCATTGTTCATTTTTAAATATTTCATAATTTTCATTTTGTGTTCTTTTATTGCTAGTGTGTTTACTAGTGTGTTTTCAAATTTCCAGAAGCCATTTTTTTCCATATTTTGTTTATGTTTTCTAATTTTATTATGCTGTTGTTAGAAACCATTTGTAGGATAGCGATTGGTACTTGTTAAGGTTTACTTTATAACTTGTAAATTTTTATAAATGTTCCATGTGTGTTTCAAATGCATGTCTACTCTATAATTATTGGATATAAAGTTCTAAATATGTATATTATATCAAGTTTGTTGGTTGTTTAGTTTTTTTTTAATATTTTTGGTTTTTTTTTAATTAATTTTTATTGGTGTTCAATTTACCAACATACAGAAAAACACCCAGTGCTCATCCCGTCAAGTGTCCACCTCAGTGCCCGTCACCCATTCCCCTCCAACACCCGCCCTCCTCCCCTTCCACCACCCCTAGTTCGTTTCCCAGAGTTAGGAGTCTTTATGTTCTGTCTCCCTTCCTGATATTTCCCAACATTTCTTTTCCCTTCCTTTATATTCCCTTTCACTATTATTTATATTCCCCAAATTAATGAGAACATACACTGTTTGTCCTTCTCCGATTGACTTACTTCACTCAGCATAATACCCTCCAGTTCCATCCACGTCGAAGCAAATGGTGGGTATTTGTCGTTTCTAATTGCTGAGTAATATTCCATTGTATACATAAACCACATCTTCTTTATCCATTCATCTTTCGATGGACACCGAGGCTCCTTCCACAGTTTGGCTATTGTGGCCATTGCTGATAGAAACATCGGGGTGCAGGTGTCCCAACGTTTCATTGCATCTGAATCTTTGGGGTAAATCCCCAACAGTGCAATTGCTGGGTCGTAGGGCAGGTCTATTTTTAACTCTTTGAGGAACCTCCACACAGTTTTCCAGAGTGGCTGCACCAGTTCACATTCCCACCAACAGTGTAAGAGGGTTCCCTTTTCTCCGCATCCTCTCCAACATTTGTTGTTTCCTGCCTTGTTAATTTTCCCCATTCTCACTGGTGTGAGGTGGTATCTCATTGTGGTTTTGATTTGTATTTCCCTGATGGCAAGTGATGCAGAGCATTTTCTCATGTGCATGTTGGCCATGTCCATGTCTTCCTCTGTGAGATTTCTCTTCATGTCTTTTGCCCATTTCATGATTGGATTGTTTGTTTCTTTGGTGCTGAGTTTAATAAGTTCTTTATAGATCTTGGAAACTAGCCCTTTATCTGATATGTCATTTGCAAATATCTTCTCCCATTCTGTAGGTTGTCTTTTAGTTTTGTTGACTGTATCCTTTGCTGTGCAAAAGCTTCTTATCTTGATGAAGTCCCAATAGTTCATTTTTGCTTTTGTTTCTTTTGCCTTTGTGGATGTATCTTGCAAGAAGTTACTGTGGCCGAGTTCAAAAAGGGTGTTGCCTGTGTTCTCCTCTAGGATTTTGATGGATTCTTGTCTCACATTTAGATCTCTCATCCATTTTGAGTTTATCTTTGTGTCTGGTGCAAGAGAGTGGTCCAGTTTCATTCTTCTGCATGTGGATGTCCAATTTTCCCAGCACCATTTATTGAAGAGACTGTCTTTCTTCCAATGGATAGTCTTTCCTCCTTTATCGAATATTAGATGACCATAAAGTTCAGGGTCCACTTCTGGGTTCTCTGTTCTGTTCCATTGATCTATGTGTCTGTTTTTGTGCCGGTACCACACTGTCTTGATGACCACAGCTTTGTAGTACAACCTGAAATCTGGCATTGTGATGCCCCCAGCTATGGTTTTCTTTTGTAAAATTCCCCTGGCTATTTGGGGTCTTTTCTGATTCCACACAAATCTTAAGATAATTTGTTCTAACTCTCTGAAGAAAGTCCATGGTATTTTGATAGGGATTGCATTAAACGTGTAAATTGCCCTGGGTTACATTGACATTTTCACAATATTAATTCTGCCAATCCATGAGCATGGAATAGTTTTCCATCTCTTTGTGTCTTCCTCAATTTCTTTCAGAAGTGTTCTATAGTTTTTAGGGTATAGATCTTTTACCTCTTTGGTTAGGTTTATTCCTAGGTACCTTATGCTTTTGGGTGCAATTGTAAATGGGATTGACTCCTTAATTACTCTTTCTTCAGTCTCATTGTTAGTGTATAGAAATGCCATTGATTTCTGGGCATTGATTTTGTATCCTGCCACACTGCCAAATTGCTGTATGAGTTCTAGCAATCTTGGGGTGGAGGCTTTTGGGTTTTCTATGTAGAGTATCATGTCATCGGCGAAGAGGGAGAGTTTGACTTCTTCTTTGCCAGTTTGAATGCCTTTAATGTCTTTTTGTTGTCTGATTGCTGAGGCGAGGACTTCCAGAACTATGTTGAACAGCAGTGGTGAGAGTGGACATCCCTGTCTTGTTCCTGATCTTAGGGGAAAGGCTCCCAGTGCTTCCCCATTGAGAATGATATTTGCTGTGGGCTTTTCGTAAATGGCTTTTAAGATGTCGAGGAAAGTTCCCTCTATCCCAACACTCTGAAGTGTTTTGATCAGGAATGGATGCTGTATTTTGTCAAATGCTTTCTCTGCATCTAATGAGAGGATCATATGGTTCTTGGTTTTTCTCTTGCTGATATGATGAATCACACTGATGGTTTTACGAGTGTTGAACCAGCCTTGTGTCCCGGGGATAAATCCTACTTGGTCATGGTGAATAATTTTCTTAATGTGTTGTTGGATCCTATTGGCTAGTATCTTGTTGAGAATTTTTGCATCCATGTTCATCAGGGATATTGGTCTGTAATTCTCCTTTTTGGTAGGGTCTTTGTCTGGTTTCGGAATTAAGGTGATGCTGGCCTCATAGAACAAATTTGGAAGTACTCCATCTCTTTCTATCTTTCCAAACAGCTTTAGTAGAATAGGTATGGTTTCTTCTTTAAACGTTTGATAGAATTCCCCTGGGAAGCCATCTGGCCCTGGACTCTTGTGTCTTGGGAGGTTTTTGATGACTGCTTCAATTTCCTCCCTGGTTATTGGCCTGTTCAGGTTTTCTATTTCTTCCTGCTCCAGTTTTGGTAGTTTGTGGCTTTCCAGGAATGCGTCCATTTCTTCTAGATTTCCTAATTTATTGGCGTACAGCTGTTCATAATATGTTTTTAAAATCGTTTGTATTTCCTTGGTGTTGGTAGTGATCTCTCCTTTCTCATTCATGATTTTATTAATTTGAGTCTTCTCTCTCTTCTTTTTAATAAGGCTGCCTAATGGTTTATCTATCTTATTAATTCTTTCAAAGAACCAACTCCTGGTTCTGTTGATCTGTTCCACAGTTCTTTTGGTCTCGATATCATTTAGTTCTGCTCAAATTTTAATTAACTGTCTTCTTCTGCTGGGGATGGGGTCTATTTGTTGCTTTTTCTCTAGTTCCTTTATGTGTAAGGTGAGCTTTTGAATTTGAGTTCTTTCCAGTTTTTGAATGGATGCTTGTATTGCGATGTATTTCCCCTTCAGGACTGCTTTTGCTGCATCCCAAAGATTTTGAACGGTTGTATCTTCATTCTCATTAGTTTCCATGAATCTTTTTAATTCTTCCTTAATTTCCTGGTTGACCTTTTCATCTTTTAGCAGGATAGTCCTTAACCTCCACGTGTTTGTGGTCCTTCCAAACTTCTTGTTGTGATTAAGTTCTAATTTCGAGGCATTATGGTCTGAGAATATACAGGGGACTATCCCGATCTTTTGGTATCGGTTCAGACCCGATTTGTGACCCAGTATGTGGTCTATTCTGGAGAAAGTTCCATGTGCACTTGAGAAGAATGTGTATTCAGTTGAGTTTGGATGTAAAGATCTGTAGATATCTGTGAAATCCATCTGGTCCAGTGTATCATTTAAAGCTCTCGTTTCTTTGGAGATGTTGTGCTTAGAAGACCTATCTAGTATAGAGAGAGCTAGATTGAAGTCACCAAGTATAAGTGTATTATTATCAAAGTATTTCTTCAGTTTGGTTATTAATTGGTTTAAATATTTGGCAGCTCCCACATTCGGGGCATATATATTGAGGATTGTTAAGTCCTCTTGTTGGATAGATCCTTTGAGTATGAGATAGTGTCCCTCTTCATCTCTCACTATAGTCTTCGGGGTAAATTTTAATTTATCTGATATAAGGATGGCAACCCCTGCTTTCTTTTGAGGACCATTTGAATGGTAAATTGTTCTCCAACCTTTTATTTTCAGGCTGTATGTGTCCTTCTGTCTAAAATGAGTCTCTTGTAGACAGCAAATAGATGGGTCCTGCTTTTTTATCCAGTCTGAAACCCTGCGTCTTTTGATGGGGTCATTAAGCCCGTTCACATTCAGAGTTACTATTGAGAGATATGAGTTTAGTGTCATCGTATCTATTCAGTCCTTGTTTTTGTGGATTGTTCCACTGAACTTCTTCTTAAAGGGGAATTTTAAGAGTCCCCCTTAAAATTTCTTGCAGAGCTGGTTTGGAGGTTACATATTCTTTCAGTTCCTGCCTGTCTTGGAAGCTCTTTATCTCTCCCTCCATTTTGATGAAAGCCTTGCTGGATAAAGTATTCTTGGTTGCATGTTCTTCTCATTTAGGACCCTGAATATATCCTGCCAGCCTTTTCTGGCCTGCCAGGTCTCTGTGGAGAGGTCTGCTGTTACCCTAATATTCTTCCCCATAAAAGTCAGGGACTTTTTTTCTCTTGCTGCTTTAAGGATCTTCTCCTTATCTTTGGAATTTGCAAGCTTCACTATTAAATGTCGAGGTGTTGAATGGTTTTTGTTGATTTTAGGGGGGGATCTCTCTATTTCCTGGATCTGAATGCCTGTTTCCCTTCCCAGATTCGGAAAGTTTTCAGCTAGGATTTGTTCAAATACATATTCTGGCCCTCTGTCCCTTTCGGCGCCCTCGGGAACCCCAATTAAACGTAGGTTTTTCTTCCTCAGGCTGTCATTTATTTCCCTTAATCTATCCTCATGGTCTTTTAATTGCCTGTCTCTTTTTTCCTCAGTTTCCCTCTTTGCCATCAACTTGTCTTCTATGTCACTCACTCGTTCTTCCACCTCGTTAAGCCTCGTCGTTAGGACTTCTAGCTTGGATTGCATCTCATTTAATTGATTTTTAATTTCTGCCTGATTGGATCTAAATTCTGCAGTCATGAAGTCTCTTGAGTCCTTTATGCTTTTTTCTAGAGCCACCAGTAGCTGTATAATAGTGCTTCTGAATTGGCTTTCTGACATTGAATTGTAATCCATATTTTGTAACTCTGTGGGAGAGAGGGCTGTTTCTGATTCTTTTTTTTGAGTTGAGGTTTTCCTTCTAGTCATTTTGCTCAGTGCAGAGTGGCCAAAAACAAGTTGTATTGGGAAAAGGAGAAAAAGAGAGAGAAGGAAAGAAAAGAGAAAAAGAAAAAAGAGAAAGTAGAAAAAAAAGGGGAAAAAGAGAAGAAAAAGAGAAAGAAAAAGAAAGGAGAAAAAAGAAAAAAAAGGGTGGGGTGGGGTGGGGGAAGCAATCAGAAATCAAGAAGAAAGAAAAAAAAGCACAAAACAAAACAAAAACAAAGCAAAAACAAAAACAAAAAAACAAAAAAAACACGGGGGAGTATCTTCTGATTCTGTATACTTTAAGTCCCTTGACTTCCCCTGGAATTGGTCCGTGTCGCTGGTCTTCTGGGGGAGGGGCCTGCTGTGCTGATTCTCAGGTGTCAGCACTTGGGGGAGCTGCTCTGCCCCTGCCTGGTGCAGGGCTCAGTGGGGTTGTTCACCCCGTGAGGCCCCGGGAGGAACAACCGCAGTGGCGGGGCCAGCTCTGCAGCCCTGGAGTCAGCTCCCGCATTAGCTCCGGGGCTCTCCGTCTGCAGGGCCTGGAGGCTCCGGGGCGGGGCCGCTGATCTGCTCAGCTCTGGGCAGGAGCGTCCTCGCTGTCCTGGGCCCTCCCGGCCTCTGCCTGTCCCGGGGAGGCCGGATCCTGGGCTGTGTCCCGGCGCCCTGTGCTCCGGGGCCTGCGCTCTTGGATTCGCTCCCGCCCCGCAGCCCCCTCCGTGGAGCCGCCGCCCGAGCCCCTCCGAGCTGCTCTGGGTCCCGCCGTGCGCGCTGCAGCCCTTAGGGAGCTCGGCGCACTCTCCTGGGGCTCAGGTGCCTGTTAGTGTCCCCGGGAGCCCGAGGGCATCCCCGCCCTCCTGGGTCCTGCTCTAACTCCCTGCAGGCCCCTTTCCACCCGGGAAGGTTGGTGCAGCTCCTGCTCCTCCGGGACGGGGCTCTCCTGTCCTGGGGACACTCGCCCCGGCCTCAGCCCGGCTCCTCGGGGGGCCCCTCCCCCTTGGAGGCCTTTTGTTTCTTTATTTCTTTTTCCCCGTCTTCCTACCTTGATAGAAGCGCGAACTCTTCTCTCTGTAGCATTCCAGCTGGTCTCTCTTTAAGTCTCAGGCCAAATTCGTAGATTTTCAGGATGATTGGAAGGTTTTCTAGGTAATTTGTTGAGGACAGGTGACTTGGGGACCCTGCTCTTCCGCCATCCTGCCCCTCTGCCGGTTGTTTAGTTTATACCTTATTTATCTTTGTTCATTTTCAGTTTGCTTAATCTATAAATTACCAAGAGAGGCATATGAAAATCTTCCTCCTGACTACATTTATTCAATCTTCTTGGTAATTGTTTTATTTATGTATTTTGAGGCTATGTTATGTACATATTATTTTGGGATTAGGTTTCCCTTGTGAAATGTTCTTTTTATATCCTTCTTCATTCCTTGTCATTAAGATGACTACATAATTCATCAATCATGCAGGGATATTTTTGGTAGTGAAAAGGGACACTAAAACAATTAATAGGTTGTTCTAAGTGGGATGTTTATAGCAATAAACTTCAAAAAAGAAAGATCTCAAGTAAACATCTTAACTTTATAATTCAAGGAACTAGAAAAAAAGAACATAACCTAAAGTTAGCAGATGAAGGAAATAATAAAGAGTAGAGCAGAAACCAATGAAATAGAGAAAAGAAAACAATAGAAAAGAACAAGAAAACTAATAATTGGGTCTTTGAAAAGATAAACAAAATTCACAAGCCTTTATCTACACTTACCAAGAAAAAAAGAGGACCCAAATAAATAAAATTGTAAATGAAAAAGGAGACATCACAACGATATCATGGAAATATAAAAGATCATAAGAGATGACTATGAACAATTTTAATCACCATATTATATAACCAAGAAAAAAAATGGATGTTTCTAGAAACATAAAACCTACTGTGACTGAATCATGAAGAAATAGAATGTTGGAACATATCAATAATAAGTAAGGAGATTGAACTTTTAATAAAAAAATCTTGCAAGAAGATAGTTTCACAAGTGAATTCTACCAACCAGTTAAAGAATTAATACCAATCCTTCTCAAACTATTCCAAAAAATTGAAGAGGAGGGAACATTCCCAAACTCATTTTTCTAAGCCGGCATAACTCTGATACCCAACCAGACAAAGACAGAATCAGAAAAGAAAATTACAGCGAATCTCCAATGAATATAGGCACAAAAATTTTGAAGAAAAATTAGCAAATCAAAATTAACAGAACATTGAAAGGATAAGACATCATGATAAAGTGAGATTCATCCCTGGAATGCAAGTGTGGTTCGACATACACACACACATCAATAAATGTGATATGCCACATTAATAGAATGAAAGATAAAAATCACAGGATCATCTCAATAGGTGTAGTTGGCAAAATAAAACATACTTTCATGATAAAAACTCTCAACAAATCGGGTATAGAAGGAACATACGTCAACATAATAAAGGTCAGATATGATAAGCCCACAGCTAACATCATATTCAATGGTGAAAACTCGAAAGCTTTTTCCCTAAGATCAGACAAAGGTGCCCACTCTCACCACTCCTATTCAACATACTACTGGAAGTTCTAGCCAGAGTAATCAGGCAAGAAAAAGAAAATAATCCTCTAAATCAGAAAGGGAAGAAGTGACATTGTCTTTTTTTTGCAGATGATATGACCTTATATATGAAAAATTCTCAAGACTTCGCCAAAAAAACTATTAGGACTAATTAATAAATTTAGTAAAGTTGTAGGATACAAAATCAACATAGAGAAATCAGTTGCATTTCTATATACTAACAACATTCAAAAAAGAAATTATGAAAACAATCCTATTCACACTCATACTAAGCATCAAAAGTAATTAAATACCTAGGAATAAATTTAACCAAAGAGGTGAAAGACCTATACACTGAAAAGTATAAGATATTGATAAAAGAAATTGAACAAGATGCAAATAAGTGGAAATATATCCTGTGTTCATATATTGGAAGATATAATATTGTTAAATATCTGCACTATCCCAAGTCATCTACAGAGTCAATGCAATAAATAACTATCAAAATTCCAATGGTGTTTTTCACAAAAATAGAAAAAACAATCCTAAAATTTCATATGGTACTTCAAAAGACCCCAAATAGCCAAAGCAATCCTGAGGAAGAAGAGCAAAACTGGAGGCTTTACTTTTCCTGATTTCAAACTATACTTTGAAGCTATAGTAACCAAAACAGTATGGTACTGGCATGAAAATAGAAACGTAGACCAATGGAACAGAATTGAGAGACTAGAAATAAATTCATGCATGCATTGTTAACTAGTATTTGACAAGAGAGCCAAGAATGCTCAATGGGGGAAGGATAGCCTCTTCAATAAATGGTGTTGGGAAAATTGGATAATCACATGCAAAAGAATGAAATTGGACCCCTCTCTACCTACTCTCATAAAAATTAACTTGAAATGGATTAAAGTCTTAAACATAAGACCTGAAGTCATGAAACCCCTAGAAGAAAACATAGGGAAAAAGATCCTGGACACTGGCCTTGTCAATGTTTTTTTTTGGATGTGATGCCAAATGCACAAGCAACAAAAGTAAAAATAAATCAGTGGGACTGCATCATGAGTGCCTGAGTGGCACAGTTGGTTGAGAATTTGCCTCTTAGTTTCAGCTCTGGTCATGATCTCAGGGTCATGGGATTGAGCCCTGCATTAGGCTCTATGCTCAGCACAGACTCTGCTTGGGACCCTCTCTCTTCGTCGACCCTCCTTTCCCTCCCTCTCTCACTCTCTCTTTTTCTCATAAATGGATAAATCTTTAAAAAAATAAGTGGACTGCCTCAAACTAAAAAACAAAAACAAAAACAAAAACAAAAAACCCTCCAACTCCACTACACAACAAAAAAACCAATCAACAAAATGAAAAGGCAAACTATAGATGGGAGAAAATATTTGTAAATCATGTATGTTTTGATGAGAGTTAGTCCAAAATATATAAGAAGCTCATAACTCAATAGGGAAAAATAAAGAAGAAGCACAATTATAAAATGGTCAGAGGAACTGAATAGACATTTTTTCAAAGACATAGGTCACCAGGTACATGAGAAGATTCTCAACATCACTAATCATCAGGGAAATACAAATTTAAACCACAAAGAGATATTGCCCCATGCCTGTTAGGAAGCTATTATCAAAAGATAAGAGATAACAAATGCTGCCATGGATGTGGAGAAAAGGGAACCCTTGTGCACTGTTAGTGGGAATGTAAATTAGTACAATCATTATGGAAAGCAGTACAGAGGTTCCTCAAAAAATTAAAAATAGAATTACCATATGCTCCAGCACTTTTGGGTATATATCCAAAGGAAATGAAAACAGGATCTCAAAGAGATATCTGTGTTTTCATGTTCATTACAGCATTATCACAGTAGCCAATATATGGAATCACGTAGTGCTCTTCAACAGAATAGATAAGATGTGAGATACGCACACACACACACACACACACACACACACACACACACACCATGGAATACTATTTAGCCATGAGAATGATGGAAATCTTGTCATTTGCAACATGGGTGAACTTGAGGACATTGTGAAATAAGTGAGACAGAGAAACACAAACACCTATGATGTCATTTACATATGGAACCTAAAATAGCCATGGTAGGTAGTGAAAATAGGGCTTCTCAGACTACACAAAGCACAAACTCTGTAGTTTTGATAACTAACAGGAAACCTTTTCACCCTGAGTCTGAGCAGAAACAAGCTTCCTTGTTGTCCCATGTACCAGTTAATTTTTTTTTCTTCCCACTGTGCCTGCAACATTGAGAGGACCTTGGGTATCAAGGATGTCTGTTCCAACTACACACCTTGCATTGGCTTTGTTGGCCACCCTCCTTGGACATTTTAAAATCTCAACCTCCAGATTATTACTGAGTCTAATTTTCTCTATTCTAGAGTTATTGTAGTATCAACCTTCCCTTTGGGGAAGAGGCCTGTGTCATAGAAACACAGCTTAACTGAGCTCAACAAAAATGGGCCATAGGCTCGGGCTTCACCCTGCAGAAGCTCAGAAAAACATGGGAAGGGCTTTGAATTTTCAATCTCTCCATTTTCTTCCCAGCCTTAGCTTTTGTTAAGTGAGATGGTTTAGAGCAAACGTCTAGCTCCTTCTTTTACAGATAATGCAGATTCCTTTCCTGTCGGAAGGCAAAAGTGGCTAAAGTCAGTTCAGATATTACAGAGCAATATTCTCACCCTTCTGTCTGCTGGAGGCAGTGTGAGGAGGAGGAGATTGGATAGACAAGCTGGGACCAGACTGGAGGACCCAAAGAGGCCAAGTGAAGGAGTTTAGATCCACGTTTTCTCCTTGAGTAATTTACAACATACATAGTGTTGGACACTATCTTTTGGAAAAAAAAAATTCAAAATATCTCAGTGTTGACTTAAGTGATTTCATTGTAATTTTACCTAAATATATACAGTTATAAAACCAGGCTTAGGCTCATTTTATTTACAGTTATTATGTAACTATGAAACCAAAGCAAATTTAGAAATTGTATTCAAATAAAACTGCAAACTAGATAGATCACATAAAAAATTAATTCTGTGTGTCAGATCAAGTTGTTTTGGGGAAGCAAAATTGCTGCTCTCAATGTGACAATGGTACTGCTATCAGGTAGAGTGTTCTGTGTTTGACCTACTTGTATTGTGTGTCAGAAACAGCTCAATGACCATTTTTCTCTATTTAAACATGATGAAACCTTAATTTGGGCAGTGATGTGAAGTACTTCAACCTGCATTTGGCCCAAAGCATCATTTATCCAGGGTTTGCCTCTGGATGTTCCCTCATTAGTCTGGGAAAATTACTTGGAGCCCATGTAATTGTCAGCAAATGCAAATATGGCACTAAAATTTCAGTATAGTACTTGGTTTTAAAATGGAAATCCAGATGATCCAGAATATAATTATGTGAAAAATTGTAAATATCATTGAAATGAAAATAGGAGAAATAATCTTGTTGAAATTTTGAAATCTTAGCTTAATATGTCTGAAGACCTCCAGAATCTCCAACTGGGGACTCATCTGTTACCCTAAGGATGATTCCGGTATTTAGGGTACTTCAAGTGACAACCTGGAAGGGGACCAAAGGAGGGGACCAATATGAAGGCAGAGAACAGTGGGAAGACTCTGAGATAAAGACATTGTAAAGACCAGCAGTGACTGTGCTTAGGTCGGTGGGGTGAGGCATGGGGAAGACTGCAGGGGGTCCTGAGGTGCTCCACGCAGATCTCCTCTGTTTGCCAATGGGAATGGCTGCTGGGAATGTCTGGTGTGCATGGCTCCCAGCTTCATCCTCTGGGAAATGCCTTGCTCAAGGTTACACCCCTTTTTAAGGATCCACTTCTGACCAGTGATTGGCTGTTTTGGGAATATGAAGATCTCAACTTGGGACAACACTGGAGGGCTATCTGAGCTCTAGACCCTGTGTAGGACCAGCTAGAGCCTCAGATGCAACCGTATTGTGGATCAGCTTCTCTCTCTCCATAGAATCCTGCCATCCTCCCTTCTTGCAGGTATATCTCCTGAGAGTTCTCACTAATACAATTTCTGCTTGCAATTCCTTACCTAAGAATCTGAGTCTAGAGAGCCCAGTCTAAGATATCAATGAGATCTCCACACAGAACTGATGAGAGTGTTCATGGCTATACCCTTAGTGCTAAGCACAGTGCCTGGCACGTGATACAGAATCAATATGTTGAGTGAATGAATGAGTCATAGGTTTGAAGAAGTCAAGGGTAACTACCATAATTCTGGCTTTGGAAATTGATTAGATAATTGGGGGAGGGGTGGGGAATATGATGAATTTAGATGTTATGAGTTCTCTGATGTATGTATGTTTATTGCCTGATTCTAAGCTCTATTTTTAGTCCTGACTCCATGCCCTATATACCACCCCTGACTACACATTGTATTCCTTTACATCCCCCAAGTACACATTGTATGGTTTTCTTGAGGAGGCTAATTCTTTAGGGAATTTCAAATGAATTATAAGGCAGTGTCAGTAAGAATGAGATCTGTTGATTATTCCCCGACATCCCTATCTGATAACCTATAGCTGAGATTCTTGTCTTTTGTTTCCTGCAGGTGTCCAGCAAGTATGGCACACAGGAGTGATGAGTCCACATTTAATGGGCCTCATTGCGCATCAATACATAAAGTAACAATAATTAAATTGGATGAGGGGAGGAAATGCTTGGTTCTTTGATTGTTCCAAATTTCATTTCTGGAGGTGTCCAGGGAGTGCTTTCATGGTGGAGACAGGAGCATTACCATTTTAACGAGCCCAGTCTCCCTGTAGTTTATGGCTTCCTTTTACCCACGGCAAATCTGATGGGCAATTGCTTTCCCTTTGAAGGTGGCCTTTCTGGGATCCAAGATTAGGTTAGACACTCCTCTCCACTGTCAGGCAGCCTCATAAAGATTCTTACCTTAATTGGAATTCCAGGCCATTAAGTAATGGCCTAATTTGCTGCCATGGACTGTTTCTTGTATTAACTTTGACAAAGGTAAGAAGAAAATCAGATTGGGTATGGGTCTTCTATGTTATGTTTCTTAAAGGGTCAGACTTGTGTTTCTGGAACAGAGAATAGTTTAATATACTTTGAGGAGGAGGAGCATAGGGAGTGGGTTTGGAGACACTTCAGTAAAAAAGAATTATGGAAGTGTGGAGGTAGCTGGGTACTTGTCTGGAATCAAGTACCCCTGCTCTATGTTTTATACCTTATAATGCAGGAAAGCGGGGTGCTAATCTAAAGTCACAGAGTTGTTGTTGGGCAGAGTGTTGAGCAGAACCTGGGCCAGCTGGGTACCAACTAGAGATGTGTTGCAGGGGTTGTGAGGTCCCCCTTATCACCACCAACAGAACAGTCTCTGTTTCCCTTGGCAGTAGAACCTTTGGGCAAGGGACCAAGAGAGAAAGTTAAGCTATTGGTGCAAGTTCCCTATTCTTAATTATGGGTCATTTGGACAGGACTGTCCCCTTTCCCACACTAAAGAGATGTCAGTGAATTGCCTCTGCCAAAGAAATTTTTCTTTTTTCTTTTCTTTTCTTTTTTTTTTTTCTTTTTTTTTTTTTTTGCCAAAGAGAATCTTAATCAGGAAATAAACTTCCCAGGTTAGTAGGACTAGTTTGAGAAATGTGTTAGGTCAGTGAAATTTGGAGTGTCTGATCAAATTCTAGATGAATGCTAAGCTTTCCAAACATGAGAGGCCCGGTGAGCACCCATCCTTCTGTAATCCATGAATGTGGTCATTACTGATGTTTAGGTTTCCCACTGCAAGTTTCTCCCTGGAGTCTGCTTTTAAGATAGCAAGAGCCCTTAGATGGCATTTGGTCCCAGCCACGGTCCTCAGACTGTCACTCTGTGTAAATCCTTTAGTCCTGCTGGATCCCTTAAACAAAGCTAATCTGCCATCTGACACCTGGGCTTGTCACCTTTAATTCCAGGTTTCTGAGCTGCTGTCTCCAGGGAAATAAAGGGAGGATTTCTCTTCTGTCCTCATATACTCTTGACATCTATTATTCCACCCAAGGGCTTCTGCCCCATGGGGCACACAGCTGCACTCTCTACTCTCCTGTTTATCAGTATGAAGCCATTTCTGAGTTTTTGACCTGCCCATTTGGCTGTTTTAATTTTTTGGGCAAAGGATCCCTGTGGCAACAAAACAGCTCATTTTTAGAAGCTGTCTCTATCGGAAAGCTTATGAACAAAGAGAGTCTTAGAAAAAAATAGCTGTTTCCTAATGGATGAGTTTCAGGTATCATGAGAGCTATACAAGAAGTATTTTGAGGCAGAGGGCCTATTTTCAAGGTGCTTTCAACCCCTACCTTTACCCCCACATACCTAGCCTGAGTTTGCTTCTTCCTTCCCTTAACCTTTCAGTGATTGGGCAGATAGGTTGGCTGGGTGATTGATCCAGTTTATCCAGGTGAAATAACATTGCTGTTGCATGATAGGGACAGGGCAGAGTGGATCTGTATTCTAGGGCATCCTTTGGGTCCATATAGTACTTTGGTTCAGAGATTAAAGAAAGGAAAACAAATGGATGCTAGTAAATGTATATGATGCATGTATATTATATATCCATACACATACACAGATATTCTTATATGTATGTGTATGTATGCATATATACATATTTCTTGCATATATATAGTCAGCAGAACAATCCCATCAGATAAATCAATTGGCACTGGTTGTGAGTTAAAGGAACACAGAGTAGGTAGTCTGGGAAAGAAGTTAGAAGCCCGTTTCTGGCCTCATGATCAGTTGCAGAAATAAGGATTATAGCAGCTTCTCATATTTTCTTTCTCGCTTTGCTATGTATTTATTTATATGTATCACCTAATTTGCTTTTTGACCTCTTTTTTCTTTAACTATTTTAAGATATCTTGTTGGCGGTTAACTGCACAATATCCTCAAATCACGGGGTACCAAGGTAGGAATGATGGAACTAGACGGATGAATGAAAACCACTCAGTAACTGGTACGACTTTGGGTCTTTTCTTTTGGGGAGAGGTGAAATGCTTGTTACATGCTCATATATGAGAGATGGTTGCTTATATGTTTGCCATTGTCACTGTTGGTGCTTGGGAAATTCAGTTGTGTAGAAGGGTGTACTTGGGTGATGAAGGGGTGGACTGTGGCAGATACGGTGAATTGGTTCTTTCAACTCCCATGTTATTTTCTTTCCAGATGTAGAGGTTGGAAAGCTAATGCACTCCATTCCCAAGACTCTTTTGCAGCCAGTGTTCTGTGAATAAATTAGATTCTGCCAATTAAATGCACTCATGCAAAACTGGAAGGTGGAAGTGATTCAGAGTCCATTTTCCTACTGCTGTTGCTCCTGGCAAGCAAGGTAATAAAAATGTGAATGCTTAGAGGCATCTATAGCAGCTGGACTCACCAGTCCATTCTCTAGTAATAAACTTCATAGGTACCTCAAGGCAACTATGGCAGGAGTACTGGGTGTAGCAGCAGCAGCTTCCTGACCTCTGGGTCACAGCTTCAGTGGGTGTCATTGAACTTGATAGTCTTGTGGAATGCTTGTACCTTTTGTTTCTCCAGCCTTCCCAATATTCAGTAAGCAACTTAATATATTAAATACCTTCTAGTTTGAGATGAATACCCACCATTTGCTTCAACATGGATAGAACTGGGGGATATTATGCTGAGTAAAGTAAGTCAATCGGAGAGGGACAATCATCATATGGTTTCACTCATTCAGGGAAATATAAGAAATAGTGAAAGGGATTATAAGGGAAAGGAGGGGAAATGAGTGGGAAAAATTAAAGAGGGACACAAACCATGAGAGACTCCTAACTCTGGGAAATGAACAAAGGGTAGTGGAAGGGGAGGTGGGCAGGGGGATGGGGTGACTGGGTGATGGGGACTGAGGAGGGCACTTGATGGGATGAGCATTGGGTGTTATACTATATGTTGGCAAATCGAACTTCAATTAAAAAAATACTTTCTAGTTTGAAACACCTAGAGTGGTTTCCGTTTCTTATATTTTACCCTGGCTTTTAGGCAGAACTTGGAGAGTCCTTTCTATGGAGGAATGGAAACCCAGGATAATTAATAATCTCCACCTTTGTGAACTGGGTTCAAGGATTCTGCTTTCTTTTCAAAATTCACTTCAGCGATCCTCACGGCTCCTTACTTTACATATTCCCAACATATGCATGCATTTGTTTTGGTAGGGTGTGATGCAAAGAACACTAAATTGGGAGTCAGAAAGCCTAAGAGTATTTTATTTCTAACTAGCTGTGTGGTCTTGGGCAAATTGAACAACTTTCTTGAGCTTCAAATTCATCATCTGTAAAATGAGGGTTGGAACTTTCCCCACTTGATTAATCACAGGGTTGCTCTAAGAAACCAGAATCAATAACAATAGCTGTCATTTATTTAACAATTACTGAGAATTGTCTATGTTTCCAGCTCTGTGTCAAGCACTAGGGACACAGTGGAGGATGAACAGGGGTGTGCTGTTAAACCAGCTTTCCAAAAAGAAAAGCCTTGATTCAGAGCATTTGCCGATTTCTGTGGTATAAATACTCCCACTATGGCTGACTTCAAGCTACTGACCTCACTGAATACTATACAATGAGTTCTTGTGAGCTGGCTCCAGCACACAACTGGCACACAGCCTCGCCTGGTTTGAAGATTACAGCCCAGAGGAACAGAGTCAACCATCAAACATGTTGTCATCTGATTGCAGGCTGAAATAAGTACTATACAGGCAGAGAACAGGACATCATGAGAAAGTGATATTGGTGAAATTAATTTAGATGAATGGTCAAGGAAGATGTAACATTTAAGCTGAGACCTGAGGGATAAAAGGGAGTTCTCAGATAATGAGAAGGAGAAACCAGAGGCACAAAGAGCATCCTAGGAGGAGGAAACAGCACACATCGAAGGCCTTGTGCTGAGAACCAGTGTGACTATTTAAAGGAATGTAGTGAATCATTGGGCTTGTGGGTACATGAGCTTCAAGAGGGAAGCAGAAGCCAGATCATGCCCAGCCCAACAGACAGAAAAAGAAAAGGTGGCGGGTTTAAAACAAAGCATGCTAGGAAGTCTTTGAAAGTTGTATGCCTGGAAGTGATATGATCTCTCCAGCTGCAGCATGGATCATATGGGCAGACACAGAAGTAGAAACACTACAGAGGAGTCCACTGCAAAAGTGTGGGAGAGAGATGCTGTCTGTGACAGAGCTGGAGGGAAGTTGATCCATTTAAATACAATTCGGTGGTAGAATTATCAGTTAATAAACCTACAGAGTGTTGTTCATTTGCTTGTTTGTTTGTTTATTTATACTTTTAGTTTTAAAAGTATATATATTTTTGAAGGGTTGAGAGAGAGAGAGAGAGAGAGAACGGGGGGGGGGGGGAGAGCATAGAATGAAAGGGAGAAGCAGACTCCCCACTGAGCAGAGAGCCCAATGTGGGGCTCGATCTCAGGATCCTGGGATCAAGACCTGAGCCAAAGGCAGACACTCAATCACTGAGCCACCCAGGCATCCCTCCAGTTGTGTTCCTGATAGTCCTGTATTTGGGAGCCTCTAACCAGGCCCAGCTTTTCTCAGAGGATTATTTCAACTTCTTGGGCTTGCAACAGGCTCCCTACTGTATCAGTATGCTAGGTCTCAGTTTTAGCTGCCATAGAAGATGTAGGCAAAGACTGTAAGAGCCTCTTGAACTCACCAAAAATTTCCACATCCTGAGATATATCCACAAAATCAGTAATGGGGGAAGGCAATCTATTTTTAGAGACATAAATAATTTAGGTCAGAATATTCCAGGTAGCATTACATTATAGCTGAAAACAATCCTCAATTTGGATGGTTATAAACTGATTTCAATAAACATCATTGCTAAAAGCATAAGCATTTTAATTAGCTCATCTGTAACTCCACAGGGCCTGCTGAGATATAAATATACATATATATTCATAATATAGATTGTTGTGAATATATTTATTAGTTGCATCTCTCTCTCTTCCTTTTCTGTTATTGTTCTGCCACAAAAATTTCTTTTATTTTATGAGTGAAGGGAAGGTTCTGTTTATTTGTATTCTGGGGTCATAGAAAATGGGCATAATTTTTTTTTTTTTTCTGGAAAGGGGAGAGAGTCCAGAATGGCTGATATTATCTCAATTCACCGATGACTCCTAAGTATCATTTCATCTAGAGTTTCAACTTCCTTGTTCCCTGGTTCCAGTGAGGAGCAAGTGAGTTGCCTGAGTCTCATCATGGTAGAGGTGCCAGAGCACAGGGAAATGCATTACAGATAAATAGCTAAAAGCAGGGAAGGGGAAGAAGGCGAGAAACTTTCTTCCCAGGAAATTTCCTTGGTAATGGGTAGAGGTTTTCTATCATTTTTCTCACTGGGTTTTCTCAGGAACCCTGTGAAATAGACTATGGTTTCCAGACTGCAGATAGGCAAACCAAGACTCAGAGAATGACTTTTGAAGGCCATCTGGTTGTGTCTTGAGCCCAGAACTCAAGCCTGAGGAAGAAGATGGACTCTATCAGAAGTCAGCGGTGTCTTTGGTCTCCTGTGATGCTTGAAGGAGCACTAGGAATTTAAGAGATCTTAGCAAGAAACATGGAGAAACAGAAGGAAAAACAGCAAAAATAAAAATTAGAGGGAGAAACAAAAGGAAAACAATAGCAATCCTTGATCTGAACCAACAGGTATCTTTGGAAACTTTTGGAGTTCACAATGTTCTTGTGTATCCACTGACTTTCATGACTCGGGAGGTGGTGGCAGAAAGAACTCAGGTTTTGTAGATAGACACACTCTGGTCTGAGGACCATTTATAAGCCACGACTGAGCAGGTTGTATGGCCTGAGAAATGGTCCTACCTCAAATTTGGGATTGACTTTTGTTTTGCCTATCCCACATAGCCCACTACCCCAGGACTTAGTGACTAACAGCAACCACAATTTATCTCTTATGATTCTTTGTTTTTTTTTTTTTTAAGGTTTTATTTTTTATTCATGAGAGAGAGGCAGAGACACAGGCAGAGGGAGAAGCAGGCTCCACGCAAGGAGCATGATGTGGAACTCAATCCTGGGTCTCCAGGATCATGCCCTGGACCAAAGGCGGCGCTAAACCACTGGGTCACCAGGGTTGCCCTATCTCTTATGATTCTATGGGCTGACCAGGCAGTTCTCTTGCTTCATGTAGTATCAGCTGGAGTATGAGGGGCTAGCAGGTCCAATATGGCTTCACTCTCATGCCTGAGAATTGGTGCTGCCTGCTGGTTGAAGGCTCGCTGGGGTTGTTGGATGGAAGCCTTGGTTCTTTTCCTAGTGAGCCTCTCCACATGGCTGCTTGGGCTTCCTCACAGCATGGTAGCTGGGTTCTCTGGAGTGTTCCAAGCCTCAGTGTACAAGTACTTATGGAGCCTCCACTTGCATCATTCTGGCTAATGTCCCATTGGATAAAGGTAGTCAAATGGCCAAGTTCAGAGACATTGTGGCATGGGGCTATACAAAGGCTTAAGTGCTGGGAGGTACTGCTCCATTCCATTCATTAGAAGTGAAACCTCAAGTGTGGCCCACTTTCAAGTGGACAAGAATTAGCCTTTACCTTCTCCAAGGGAGTAGTGTCATAGAATTTGCAGACATTTTGAAGCTACCATAGTCTGTATTTCAAGGGTTCCTCCTGAGGCCACTCAGCACATTCTCTTCCCCTTCAGTAGTTTCTGAGGCAGGGACGGTCCCCATCATGGTGATACATGACCTGAGTGAACACAGTGGGCAAATAATTTCCCAGTAACCAAGTCCTTGTTCCCTTCTGTAAGTTTTCTCTTCACATGGGTTATAGCTGATGCTGACTCTAGCAAGACTGAAGGATGTCTCTCAAAACCCAAAAAGCTTTTGAAGGACAAAGAAGCTTTGGGTGGAGAAGATGTCCAGGGAGAGAACACTGTCCATCAGGCAGACCATGAAGGTCCAGGTTCCCCTTTGTCCAGTTAGGGGATCAGGCCATTTCTATGGTGAACTTTCTCTGACTGTCACTGTGGTTCCCTTGAAATAAAGTGTATTTGGACCGTGTGCTTATTTTTTCCCCTATGTGTTCTCTGTGGAATTCATTATCTCTGATTTAGTAAAGTGCATTATATACCCAAGAAGTCATTTTAACTAATTCCAGCTCATCAGCTAGTATCACCCTCCTCTCCAACTATTTCCCTTGGAGGAATCAGCAAAGATTAGATTGAACCCGCTGCAGTGAGCAATACCTCAAAAAGGAGAAAGGTGAAAACCAGAGTATAGGGTCCTCAGCACTTGGAAGGAATGATCTGAGATGTGAAAGCAATAGGCTTTACTTGTTTTGTTGTTGTCATTACCTTCTCTGCTCAGATTTTCCCCGGGACCTATTTTAGAGGTGGTCTTGCTCAGGCTGGGTCCACCTGGGTAGCCCAGTTGTGCAGAATGGGAGGCTTCAGCCTAGTGTCTTGGTTTGAGTTAGGTTACGGCACCAGGCACAACTCTGGGCATGCGGGGGACACTCAGTAGATAACTGTGGAATGAGCAGGTGGGGAAGGTCTTGGAAGGAGAATGAGACTGGACTGAATGCTGACTATGGCTCATAACTTGTTGCTAAACTTTTTCCTGTGGTTTTGATTTTCTTTTTTTTTGAAATGGGAGGTGCAGAGGTAGGTTAGGGACCTTAGGCATTCCAGAGTTCTAGGATATTGCTGTGTTTGGAGGAATTAGAACTATAGTCACCAGATGAGATGATATCTACAGAGATGTGTTAGCTCCAGACCAGCTCCATACTGGTGTGGAGGCAGAGTTAAGTTGGGTGCCCTGTGTCTGGTGCAGGTCAGTGACCCTCTTTGGACCACACTTGGCCAGTACCTACAATAAAGATGTGGTGGCTGCTCTTCCGGCTCTAGGTCCTTTGCTTCCAATTATTTCCTCCATCAGCCCCTTTACTGAGTGAGGACCCTTTGTGATTACTTGGGCAAAGATGGGTGATAGAATATTCTCAGTACTGTCCTGGGCATGCTGAGGATGCTTCTTTTTCTAAAGCAATCTGTCAAGATAGTGAGATAGAGCCTCCAACTCTCAATCATGAGCTCTGTAGGGCCCTCCTATAGTTTGGGTATGAGCTGAATTTGGGCATTCAAGGGGCTATTGATTCTGAGTCTTTTCAAATTGGAGGCAATTTTATAGATAATTGAGTACAACTCTTTCATTCTTCTCATGAATCCTAAGAGATGAAATGAACAACTTAGCAAATTCATTGTTAGGTTTAGATTCAGGTCACTTACCTGAGAATTTTCTCCTATTCTAGGAATTCTTATGCTTTCAAGAGAGGAAAACAAGGAAATAAAAATTCTACAGATTTCCCTTTTTCTGACTGATTTATTTCACTTAGGATCATACTTTCTTGATCCATCCATGTTGTTGCAAAGGCAAGATTTCTTTGTTTTTTATATGGCTGAGTAATATTCTGTTGAGTACACTTACAACGATGAGCAATGAGTAATGTACAGAATTGTTGAATCATTATATCGTACACTTGAAACTAATATAATACTGTATATTAATTATATTGAAATAAAAAAAGTTCTACAGATTTCCAATGCCAATATTAAGTAGGAGGTGATCTGGAGCCCAGCACATAGTAGGTGCTCAAAAAAATGCTGATCAGAGAATCAAATGTGTGAAGCTCTATAAGCTGTAACTGTTGCGGCTCTTCTAACAGTAAGGCCTGGGGTGTGCCTTGTGGATTCCAAGCTAGCAATCGTTCTTCCTCTCTTTGGAACCTGAGTCTTTTTGTAAATACTTCAGAGATATGACTCTTATTTATTTTATAGACTATATTCTGTACCAGCTTGCATTCCCACTAACAGTGTAAGAGAGTTCCCCTTTCTCTGAATCCTTGACGACATTTGTTGTTTCCTGACTTGTTAATTTGAGCCATTCTGACTAGTGTAAGGTGGTATCTCATTGTGGTTTATGTTTGTATTTCCCTGATGCCAAGTCATGTGAAGCATTTTTTCATGTGTCTGTTGGCCATTTGTATGTCTTCTTTGAAGAAATGTCGGTTCATGTCTTCTGCCATTTCTTGAGTGGATTGTTTGTTTTTTGGGTGTTGAGTTTGATAAATTCTTTATAGGTGTTGGATACTGGCCCTTTATGTGATATTCATTTGCAAATATCTTCTCCCATCCCCTAGGACACCTTTTAGTTTAGTTGACTGTTTCCTTTGCTGTGCAGAAGCTTTTTATCTTATTCTTATCTCAGTCCTTTTGTCGTACAATGACAAGACCTAGATACATGGATATTATGGCTCATGTGCAAAAACTAGGTCACTTTCAAACTGATTTATGGGACTAGTCCAAGAGCAGGTATATGTAAAAATCTTGATTTGGGATTTAAAAAGAGGTGTGCAAATAAAAAATGATGTATCTTTATTGATTTAGGAAACTGTAATGCCAAAAGTTATTTACAAAAGTCTCACTCCTTTTGTATTCCTAACAACTCATTTTCACTGTTATTAA
Source organism: Vulpes vulpes (assembly GCF_048418805.1). Classification (NCBI taxonomy): domain Eukaryota; kingdom Metazoa; phylum Chordata; class Mammalia; order Carnivora; family Canidae; genus Vulpes; species Vulpes vulpes. The sequence continues at coordinate 55,050,835 of NC_132790.1, forward strand.
TTCACTACTTCTGTCTTCAATAAGGGTATTACAAATTTAATTGATTTTGAACTCAGTGATTTTGAAGTTAATGAAATTGTTTATTTCAGTAACTTCACTTCTGTTTCTTTTCTTCACCATTAAACTTGGTGCCATAAATCCCTGAAGAGCGGGAGGGACTAAAAATAAGAGATTTCCATTCTAAAAAAAAAAAAAAAAAAAAGAGATTTCCATTCTTTGGAAGTTTTCCAACTTTATGTCCTGGAAAATATGCCAGTTCAAGAAGTTGTCCTGGCTTTGTCTCTTCAACGATGTTTCCTTTATGACTCTGTATTTGCCTTATTATTTAAGAAGAAATTAAGTTTCTACTTTGCTTAAAGAATATTTGATTACTTCACATTGACCCCAAGAGAAACCCCAAGCATTTAGCATGAGCTGCTTTGTTCTTTTTTTGTTTTTTAAGATTTTATTTATTTATTCATGAAAGACACAGAGAGAGGCAGAGACATAGGCAGAGGGATAAACAGGCTCCCTGCAGGGAGCCTGACATGGGGGTCCATCCCAGGATGCTGGGATCATGACCTGAGTGAGCCAAAGGCAGATGCTCAACCACTGAATCACTGAGTACAACTTCCTCCCAAAAGCTGTAATCAAGGTGTTGGCTAGGGGTGCAATCATTTCAAGTTTCAACTTGACCAGGTTATATGTCCACACTCACTCATGTGGTGTTGTCATATATTTCCTCTTGGCCTTAGCTCTTTGTTGGCTGTTGGTTTGAAATCACTTTCAGTTCCTTGATAAGGGGTCCTCTCATTAAAGACAGGATGCAGTGAGAAAGAGAGAGAGGGAGGATGCCAACAAGATGGAAGTCAAGGTGTTTTGTAACCTAATCACAGAAGTAGCATCCCATTACTCTTTGCTGTTTCTATTTGTTAGAAGCAAGTCACTAGGACCTACACACCTCAAAGGGGAAGAGGTTATGCAAAGACATGAGCACTAGGAGGTGGGGCTCATTGGGAGCATGTCAGTAGTTGCTAGCTAAAAATACTATTTATAGTTAACAATTATTGAGGATATTCTATGGCATGCATTCTGCTAAGACCTTTCCTATACAATCCACACATAAATTATTTTGACTAGAATTTCCATCCTAGGGTTGAGAAATGGTAAGTAATTAGAGGCACAGAAAGATTAAATAACAAGCAAGTGGCAGTGGCAGGATCTGGTTGTCAGGCTCCAAAATCTTGGGACAGAAGCCAAGTTCCTCATCTCTTCATTCTTAGAGCTCAGACATAGGAGCATTGTGGGAACTGCTAAATGAATGAATAGATGAATGAATGAATGAATGAATTCAGACCTGGGTCATCCTCTAGCTGTTTTTACCACAACTCTGGTTTTAGGCCTTGACCCAAGCTAAATAATAAATTATCATGTGGTTAAATGAAACTAAATTATATGGAATCATTGGGGAGAGCATTGAATTTTAGGTATGGGATCCAAGAGGGGGAAGCAGAGTTTTGTGACACAAAACAGACTTTCTTACTGTGGAGAACTTCAAAAGAATATCCAAGAAATTGGAATGTCAGAACCCATGAGGAGAGACTGTGGTGTTGTTAGGGAGACTGCCACAATCCAGGAGGAATATTAAAATAGTATTTGGAAGGCGGGACAAGAAGCTAACTGTTGGCAGTGATGAATGGGATTTAAAGTATGAGGCAAATGACTAGCTGATGGTATATCTGGCAGAATGGACTGAGAGTTAGGCAAGCAGGGACAGGGGACAAAGAGATGGCACTTCTTGAATCCAGCAACTCTTCTTGCATTTCTCTACTTTCAGGATTCACTGAGATGTTTGAGCTCTGGAGGTAATGGGTCAGGTGGACCCAGGTGTCACAGCTGAGGGTTGAACCTGCCCAGTGAAACTCACCATTTGAGGATGTTAGTGCAACACACAGAACTGGGCAGTTTACGAAGTACTTTCTTATGGGGTCTTCTTTGTGCCTTATAATGAACCTCTGAAGTGAATTTGTGAAGACTGAACAGACCTATCCCCTGGCTAGCCCCTTCCCGTCCTGTAGGAAACCACATGGACGTTAATTTACCGTAAGTTTTCCTGGACAGCATAGGCCACACTTCCAGGGTTTAAAGGCATCAGGCTAACAATTGGGTAGCCTCTGGGCTGGTAGATTCCTAGGGGTGGGACTCCTCTTGGAATGTGGGCTGTTTCCTGTTGTGTCTCTGCATCTCACTTTCCTGGGTTCCAGCGGCATTCCCGGCATTCCCTCACCTTCTTCTGGACACTTCTTTTGTTGACCTATTGTTTGTGTTCTGAATTAATATCGTGGATACAAATGAAGCTAATTTGTTTCTCTTTCTGCAGCTGGCACAGGAAACATTTTGTCTCTGAGGTGCCATTTGCACAACTGACCTCATACATTATTTATTGTTTTTATAATTTAGCCCAGCCTTTCAGATGCCTGCAGGATGTCACCTGCTCATGGGCATTACCATCTCCAGTTTATAAATAAGGGAAAGAGGCTTAGGGGAGTCAATACAGGGGATTTTGCAGGGTCACATAGCCAGTAAGTAGGAGACTATAATGTAGGTTTTTCTCACTCTAAATTCTGAGCTCTTTCCATTCCCACTCTTGCTTTCATGCTGGTCCCCTAAAGAAGGGGGGGATTAGGGGATTTATGTCTTATTGTATTCTGCTGGCCTATAAGTGGGTAAGGTGTAAGTTCTGACATACACTTTGGTGGGAGAGGGAATGGAAAGTTTTACCAGGGGGATGGGCTTGGCTCATCCCCCTGACCAAGGGACTCATGAAGACAGCTTGAGCCAACTTGGTTTCTTTCATGATCCCTTGTCCTCAGCCAAAGACTGAGATATCAACTGCTAAGGAAATGGGCAAGTCAAAATCTTTCTAAAGAGATTCTTAAAAATAGCTCTGTACAGACTATACTATAGAAAAACATCCAGAGAGAAATGACTCATTATTTCTTATTAAATTTAAAGGACTCTTTCTGGGGTTATAAATAAATTCTTCATTACTCACTTGTAGGTAATAAAGCTTATAAATTTGTTGCTCTCAAGTTTTATGTCCCTGCTTGCCTTTTTCTGCCATCCAGCTTGTGTCTCGCTTTACCTTACCTACCACCAATTGGTATGTGCTTAAGGAATGAAAAATAATTTTAATATTTGCCAAGGTAAAATATAATTAGGTTGGTAAATCTGCTGTCTAAAAGGGCATGAACAAAATCCCCACACTAAATAGAAATTATTTCTGGATTGACTTTTGCTTTCAATTATTTCTGTTATCTATCTCTTCTATTACCATGGGTAATCAGAAGCTGATCATAATTTCAAAAAAAAAAAAAAAAAAACTAAGCCAAACCAGAGCAGAATACACAATAAAACCCAACCAGGGGACAAGGTAGGAGGAAAAAATGTGGATGAGCCATACAAATGAGCTCTGTTCATCATCACTCCCTTTATCCATCCATCCATCCATCCATCCATCCATCCATCCATCCATCCAATATTTAGTATGCCTACATAAGCAAGGCGTGATTCTGGGAACTGCATATCAGAGTAGAAATCCCACATGCTTTAATGCCATACTATTTGGAGTTACAATCATAGCTACGAAGTTATCCTGGTTGTATGATCTACAAAGCCCATAGTCTCTGCAGCCTCATATTGCTCACCTCTATAACAGATTTCTAAATCTCTACTTCATATGGTTGGTAAATACCTGGAACAATACCTGGTACCTAAGAGTTCCATAAGTATTTGTTGTTCCCCCCTGTTTTGCCCTTCCTTATCTAGTTCCTGGTTAACTGATATGCACCTTCGAGAAAAATTACTTTAAAATGGAGTTCACCTTGACCTTACCATCATGCCACTTTAGGAGAAGTAATGGAAGTAAACAATATGGCAAATAAGAGGGCTCAGGGCATCTTGAATGTTAATGTTTTCCAAGGGTTCCTCAGTTCTTCAGAAGATGACACTCAGAACTAGAGAATTCTGGGTACTTGGCCAAGCCAAACATCCATGAGATATCGCCTGTGTATTCCATTACACTGCTGGTCTCTGGGAGCTGCTGCCCAGATCTCCATTATCCTAGATGGAGCTGTCTTGGGTAGCTGCCATTCTATTAGCTATGTGGACTTTAACTTCAGCAACAGCTGTGGTTTCCCATTTCCATTTCACAATCTATCAGGACTAATCTCATCATGCCACCCGACCTGAATTGCCTTGGTGACTCCTAAATGCATTTTATCCCTAACTGGACTTTCATCCCATCTGGTTCTTTCCATCCTGTATTCCAATGTTTCTCAACCCAGAGTTTCTGGCACTGTTGACATTTTGGTGAGGCTAACTCTTTGTTATGGGAGGCTGTTCAGTGCATGTTTAGCAGTGCCTCTGGTCTCATGGGATGCCAGTTAATACCTCCTAAGTTAACAACCAAAAATGTCTCTAGATACAAATGTTTCTGGGGTGGGGTAGGAATTGCCTCTGGTTGAGAACCATTTTTATAACATAACCTATGCCTTCCATCACACTCTCTGGAAATGTCATTAGGAAACTCATTTTTACCTTCTCTGAATTTTCCTGTCTCCTTTCTCTATTTGAAATTTGGCTATCCCTTCATTGTCTCAAATGAAGACTTATTCTTCTCCTATATCTTACCCACCTAAAGGCTAGGAGGTGAAGTAGATGTCTTCTTACTCTCCAGTGCTGCATTGAAACAGACGTTTCCATCCTGCCTACAAAAATCTGCTCATGCCATCTGGTAATGCTATGCTTTTTTACTCCTTGATGCATCATCCATTGAACACCCTATCTCCTGCATTCATGGGAGGATTTAGTATCTGGCTTACTCTTATTCTTCTAAATGCTGTCATCATTCTCCCTGACTTAACATCCATATTGACAACTCATCCAATACTATGGCCTCTTGGTTCCTGATCTCATCTTCACTGACCTTTTACTTTTCCAAATAAATGATGGAACACGGATTATGTGCCAGGCACTATTCTTGATCCAAGTGCTACAGGAGAAGTAATGGGATATACATGATTTCTGCCCTCATGGAATTTACATTATAAAGATGGAGAGGTGCAAACAATGAGTAAGCAAACAAGGACATTTAATTTTGATAGCTGCTATTAAAGGAATCTATAAGCAGCTGTTGCAGAGAGGGACTGATAGGACTGAAGGGGTTAATTTGCATAGGAGGATAAAGGAAGTCCTCTCTGAAATGGTGAAATGCTGAGATGAGACTTGAAAGATGAAAAGGAATTGACTGTGCAAAGAGCCAGGGAAGGAACAATTCAGAAAGAAGAAACCATTAGTTCAAAAAGGCTTTGGGATGGTGATGAGCATGGGATGTCCGAGCAACAGAAAGCTGGCATGAGTGGCTAGAGCTGTGAGTGGAGATGGGGTAGTGGATCTCATAAATTTGTAAGATATATGTATGTGCCTCTATTAATTTGGCTGTCTCTTATATGCACAAAATGGATTTGGTCTTTCTCAGTTTGTTATACCCAATTGATACTGGTCTTTGGCTACTCTTTAAAAAAATTTAAAATATAGTGTTTTCCTTTTTTATCTCCAATTCAATTCCCCTACCTACTATATATTTCAAAGTATATATGCAACCTCTAGTGTTGCTGTTGAAAAGTTCAATGCTATTCTGATTCTTGGTGCTTTGTGTAGAACTCTTTTTTTTTTTTTGAGGTGCCTGGGTGGCTCATTTGGTTAGGTGTCTGTCTTAGGCTTGGGTCATGATCTGGGGGTACCGGGGTTGATCCCCACGTTGGGCTCCCTGCTTCTCCTTCTCCCCCTGTCCCTTCCCCCAACTCATGTTCTTTCTCTCTCTCTCAAATGGATATATAAAAATTAAAAAAAAATAAAGATTGATTTATTTATTTGAGGAAGAGAGCATGAGTGAGAGAGAAAGCATGAGCAGGGGGATAGGAGTGTAGAGGGGCAGAGAGGGAATCAGACTCCTTGCTGAGCAGGGAGCCTGGCTTGGGGCTCAATCCCAGAACCCAGGGATCGTGACCTGAGCTGAAGACAGAGGTTTAGCCCATGTGTCACCCATGTGCCCCCACTTTGTGTATAACTCTTTTTCCTACTCAGGAATTAACATCCTGTCTTTGTCTCCTGTATTTTGAGGTTTTAAAGTGATGGGTCTTGGTGTGGGTCTATTTTTATCTCTTGTGCTGAGTACTTTGTGAGCCATTAAATTTGGAAATGCAAATCTTTCAGGGCTGGTACATTTTCTTGAATTATTTTATTGATGATTTCTTTCTATCCAGTTTCTCTTTCCAGAGCACCTGCCGTTTGGAGTTGGACCTCTTAGCTTTTTCATGTCTTTGTCTTTTTGCTCCACTTCCTGGGAGGGTTTTTCAACTTCATCTGCCAACACTTCCAGTGGGTTTTTCATTTCTATTGTCATACTTTTAATTTCCAAAGGGCTTTTTTGTTGCTGTTGTTCTCTCAATATTTTCCAAGGATTCTGGCTTTGTTTTATAGATATAGTATTTACTCTGAAAATATTAATAATTGTTTTTGAAAGTTTTATTTCTTCCTGCATAGTGTTTTCTTTATTTTTTCCCTTATATGTTTATTTTGTTTTTTAGTATTCCTTTTAGTAGCTTTCTTCACTTATTTTGTTATCTTTGCTTGTCTGTTGGTAATTAAGAGCAACATCAAAAAGCTCATTTAAAACTCTGTCATTCATGGCTTTCACCATGGGGTGAAAACCCCATGGAAACCTGGGGTTTTTATCACTGGAACTCCTGATATCAGTATCTTTAGATATTTTTTATTAGGCTAGCTAGATTCCTTAGAGAAGGTGTTTTAGTTTCCCAGTTGAAGGACTTATCCTAACTGACAGTATCTTGGGAGTTGAGGCAGGTTGAGAAGTATTGAACTTCTGATATCAATATCCTTAGATATTTTCTATTAGGCTAGCTAGATTCCTTAGAGGAGGTATTTTAGTTTCCCAGTTGAAGAATTTATCCTAATTGACAGTATCCTAGTTGTTGAGGCAGGTTGAGAAATATGGGAGTTGAGGCAGGTGGTAGAGTTTCAACAACCAACGTAGATCTTTTAGTTAATGCCATATTTTGGGTACAGTAAGTTTGTCCCTCAATTGTTCTTGGTGCTTCAATCCAGAGATCTCTGCTTTCATTCTCAGTAGGGCACTGGTTCTCAAAGTATGATCTGTGGACGCTTAGGATTCCTTTTCAGGGGATTGGAAAGATTGAAACTATTTTCATAATAATACCAACAATTCATTCATCTTCTTTACTCTCATTTTCGCTTTAGTGTAGAGTGAAATTTTCTAGTGGCTATCTGATGTGGGTATTGCAAGGGGTCAAATGTGGAAGCACATAGAAGATGAATTATTTTGTATTAAGCTAGATTTTAAAAAGATCTAAAAAATGTAAAACAGTGCCACTCTTTTCACTAACATTTTTTAATTTAAGATACAGTTACTTTTCATAAAATGTTATTTAGGTGAATATATTATTACCACCTTATTTTAAAAAGGAGTTAATAAAAATATTTTTAAGTGACTCAGTTTTAATTTCTCACATGACACATACCAATATATGTAATTCTCATATGATTTCTTTGGGCTCCTCAATAATTTTGAAGACTGTGAAGTAATTCTGAGGTTAAATATTTGAAAATTGCTCCTCTAAGAATGGTCGGGTGAAATTGGGGAAAGATCCAAGGATTCCACCTTTTTTGTGAATATGAAATCCATTTTCTTTTCTTCTCTCTTTCATCCTTTCCTTTCAGAGGTTTCTATACCATATACAGCAAAGTAGAGAAACAGGCAGAGCCTGTGTCCCTGAAGATATTGTTAAGCTGATGAATCAACCAGCCCTGAAGGCTGGTTTACATTTGGAGATGCTTCCTGTTGTGTGAGATGTTAATTTTCTTTGTTTGGTTGGATGTGGTTGCTAATAATGGCTGAAAACCTAATGGAAGCTAAGAGAGGAAAATGTTTCAAGGCTCAGAATGATTAACTTTGTGGAAGATGAGCATTGAAGGTCATCCCAGGATTTGGCTACAGAGGCCATAGGTGACCTTGACAGGTCATTTCTAGTGGAGTGGTGGACTAGTGTGGCTTCTGGTGTACCTCTTCTCTTACGTTGTTCCTTTGTCTTTTCTTCAATCTCTTATCTTCCTTCTCTAATAGACCACAAATGTTGGGGTTCTCCTCAGTGTATCCTGGCCTTTGTTCTCTTTCTGTTCTTTCCCTTGATGCCATTTTTTCCCATAGGCTAAATGTGGTTTATTTTGATCTTGTTCCTGATTTATATTTCCAGCCCAGATCTCTCTGCATTTCAGATTCATGTATCCAACTGCTCACCTGACATCTGCAGCTGAATATTTCCTAGAAATGTCAGGTTTAACCTGTCCAAAGCAAACGTCTTGATCTGCCCCCCACCTGCCTTGCTGCCTTCCTGGCTGTCTCTTTCCCAGTTCACTAAGTCACCATTCACCCAGCTGATGGTGCCATAAAAACCAAGTCTCACTCTTGATTCCCTTTTCCCTCATTCCCTGCTTCTAATTCATTAGGAAGTTTTATTTATTCAATATGCAAAATATAAGTGGAGTCTAGTCTTTTCTCCTTGTCCAATATCATTTTCTTGGCCCACATCACTAACATCTTTTGCCTGCACTATTGTGAGAGCCTTCCAGCTGGGCCTGTTCCATTCTTGCTCTATGTCCATTCTTGCTGTCCTGGGGTGGAGGACAGCAGTCAATCGGCTCTTCTAAATAAACATATTGTAGATCATGTTGCTCTTCCTGCTTTAAACTCTTCAACCACTTTGTCTCTATAATAAAATCTAGACCCTCTTGCCATGACCATATGCTTTACCTGCTTTGACCCCTGCCATTGGCTCCAGCTTTATTGTGTCTGATCCTTGTCCTTACTGGTCTTGATCTAACTAAACTGGTCTTCTTTTTGTTTCTTGAACATATTGCTTATTCTCCTCTGGATGTTTTTCTCATCCCTCACTGCTTGGCTAGCTACTTCTATTCCTTTAATTCGCAGCTTAAATGTCATTTCTTTAACAAGGCATTTCCATCTCTTTTCGCTAAAGTCAGCTTCCTGTGTGATGTTCTTCTATTCAGCTCTTTGTTTTGCTTTTTAAAATGCATTTTCTTATTTGTTTCATGGGCTATATAATAATCCAGTCACTATATTAAGCTATTTCAAAATATTCTGTGTTTGGTTGCACAACAGAAAGGATCTCCTAATTGTTAAGTGCAGGTAAAAGGTGGTTCCCATAATGGTCTTGGCTCCCTTATAAAGGATCAGGAATTTGTTTCTCAGAAGAGTTCAGTAACTCTTAGTAACTCAGTGGAAAGATAACAGAAAAAAACACAGGAGACCATACTGACTCTTGGAACTCTGGAATAATTATCTTTGAACTTTTCCAGCTGAACCCATTAGAGATTGATTTAATAATGTTATATCCCTTCAAAGATTCAATCTTTTGTCTTAAGTTCACTGGGTATGTTACTGAACTAAGTGTCTTGTGACTTCCCTTCTGATTTTTAATAAAAGTGAATCAATAACCTTGTTCCCATTCTTTGAAATCTGCAGCTAAAGTTTATCTGAAAGGGTCCCCAGAGAGTGAGGAGAGAAGCAGGGACCCAATCCTGGGATTTCTGGCATAAATAGCAGTTTTTGCTGAAAAATGGCTGAGTTGATCTCTGGACAGTCACAGGATGACAGACTCAAAGTATATTTGGACCCTGGTAGACACCTCCTTGTCTGGCATCTCAACAGAGCAGTGTGTGTGCTTTGTCTCCAACAGGATTTTGGAGGATACAGCTCTAGGGGCATCTTTTTGTTGGGATGTCATGAAAAGCAAAACAAAAAACAACCTGACAGGGGATTCCCACATTCTCTTCCTTCCTTTCTGAAGCAAAATTTTGGTAATCTTCATAAGGAAGAAAAGGAAAGTGTCCTTGTAGGAATCAAGTCAGGAGGGAGTGACAGGGAGCAAGTGTGGCATAATGTTCTAGACAGCTTTTAAGGTAGCATTTTATACTCCTCAGCCATTGGCTGCAGCTTGTTCCTGCAGTACATTCCTGGACAATGCAGGTTCTTTGGCCCAGCTCAGTTTTCTGGAGGAAAGACAACTATGAACAGTTAGTACCAGTATTCACAGCAGCGGGGCCATGGGTACAGGGAAAAAAGATTTGGATGGACACCAACACATCCGTGATAGCTCCTGTCCCTGGTGAAGTTGTCCCTCAGAGCCAATTTTTCCTTTCTTTCTTGTGTGGAGGCCTTTTGGGGACATCTGGCCTGAGCTGACCACTCCCTTCCCCTTGGTCCCTTAGCCATCCCATTGGTGTATCATTGCCATGGATTCTTTACTTGTCTGTCTTTCCCATCAGACAGAGCTCCTTGAGGCAGGAACCTGCCCTTGACCACCTATTGTCCCTCTCAGCCCAGGAGGCTCGTACTGTCCTTATCACAAAGAACTCCTGGGTCCCCTGTTTCAGTGATTTTTGTTGTCTATGCCCTGACTACTGCCCTGTGCTCACTCCACAGACTCAAGTCAAGGATATTGATTACATCATTGATTACTTTAGTGGACCACATGTGAAAACCAGGCAACAAACAGGAAAATTGAGTCTTGTTTTTTGGTTATATATGCCTTTAAAAAGTTTAAGACAAATTGTATGGTAAATTTCTTCTTCCTGCCCCTAAGTGGCTCAGTGGAAGATAATTCTGTGTATCTCTCTTGGAGGAGAAGCAAACTTAAGAGATCTTAAAGCTGAGTAATTATTTCCATCAGTAGGAAATAAGTACTCTCTGTCTGAACTCAACAGGTACTGTGAGAGCCTGGCTGTTTAATTTCCTTTCAAAGCCATTTTCCTGTGTTCAGTACTGACAGGATCACTTTGGGAGTTAGAGAATGAAAGACCAGCCAGTGGAGAGAAAGGAAAGAAGTGATAGAGACTCAGAAGGCTGGGTGATATTTAAGAGAGATTTCAGTGTTTATTGGCAACTGTTTGGGATCCTAGGGACACAAATAGCCTGACACTCTTGCCCTCCCCTACTAAGCTTCTGAACCACAGAAAAGCTGGTGAGACCCAAAATATGTCAACCTTTTGGGGACTATATGGCTGTGATCATTTCCTGGAATGAGAGTTGGCTGAGTCACAGCTCCCCAGGTGAACATCTCTCCTTGTCTGCAAGAAAAGCAACTTGGGGAGTATATAAACTTTTCCTGGCCACCTCTGAGGGTTCTGCAGCAGGTGCAGAGCAAGGTAGCAAATAAGAGACTATGGCCATCAAACAGCCAGATGAGGTCCCAGGAAAGGCCATGTGTCAGTCATCTTCTGTAAGTGAAACTTCCTGAGGAGGTAAAGTGAGTCATCTAGGAGCTTCTAGAATCTCAGTGCCTCCCTTTCAATGCCTACAGATGTCGTCTGTCTACACTCAATCCCTTCCTCTTAAAGATTATTTTAACAATAGGATTCCTTTTTAAAATAAAAATCAAGTGTGTTAAGCACCTCCATGTGTAAGGTGCTTGGGTAATTGCTGGGGAGTCAGAGATCACGGTTTTATAGGGGAGACAGATGTGTTAATAGTAGATGTGATTATGGAACACACAATGTCAAGGAAGAAGGTGCTCTTTGTTGTGTTGGAGCTGGAGATACAGAGAGGTGATTCTGATGAGATTGACAAGTAAACAGGGTGAAGGCTTTCTGGACAGGGGCTTGGAAGTCTAAGCAACATCTGGATATGCTGGAGACGGAAGACAGGGTATATGAACTTGGCTTGAGGGGAGGGGTGTGGCTAAAGAGTTTGGTAGTGACCCTGTGATAAAGGCCTTAAAAGATCATTCATACAAAAGGGAATATAAGGGAAGGGAGAAGAAATGTGTGGGAAATATCAGGAAGGGAGACAGAACATAAAGACTCCTAACTCTGGGAAATGAACTAGGGGTGGTGGAAGGGGAGGAGGGCGGGGGGTGGGGGGGGAATGGGTGATGGGCACTGAGGGGGACACTTGACGGGATGAGCACTGGGTGTTTTTCTATATGTTGGTAAATTGAACACCAATAAAAATTAATTTATTAAAAAAATAAATGAATGAATGAATCTTAAAAATAAAATAAAATAAAATATATAAAAAAAAACAAATGGGACAAAGGTGTAATGAGACTTCAAGTGTGAGGTTTCTCCATTATAATTGGAATGAATTAAAACTCCCAATGGTGGGATTTCAGTAGTCACTGCACTGGCGGGTGTTTTTTTATTGGGCAAGGAATTTTTCCTAGCTTCTATGTTAGTCTGATTTTTTTTTTTTAAAGATTTTATTTGTTTATGATAGACACAGAGGCAGAGAAACAGGCAGAGGGAGAGGCAGGCTCCAGGCTCTATTCAGGGAGCCTGGTGTGGGACTTGATCCCGGGACTTCAGGATCTGCCCGGGTGGAAGGCAGGCGCTAAACCACTGAGCCATCAGGGATCCCCCGTTAGTCTGATTCTAACTAGCTCTGTAATGTACTAGCTTTGACTAGTTACTTTGTATTTACTGAGCACCTGCTATATTCTAAGCTCTCAATCTACCAGCTGAGAAATACGGACGCATTTCAGGTGAAGGAGTCCCATGGTTCCACTGGGACGGAGTTTCTCTGTGCTTTGCTCATTGCCAGGAATACACCTGCACACAATCCTAAATCACTCCTAAATTCATTCATCTTAAATCCCTAAAGCTCTAGGCATCCGCATGCCACATGCTCAGTGAAGGTTTGATGACTGACTGGCTAGTATATACAGAATCATTTTTGAACACAGGTTGGGTAGAAGACATTTGTGGGTCGCACATTAATAACTGTATGTTCTGAAATTTGAGGATGTGAGGGTTGACCTAGGCTGAGCATGATAGATCTGATCTTGCTTTTCCCTGAATTATTTTGTGACCTTAGACAGTCCTTGGCTGAAGTAAGCCTCTTTTCAGCATCTGTAATATAAGAGATTTGGATCGGTGCTTCCTAATGTCCCTTCCAGTTCAAATACACTAATATTTTAAGTCTATAAATAGGAATCTCTGGAACTCTGGATTCAAAGCCATTAAAAAAGTGTGAGCCCTCTGAGGGTTGTGGCAAAAGACCCAAAAAGAATATCTGGAGCTTCGAATCAACTTGTACCTTGCTTAGGTAGTGCTTCTTTTTATTCTTTGTTACATATAGGCAGGAAAACCTACAGTCTAGTCTGGGGTATTATGGCAATTAATTAGTTAATGTTTGTGAGGTACAGAGGAACAAAAAGTGCTGCATGTAAAAAGTCATATAAATGCTAAGTGTTATTGTTTCGCATCTGATTCTCCCCTGTTCGATTTCAGTTTCATATCAGAGTAGTCATAATGGCATCAGTTGGGGCTCCTCTGGCTAATTATGCAGCCAATAAAAGGGGAACATTTTCCCTTTTAAATTTCCGTTTTAATTTCTCTCTGTCTATGACCCCCTCCTCCCTTTTCTCCAGTGCGTTGTTCAGAGTTGCTAACTACTCAGGTGTCAGCACAAGTTAGCGTCTTTCGTTTTCTCTCCCCCTCATTGCAGTCTGTGAGAGACCAGCACTCGCCCCAGAAGCTAGCAAATGGCACTTCAGGGCTTACTGCGCCAAAGCTATGGAAGGTACACAAATAGACTCCCCAAAATGATCTGTACTCACCAGGGGCTGTTTTCTGCACGGGAAGGGTCAAGGCTGGCCCCTCTCCCACCATAGGAAACCACTGTTTAAGGCAGTGTGACAAGAGGGTAAGGCTGTGGTGTTCTTTATAAGCCACCTAGTAAATTGTGAGGTGGTTGGTACTAGACAGGTTCCTCTGTGTATCAGTTATCTCTTGCCATGATAATGCTATGTAACAAACCAACCTAAAATTCAGCAGCTTCAAATAATAAGCATTTACTTAATTTAAGAAGCTGCAGGTTGGTGCTTCAGACCTGGCTCAGTTGGGTGGTTTCTCTGGCCTCTGTGTGTTGTGCCCTCATGTCTGGGGGTCAGCTGGCTATTGGGCAACATGCATGATCTTTGGAAGGGCTGGCTGGAGGGACTTAGCTCTGCCCTGCCATCTTTCATCCTCCAGTGGGCTAGCTGGGATGGGCCATCCCTAGGACATTGCAGAGGTGCAAAAATGAGAGGGCAAACTTCAAGGCCTCCCAAGGGAGGTGGCAGGATAAAGATTGTTTTTCTTTTGTGGGAGGAACTGCAGGATCAGATGGCAAAGGGCAGGACACAGGAAGGTGTGAGGACTTGGGGATGCTAAGGCACTAAATCTATTACAACATGCCTCAGCCCTGGACTTTCTAGATCTCTGGGGAGCATATTTGCATTTTTAATCTGCTCCTCAGGATATTTCTTCTATCATTGGACATAAGAAAAGAGTAGCAGAACACGAGATTACTGGCTGCCTGGCCTGGCCTTGCTCCCTGTGCCCCTCACGCTGCCTGCTTTCAGTTTCCCCATATCCAGAAGAACCGAATTGAGCTTCTTTAACTGTCAGTGAAACCATGTGTATTGTGACCCTTGGGGGGAAAGGATCCATGTGACTAGGACCTTTACTGAGGCTCTGTGAAACTGGTCAGGATCCTGGCAGGGTAGGTGAGGCTTCAGGAGAAGGAGGAGGGGAATGGCAAGAGCAAAAGCCCACAGACAGGAGCTGAAGAGGTGTTGGAGTATAACATGGTGTGGCTAGCAGAAGGTTTACAGGAGAGAAGTCTGGAAAGGTAAACCAGACCCAGATTGGGGTGTGCCTTCAGCAGTTGGGATATGGGGAAGTCGGTGGTTAGCTGATGTGTGCTCCTCTCTTGGGGAAGTCTGATAATGCAATCAGTGCAGAGGATGGGGGAAAGGTGCCATGTACTAAAATAGGGCTTCCACTTCCAAAGCTGGATCTCATGTCCTCTAGTTACTAACGTGATGTGGGTTTCCTATGTAGGAGTCAAAACTTTGAACTTGCTTTAATGTGATGTCCTTTCCATTTTGCATTTTCCATTTGGGTAGCTAAGGGCTGCTGGGGACAAGAAAAGGAATGTAGCTCGCCCATTCTTGCTTCCTGTGACTTCAGCATCTACTCTCACTGCCCCCAATTTGTTAAATCAAAGTTTCTGTAAGACTAGGCTGCAGAGGACAGAGGGGAGGTAAGAGGCCCAGGAACATCTTACTTAGCTAGTACCAGTATGAACTGGCTGGCGTTTCTTCTGACCCTTTCTTGGGGGTCAGTAGAGACATCTTGCCTTAGGTCAGGTACAAGGTAGCACCCAAGGAGCAATGGGATGGGGAAGGAGTGGAAGGGAGCCAGGCAGGGATCCCATAATCATGTGAGTTGATCACAAAGGGTGTTCTGGAATGTAAATCACACCTCAGCTTGTCCCTACTCTTTAGGGCCTGGGCCTTTATCCTTTCTTACCCATCAGACATTGGTGAGGTGCTGTCATGGCTGTGGGTGTGCAGGGCATTTGCCTCAGTTTGCTTCTGCACACACAGCAGCTTCAGGAACTCCAGTGCAGTGCTCCAAAGAGAGTTGCAGGTGCAGGCAGTTAGAGGCAGAGGTACACAGAAGCTTAAAAGGGGTGGATGGAAATGGTAAAAGGGATCCACTGAGGTGATGTGCTGACAGTGTCTCCTACACCCTGCTCCCTTCCCCAGGACCTCTCACTCGCGTTTCCCTGGAGGCAGGTGACTCATACTCACTCAGCAACCAGCATGCTCCTTCCTTTGCCCCTAGGCATCTGACAAAACCCCTTATGTGTCTGGAGAGGTATCCATCTACTCCCTTCGGGGGGTTCCCTTGGACAGTCTCCCGTGGCCCAGTGCCTGCTCTCTCTTTCTTTTAAAGTTCCCACTGGTCCCCAGGAAACACTGACTGGTGGCTTTTCTGTCCTGGTGTCTCTGGCAGTGCAGGCCACTCTGCCCGGCCTCCTCTCCTCTGGCTTGGCTGTCAGCTGCAACCAGCTTGGCTTTATTCACGGAGGTGCCAGACAGCAAGCAGCCCACCGTGACCCCAGGCCGTAGGGGGTCCACCTCAGTGAATCACAGCATGGCTCCTCTGAAGGAATCCACAGAAGTCCTCTCCCCACAGTCGACTCCTAGCTCTTTTATGTGAGAGTCTTGTAACGTTGTTTTTTGGCCATCTCCTTTATAAATTCTGCAAATGTTCCACCACCCTTTTGCCGGAGGGTACACCTCCATTTTTTACATCCTGTTACGCTTTGTCTCGTGACCTGCTGTAGGAATAGTGGTTGAGTCCAGGAACGTGCGTGGTGTGCCGGCTGTATTCAGGGCCTCAGGGAAGCAGGAAGAATCAGAGTGGGTGCCTGCTGTCTTGAGGGGCTCCCAGTCAGACTGGAAAACATCCCTTTCCTCCCTGCTAACCAGCTTTGACAAGCCAGTCTGGCAGGAAGCTCTTTGAACACATGACAGGGCCCAAGACTTTCATAATTCTCCCTTTGTTGGAAGGGAGGGGAGCAGACACCCCACAAAAGTCTTCCAAATGAGTGAAAGAGAAAATTCGAGTCTTTCAGTTTTGATATGAATATTATTTTTTGTTCCTTGACGTAAAGATACTGATAGAAAAGAGTCTCAGAGTCTTTACAGAGCAACCACTGAGGATTCCCAGAGTTGCTTCTGCATCTAATTTCTGGTGGATTTATAATGTCTGCATTTCCTCCTCAGAAAGTGGAGCGGCCCTTGCCCCTACCAGGGGCCTCCTCATCCAAGCTGAGGAATGTGGGGGAGGACAGCCAGACACCAGAGGGGTGTTTAACAATGAGGTGGGGGAGGCCTGTGGGGGCTGGGACTGTACACAATCTGTTCTCCAGGGGATCCTGGGGTTCTGTGTTCTCTGTAGTTGGGTAACCCTCGGCCAACACCACTAGGCAGCCACTGGCTCTGTGTTCAGCTGGAGCCAACACCAGGTCCCTGCTTTTTAGGGCTTTGTGCCGTGCCTCATCCTTGCACAGGGTGGGAAGTGTAGATCCGTTTGGAGTCTTCAGCTGAGCTAGTTTCAACTAAGGCTCTGCCCCTTTCAAGCCCTATACTTCTGGACATGTCCATTAGCCTCTCTGAATTTCAGTTTCCTTGTCTGTTAGATGGGGGCAGCTATGTCTACCTTATCGGATTTTGGTGGAGACTAAGTATCACATGGGTGCAGCCACCAGACATGGTAGAGGCTCCATAAATGTCTATTTCTTTCCCTGCTGTGCTGGTGGAATGCTCTGGGTTTTTGAAAGAAAGGTGAGAACCATTCACTTCCTGTCTGGAGCAGCCAGTGCCTGTGATCTGGCTCAGGGGGACTCAGCTGTGGACAAGCCAGCCTCTTTCCACAGTTTGCAGTGCTTTTAGATGCCTGAACTCTGTAGCAGGAGGAACAGCAGGCCATGCTGTGCAACACCCAGGTTGAGCAGAGGGGGCAAAGAGACCCAGAGACTTGAAGTGATTTGCCTAGGACCTCATAGCTGATGGGTGGCCCAGCTGCCACTTGTTAGAAGAATAGGGCATGTACTTTTGAAATAGTTCCTGGGGACCCCTGGATGGCTCAGCAGTTTAGTGCCTGCCTTCAGCCCATGGCGTGATCCTGGAGACCCGGGATCGAGTCCCATGTCAGTCTCCCTGCATGGAGCCTGCTTCTCTCTCTGCCTATATCTCTGCTTCTCTGTGTCTCTCAGAGACATAAATAAATAAAATCTTTAAAATAGAATAAATACATAAAATCTTTAAAAAAGGAAAAAAAAAAAAAAAGAGAGAAATAGTTCCTGGCTCCTGGGACATAGTTCAGACCTCACTCCTTACCCTGAGAAGTCTTTGTTATATAGGGGCCAGCAGTCAGTTTCCAAGCCAGGTAGCTCCAGGTGCTTCTCTCTCCAGGACACTTTCTTGCCCTCCTAACATCAACTGAGGTGGCCATGCCAGGCACTCCTGGGACCCCTACCCCAGACCATGAAGGCTGGGAAGGCATGGTTTGGACCTTTGTGTTTCTTGTTGTCCTTCTACGGTCTTCTGTGCACCCTGTCACTAGATTAGTGGACCTCCATAACTATTTGCGGGTGAGTGACTAGGCCAGCTGGATCTGTTCTGCTGCGACTTCCCTGTTGGCACTGGGGGTCCCAGCTTGAATGTGATTACATGGGCCACTTCCCTCCCCCAGGAGAGACTTCCTGGCCTCTCAGGGAGGCTCCAACCTGGGCACTGGCAGTAGGAACTCTAACGACCTCTGCCCTCATGGCACCTCATAGCTTCTCTGATCTGGCCCCTTTTTCCCCTAAAACTGGAGAATGATCTGAGTAGATGTAAAAGGTAGATCACCAAGACAAGAGTTCGGTGTCTAGAGTTGCATACCTACTTGTATCCCTCCAAGTTTTGGGTCATGTCCCCCACTGGGCTGTTTCACATGGGCCTGTCCACTCTGATCTCCACTTGGTACCCAAGCAGTGGACCCCGACTGTGTGCTGGGTCCTGTGGCTGCATCTGTGTGCAGGCAGGGAGGCTGATTAGCTGCTGAGCACTGGTTCAGTGTCAGCTTTCTCAGCTTGCAGATGGTCTCAGGGGAATGGTTACTCACTTAGAACGGGCTCCATTGCACAGAATGGCCTTTCCCTATGCTAAGTAGAGCAGGAAGCTTTACCTGGATCATTGCATCTTCCCCTGGGAGGTGGCTAGCAGACGTGGGAGGTGAGTGCCAGGGGTGGACTGCAGTGATCCTGTAGAAATGGCAAGGAGAAACAGCTCCAAGTTAAACTGTGAGAGGGAAAACCCAGATCTCATTAGAGATGTTGGGGTGAGGTTGTAGGGGGCAGAGGAGAGTAAGCAGAAAAACAAAATCCCGGGGAGGGACGGGGAGGCACAGATGTCGTTATTAAAGTCTAAATTATTTGCAAATGACTCCATGGCTTTTTCTTAAAACCACATTTTATTTGAAACTCACAAACTTTTGGTTCTAATGGTTTCATTGGTTGTATTTGTCCCTGCTGAGATATGTTGCAAAGGAGCCTAAATTCTCCAGTAATGGTATTTCTCAGTTGCTGTGATCATATTTTCATTCATGGTAACAAAAAGGCAGATTGCTCACAGTGGTGGTGGCCAGGGGGCTTCTTGAAACCTAGGAAATTCAAGAGCATGAGTGAATGACTTCTTTTTTTTATATAAATTTATTTTTATTGGTGGTCAATTTGCCAACATAGAGAATAACACCCAGTGCTCATCCCGTCGAGTGCCCCCCTCAGTGCCCGTCACGCAGTCACCCCCACCCCCAGCCCACCTCCCCTTCCACCACCCCTAGTTCGTTTCCCAGAGTTAGGAGTCTCTCATGTTCTGTCTCCCTTTCTGATATTTCCCACTCATTTTTTCTCCTTTCCCCTTTATTCCCTTAAGTGAATGACTTCTGTAAAACAATATTGCTGCACGTGTGAGGGCAATGCTTCCCTCTTAGCCCAAGTTTCTTTGTTCTTCCTTCTTTGCCCTTCCTCATTCATTCATCAAACATTTATTGAGCATCTACTCTGTACCAGCTGGAACACGCATATGAACAAGACAGGAGTCACTATATATCTGGTACAGGAGCTGAGAAGTTGCATTGAATGTCATTTATTTGTTCAATAAACAGTGTTCAATAAACATTCCTGTGGTACTTGGTATTTGAGTCTCTGCTCCAGGCATTGGAAATATAGGTGTGAACAAGAGATATATTGCCTTCATCTCCACACAGGTAAAAATCTGGGTGGGGAGAGATGTCAAACAAAGAAGTTTGTAGCTTCTCTGATCTGGCGCCTTTCTTTTATCTGACCTCGTAAGATAAAAATGTAATGATATAGTTTGAAGGGGCTTAGTGGTCTAGTCCACGTAGTCATCTTTCCTCATTGGCTTGACTTTCATGAATATGTTCAATCTTGAACTATGGAAATGTACAATTATGTGTTAGAATAATTGTGTTTGTCTGTACAACAAGGAGAATGTACATTTCCTCCATTCATTCTCGAGAGGGGGCAGTTTTCTACAGGAAGCACAAATCTCAAGTTAATGTCCTACCCTCTTCCTTGGCCACTATTCCTTATCCCCAAGAAGACCCAAAGGGTCAGTGGGGTGGAGGGCAGCAGATGTAATGTACTGTTTAACTCAGGCTCTTCAAGGTTGCACTGTTAGAAAACCAAAGGCCAGCTGGGGGACAGTGGGTTGTAGCCACAGCTGGGACTCTTGGATTTCAGTGATTTTGTTATAATTTCAGTGGCTTGTGATCCTCACCTTGAAACCTGAGGTGTATACCTGCTGGGAAAAGGTTCTGACATTTTATGTCAGAAATAAGATAGAAAGAGCCCCTATATTTTTTGTTCTTAATGTCCGAGGCACAACGATTTAACCCGTTTGTGCAGGAGGCTGCCACCCCCAGCTTTTTCCAAGCACCCTGTAGTAACAAACAGAGGTCTCTAGGACCCCATGCTTATGCCCACCTCCCACAATCCCAGCATTGTGGACAGAGCAGGCCTGGAGCCCCAAACGCTTTTGTGAACTGTAGCTATTTAGACAAGCTTCTTCTGTCTTCCTCTGTAAACAATGCTGATCTCACAGAGTTTTATGAGCATTTAATGATACATGCCTCATAAAAAGTATTTTATAGTCAGTAAGCCACTGAACTTACTGCTGTTCTTGGGTATAATAGTAATGAGGTCCTTGGTTCTTACTTCTGCAAATATAGAATGTTTGGGAAATTTGTGGCAGATTATGTCTTCCAAAGATGGCGTGACCAAATCTCCCATCCCTTGTGTGCTTTCTCAATGTGAGCTTACCACTCCCCACTCAAAAGTGTGGCCTGTTTCTTCATCCTCTTGACTCTGGGTTGACCCCATGACTGCTCTGACCAATGGAATATGGCAGAGTGACGCTGTGTCAGTGCTGCCCTCAGCCAGCCTGGGAATGTCTGTTTCCCACCTCTTGGGGCCAGCTGCCGTGTAAGAAGTGTGACTGTCCTGAGACCTCCAGATAGTATGCCCCATGGTGAGAAAGAAAGCCAGGGAACAGAAAGGGGTAGCAGGCATTACATAAGCAAGCCATCCTGGAAGTGAATTTTCCAGCCCCAGCTTTCTAAATTCCCAACTGAATTCCTGAATTCCCAACCCACTGAACTGTGAAAGAAAATAATGGCTGTATTAAGATACTCACATTCGGAAGTAGTTGGTAACCCAGCAGTATGAAACTGTAGTAGTCCTTTGTTCCTATTCCAGGTTTTGGTGTCTTTTCCCCAGGGCCTTGTTAATTGTGTTCAATTGAGAAAAGCACAGGCTTTTCCAGCCCAGGTGGTCTCGTGTGTGAATCTTGACTCAGCCACCTATTAGCTGGGTGTTCATGTAACACTTTGAACCACTTGCTTTCTTACCTGTTACAGGACCTTTTAAGGCCTCCCGGAGGTGTAGGGAGGCTGCAGTGAGCCAATCCAATCAGAAGCGGTTGGCAGCGTGCCTGGCCCTTAGTGAACTGTCAGGCATATGCTGGGACTCAAAGACCCTCCCCAAGCTCTGTGGCACACCTGCTGGCAGGCCCACAGCCCTGGTGAGACCAGTTCCCAGCAGTACTTAAGGCTGATGTATTCTGGGGTCGGCTTGCAGGATGGGCAGGGGAAAGGCTGCATAGTGTGGCAGCTTTGAAGGTCACTCATGATCTCTCAGTCAGTACCTATTACATGTGCCAGGCCCCTCTGTAGCCTCTGTTATCTCTTTTAATACCGCTCCCTTCATCCCCCTCTCTATTTTCCAGATGAAGAAACTGAGGCTGGGAGAAGCTGATGTGGCTCATCTAAAGGACCTATGGTAGCACTGATAGAGCCAAGATAAGTCAAGATCCTGGACCCCAGATCCAATATGAGGCAATCACTTAGAATTTTTGACTTCAGCAAAAGGTGGAGGAGATAAGAGAGTATCTGAGAGGCATATAATTTTAATCTTTAAGCACTGCAACACAGTGGCTCCTTGAATAACATGAAAAATATTGAATTTCTTCAAAGCTGCAAATACCAGAAGTTTACTCCATCCAATTGATTGTTCTTGGCAAAATAGGCTTAAATGGCATCTTATTCCTTCTGTTTCCAGTTGGAGGTTCTTCTGTTTTGAGCATGTGTGTTCCTCTGTTCTGGAAGTTTTTCTTGACAGAAGCAGAGAGGTTTTTGACAAACAACTTTAATATTCTTTGTGTCTGTTTGCTGGCTCTAATAATCCTGCAAGTTTACAAGGTCACTGTTAAGATTAAATCTGAGTCATTGGAGGCAGTTGTTGACACATCATTATTTAAATTCTGAGCTGCTGAAGGACTCTCATCCCCATGAGCTATGACTCACTGTCCAAATGAACACCCCAAATTCCACAGAGGCTGCTGAGCAGGAACTCTGGACTCCATTAGGGAAACAAGCTGGCTTTGCTACTTGCCTCCTCTGTGTGATGAGAAAAGCCCTACTTCTGTTGCAGAAATGTGGTGTATATAGAGAATGAGTGTGTCTCTGAAGATCTGGGCTCTTATCTTGTTTCTGCCACTTGCTGTGACCTTTATCTTTTCACCTGTTCTTCATAGCCCTTCCTGTAATTTGTGCTTACATGTTAATATATTACACAGTAAAAGATATGATCTTAAGCATATATGAAATTTTACAAAGATATACTCCAAGCGAGCATCACCCAGGTCAAGTCATGAACATGTTCACCACCCCAGAGGGCCGCCCCCCCCATGCTCCTTCCTAATCAATAACCTCTCAAATTACCACTGTTCTGATTTCTGACACCATGGACTAGTTATATCTTTTTAAGAATTACATGTAAAAGGAATCAAATGGCAAATACTTTGTGTCTGGTGTTTTTGCTCAGCAAAATGCCTGTGAACTTTATCCATGGTGTCGTGTGTATCA
The DNA here is from genome assembly GCF_048418805.1 of Vulpes vulpes. NCBI lineage: Eukaryota > Metazoa > Chordata > Mammalia > Carnivora > Canidae > Vulpes > Vulpes vulpes. Next base: position 55,073,758 of record NC_132790.1, read on the forward strand.
GTAATTTGTTCCTTTTCATTGTTGAGTGGTATTCCATTACATGGATGTGCCACAATTTGTTTATTCATTCTCCTGTTCATGACCTACCCCCTACCCTGAGCTGTTTCCAAACTGGCTATTATGAATACAGTTGCTGTAGCTATTTTGTACATTATCTTTTTTGGAGACTTAAGTTTTGATTGCTCTTGAGTAGGTACTTGAAATGGGATTGCTGAGTCGTCAGATAAGCATGTCTTCTGCTCTGTCAGACACTGCTAATCAGTTCTCACACTATCGGTCTTTTAAGATTTTGTCCTTTCTGGAGGGTGGCTAGTGGCATCTCAATTTAGTTTTAAGCTGCATTTTCCCAATGAACAATGATGCCGAGCACTTCAGTGTTTGCTTATTGACCGCTCATGTGTCTTTTATTTTTTGTGAGGCATCTGTCTAAATATTCTGCCCATGGAAAAATATTTGACTTTATTGGTAGAATTGATTAATAAAAGTACTGTATGTGGAATGGATTGCAGAATGTAGCTTAGGAAAATTAGAAAAATTTAGATGACTTCAATGAGAAAAATTGCTGAGTTCGAGACATTGAGGGCAGCAGTGAAAGCAATGGATATGATTGCTACTTTCTTCCTGGGATCCAATCCATGATTGACACAAAGCTTTAAGCATGAGATCATTTGCCTTGTTTAGCACAAAGAGTTGGTAGGGATAACTCTGATAATAATCTGTGAGAATTTTACACACACACACACACACACACACACACACACAGAGTTGTGGAAGGACAATGAGCTCAAGGTCAGATAAATTGTGTTCTAATTCTGGGACTTTGGGAAATATGATATAAAGGGGATGTGTTCAAACACAGCTAGCCCCACAAGAGGGAGACATAAAATAGAGCTTATTGGGGAAAATCCATAAGCAGAGAAGTAGAATGCAAGCAATCCTCTAGACTCTGTTCCTGCAGCTTGGTAGAGATAGGCAGTGCCATGGCCACAGTTCCAGAAGAGAGGGGTTCCACTTCTGTGAGGCTAGTTATACTGATGGGTTTGGGAAAGAGAGGATTTTTATACAACTACATGGCAATGGGAGTTTCTTGGTGCTACTAGGAAGCCTATAGACCCAGGAATAGGGCTGGTAACAACCTGCTCTTCTGTTGAGATAACCCAGTCCTGCTGCCCTTGCTCTTTGTTAAGTCCCCAAGAATGGGGGATTAAATGAACCTCAGCCTTCAGATTTGTCTCTCTTCAACAGATGCTTTAACTTCTTTGAATCCCCGTATTCTTATCTGTAAGATGGACATAAATACCTATTTTAAAGCATACTGTGAAGGTTATTAAGGAATTATGTAAAATACAAGCACAGTGCTTAGGATATAGTTGAGCTCAACAAGTATCAGTTTTCTTCATTTCAAGGGAAGAAAATAAAACAGTTGCCAGTAGTTAAATCTTAATGCACATGGGCACTGTGGCTGGTTAGCTGGTGACAACTCCATGGCTGGAAGAGCCGTTTGCTCTCCCTTGACATCACACCTCCTTATGGAAAGCCTTATGGAAGGAAGGGTTTATGGTAATGGCCTCTGGGGATTGCAATTAGCACATGGGGAGGGCCAGATGCATTCCTCACTTTCAAGTAAGACTTTTGGTATGTAGTTGTTGGATGTTGGGGGAGGATACAATTGGTTTGAAATCATATATTTCAGCACCAAGACATTGGATTCCTAGGGGTGTCTAGAGTTTACGTGATCTAATTCATGGAGGTGTGCATTATGAAATACCTGATATTCATAATGGAAAAATGAGTATTAGAGAAAAACATCAAAAGCTTCCTTTTTAGAATTCTTTTAGCAAAAGCTGATTGTTTATTACAGGCTGTGGGTTGCTATGGGAACAGAGGGTGTTGAATTTGAGAAGAATTGAAGTAGATATTCTAATATGGACAGGCATGGCTTATATACACTTAGAAAAAAATACTGCATTTTTAGAAACAGGATTGAGATGGTGTGTAAAATAGTTTACAGGGTCAAGAAAATGTCCTGAGTGTCTGTATCTGTCTGGCCTCTATTTTCTAGGGTCACCCTTTCAGTCCCCCGCTGCATTTTACTTCTTAGTGATAGTGGGATCTATTTATTTATTTATTCATTCGTTCTTCAATAAGTAGCTTTTGATACATATGTACCCACATTCTGGGGGATATTCACGGAAAAACGTGGTCTCTCAGAGTGATTTCATGAGAATAGTAGCACATCCCTGTCACTGGCTGACTTTCCCCTCTGAATTAGTCTGCATTTCATTACTGTACTCAGTGATTTCAATACTGGGGAAGTTTAATATAAAGAATTATTAAATTATGATAAGATAGTATGTGTAATGATGGCAAAATAACTCTGAAAGATACCCATGGGGTGACAAGGATGGAAGGGAGTGCTCAGAATTCTCTGAAGAAGGTCTCTTGCAGTATGCTGGATGATGGAGAACATGGCTGGGTTGTAGGAGGTGGAACTCATCCACAGTAACTGGACAAACAGCAGCAACCCTATGGGATGTGAGCTGAGGCTGGGAGTTAGGGGTGCAGAGGGAGCTGGGGAGGTGCCACTGTCAGGTGGAGGCTGCAGCCACACAGTGTCTGCAACTAGAGGGTTGCAGGAAAGTGATCTTCGGGCCAAGGAAGAGGCTGTGAGATCCCTGGATCTGCCTACTTTGGATATGCATTTGGGGCAGATTGCCCTTGGATGTCCTATCCATGAGCACTGCTGATGACACAGAAAGTGAAAGTGGAATTAAGAGAAGCAAAACAAAGCAAGCCTGACCAAGGAGAGAAGCCCCTGCCTCCTGCGATGTCCCACCACACCCTCTACTGACAAGCCTTAGAATTGTGCTCACTGTAATGGTTCAAATCCAGTTCAGTACTGCAGAGCAGGTATTGAAGGGTGAATTTGGAACTTAGAAGTGATCCATCAATAACTGGCCCACCATCTTGGTTGAGGTTTATCTCATAAAATCATTGAAAATGTTTGACTTTCACAACCATTCCCAAAGAGGCTTCATGGGCTGCCAAGCTGGAAAGTTGTATAAAGGGTTCTGGAGCAAATCCTTCAAAAGGGATTGCACTCCTATTTTTGCTGCAGAAGGAAGATCTGCGATGCAAGTCTGGGTTGGTAGCAATAATTTTGACTCAGCCCTTCCCTGCTGAAAGGTACTTTATATCCATTTGATTTACAGACTAGGAATCACAAGGGCATGAGTTTGTCCCCAGCTCTATGCCTTTGGACCTTCTGCAGTGATGTCCTTGGTAGGAAACCAGTGTGTGCCTATTGGTGCTCCAGGACTGACCTCCAAAGTGACAGCCTCCTCTGTCACATCATAGGCTTAGCCACCATTCCCTAAAGTAGAAGTCACATGTATTTTCTGGAATGGGTCAGGCAGTAAATATTTTAAACTTTTCAGGCTTTATGGTCTCTGTTGCAACTATCCACCTCTGTCTTCATGGTGCAAAACATTCGTAGACAGCAAGCACATGAATGGCATGGTTCTGTGTGGGGAGGGATGTCCACTATTGGATCTAACTAGTGTGTCCCTATGAATGCTCTAGCTCCTGTGCTAGACTGGCCTCTCTCTTTCCAGAAGAAATCGCATCTCAGGTCTTAGTGCCCTATTATAGGTCTCGGTGGAGTCCCTGAATACATCCTAATGAATAGCCCTGTCTTTGAATCTGAAGCATCAATGGTTGGGGTCCTGGTTACTTCCTACCTAGAATGCCCCAGTGGTTTTTTAAAAAAATTATTTATTTTTATTTATTTGAGATAGATGAATAGATAGAGAGTGAGCATGAGCTGGTGGTAGGGCAGAGGGAGGGAGAGAAGCAGGCTTTCCTATGAGCAGGGAGCTTGATGCAGGGCTGGATCCCAGGACTTGGGATCATGACCTGAACCAAAGGCAGACACGTAACTGACTGAGCCACCCAGGTGCCCCTGTCCCAAGTGTTCTTTTTCAAACTTGGTCTATAAAGTTGGGCTCTGCAAATCCAGTAAGATGTCAGCTTTTGCTAAGTTACTCAGAAGACAAGACATTGTTAGACTACCCTTACTGTGGTGTGCTGTGGGAAAAGAAGATCCACTTCCCTGTCTAGGGATCAGCAACAACAATACAACGTCAACAAACCATCCATGGCTATGTTGTTTTATTATTCCTGAAGGCAAAATATCGTCACTAAATACAAAAGATCATCTATTATTGTCACCTATGAAGTTTCTTGTTTAGAGAAGATATAGCAAATTTGAATATATCTGATAATGAATTTTAAGGAAAAATAGGGCTAACAGAATGAAACATTAAACTAATTGCCTTAGCGGTGGTGGTGGGTCAAGCTCTCCAGACGTACATCTGCCGACGTGCCTTTATCCTGGGCTGGTGTGCCAGCCTGGTGGCTATGCGCCCAACTCACCATCTCATATGAGAAGGTAGCCACCAAACCCTGGCACTTACCTGTGTCTTTTTTTTTTTTTTTTTTAGTTCTATTTAAATTCTGGGGCAAAAGTGTTGATGCTGAGATATTTGTGCCCTTTTGATAACTGCTGCTTAAGCTGCTTCTTTGACAGACAAATTCTAATTAAACAGTATAATAAGTTGCAGAAACACAATGGCTCTCAGTGCTTTTCCTGTGGCATGTCACATCTGAAAAAGCCACATCCTGTAACTTGCAGATACATTTTTAGGAACTGTCCTTGTGAAATCGCACTGGCTGTGTCTCCAGAGATGCTGGTTAGGCTAACACCCTCTCTCTCTCTTTCTTTTTTTTAGTGGAAACTATTTTTAGGTAGCAAATTAATTGTAGGAAAGTTCAGGTCGAAGAGATTTGTATTCCATTGCAGGAAATTCTGCCCTTGGCTTAGGAATGTTACAACAGCCAATTCAGTGGCTGAGTTGGGATTTGAACCCTGGTCTTTCTGTCACCATACATTCCAGGAAATAAAAGGCAAATGAAGAATAACCTCCCATACAACAATAACAATGACAAAAACATGGGCAGCCTGTGTGGCTCAGTGGTTTAGCTCCGCCTTTGGCCCAGGGTGGGGATCGAGTCCCGCGTCGGGCTCCCTGCATGGAGCCTGCTTCTCCCTCTGCCTGTGTCTCTGCCTCTCTCTCTCTCTGTGTCTCTCATGGATAAATAAACAAAATCTTAAACAACAACAACAAAAACAAAACCAAGGAGATTGATTTTGGAGATAAGACTGGATTTGGATTTGCAGGAGGGAGGGTCATTACAGTGGGATATTTGGCAAACAACTACGAATGGCCTGAACTGCGGGTGACAAGTGCAGAGTGGAAGCTCAGTTGTGAGAGTCTCCTGTTTGCGGCTCTATTATTATTTTTATCCAATACTTTGTTTAACCTCATTACGTGGTATTTTTTATACATTGCAGTGGAAGAAACACTAATGAGGAGTCAAGACAAACTTTCGATACTGAGTTTTGCCTTTACAGTTGCTGTGTGCCTTTGCGTAAGCCGCTTAAACTCTCTGATTCTGGAATTGAGCCATCACATCTGAATTTGCTGGGAGTGGTGGGCCTTCAAGCCAACCTGGGCTTGTTCACGTGGCACACGCAGTGTTCCAAGATAGAGGGTGGAAACAGCTGGGTCTTAATGCCTCTTCTGTCACATTCCATTGGTCAAAGCAAGTCACAGGGCCAGCCACATGGGAGGTGCTGCAGAATAACATGGTGAAGAGGTAAGGAGAGAGGCAGGAAAATTATTGCCAGCAATCCACACCGGGTTAGTTTTTGTTTTGGGATCTTTCAGGAGAATAAGTGATTAATACAGTGTGGTGATTTGATGTGTGATGTGGGTGTGTGTGACCTTAGGTAACAGGAGAGGCAGGTGGAAACAGCAGAGAGAATGCTGGACAAGGAATCAAGGCTTAGAAGTGGGGTGACCTTGGACAAAATATTAGCCTGCTGGAATCTCAGTTTTTTATCTGAAGGTTCTTAAAACCTTCATTAAACCTGACCTAACTGACACACTGGAACCACAGTTAGGGGAAAAAAAGGGTGATCCTTGAGCGTTTCCATAGTTGCATGTGTCAGTGATCTGGAAAGTGAGGGAATGTTAGTGTCAGCCACTCTGATCACTGAGGGGTTCTGTGGTATAAAATACACCAGTTTTGAGCCTGGCTCCTGGACTCTTGTTTCACTGAAGGAGCTCTGAGTAGCAGCAGATGAACTCTCTGAGGCAGGCACTTCCCTGTGGGAAATCTTCCCTGGTTAGCTCGGCTTTTCAATTGCTTGACCCCTTTGGGGGCCTTGGGTTGGTAAAGGCTTCAGGTACATCTATATTCTGCTCACTTGTCCTGGGTGATTTTCAACTATGTTTTCTAGTTGTGAAAAACATATGTACAGATGGCAGTAATTGGGAATTTAATAATTTTTTGATGTTTCTTTTGGTGCTTGGAAAATCCACTGAGACTGATATATATTTTTTTCAGTGTTTCCCTGTTCTGTGCTAAAATCGTACGTGAATTTTATTTTCTCCTCTTCTTTCTTTCCCTTTTTTCTGAAGCACAAAGCAGGCTAACTTTGAAGTCAAGTTTCCTTTTTAGAGGATGCATGTATCGGTTCCTTATTTTCTACTTGTGTTTTTATTGCTATAGAGTTCTTTATTACTTTTTCCCAAGTCGTTTCAGAAATAAAAAAAGATGTGGGAATAAAACTACCAGAGTCAGAGATTCAAACAATCTGAGCGCTGTCTCCCCCTGAGAGTTGCTCTGTGGCTGTGGTGGGATTCTAGGGCTTTTTTACCTGTGTTATTTGATTATTGGGCTATCAAAACTTTATCAGGTCCGTTGCTTGACTCCCCAAAGCTTTAGAGTAACAGAAGAATTGCAAGTAGTGCTGTTATCACGAGTTGCAACTCCATCTTCAAGGGAAGCAGTGCAAAGGAATGCAAGGTTTTTGGAGGAAGTGTGAAGACAACTGGATGTTGGGCCCCATTCTCCAGCCAAGGAGGGGTAGCCTTGGAAAACCTGCTTCAACACTTTGGGCTTTGCTTTCCCCACCTTAAGCTGAGGCTTTTTACTTAGGTTTTGCACCATGTTTTTTCATTTTAGACCTAAAAGGAAACTAGCTTCATAGATCTTAGGCTAAGAAATATTTAGGGTTCTATGGGGTCTTATCATAAGTATATACTACTTGTATTAAGATTTTTGAAAAAGTTGGAAATGATATATACCTTTTCCCCTGCTGAAGCTCAATTATTTCTCCTTTGGTGAACCTCTAGGTTCTAGGTGTGGGACCCCAGGCCAGGAACTGCTGAAGGCTTGTCTCTCTCTATCACTCCTTGTGGTTTTCAGTTAGAAAGTAAGGCTCTTATGATAGAATCTGGTCTTAAAGAACAAGCAGGAGATCTGGCATGGCCAGTGGTGAGAAAGCAGAGGCCAAGTTGCCTTTCAGCCTTTAAATTCCAGTTTTTACATTTATGTGTGTCTGGATGTGTTTGTTGGGTATGGTAGCAAATTGGTCTTTCTTCAGGTCCAAAGTCTTTGCTCATCATATTAGTGGCATCATCTCATTGGGGTCACTCTCTGTGAGTTTTGGGGTAAAATAATTCATCTCCACTCCTCAGGGTAACTTTTTGCCCAGGTCCAAAACAAGAGTGACAAGTGGAATTTGAGAGATATGGAACGGGATAGGGTGGTATCAGGCAATTAGAAAGTTTTTTAGTTTTCTGGAGAAGGAAGAATTCTCCTAGAAAATTCCAAAAGATGAATGTGGTCAGGACATGCTCTCTGTGATTAGACTTCACACCCTCCATACGTTATTGATGCTCAGGGTGTCTTGGCTTGTCCATGGGTTACTATTATGGAGGGAGATCAGAACTTGAGCCCCCAAATTCAGGAGGCATAATGTCACATGCTCTTGCCCTTACTACTGGTACTACCATAACCATGCCTATTACTGCTAACTAACATTTATTAGTAAGTACTTGCTACGTGCCAAGAAATGTATGTCTACATTCATCATATCACTTAATATTGAAAACAACCCTTTATGGCAGGTAGCATTATTATCCTCATTTGGCCAATGTAGAAATGGAGGCAACAGGCCTCTTTTGTCTTGCCCAGTTGGTGAGTGGTAGAAGTGTAATTTGAAGTGAGCCACCTAGCCAGCCTCTTAAATATTGTGCTATGCAATCTCCACAAACACATATGGCTATCTGGGTCTGACCATGAAGATCACAGGGATTAAAATACCTCCAACTATTTTGTATTCCTGCCACTAGTTCAAGTCCTGTTCAGTGGCTGAGGTCAGAGCTGCAGATGCAGAGGGTCACAGATGCTGTGGAAGCTTTCAGAGTAGTATCTCTGAAGGACCCACTGAGAGTATGGTATTGGAGAATGTACATAGCAAATTTCCTTCCTATTATTCTCCATGTTCTTATCTCTACCTTATTATTTTTTAAAGATAGATTTATTTATTTATTTATTTATTTATTTATTTATTTATTTATGAGAGAGAGCATGCATGCATGTGAGCAGGGGGAGGGGCAGTGGGAGAGGGTGAAGCAGACTCCCTGCTGTGCAGGGAACCCAGTACTGGGCTCAATCCCAGGACCCTGAGATTACAGCTTGAGCCAAAGGCAGGCACTTAACGGACTGAACCAGCCAGGCACCTCTTTACCTTAAGTTCTTAACAATCTCCCCTTGTTCTGTTAACTGCAGCAATGTCAAAAATCTTGTAGTTCCCTGAGTTCATCATGCTCTCCTGCTGCCTGAGATGCTGGCCCCCTTCACTGTCTTTCACGTGGTAATGCTGTCTGTCCTTTCAGACTGACCATATGCCCTGGTGGGCATTCTCTTGACATCCTTCTAGGTTCTTCCTGGTTTCCTGGAACTGCTTACTGTTCATCCAAAGTGACACACACAGGGTATTTATCGTGGTGAATCAAAATGATTTGTTTCATAGGGCGCCTGGGTGGCTCAAACACTTGATGCTTGGTTTTTGGCTCAGGGCATGATCTTGTGGTTGTGGAATCAAGCCCTGCTTTGGGCTCTGTGCTCAGCACAGAGTTTGCTTCAGACTTTCTCTCTCTCTCTCTCTCTGCCTTGCACCACCAACCCCCCACTTGCTCTCTTTCAAGTAAATAAATAAATAATACAAAAATCTTCAAAATTATTTGTTTCATGTCTATTTCCTAAACTTCTCTAGAAAAAGGGCTGGATTCTATTCATCTAGCATCTCTAGAGCCCAGCAGGAACATCTTTGCTATATGTCATATTGCCAGTCCCAAACAAATCTGGGTAATGCTCTCTTTTCTGAGTGAACAGTTAGCTTTCAATGCCTTTTTATTCAATTGAGTCATATGAAATTCCTGTTTTCATAAGTCAAAATTGCCTGAATACCAGCATTTCAAATGTACATTTCCCCCTATATACGATCCCATTTTTTCTTCTGTTCCTTTCCTAGTTTCCTCTGCTTCTGCTTAAACACACCAAGGATTATATCACCCATCATAAACACATCTTTTCCTCATTTGGGCACTGCCTTCCCTTGAGTTCTAAACTTTCTGAAAGAGAGGTCCACATTCAATGTTTCCACGTCCACATCACCGGCCCATGCTTCCATATTTTCCGTCTGATCCAAAGGCTGCTCCTGTTCTTTGTCTTCATTGACCTTCCTGTAGCTTGAACATACTGTGACCCCCTTTATGAAACTCTCACCTTCTGTCACTCCATGACAAAGAACTCCCCTGCCTCCACCTCTCCTGGCCCCATAGTTGACTCTTTTTCCCACCCCTGACTCTAAATAATCATCTCCTGTGTCCTGCCCACGAATGTCTTCTTCTGTTTTCTTCTCTCCTTTGGGAAGATCATGCATTCTCACAGATTCATCTACCATCTGGGAACAGATGAGTTGCGCATCTACATATCCAGCTGGAACACGTGCTCCAGGCTCAGTATTTTCTCTGGCCTTTGTGCATCAGTAGGACCCCAATAAGACCCATCACCTTTCCCCACAAATCACCTTTTCTCCCTGTTATTTCTCCCTCAAATGTTTTTGCTGTTCTACCTCTGTAAGCATTTCTACCAGGTTTTCCCCCATCTAAATCCTCACCCTTGACTGTTTAGTTTTGGCATCGTCACTTTGCTCCATCCTCCACCAGCACCACACACACACTCGTCATTGAAAACAGTCACTGGCCAAATGGATTTGATCATTTTGGCATTTCCCACAGTGACTGGCACTATGCCCATGTTAAATAGGCCTTCAATACATATATATGTTGAGTTAAAAGAAAATAATCTTTTAAATTACAGGTACAACCTGACTGCATTGGGACAATGTAGGAACTAGAAGAAAGAAAAGAAAATCACTCATAAATCTACTACCCCAGCTCACTGTTACAATCACTTTGGTATATTCTCTCCTATTTGGTCTATTTCCCCACTCCTCTTTTTACCTATGGTTTACAAAGTTGTCATTGTTACCCTGGAAGTCCAGCCAGAGCACACAGAGTTTCTCAGAAGCGATGCAAAAGGCTGCTTTGTAGCTATAATGTTGCTAACCAAGCATTCCAGCTCTCTGCCTTCCTGGCAGGATGGTACTGCCTGGTTCCCTGTAGTTAAGTGAGGATCTGCGACCAGTTCTGGGCGATCATCAATTAATTGTTGATGCCTCACAGCACCCTTTCCATGGTTATTCCATTGACCTTGGTCCTTGAGTGAAATGGTGACCCACAAGAACCTCCAAGCGACCTATGATGGGCATAAAGTACTGGTGACAAAAAGGCTTTATTTAAGCCATTAAAATTTTGGGTTTCTTGTTAGCATAGCAAATCTTTGCTTAGTCTGAGATATATATTGCAACTTCTGGGAGCTTGAGAAAAGTCTGAGAGATTCTCTGGTTTAACAACATCATTTTAAATTGAGGCTGAGACGAGGAAAATGCCTGAAGTAATGGAGTCAGGATCGGCCCTGGACTAGAGCCCAGGTCTGCCCTCTTCTCGAATACTCTGTTGCAGCATTCTGGGCTCTGCATGAAACCAGCCTTGCATGATGCTGCCCTGCTTTTTCTCTCCACTTTGTGGCACCATTTCTGCTGCAGAGTGTGTGGGGCCGGGCTGTCTCTGGAGTCTGGGTCACTGGCCTGCTCTAATTTTGTACCTTGACAGGTGATTTGGGAGAGCCTAGGGGGCTGCTTTTGGAGCCCTCTGCAAAATGCCATGGCACAGGTGTCCACACCAGCACCACGGCAGCTGTGAGAGTGCTGCCTTCTCCAGATGATCGCCCCGAGTATTATGCAACAGCATCTCTGTTCAAGTGAAGGTTCAACAATTCTAGTTTAGAATGATCCAGTGATGATGAAATTCTCAGATTCAAAGGTATGAGGATAATTAGGACTCTTGTTAATCATTCTGTATCCCTCTCCCCACCCCCAGCCCCCAGCGCCGAGATTCACACAGATTAATTACTGCCTGCTATAAATAAATGCAGAGAAAAGCAATCTGCCTAGGAGAGGCAGAGGGTAACTCATTTAATACATCACAGCTTTCCGCACACCTGTTCTCCCTTCGCTGTTGCCATGGAAACCACACTTTATAAGAGAAGCTATGCATAATTAGCATGGATGGAGGTCTATATCAATCAGAATAATTTGGAAGAATACTAAAAACCCAAAGGAGCAGGCAAAACTACTTGTCTCAGTAGGAAAGAATCAAATCTCCACTGTGTGGTAAATGAGGAGGCAGTTACAGTAGGAAATCAGCAAAATTAGCAATTCTGGGTCAGCTGAAAAACAGGGAGACCGTTTTACTCCAGTAGAGAGAAAGAAAACTTTGTCATCGACTTTGACTTTTTTTTTTTTTTTTTTTTCCTTTTCAGGGCTATTTAGAGCCACACAAAGGAAATACCAAGCCAAACAAACAAACAAACACATAAATTAATTTCAAGGCGGTGGGGCTCGGATGACAGGAGCTACATCTCTGATGGGGGGCTTTGCACATCTGGGGAGCCCCTGCTACAATACTAGGCAGTAAGGCTGGGGCTCCAGCCTCCAGCTGTGGGATGGGAAGGTCCCTAAGCGGAGGTTTCTTCTGAGAACAATGAGCAGCTTTCAGTCAAGGTTTCAGATTTTATGAGGGTTTGGAACCATCAAATTTCTTTTTAGTGGTGGAAAGGACTTCAGAAATAATGTGGTTTAGTGTTCTAGTTTTCAGAGGAAGAATGGGGATCATGGAGAGATGCAAGGTTGCATCTTGCCTGAGGTTTCAAAGCCAGCTGGTGGCCAATCTTGAACCAGGACTAGCTCCTGGGTTCTCACTGAGCACTGTTCACCAAGGCCACTGATCAGATTACCACAGGCTTGGTTGTCCTGGTCAGAAATTCCTAAGTCCTTCATTACCATGGGGATGAAACTAGCCCTAGTACGAGAGATCATTCAGACTTTGGCTTTTTCAATCTTTGGCAATTTCCTTTCCTTTGTTGACATACAAATTCATTCACTCATTTATTCATTTATTCATTCATGTACCATTCACTAGGTAAAACAAAATGGTATTAAGTCCTTTTAAGATAACACATGTACAGGGGCACCTGGGTGGCTTAGTGGTTGCGTGTCTGCCTTTGGCTCAGGTTGTGATCCCCGGGTCCTGGGATCTAGTCTTGCGTCCGGCTCCCTACAGGGAGCCTGCTTCTCCCTTTGCCTATGTCCTTGCCTCTCTCTCTGTGTCTCTCATGAATAGATAGTCTTAAAAAAAATATTCAAAACTGCCTGTGAACTCTGAATTTACAGAGCTCTTACTGGATCATGGTTTATATTAATTAATATTCACTCATTTAACATTTATATATTGAGTACCTACACTGAGCCAGCTGTATTCTAGGTGCTGGGCTACAGCCTTAGGAAAGGCATGGAAATCTCTGCCCTCATAGAACTTGCATTCTAGAGGGGAGAGACAAGACCTTAAATATGGAAACAAATAAGATAATTTCGTTTAGTGATAAGGTCAGTGAAAAAAATAAAGTGAGGTAAATGGGCTAGGATTTTATTCCAATGGCAGTGAGCAGCAGAGGATTTAAGCAGGGGGTGAAGTGGTCTGAATTACCAGTACCTTTCCTTGTTCCACAAAGCAGGATTTGAGGTCATTCCCCTCTGAGGGATGCTTGGGCCAGCACAGACCCTTGGATCTGTGTCTAGGAACTTCCATTGCCTTCAGAGCAGGCCTTAGGGACAATGATAGAGGCAGCATAGCTTGGGTTTGTGACTTTCCCTTCTTTCACCATTTTTTGGTTGCTCATTCTATGCTTTACTTCTTTGCAGTTTTGCTAATAATTAAAATAATAAAAATGAGACTAGTAGCAGCAGTGAAAAGGCAATAGCAAACTTTTATGAAACGAATCTTTACCATATGCCTGGCATTGTGCAAACTGCCATGTGATATTTAGATCATTAAATCCTCAAAACATGGAAACTATCATTAAGTTGATTTTACAGACAAGAAAACTAAGGGTAGAGATTAAGAAGTTTTTCTAAGGTCAAATACTTAATTTAATGGTGGTACTAGGATTTGAAACCAAAATATGTCTGTCCTCATAGTCTATGCTGTTAACCTTTAGGCTAATTTAATAAATCAATGGTGTCATATGTTAATAGAGAAGGTTTAAATCCTACAGCTCCCACATTAGGGAAGTGGGAGAAGGAAGCATAAATGCATAGTATCTACTATGTGCAGAGAAGCATGTTAGACACAATAATCTCCTTTAGCCTTTACAACTGTCACCTCAGATCCTTTCTGGATTAATAATTCTTGCAATGTTCTTGCAAGAAAGGTATCACATAGCCCATCTTCAGGAAGAAGAAATACAGGTTCAGAGATATTCAATAATTAGACTGGGAGCTGCTAGGATTTGGCCCTGTCCTGTGGTACTCCAAGGAGGTCATGACAGCAGAAGCTTAGTGTGGGCTTACCTGGGAATTTGGCTATGCCACAATGGTTTTTAAGGATGCCCTTAAGATAGCCTGGTGGAGGGCCTGGAGTGATGTATCGCCTGAGTAGGTTGTCTTTGGTCCTTAGTAGCTTTATCTGTTTTTTTTTTAGGAGTTCCTGGGGTGAGAGTAGAGTGAGATCTGCATGATCCCCAACTCCTGCAAGAAGCTCAGTGGTCATGGTGAGTACGGCTGTAGGGCTCCCTGCCCATGGTAGACAGGGCGCCCTGGAGCCATGGTACACAGTTCACATATAGGCTGTCAAGGGTGGGGGTAGCTCCAGGCAGGGTCCTGAATCTCTGCCTCCATAGGTATCCACTCACTTCTGCCTATTTGTTGGTGATGGGTCCTGGTGGAGTTGAAGCTGCCAGAAGACTTCTAATGATGTGAGTGCATGGTACAAATAGGGCCTTTATGGTTGGTATGAAAATATTTAACTGGATGTGAAATCTATTCACATTGTCCCAAGAAATTTCAATGTTACATTTGTCAAGGAAAAAAAAGGGAGTGATCTTAGATTGCTAAAATGCAATTTCAACTGTTATATAACTGTTTTGAATAATTGTAAGATGCCGATGGGAAGTTCAGAGATTATGTGTTTTTTTTTTTTTTGGCATGTCATGCTATTAGAAATCTGTCTCAAATGGGAATAAGTACATCTTCAGATAGTTTTACATCATTCTTCATCATTTGTGTGAACTTGTATGAAATATTTTTATCATTGTTGACCATCATGAATTTGAAATAAGCATCACTCAGTTGCCTTGATCAGGAATTGAGCATAGCCCTTTCATATCTAAAAAGTCTTGGAAGAAAAAAAAATAAAAAAAAATAAAAAGTCTTGGAAGTTTATTTATGTACATTCATACTTAGTATCTTCCATGACACTTTATATTTTAGTTTTTTGATATTAATATAACCAGGCATTGATTTCCCTCCAAGTTCCATAAGATGTACTCCATCCACCAAACTCTTCAGGTTTATTCTAGGGTGCCAATTGGCTTCATTTTTTCATTTGTGGCATGGTGTGAAATAAATTGGGAGGTATTGTAATTCAATCTGCTTAAAAGTTTCCTGTTGGAGAAGTTCTGGCTGGATTAATTAGGATGAAGGTACAAGCTCTGGGTCAGGGGTACTAGGTCAACACCAAAGAAAGAGAGCAATCAGGAATCAAAGTCACTTTAGAGTCAGGTGGATGGAGTTCAGGGCTGGGGACTGCACCTGGCAAGCGGTACTCAATTCAAGACTGAACTGGGCAAAGACAAGAACTTGAAGTCCGTGGTGAAGGAGGATGCTGATCATGGGTTCTTGGCCAGGGCTAGTTGAGGAGGTTTCTTGGGGGACTCACTGCCATGGAGGGGCCTAAGTTGAGGCAAGAATTTGTGAGCACCATCACCGTTGGGGTGGCAGCCAGCAAGGACTAAGGATAGTCTGCAAAGAAGTAATGTGATTGTGAGCTTGCCAGATACCATGAATAGAAGGAAGCTCCTGTTGTGTACCTGGTGAATAAGAAAGAGCTGGTCTGGCTCTTATGGCCTTGAACCTAGGGATGGTTGGAAGATTAAATTCTCCAGGAAGCTAACAAGACTCCTTTCAGTCCCATTGGTGTGGTGGACATAAAGATGCATCCTGGAGATCTGTGATATGGCTGAAAAGGCTAGAGTGAAGCTGGTCTGGCTCTTATGGCCTTGAACCTAGGGATGGTTGGAAGATTAAATTCTCCAGGAAGCTAACAAGACTCCTTTCAGTCCCATTGGTGTGGTGGACATAAAGATGCATCCTGGAGATCTGTGATATGGCTGAAAAGGCTAGAGTGAACAGCTATATGTAATAGCAGTGAGCTCTGTCACACTGGCCTTGTGGAGAAGCCACCCCAGGCCCCTTCACCATGGTACATGCCGGATCAGGCCTCCACCCTAGCTCTGCTCCATTGTTCGCACAATGGGGTGGTGGGTGTCCCCTCATGGATGGCCTGCAACACAACTTAATCACCTGTATTAGCCTTTGCTGAATAACAAGTCCAAACTTTTTAGCTTAAAACAATAAACTTTTTTTTTTTTTTTAACTCACTGTCCTGTGAGTTTAAAAAAAAAAAACAATGAACTTTTTTCACTGTTCTAACCCCAGATTGGAATTCTGGGTTTGCACATGAGTCTGTGGTCAATTGGTGGGTCAGCTGGGGCTTGGATGGTTTTACATGGTCTCATTCACATATCTGGCCATTGGTTGGCTCTTAGCTGGGACAATAGGGGTGATTGGGTGGGGGTGTCTTTCATACTCTAGGAGGCTAGCTTGGGCATGTTTATGTGCTGGCAAGAAGAGCAAGAGGACAAGCTTCAGCGAGAAAGTACTTTTCAAGTCTCTTCTTGTACCACATTTGCTTTGTTTCATTTGCTGAAGCAAGTCACATGGCTAGACCCACAACCAGTGTGGGAGGGGGAGCTACTGCCCAAAGGTTATGTGAACAAATTGGATCGTTATTGCAAATAATCAACCATGCATAATTTCAATTCATGTTTGAAAAGAAGGATTGATGTAGGAGGTAGTGCATGATCCATTCTGTATCAGGAGGGCTAGGAGAAGAGTCCAAGCAAGTAACTAGTTTTGACTCATGTAGGTGACTTGTAATGTCTTTCCTCAGATTTCTATTTCTTTATGTTTTAACTTCTGATTTGGGGCATTTTGGAGGTTAGCCTTAAAATACTTGTATTCTCTCTACTTCCTCTGGGCTAGTTTGTTTCTTCTAGAATGTACTTTCCTAATACTTCTTGTGTACAGAAGCCAGTCACTTCTCTAAGCAGACTTCATCCCTTACAGATTTAAAATTTATGTATTATCTTTTTCTTTTATAATCAATAGAGTATTTATCACAAATGATGATGATGTGACCCAGATGAAGTAGGATAAAGAGTTTTCTCTGGAATGTTTATATACACAGGCATTGTGCTGGACCTGCTAATCTTCGTTTTTAAACAGTTTCTTTGGAAAAATGATTATCCTGGCCTTGAAACTGGAATGAATATTTTATTATGGATGCCAACTTTAATAGCATTTTTATAGCAACAAAGTACATCTTGAACCCAAGCATTCCTCTTTATTTCAGAATCTTATCAACAGTTATTTTGGTCAAGGTTTAGCACCAAAGATCGATTTTCTGTTTATTCCTTTGGCTTTTATATTGATTGTATATATAGACGGTTGTACTGAATATGGTTACTTATATATATGTACATGAATAAAATATGTTTAATAAGCATGCATAAAATGTATGAACTTGAAAACTGTTCCCTGGTGGAACATAATAGTCTTGGTTGAAATATCTAAGTGACTTCCAAAAGAAATCATTAGTTCCACTCCAGTGTATTTTGTTCCTGCATAGGAGGTCACACTACACACAACAATGATTCCCAATTTTTTTTTTTTGTTCTACAATTCCATGAGAATTCTAGTAACTGTTATATATGGAACAGACAAATTAAAAAAAAGTTGGTTCCTAAAGGCGCAGACAAGACTTTTGATTTTATTATGTTATTATGGTAGAAGACCTTTAAAATGAAGAAATATGATGCTGTGGGAGATTGCAAAAATTCTCTCTCTTACCTACTTCAATCTGTGTCTGTGCCCTTCACAAAGTGATTTTGCAACTCCTTTTATCATGAGATAAAGTTAATTTCCCTGCCTCTGACTCTAGGCTGGCCTTGTGATTTGCTTTGCTAGTAGAATTTGGTAGGAATGACTGTTGCTGGATTTGAACGTAGGCCTCAAGAGATCTTGGGCCTTCACCTATCTCTCTTGGGATTGCATCCTTTACCAGAGTGATCATGCCAACCTAGCTTCCTAGAGGGTGAGAGATAATGTGGACCAGAACCAAGTCAGTCCAAATGTCTCTGACAAGGCCTACAGATATCTACAAAGTTTTCCTTGGCAGGTGAATGCAGATATATGAGTGAGCACAGCTGAGACCAGCTAAGCTTGGTCATATCTGCAGAACCACTCATCTAAGCTAGAAACTCATGAGCAATAATAAATGCTTGTTGTTTTAAACCATTAATTGGTGGGGTGGTTTGTTATGTAGCAATAATTGAGACAGATAGGATCATAGAAAGGTGAGCTTCTTGAGGAAAGGGCTCATGTCTGATTCTCTAGTTGTTATGAGTTCTAGCACACAATATGTGTTTATTATTAAATGTATATTAAATTTACAAGTCCCATGTGATTTGTTTGGTTTCCTGGGTTGGAGGCCTTTCGGGTGGCACAGCTAGAAGGATGGTATCATAGATCATGGGATTTCTATAGGAGAGGAATGGATTCTCTAACAGAGATGTTAATTGTTCCACAATATCTTAATTCTTCCTCCTTAGTTCTAGACCTTCTAGACCCTTAGACTTTAATTGGACATAGGACTTCCAGCTATAAAGATTTTGTTTTCTGGCCTCTTCTACAGCTATTAGTATGACTACATTCTGGTCAATAGGTAGAAGTGAAAGGGAGGGAGTGTGCATTCTTTTCCCCTTCCTCCCTTTTGCCGGCTGGTTGGGATGCAGATGAAACCAGGCTGGAAAAGGGAGTAGAAAACATGTGCCAAGGGTCCCACATGGATCTTGGGTCCTTGATGCCTTTATGAAACTTTCTGTGGTCAAGGTTCTTAATTATTTACTCCCCCTTCCCTGTAGGAGAATAATTTATTGTCACTCATTGCCATGTGATTAGCAGTACCTCCCTATAGACACACACCTTTACTCTATTTTTAGGACTTGTTTTGGTCAATGAGAATGAGCAGAGTGATGTATGTCACATCTGATCAGAAGCTTTAAAAGCCACTGCACATTTCCCCAATTCTCTTGCTCTTTCTCTGTGTCACAAGACAGCATTTCCCAAATAAGGGTCCTGGCAGAAGGAAACATATGGAGCCGAGTCATAGCAGTCAACTTCTATCTACTAAGTGAGTGAGAAATACTTCTAGATGCCTGTAAATTTTGGAGAAGACTTACCTTTGGACTTCTTTTATACAAGAGAGAAATTAACATATTTTTCCTTGACATTATTTTGATATTGAGACATTATTTTGTGTTTTCTGTCCCTCATGGCTAAATTGGATCGTAACTAATTTTACCTTTTATATTATTCCAGAATAAGAATGATATGACTATTTACTTAATTGACGCAAATTTACTCAGCATGTAGGTTAAGGTTGGCACTGTGTAAGGCACTGGAGGCACAATGGTAATCAAAAAGGACCCAGTCTCTGTCCTCATGGTTACACAGAGATAGAGCCAGAAAGATATTTGGAGAAAATTTCAGGGAATTAAAGGAGTATAGTAGGATTACGTGTTTTAGATTGGGAAATTAGGAAACACTTCTTTGTGAAAATGGTATTGTAGTCGACATTCAAAGGAGGAAAAAAGGATCAGCTGGGCTAAGAGTTGAGGAAAATGGAGAGAACAGCGCTTCAGGCAGAGGGAACAAAAGGTGTAAAGGTCCTGAGGTAGAAAAGAGCTTTGTGTTTTTGAGGGATGAAAGAAGTCAGGCTATACGTTGATGCACAAGGAGGAAAACAGGCAGATGAGGCTGAAGAATGTGGCAGAGGCCAGATTGCATAAAGCCTTATAGGCCATTCCAAGTAGTTTAGTGTTTATTTTTAGAGCATTGTAGGAACTGTTGAACATAGTCTAATATGATTAAATTTATGATATAAGATCACTTGTTTGCCTGCATGGAAAGTAAACTGAAGGAGAATATGTGACTCAGGGAGGCCAGTGTGGGGTTCCTTATGGAGTGTACATGAATGTATACATTGTTTTACCTTTTACATTTAGATCTCTAATCCACCTGGAATTGATTTTCTCTATAGTTAAGGTCAAGATTTACTTTGTTCCCCATAGGGGTATCCAATTGACCAAGCACCATTTATTGAAAATATCTTTTCCCTATTGCTCTCCTATCATACCTCTGTCATAGATCTGTTTCTAGACTATTTATTGTATGTTTCTAAATAATTTTGTTCCATTGATCTATTTTCTATCCTTGCATAAATACCACTTTATCTTCATTATTGTACCTTTATGATAAATCTTGATATCTAGTGTATAAATTCTCCATCTTTGTTCTTCTTTAAGACTTAGCTATTTTTGGTTGTTTGTTTTTTCATATAAATTTTAGAATTGGTTTGTCAGTTTTCATACACACACACACACACACACACACAGATTTTGATAAGGATTGTATTAGATCCATAGATCATTTTGGAGGAAATTGAAATCTTACAATATTGAAGCTTCTAATCCACAAGCATGGTATATGCCTCTATTTTTTAGGACTTCTTTAATTTCAGTATATGTTTGCACTTTTCTATTAAAGGTCTCACATATATTTCTTTAGATTTATTACTAGATATTTAATGTTTTTTGGTACTACTGAAAACAGTATCTCTTAAAATTTTATTTTTTAATTGTTTGCTGTTGCCATAAATAAATGCAATTGAATATTGACCTTTAATCTAGTAATCTTGCTAAATTCATTTAGTAATTCTCAAGTTTATAGTTTTTTTCAGGTATATAACCATAGCACTTATTAACAATGACCATATTGTTTCTTTCATCCTAATATTTATGTTTTTTTCTTTCTTTCTTTTGTATTTTTGAGCTGGTTAAAATCTTCAGTAAAAATTTAAATAGAAATAGAGTGGAAAGAATCCTTGCTTTGCTCCCAACCAGTGGGGAGAGCTCTATGGCCAGCCATGACCCCTTGACTTAATTTTCTTAAGTGCTAAGGAATAGGAAAGGGACAAAGGGAGACAAAGGGAAAAGGAGAGAGAGAGAGACAAGAGGAAGAATGGGAAAGCAAGAAAAGCCCCAAGACCAGATGTGGCAAGCCTCCAGCTCCATGGCTGAGGAAGAACAAGACTTTGAAGAAAGAGATATGAGAATGTTAGGCAAATAGCCTGAAGTCACCTCCAAGGCTACAGGAGTTGCTGGCTGGCTCAGAAAGGCCCACGGATGGTTACTGTTTGGTCAATGCAGCGATCAATTTAATAATCTTATTCTGACTTTGAATGCCTGTATGTGGGTCATGTGTAGCCCAGTGGGCTCTCAGCAGGCCACTCCACACATCTGCATTATTTACCTGGCCCCCTATGGTGTTTGAGATTTTACCCAATGATACATCCTTAGCATCCAAAGGGCTGTGAAAAACAAGCTGAAATGCTTATTCCACAGTGATGCCAGGGAAATATGTTTTCACTGGGATGTAAAATTTTATTGTATTTGTGTGTGGAATTAAGAACTTGGATTTTTGATGGTTTTTGAGCTTTTGATGAGGTGATTGCCCTCAAAAGAGACAGGTGCATTGAAACACCAATGTGAATAGAGTTATGTGGAGGTGTTATTCCTGCCTTGGAAGGATATCCCTCATTCACTCGTCCTATTTTCAAATCATTCACTCAGTCATTACTGTGGAGCACGCGTGCTGGGCAGGTACTGATACTGGGCTCTCAATGTATTGGTAATTGTTTAACAACTGGCTTTCTGAATAATAGTCCTGATTTTGGCCATTTGCCAGTTTCTGTTCTACAAATACTCTCATCATAGCTGATTTCAAGCTATCAACATCGTAGCAATGAACGCAGAGTTAGGAAGAGATACTAGCAATGTCACATATTCTGGATATAAGAGATCTGGCCAAATTTGCCTTTGAGGATTCCTTCCTATGATGCATCTTACTTACAAACCAAGTTCCCTTGGTTACTGTGCTGTATCCTTGTTGATGCATTTTGGTTCCCAATGATATCCACTTTACCCTTGAGATGATAAAGTGGTTAAAAAACAACAATGCACCATTCTTCTTTCCAAAGCATGCTTCATTACCAGCCTAACACCTCCAGCAAAGCACTTGGTAAATTTCCCGGATACACAGTTTTCTATGTTGGGACCAGATGCACATACATCCCTGCACTTGTTTTACATCCCTAAGTAAGAAAGACTAGGGGTCAGGACAAGACTGGGAATGGATTATTTCATTTCCATTTCATTTAATATTGACCACCTGCTGTCTGCATAGTTCTTTTGTTGGAGATTCTGATACTGTGCTGAGAAAGCCATGAGTTGCAGTCTGTCTGGAGAGATAAGACTTGTGCTTGTGGCTCAGGTAATTAGCAATGTAAGGCAGTGTAAACCAAATGGCAAAATGAGTGATTCAAGCACTAGACATTCCCTGAGGTCATAGGGCACGTTGACTGAGGGGCTGCAGTATGGGCAGCAGGCCTTGTGGATGAGGTAGACAGTTTTCTTAGATGTTGGACTCCACCCTGCTTTGACCCTCTCTACCTCATCGTTGTACTGGTGGGAAAGAGCACTCTGCCAAAGAGTGAGGGACATCAGGAGGGGGCAGAGGGGACATGCTGAGGAGTGGGGGAGGCTAAGGTGGGCAGTAAGATAGGAGGGGGCCACATATTGGAGTTAGTGCCAGGCTGAGGACTGTGAACTTGAACCTACAGTGAAGTGGGTTGTATAAAGCTATACAGTGGGTATAGCTTTAGGGATTTTAGAAAATAGCCACAATGTTGGAACCTTAGGCTTTAGTAGGATTAATCGTGTGGCACTGTGTAGCGACTGGATTTGGCCAGGCAGAGAGAGGAACATGGAGACCCAGGCACGCTGGATAGGGGTGAAGGTGGCCTGAGCAGTGTGATAGCCAGGGATGGGCAGACAAGGAGGGATGGACTTCACCAAGGAAGGTACAAAAGGGACCTGGGGCTGATGTCAGGGCTGAAAAAGATGTAAGAGCTCAATTTTCTTTCTTTTTATGTGTGGAAATGTGAAGATTGGTCCCTGGAGAAATTGGCCAGATAGAAGGGCTCCTGTGTGACTAGGATGGGGGCTGATGCCTTCAGTTTGGAGCCTCTTGTCTGTGTGCCGAGAACTGACCACCCTCAGAGGATCTGTTCAGTGGGTGGTTGGCAGAAGAGGATTATGATAAGGTGATATGCATAGCAACTTACTTTTTTTCATATTAAATTGGGCATTTTGGAAGTAAGTAGCCATAGAACATACACTCACTAACATACTATTTCCTGGGGGTGGGGACAGTGGCATTTATCCGAACATTAGGCAAAGCCATGAGATCAAACAGTCCAAAGCCTTCTACCAATGAGATACAATCCCAAATGTTTTCCTGAGATGTGAGCATATGTGAAAATGTCAAATACTGCACATAATGAATGGATTGGGGGGGAGACAGAAAGCCAGTACCACATCTTTCTATTTTTTCTATGTTCTCTGTGCTTTATACAGGCATCTAAATGCTTTGTTAATCTAACTTTGGGATGTTTTCAGGTTGTGGGCAGTCTCCTCTTCTGACAGCCAGAATGAAGAACTCTCTAATTATCTCCTTTGAGAGTCAAGACCAAGTTTTAACATTAAACACTACGTTATCTTAAAAAAAAAAAAAGTGGGACTGGAGGTACCTGCCTTATAATGTTCAGCACAGGCCCCTGAATTGAAACCTACCTTGTTTGTCACTAGAATCAGATTTCCAAGTGACAGTATGCAATCAAAAAGGGCCAGCATAGCAATTATTTGCAAACCTTTTGTCCATTGCTAATTATGTGCTGGACTCAGTGCTGAATACTTGCCACGCACTCTCTTGCTTAATCTTCACCAAAACCACCACCCTGCAGTGCAGCACATGAGCAATGAAAGAAGGATGGCTGAAGAGAGGAAAAGGTTCAGAGTGGGGAATCTGCTGAAACAGGGAGGGGACTAGCTATATGATCTCGGGGACCCAGCTTCATGTCTCGGAGAATCATTCTCTCAACTGTAAAATAAGGATAATAATAATAATAATAATCCCTGTGTTCTGTTATTTATTGCTGCATGACAAACTATTCACAGCTTAATGTCCTAAAAGGCTAATGCTCATTTGTTATACTTGTGAATCTGTGGTTTGGGCAGGACCAAGTGGGGACAACTTGTGTGGGTTCCAAGAGGCCTGGGACCTGTTGGAATGGCTTGAAGAGCAGTGACTGGCTGGAGATTGCTCTCTGCATGCAGTCTCAGGGCCTCTCTGTGTGGTCTCCCCAGGTGCTCACACTTCCAAGAGCATGTTCTAGGCGACCGACAGTAGAGGCTGCTGGTCTATGAAGTCTGAGGCCTGGAAGCTGGCACTGCTGTATTTCCACTGTCTTCTACTGGTCAAAGCACTTCCTAATGCAGGGGAAGGAGATCTCACCTGGCAGTGAAGTGGGCCTCTTAAACTGCTAGTTCATGGAAGTGTTGATTAGAAATGAAAGCCTTTTAGCATACCATCTAGTACCTCTTAAGAGCCCAATAAATGGGGACTGTTGTCTTTAGTTAGGGATAGCATCGGAATCATCAGAGAGAGATGAGGGATTGAACGAAGTTGATTTTATAGACAGCGAGGGCTTTGTCTTCATGGCTGTGGGGTGGTGGTACAGCCTGTGTGCAGGAGGTAAGGAGTGAGAGGGTGGTGCCTCTAGGAAGGCAGCATGTGGGCCTGAGAAGTTGAACTGCAGAAAGAGAGAAATTGGACTAGTTGTGGGTGGCAGGGGAGAAGGGGCAGCAAAACTATCCAGAGGATTGTTCTCCCAGGGGGATGGCTCAGGTGTGGGGGTGGCCTGGAGTGGGGAGACATGCTTGTGTGAAGGACGAGTAGATAGAGAAAAAAGATGTTTGGAGGAGGAAGAGGGGGTGAGGTAGAGAGACTGAGAGAAAATGTGTGGGTGTGTGTGTATTTTAAAGGCCAAATTTATTCTAGGCAAGCTATTTATTTAAGATTTGCATGCAAATGAAAACAACCAGGATATAAGCTCCTTAGAGGAGGGACTTTGAGGAGGAGAAGGGTTTACAGACCTCATTTCAGGCTGGAAAACATGCAGCCTTTCCTGCCAGGCAAAGGGCAAAGCTTAAGCTGGGAGGGGGTCTGGACGTGTGGAGAGGGAAGCATTATATTTTCCATGTCAGTGGTTGGGGGTGTCAACTGTATACTTCAGAGCAGAGAGTGACACACAACCAGGGTAATGTGAAGCCAAGGCCACATCAAGAGTAGTTTTGGAGGCCCTGAGAATGAAAATGGTCATGGTTCTTCTCTTAACCTCACGTGGTTTATTGCAAAGAAAAAAAGTTAATTTATAAAATCAGTATTGAGAAGTCAATCAAAGTTCTGATTTTTCCCATGATGCTTTGATGCTTCTTTTGAAATAAAAATTGTGAATGCTTTCAGAAATTAACTTTTGGTGTCCTTGCTTTGTGAGAGACTTACATCTGGACTTGGCTGGCCTGGAAGAGTCTGGAAGAATGTACAAGACCTGCCGTCCCCAAAACTAGCCCTGGTGGAAGCTGCTGGCCCAGAGATTCCCCCCTTGCAGACTGTTTTCTGGGTGAGGATTTCCTCCAACCCCCAAACCCCTTGGCCAGACCTGCGTCTTGCCCAGCTGCCTGCTGACCTGTTTGAATATGCCTGAGGATTTATCTTGGGGAAATTCTGTTTGTCTCTGACATGGGCTCCATCAGGGTTTGGAAGTTTTTGATTGGTTCCACGCTGCATCTCCAGAGCCTAGCCTAGTGGCTGGCAGATGGCACTCTCATTTGCTGCATGGATGTAAGAATGCAGGGGGCATCGTAAGGGACACAGGTGTAGAAGGGGAGCAAAGAGGAACAATCTGGGGCATTTTACAAATTTGTAAATGGCTCTGTGGGGCAAGACTGAAGGAGTTCAGATAATCAGTGGCCCATTCCTTGAAAATGATTTCCGTGTCCCAAGGATGAAACAGAGGGGAAACGGGGTTTCATGGATCCTGGCTAGGTGGGGTTTTTTTCCCCCCTCACAAAGACTGGCAAGTTTATATTTCTGTTTGAAATGCAGAGTGAAACTGTGTACGTCCCTTTAAAGAAGTAGAATGCATTTACTTCCGCACAAGCCATATGGGACTTTGGAGTGGGTGTTCATGGTGCCAAAATAAACCCATGGATTCGCAGCCATGAGCAGTGTGAGGCTGGAGCAAAGTTTCTCTTTCACCTTAGAAAACCTGAATTTATTTTAAACAACATAAAACTGCTGTAAGCCTATTACAGAAAATTGGGAAAACACAAAAAAGGCAGTCTTGTTGAGTGAAATTTGCAGAACTTCAGTGGGTATGGGTGGTGGCTCCAGGGATGACCCTGGAGATGGTGGTTGACTGGAGGCTCGACGACAGTTGTGGGGCAGCTCCCAGAGCCAGGCTGTCTTCCGAAGGCTGCTGGTTCCGGGTTGGGCTTGGGGTGGAGTCTGTGCTATCAGACTGTCCCTGTAACTCTACATTATAGTATCTGAGTTTTTCTCTGATCCCCTCAAACGACTTGGTCTCTCCTTGGGAGCAAAAAGGCAGACTTGTGTTCTTGCAAAGATCATCTACTTTCTCTAACACCAGCAGCTTCTGCGGGGTATACAGGAACCATAGGGGAGGACACAGATGTCATAATGAACCTTGAAGGCCAACATGGCTTATTCTTTGCTCCATACTAGGCCTTGTGCTGGGGATTTGGTGGCGAGTAAATTAGCGTGATGCTTGTCCTCATAGACAGTTTAGTTTATGGCAGTTTAGTTTATACATATCCTCATGCCTCACTGTGGGATGCGGGCCTGCTTGCCTCCCCCCTGTGCCCCCCTCCCCCCCACCCAATCTAGTCTTGCCCCACCCAGTTCTTTGGGGAGGGGTCCCTGTCACCTTCACTGACCCACTCCGGAATCACTAGAGGTCTTCTTGGTTGTCCTCTGTTACTCTGTCCCTTAATGCAGATGTGGGGTTTGAAGGGAGCAGCACAGAGTCTGTGTAGAGGTGGGTAATGGAGTCTGGCCGTCCTTGGCCTGCTAGTGATGAGTGAGGGAGGTGGGTGATGGAGGCCAGCAGCTTGGGCTTGCCTGCCCCCTCCCCCACCCCCACCCTCAAGACCCTGTATCTGCCCGGTGAGTCTCTTTCTGTCATCCTCTCAGGCAATCTGTGACCTTATTGTACCTCCTCTTCTCCCTCTCATTAAGCTTGAACCAGGAAGCTTCCAGAAGCACACACAAAAGGGGCTCTTAAGAGCCTAAGCTAGTACCCTAACCATGGGATTGACATCACAAGAAAGACCCAAGACCTAACCAAAGGAACTAACGCTGACACGGGCTTCTCAGACTGTGGTCAGGAGAGGATTTGGGGGAAATAGTTTGTTTATAGGGGAACCATGGATATAAAATGGGGAGGCCTGCAGGATAAATATTGCTTACAACATACCAATTGCCTCAGAAATTCAGCCTGAAGGAGGCATTTCAAGAATCTCCGGAGTTCCTTGCCTCCTTCACAGCACACACCGTAGCTGTGACCAACCCAAATCTCAGCGAGGATTTCCTTAAATAACTCTCTCTCCAAGATGCTGCTTCATCCATACAAACCATTAAAACATTTAGAGCCTCTACCATTTTGGCCTGTAAATCTTACTTTACTCATTGTCTTGTACCCAGAACTAATCAAAAACGATTTTTCCCATTTATGTTTTCTAAGGAGTTTTGAGAAATACAGCTCCTGGGTTCCTCACTAAATAGCACTGCGTGGCAGCGCTGATTGCCAGAGACGGAAGGGGCATTTCCAGTGAATCACGAGTCCTGCTTGTTCAGAACAGCTGTGACTTCAAATGTTCTGTCCCAACAGTCAGACCCACAAGGTTTCGAATTTTGGTTTTGAAAATATATCTTTACGGCTGGGAGGCTGTTAGTTTTTTTGTAGGGACAAGGATTTCATTCCAGTTTCAGACTCCCCAGAGGAAATTAGAGGCAGTACCACTTCCATTCCAGAAATTGCTGTGAGATTTCACACAGGGAAAGTGAGACGTGCCCTTTTCATTTATTGTTTTTTTCTTCTATAGTTACTGCATTTTCCTTCTTTCTTTCTTTTTCTTTTTCTTTTTTTTTCCCTGAAGGACAGGGACTTTGGTGAGGCTGCACCGCAATAGTAGTTCCATTCAGACACCAACTTAAAAAATGAAATAAGATTCGTGGACTAGCTGAGTTCGAATCAAATTTCTTTGGGAAGGAAGCTTCCTCCCTTGGTCAGTATGTGGCTTTCACTTGAATGTGGGCTCTCTCACTGGGGTGGTGGCCGGTACAGGCGTTGGGGCTGACTTCCAGCGGTCAGTAGATCCATTCCTGGACTCTGTTGTATTCACAGAATGGATGTCGGTTTGGAAATTCTGTGACTCCATTAGGACTTTGAATATTCTCTCTACATCTTCTGTTCTGTTTTTTTCCTTTTCAAATTGATTATATAAATATTTTTACAATAAAATTTGAAGAAAGGTAAGGTGTTTTTTCCAGAAAAAAAATATAATTATTACCAAATGTTATCATCATTTTTATATATATCTTTCTAGTCATTTTTAAGAGTGTGACTTTTTGTTAGCTTTCAAAACACAGTTAAATTCCCTATGGCAAATGCAATTTTCATTGTAACCTTTTTACTAAACATTATAACATAATTAGCAATTAATATTTGTTATCAACTATTCTTGATTCCTAGTCATTACTTACTTAAATGTTCCTCTACTGAGGGTCATTCACATTGCTTCCATTATTTTAAGAAACCTGTACTGAATGTCGTTGTGCCCACCATTTTACAACATCTAGGATCATTTTTAGGATGATGTATTCCTAGAGCTCAAAATTTGATATTCTGTGGGTGAAAGGTGCTTTACTGATGCTTTAAATACTATTTTTTTTTAAAGGCCATGTTTAACAATTTGTAATTCCTACCTAAAAAAGTTTTTTTTTTAAGACTAAGAATCACAGTGACATAGAATTCCATGACTGAATATGTAAAGACCTTGATTGTCCATTCATCCTTGTGCTGGAAAGACTCCTTCCGAGGAGAATGCTTTCTTGGCCAGGTGGCTCTACCCCTTGGAATCCCCAAGCCCTCCTGCATGTCAGTTGAAGCCAATGCACAAGACTCTGTCTAAACAGACAGCTTTACTCTCCAGCTATTAGTCAGAGAGTGTAATCACAAATTCTGCAGTCCAACTCCTGTCAAAGGTCTGGTGTGGAGAATAACCTTCAGAGTATTGCTTGGAGCATGTTGCTATGGGCTGAATGTTTGTGCCCCTCCAAAATTCATATATTGAAATCTGAACTCCTGATATGATGGTATTTGGAGGTGGGGCCTTTGGGAGGTTATTATAATTAGATGAGGTTATGGGAGTAGAGCCCCCATAATGGGTTTAGTGCCCATATAAGAAGAGAAAGAGAAGCCAGACCCTCTTCTCTCTGCCATGTGGGGACACAGTGGCAAGGCAGCCATCTACAAGCCAGGAAGAGGGAAGAGGGCCCTCCCCAAGAACCAAATGTGCCTGTGCCTTGCTCTCAGACTGTCCAACCTCCAGAGCTGTGAGAAACAATTATTTGTTGGTTAACCCACCCAGTCTTGGTATTTTGTTAGAGCAGCCTAAGCTAAGACAGATATACAGACCTCCCATTCTTTTAGGCCTTCATTTTATCCTTGGATCTAGCTGGACCAGACCTATCTTATTCTGGGCTCTTTCAATGACTTTTTTTTTTTTTTTAAAGATTTTATTTATTTAATCATGAGAGATACAGAGAGAAAGAGAGAGACAGAGACATAGGCAGAGGGAGAAGCAGGATCCCCTGCAGGGACTCTGATTCAGGACTCAATCCCAGGACCATGACCTGAGCTAAAGGCAGATGCCTCAACCACTGAGCCATCCAGGCGTCTCTAAAATGACTTTTTATGAGTTGGGTTTGGAATATTGCTCTCAGCCTCCTTGGGGGAGGGGATGCTCCAGAAACTGGCAGGACAGGAGTACGTTCTCTGTAGTTCTCTATAACACTTCACACAGAGTTCTTCACAAGATTTCTTCTAGGCCACAGTCCCAGGAGCAGCTTCACTTCTGCTTAGGCGCCATCTTGTTTTTCATCGATGATAGACAGTGTTGCTTAATTAGCCAGAGTTCTTCCCAAAGCCAAACTATCAGTTCCTCTTCAGCAATAGTATAAAACCTCTACAGTCTGGATTATCCAAACTGGATAATTAGGTGTGCCAAACATTTGCTTTTTCATTTTCAATATATTTATGGAGAATTTTACTAGTAAGAAATCTAAGGAAAAACCATTTTAATTTCAGTGCAAATGTATATTTTGTGTTTGTTCTAGTATTGCTTTTGTTAAATGCTTACATGGGGAAGGGGACCTCTAAAGGCCTTAATCTGGCTTGACCTTATGGCCACTCTTTTGGACTGACTTTAGCTCTGCCTTTCAATTGTCTTTATTTTGCCAAAAATTGTTTATTTATGTAGTTTGATTTGCTGAAAATAAGCAGTTTTATAAGCTACATTCAGTAATTTTGGGAATTAGATGAGATAGAAGCATATCCCATAAAGAAAAATGTAATTTTTTAGATCGAAAAATGTGAATGCTTTTGGCTTTTGAGCCTATTAACACATGCAGCTGAATGAACTTTGCTTTTTCCCTCATTACTTCCTAGGATGGGCATCTATTTTTTTCTTCATTTTTAGGCTGGAACTAACATGGGAAGCCACTGAGTACCAGTGGAGCTGGTACTAGTGGGTCTTAAACATTTAGCAGTGAAGTAAGTGGTTTAGTGTTCACTTGACTGCAAGGCAGAATGAATGCAAGACGAATTTTTTTTTTTTTTTTTTAACGCAACTCCCTTTTCTCTCTGTGGCAGGTTGAATTCCCTTGGAAGCCAAATCCGAGACAGCATGCAGGATGCTTCTTAGGAAGTGCTCTTGGGATCCACGCCTATGGAAAACAAGGGAAGGAGACAGGACCAGGTAGAGGGAGAAGTTGGGTTGTGATGCAGTCTTGATGAAGTCCTCAAGATGGTTCCACAGCAGCTCTGAAGCTAGGCAACTCTTCAGAGTTGTCCCAAATTGGGATGAAAGGCCCTAGAGGATCAGTCAATGGAGCTAGCTGCTCACAGAAGGCAAGGCAATGCCTTCCTTGCCTTCAGCAAGGCAATGGCCAAAGGGGGGTGACAGCTGAGGTTGGTCTGCCCAAAAGCACTCCAAGCGGGTGGGGAATGCATTGGTTAGTCCTCGGGGTATCTGGACAGAGTATCATAGTGTCCAGCACTTTCTCTTTGGCAATGGGAGCCTTTGGACATCATTTGGTTTGGGGTATTGCTGGG
The DNA here is from genome assembly GCF_048418805.1 of Vulpes vulpes. NCBI lineage: Eukaryota > Metazoa > Chordata > Mammalia > Carnivora > Canidae > Vulpes > Vulpes vulpes. Next base: position 55,104,912 of record NC_132790.1, read on the forward strand.
CATGTGGGTGTTTCCTTGCAAGTGAATTTAGCCTGCATTTGTGAGTGTTTTCCCTATTGTCAGTGCTTGGTACCATTGCCACCTGCGATTTAGGAAATCTGCATTGTGGTTAGCCTTCTAATTTTATAATTACCTTTCCAGAATAATAACCCCATCCAGGTGTTTTGTAACACAAAACAGCAAGGGAAATTAATTTCAATTAGAAGGGGAAAAATACAAATTGAAGTGAGGTTGTGGAAAGAAAAAACTCCAACATGCGTTTCTTTGAGTGTATTTCATTTTAAATCCCTGCAATGCGACTGAACCATTGGCAGTGGCGCCCTTTAAAGACCGACATTTAAAAAATACATGATTATGGAATTTGGAGCTGTTCTGGCTGCCCAGTAAGCATCTGGATATAAAAGGGGTAGAGGGAGAGAGAGTGCGAGTGACAGAGAGGGGTGGGCTGGGCAAGAGCTTCCAAGGAGGTACTAGAGACAGAAAGAAGTATTCTTCTTTTGTGTTTTCACACTTAACTTTTTTCTTGGCATGAGAACATGAGCTTTGTAAAAATGATTTCAAGTTAGTTTCAGCATTTTGAAAGGATATGGAGGGGCCTGAAGGGGACTCATGGGCTTCTATTGGAGAAAAAAAATGTAAGGGGTTTTCTCGTCCTCTCCATGTCCTTTGGGTCTTGGATCTTGTTTTCTCTGGCTGGCTTGGCAGAGTTTGAGAGGAAGTGGTTTACCGTTGGCTATGGGGAGCCCTTCCCTTGGGGAGATGGCAAAACTGGCAGGCAGCAAGACAAAGATAAGTTCATAAAGAAAAAGGGAGCAGGGCAGCAGGATTTTTCTGGTTTCTTAGCCAAGACCCGTATCACCAAGCAGCGGCTGGTCCTGGGGCTCCTGGAAATGGCAGTGCGGCGCGGGTAGCTGTGAAGGCTTTGGCCCCTGCTTACTATTGCAGATGAACTCACCTGTTTGTAGCTGGGTGCTCAGGGAAGCTCAGCACGGCCGTGGCCTGTGGGAGAGGTTCTGTTAAGCAGTTAAGTCTCTGGGAGGCTTGCCACACCATCGCGCAAACTATTACACAGCCTTCTTTTTCTGAGAGAATTTTTCTGACTTTCCTATCTGAGATAGGAAACTGAAAACTGTTTCTCAGATTGATTTTTCTGGGTCTACCCCAAGTGTTCCATTATAATATTAGTTCACCCATCGTGAGGGGGGAGCTGACACAGGGAAAGTGGCATTAAGGGTGAGAGGAGCCCGGCTGCTCCAGCCCTCCAAGGTTAACACTGACGGCCGGAGAGTGGTCTGCCTGGAAAAACACACGTGTGACTCATGCACGGAAGAGCCCCATTAGCTGAAGATTTTCTGCCTGACTTGAGCTTCCTCATGCTTTTGAAAGGGGCAGGAAGCCCAGTTTTGTGTCTGTATAGATTCCTCCATTTTTGATTCTTGCTATTATTACTTTAGGAGTTTAAGATTATAGCTTTGCCTTTTTAGAGCTCTTTACACTCTTGTGCACTGATCTGCAGAACGGGGGCACTGGGTATCTCTAGTGCTATTAATACACTTTAGGTATTTTCTAGGGGGAGAAGTCATAAGAAACCGTTGGACTGCATTTACACCACCTGTAATTTTTGCGACTCCTTCCTGCCTTATTATTCTTCATCATAGAAAGGATGAAGTCTATTTTTCTAGTTCCTCAGCATATCCATCATTGTCAGTCATGATTTAATCGAATTTAAAGACTTGGGCTTCCTGGTGCTTAGTTCAGCTTTTTTTTTTTTTTTTTTTTTAATGAACTAAGTGATTAGTTAAACTAGCCTTATCCTAAAATCTAGATTAATACTTCCTTTCAGGCATCACCTTGCATTTTCATCTCAATTCACTTATCCAAAAAATATTTTTGAATGTTTACTTTTTACTGGGACTTGTATATGCCTTGAACTTGCCATACACTTGGGACTTCAGATTCACATGGCATCTGGTAGACTTTGAGCCTCTACAGCTGCTAGTTACAAATTCCCCAGGAACAGTTTTTTGAATAACAATGGTTTCTTTGCTCAGTTGGGAATTTTCTAGCATTTTCCTAGACCAATCTCAGGTGGCACAAGAGAAGAGCTGTCCTTAGAATGTGTCGCCTCACTTCCTGGTAGTATCGTGAAGTTATTGCATCAAGAGCAAAGACATTAACCTACTGGCAATACCTTAGCTGTCACTTGCTGTACAATTCCATATACATCCCTTGTGGTAAATGGTCTCTGAAAGAGGACACACTGAGCCCTGGAACAGTAAGCTTTCTGAGTTGAAGTAACTTTATAAATGAGCCAACAGCAGCCCAGAAAGGTTGAGAACTCTGCTGAAGATCACACAGTGGTGAATGAAGACCTCTGATCTCCCACCCAGCCTTGTGTGTAGTGTAGTTCACATTCTTCTTCCTCAAAATTAATTTTACAAAAACTTCTAGAAATGACAACTTACCAGAGCTTTTCTATATTATTAGTTGCTCTTACTTTGTCATTTTCCTCCTTCTTATATCTTCTTGAGTAGTTCTTCTATCTTAAATTGCACAATGAAGCTCATACATTTGGAATCTTCCTTCATTTCTAATATACACACTTAAGAGTATCAAAGTCTCATTTACATACTATGTCAGCCAACTTCTGTAACAGTATTTTGACATGTGGAATTTTGTCATTTTTTTCTAAAGATCTTATTATGTACATATGATTTGTCCTTTGACCCTTAATATACTTGAAAGTATGTTTTAAAAATCTAAATATATGGGTTATTTGGGATTATCTTTGTGTTATTAATTTCTAATCTAATTACATTGTAGTCAGAGATCACGGCCTCTATGGTTTTCATTCTCTGGGATTTATAGTAAACTGCTTTGCAACTTTTTATGTGATCTATTTTTATAAATGTTTCATGCTGCTTAAAAAAGAATATGTTTTCTCTAATTGTTGGAAATAGCATTTTATATAGAGTCATTAGATCAAGTATTTTAATTGTGTTCTATATCTTCACTAATTTTTTTATTTGCTTAATTTGATACCGAGGCATGCATATTAAAACTCCTATTATGATTGTGGATTTGCCAATTTTTCTCTGCAATTCTGTAAATGTGTGCTTCACATATTTTGAAGCTGTGTTGTTAGCAAAAAAATACAGAGTTTAGACACTGGAGCCAGACTGCCTGGGTTTGAATCATGGCTACACTATTTGCTAGCTCTGGACTTTGGGGAAGTGATTTATCTCCTGTAATTCAGTATTCTTATCTGTAAAATGGGCTATGTTGTGAAGATCGCTGTGAAGATTAAATAACTTAGTATGTGTAAAAAGCACTGAGAACAGTGTCTGACACATAGTAAGTGCTTCATAAGTATGAATTATTATTCTTACTGGTGAATTGCTTCTTTTATCCTTACATAAGGATTGTATATCTCTATCTACATGAATATATTTCTATATCTGTATTTTTTTAGTCTTCCTTTTATTTATTTATTTTTTTAAAATATTTTATTTATTTACTCCTGAGAGACACAGAGTGGGAGAGAGAGAGAGAGAGGCAGAGACACAGGCAGAGAGAGAAGCAGGCTCCATGCATGGAGCCTGACATGGGACTCGATCCCGGGTCTCCAGGATCAGGCCCTGGGCTGAAGGCACTAAACCACTGAGCCACCGGGGCCGCCCCTTTAGTCTTCCTTTTAGACTTTTATGCTGCTATACCAGTCATTTTCTCCCTCCTTAGTTGGATATGCCCAGAATGTCTTTTTTCCTCCATGTGCTTCTAACATTAATATGTCATTATGTTTCAGGTGAGTCTTTGATAAATAGCATATGACTAGATTTATAAATATTCAGCCTGAGAAATTCTGTTTTTCTTTAAATTAATTCATTAGGTCCAATTAATTTATATGATTATGAATGTGTTTGAATTTGTATCTATCATCTTATATAGTGTTTCCTATTTATCATGCTTTTTCTCTGCCTTTTTTTCTTTCCTACTTTCTCTTAGGTTAATAAAATATTCTTTATTGCCCTTTTTAAGCTTCAGCTGTGTTTGAAATTTATTCATTCTATTTCTATTCTTTTATTAGTTAGATTTTAATTTTTAAGATGCATGGTTAATTAAAACACCAACTGCAACAACAACCTTATCCTGAATAATTCAAGATCTTTAGAACATTTTAATTTTGATCTTTCCTATTCTTATACCTATGTTTCTTTTTTATAGTATTTTAGTTCTACCTGTTTTGGATACAACAAAAGTCATTATTTTTGTTATTAATTTTATTTTTCATTCAGTGCTTACATAGCTTTACCCATATATTTACCAGTTTCCTTGCTTACCCTTGCTTCTTATATCCCACTCCTGACTTAGGATTCACTCTCTCATTTCTTGAATTATTTACTTTAATATATATTTCTGTTATGACAGGTGAATTTTCACTTCTGTGGCTTTTGTCTGATAATGACTATTTCCCCTTTTTCCTTGAGTCATGTATTACCTGCATATAGAACTCTGGGATGATATTTATTTTTGCTTAGTCCTTTAAAGGTATTGGTCTATTGTGTTCTGTCTTCTGTTGTCACTGGTGAGAAGTCAGCTGTCAGTTCATTGTTGTTGTTACAGATGATCTATTTTTTCTCAAGTCTCTTTTTATCATGTTTCTTTTTGACTTTGATGTTCTGGAGTTTCACTAAATGGCCCTACAGTTAGGGTTTAAAAATGTATAATTTTTAGAGCTCATGATACTTTAGCTAAGGATTCATGTCTTTAATTAATTTTGCAAGAGTCTCGGTGATTATCTCTTAGAATATTGCTTTTCTCCTTTTTAAAAGTTCTGTTTGACATTTTCCACATCTTTGTCTCATTAATTTCATCTCTCTTCTCCAATTAATTAAATTTTAAGTTATGTTTAATGTTTTGTTGATCTCGACAGTGAAATTTTAATTTCTGAAAGTTCATTTTCCAATTCTTTTTTCACAGTTTTCTGTTGTCTTCTTCTTCTTCTTTTTTTTTAAGATTTTATTTATTTATTCATGAGAGAGAGAGAGAGAGAGAGAGAGAGAGGCAGAAACACAAGCAGTGGAAGAAGCAGGCTCCATGCAGGCTCCATGCAGGGAGCCCGACGTGGGACTGGATCCCGGGTCTCCAGGATCATGTCCTGGGCTGAAGGTGACGCTAAACTGCTGAGCCACCCAGGCTGCCCTCTGTTGTTTTCCATATGATTTTCTTTTATCTCTTTAATCATTTTAAAGATAATCAATAATCTAGGAGTCCTCTAACATTAGTCTTTTTTCACAAGTTCTATTATGCCCATTTTTTGTATATACGGGGTCACTGTCACAGTGATTAGCTAGTGTGGCTTGTAATTTTGAATTGTGAGCTCATCTGCAGCAGAGATTTTTTTCTTACCTTTTTTCTTTCTTTCTTTCTTTCTTTTTTTTTTTTCCCTGTGGGAAATCTGTGTTGGATTATGAAAGAATTACTACAGAGTGGGTTTTCATTTGATTGAGCTAGTCCTCTCTTTTATGAAGATGATAGATTTTCCATGGTCTGGTGTTAGGGAGAGATTTCTGTTTTGCCCTACACCTTCTTTGGGTCCAAAGTCATATCTGCCATTCCTATGGAACTATTAAGACACATGATCAATAATACTTGTGTTCATTCTGACATTCCTTTGGAGTGTCATGATATTGACACATGGCTTTATTTTGCCCCTCTGTTTTTGGATCCGAAGAATTTCTCCTTTTTTTTAATTTAAATAATGTATTTAATTTTTTCCTTTTGCGCTATCATTTTTGTGTAGTTGTACTGATTAGAGGTAGGAGGAGGGCTGTGTTAGCCCAGGCTATCACATTTCCAGAAAGTCCTGAAATTTATTTTTTAGTATGGAAACATTAAAAAAATAATAATAAATTAGAAAAGAAATGATAAAGAAAATAGTTATAATGTACATGCAATAGGATATCTTTAATAGAAAAAAGAGATCTATAAGTCAATGAGAAAAGTTAAATTATGCAATAACAAATTGGATGATTTTAATAATAAAAGTATGAGAAAAATCGACATTTGTGGTAATCAAATACAAATTCAAATAATGAAATACTTTATTTTGTCTATGAGATTGAAAAAACTAAATATATTATGTCAAGGATTGTTTAAAACATGAAATATGAACATTCTTAAAAACTGTTGATGTCAGTACCGAGAGTAATTTTTTGGAAGGAAAATTGGGAAATGTGAATGAAAAGTCTCAACTTTTAGAGTGATCTTTGGCACTATCACTTCTAGGATTTTTTTATTAACAAATTCCTTAGGTACGTTTATAAAGTTTTATGTAATAAGATGAAGTATTATTAACAATGGTGAGTAATTGAAACTCCTCAAATATCTAAGTAAGAAAATCATGGTATATCCATACAATGAAATAAAATAATTCATTAAATAAGTAACAGAAAATAATAACAGAATATTAAAATAATAAATAATATTAAAATAATAACAGAAAATGTTCACTAAAATTAAAAATGTTTAACATAATTTTTAATTAAAACTAGATAACAAACTAAGAGATAGAGTGGAACCCACATTCATCTTTACTTATTTGTATTTACGTACTCTTAAAAAAGTCTAGAGGAGGCAAATGCCAATATATTAACTTGGTTTTGGCAGGGTGGGTGATTCTTATTTCTCTTTTCTATTTTTAAAAGCTTGCACTTCACATATTGTTTCTATAATTGAATGAAGTTAATTATTACAGTATATCCATAGAATGATTTTTTTGTGGCTGTTAAAATCTGTGATTCTGAAGAATATGTGATAAGAATATGTTCTGCTTAGAAAATAATATTGACATAAAGCAAAGCATGATACAAAGAATAAGTGATGAGGACTAAAGGGTACATTTCTCGTTATACAATTAATAAGTCATGGAGATGAAAAGTAGAGCATAGGAAATATACTCAACAATGTGATAATGTTGTGTGGTGACTACACTTACAGTAAAAAAACAACAACACAGTAGGCTTTCTATATGATGGAGTATATGAAAATGCAAATATGCCCATAGAATGAAATATTACATATATTAATATTATTTAAGTTAATCATTAATGTTAATAATGGTAATTTTTAGATGGTGGGTATATTGGTGGCTTTTCCTTCTTCAATTTTGAACAATGTCCATGCATACTTGTATGAATCATAAACTGAGAGGGCTGGGAGAGGCCAGTAATCCTGTGATAGCAGGGTCAGGGTAGGGAGACAGGCCTGTGGGTTTGTCTTCTACAAGACTGGCTGCATCCTTCCTGGGAGTCCTGTAACCTTAAAGGATTCAAGCTTTTTGCAGTTTCCATTTGCAAATGAATGAGATTAGTCTTCTTAGAGAATATTTGGAATGAGAGTTGCAAGGACATATGAAAAGTGTAAAAAAACCTTTTCTTTTTTCTTTCTTTTTTTTTTTTTTAATGCCCTGGTAAACTCACCTTACCCCAAAGGTTTGTGGAAGCTGTGAAGTGTGAAGGTAGTAGTAACTTGGGTAAGTGGTCCAGGACATTGTTGCCCTGGGGTTTGTTTAGATCAGCTGTGGAGGGTTCAGGGCGACAGGAGGGCTCCACACACAGCAGGACACTGGGATTTAAATAAAACACATAATTTGATTGCATATTCAACTTTTCTGAGATGGCAGCTTTCTGGAGGTCTGAGAATTCTGAGAGTGTAGCTCACAGAGTTGCTCCACAAAGTTGGCAAGTGTAAGACTGGACAGAGCATCTGTGAGGGACCCTGGGAAAGACTCTGTACCTATTAGGCTAGTGAATTTATTAACCCTGGCAGCTCTCCACCCACAGAGGTGGTTAATTCACCCGACTTCGGGAGCTGTGTGGTGGAATGGGGGCTGTGGGACAGGCCCACCTTGGTGAACACTTTGAACCATGAGACGTATTTTGAAAAGTTGAAATTTCTAACTTGTGAGCATTTCTAATCATTGGTAAAGAGCTGCCAGGCTTCCTTTCGTGATTACATTTGACATGAGTACATTTACCTTCTGAATTCAAATGATGCTATTAATCTGCTTACAAATGAGGATGTTCTTAAACATTTGTCTGGCAACTTTATGGTTTAGAGCACTCCTTATAAATGCTCAGAAATCACAGAGGAGAAACTTTCTCTACCCTAATTAAATTATCAATAGTTGTAGAGGCTGGTATGCTTGTAAGGAAATCAGCAGAGAGCTGCCCCCAGCTTGGGACTCTTGTGGGTGTGCAGAGCTCTGGTGGGAGCAGTTCATGGCAGAGATGCCCAGGGAAGCAGACAGAGTGGGAGTCAGGCCCAGCAGGGCACAAGCAGAGGCTATCAGTAAACAGAAGCAGGTCAGTCTGCCACTGTGGGTCTTGGGGGGCTCCCAGGGTGGGATGGTCTGAGATTTGCTCTGGACCTCCTGGTGCTCTCTGGAGATCCATCTCTGGTCACAAAGCTTCTAACACATATGGTTAGAGTATATTCTCTTCTTTACCAACAAGCACTACAAAGAAAGTCAAAATCTTCCTATTCTAGGCAGCAGAAGGCATAAGAAATATTCAATATTAGTAAACTGGTGAGAATTTACGGGGTGTCTTTGAAGTTCTCATTTGTATTTTCTTCACATTGAAACTGTGCCTTAGACAAAATCATGTTGGTTATGCAGAATTAAGAAGTGGATACACCCACGTGTTTGGCACACATGGGGTTTTTATTTTGCAATCTGTTTAATCTTTTTGCATATTCCAAGGGAGGCACACTGTAGGGAGTACATGTGTATCTTCGACTTGCAGTCAAGTTATAAAAAACAATCTAGGTCCAGAGTTTGAAAATATAGGAATAAAAATACTTGAAAAAACTGGGATAACAAACTCAAGAGGAAAGAATGTCAGTTTCCTTTTAATTTTCTTGCAATGTGTATAGAATTTCTAAGGCTTAACTCATCGTATCTCCATGTTACAGTGAAGACTACAGGGACACATGCCATTCTATTTCACACGAAGCTGAAAATTACATTTCAATTAAAGGTTTATGTTATGTTATTTGGTGACACCTTGCTCATCATGGACATCATCATCATCCATGATTTAATAACTTAAAATAAAGATGTGAAATTTTTCTTTGGCCTATAGCATCACTTAACAGGAAGGAAAAATAGCGTATTACCAAATGATTTGAAGACATCCTGTCTCTCCCATTAATTCACTTATTTTACTTATTTTATTCTCTTTAGTGTCGCTTTTCTAAATCCATTCTCTGTCCATAAGAAACTATTCTAGGATTTTACAGTGTATCCTTTTGTCTGTTGCCACAACTTTTATTCTCTGGATTATTGTTTTATGAACTTGTAGTTTAAGTTTATATAAGCGGTGTTTTAGAATAGATCCCAATCAGTTCCTTACTTTTTTCACTAAGCCCGCTTTTGAAAGACCCACCTGTATTTGATATTTGCATTCTATCCATTGCTGCTGATGCTGTGTTTTACTCCATGGAACACTTCCCTTTATTGTACTTACGCACTTGGGCAATGATGGACATTCAGGTGGCCTCCCGTGGGAGCATTTATCCAGACGTCGAGTTTTTCCAGTCTTAAGTGAAGTAAAATGATATTTGATTATTTTAATTTGTGCTCTCTGACTGATTGAATTTGAGTATCACTTCAACAACAGTATTTTGAGTTTCTTTTGGCATAAGTTCCCTGATTCATATTTCTGTCCATTTCTCTGCTGGGATTGCTATCTTTTTCTTCCTGTTTGCAAACGTTCCCTGTATACTTTATATATTAGTTCCTGAGCAGTTTGGACAGTGCAAGTTCCTTCTCCCAATATGCTGTCAACTTTATCCACAGTATTCTTTGTTGAGGAGAAAGAATTCATGTTTAAAGCAAGCAAATTCATGATTTATTTATTTATTTTCTGCCTTGTGGTTTGTACACTTGGGGTTTATTTAAGATACTCTTATCCTATCCTTAGGTTACAAGGATATTTTGATTTTCGTGTATTATCTTCAATGATTTTATCTTTCACAATTCAATACTCATCCACATGATGCCCATCTTTGTATGTGGCATTATATACAGTCCCAGGTGTCTTTTCTAAAATATTAAGTTCATTTTACCAAGACCAACTCCTAAGCAATCTCTTCTTTTTCTTTGATTTATGGTGTTTTATTTATTTATTTATTTATTTATTTATTTATTGTCACTTTTATTAAATGCTAAGTGTGTGTGTGTGTGTGTGTGTGTGTGTGTGTACTTGTCCCAGGGATACACTTGCTCCATTTTTATTTGTCTACTTTTTCTCTAACATGAATCATGTATTTTGTAATTATAGCTTTGATAAATTCTTAGTCTTTTTCTTTTTTCTTCTTTTTCAAAGTTGATTTAGTTTTCTCAAGGACTTCTATTCTTTCAGAGATGACTGAGATGAATAAGTAACTTAAGAAATCTAATGTAATTTTTATTGTGATTATAGAGATTTTATAGATTATTTGGTAAAGAATGGACATACTTATAATGGGAGCCTTTCTAAAACTATGGAATGCCACTCCATTTCTGTAACTCTTTATCCTTTATGAAAACTCGAAAATTTCCTTCATAGTCAATTGTTAGTTAAAATCTTTATATGTTTTATGCTTTTTGTTGCTATTGTGAAGGTTATCTTACTTTTTATTATATTTTTTTAATTGATTACTGAGTTAGAAACTATTTTGATTTAAATTTTTAAAAAACTTTTTTCTAAGTAAACTGTACCCTCAACATGGGGCCTGAACTCATAACTCCAAGGTCAAGAGTTACATGCTCTACTGACTGAGCCAGGCGGGTGTCCCAGTTTTTACTTTTGTAACATAGTTTTCTTCTTTTGGTTTGCTAAGAGATTTAATTTTACAGAAATAGTTGCTGAACTTTATCAAATTCTATTCCTATGTCAACTGAGACAGTTGTGCATTATTCTTTCCCTTTTAGTGTATTAATGAGCTCAATTTCATTGCTGGTGTTTATGATGTTGAACTATCCTTTTACACCTGGAATATACCCTATTTGAGTTCCATGTAATATTTTAAAAACTAAGGGTGTCTTTGGAGCTTCAGCTTCTATATGACTTCTTTGATAATGCTTTCTTTTTTTTCCCCTAATTTTTGTTTAAATTCTATTTAGCTAATATACACTGCAATATTGGTTTCAGGAGTACAATTCAGTGATTCATCACCTACATACGATGCCCAGTGCTCATCACATCAAGTGCCCTTCTTAAGACCCATACCCATCCAGCCCATCACCCACTCACCTCCTTCCATCATCCCTTAGTTTGTTCTTTGTCTTTAAGAATTTCTTATGGTTTGTTTCTCTCTCACTTCCCACCCCCCACCCATATGTTCATCTGTTTTGTTTTTTAAATTCCATGTATCAGTGAAATCATATGTCATTTGTCTTTCTCTGACTTATTTTGCTTAGCATAATATACTCTATTGTTGCAAATGGCAAAATTTCATTCCTTTTTTTATAGCTAGGTAATATTCCTTTGTGTATATTTATATTTTGTAATACTTTGTAATCTACATCTTCTTGCTTCTCCACCCTCTATCCTATGCTTTCCCAGGGTCCACTGCTGTATCACTACTGTGGACTTAGAATGCTCTTGGTCATTGCTAGTCCTCTCTTCATACCAATGATGGGAACATAGCTCATGTCTCATCTTTTAAAATAGTTTTTTGAAAGTATAATTTACATACCATAAAAGTCACCTGTTATAAATTTACAATTCAATATTTTTTAGGAAATTTATTGAATTTATGCAAACATCAACAGACCAATTTTAGAACATTTCCCCCTAAATTCTCCCTTGTGCCAGTTTGCAATTTCCCCATCTGCCTCCAGCATCAGACAATCACATTATCTACTGTATCTGTCTCTACACATTTGTCTTTTCTGGACATTTCATACAAATGGAAACATGTAATATGATTTCTTTTGTGTTGGGCTTCTTTCACTCAGCATAATGATTTTGAGGTTTATCCATATATTAGGATGAATCAATAGTTTGGTCCTTTCTATTTCTAAATACAGTTTCATAGTATGGATATATCACAAATTGTTTATTCATTCATTAGTTGATAGAAATTTGAAATGCTTCCAGGCGCACCTGGGTGGCTCAGTTGGTTAAGCATCTGCCTTGGACTCAGGTCATGATCCCAGGGTCCTGGGATTGAGCCCTGAGTCCTGCTCAGCAGGGAGTCTGCTTCTTCTCCTGCCTCCTCCCACCCAATTCTGTTCTTTCTCTCAAATAAATAAATAAGTAAATAAATAAATAAAATCTTAAAAAAGAAAAATGCTTCCAATTTTTTAGCTGTTATGATAATGTTGTTTTGAATATTTGTGTGTAAGTCTTTGTGTGGACATGTTTTTATTTCTCTTGGGTAGATTCCTAGGAGTAGAATTGCTGTACCATTTTATACCTCCACCAGCAACATATGAAGGTACTTGTCCCTCTACATTCTCACTACCACTTGGTATATTGTTTTTTGTTGTTGTTTGATTGTAGAAATCCTAGTGAGTGTGTAGTGGTATTTAATTGGGGTTTTAATTTCTAGTTCCTCAACAAGTAAAAATATTCAGCATCTTTTCACATGATTATTAGTCATTTGCATATCTTCTGTGAAGCATTTTCAAATCTTTTTCCTGTTTTTAAACTAGATTGTCTTCTTGTAATTGAGCTTTTCTCTCAGGCAGTGGCTTGTCTTTTCATTCACTTAGGGGTATCTTTTGAAGAGAAAAAGTTTTATTTTATTTTATTTTATTTTTTTGAGAAAAAGTTTTAAATTTTAATAAAGTCTAATTTATCATTTTTTCTTTATTGACTGCATTTGGTGTTATGTCTAAGAACTCATTGCCTAACTGAAGGTCATGAAGATTTTCTCCTAGTTTTTTTTGAGGTTCTTAGATCTGTAGGTTAATGCTTTTAATTAAATTCGGAAAGATTTGACCATTATTTTATAAAAATATTTTCTACCCATTTCTCTCTTTTCTCCTCTTTCTCCTTCATCTTCTTTGCCTTCCTCCTTTTTTCTTTTTATATTTTGCAGTTTTATTGAGTTTCTCTTTTTTCTTTTTAAGGAACTCCTCACACCTGTACTATTGTGCTTGATGTTGTCTTATGAGTCTCAGAGACTTTTCTTCAGTCTTTGTTATCTGTCTTCTTTAGATTGAATAATTGCTATTGCCTTCTCTTCAAATTTACCAATTCTTTCTTCTTCCATCTCATATCTGCTGTTTACCCTTCTAGTAAATTTATGCATTTATTATTTTACTTTTTACCTCCAGAATTTTTATTTGGTTCTTTTTAAGTATTTTCTATCCATTTATTGATATTCTCTATTTTTGGATTATTGTTGTCATGTTTTTCTTTAGTTTTTTTAAACACAATTTCCTTTCATTCTTTCATACTTATAATAACTACTTTGCAATTTTTGTCTGCTAAATCCAACATCTGGGGATACTCAAAGGCAAGTCCCTTGTCTGCTGTTTTACTGCATGTGGGGCACCCTTTTCTATTACTTTTTATATATCACAATTTTTTGTCAAAACTTGAAATTTTAGATAATATATTGTAGCAAGTCTGGATCCTGATTTTAATTCCCAGAGGGTTTTTGTTTGTTTAGTAACTTTCCTATGAAAGTGGTATATGGCTACTCACTTAAAAAAATAAAAAATAAATAAGTGTATATACGTGTGTAGATAATAAATATTATATATAAATATATAAAAGTTAAGAAAAAATATATATACATTCATACACACACACACACACACACACACACACATGCACACAAACACACACTTTTTATAGGGCTCTCTCTGGTCTCTCCTGCACATGCGTACTGACTCCAGGTCAACTAGAGAGCTATAGGGAAAGGTTGTCATGTGCTTCCAGGAGTGTCTCATTTCTTGTATTTCCCTATTAAATTTGTGGCTAGTTTTCAGTCTGATGTTTGCTCCAAATAGGACCTCTATTTCAGACTGTTGTGATGATTAGCTTTCCTTGTCACCACTGAGGTTGATACTTACCACACACACTGAGTATGAGATTTTCTCTTTGGCTCCAACTTAAGTCACCTCTTTTTGGCAGTGGAGATGTTGGTCACACACAGCCTATGACACCTATTAGAACTCCTATACTATACTCCCCCCCTGTGGCGAGGGTCAGTTCATGGGATCAGCCCCAGGTAGAGAGGCTGCAGAATTCCTACTGTTCTTACTCAAAGTTAGTCTTTTTTTAATGAATACATCTTCTCAGTTTGTTGGATGCCTTTGGTTTGATCTCCAGAACCCTGAAAGAGTGGCTTTGGTAATATTTTCCAGTATTTCAGTTCCTTCCTGGGAGGGGATTTGGTGACTTTCTCCTTCTGTCATGCCAGAGGCCTCACTTTACCTCAATCGTTTTTATGTTCAGAAATTATTTTCTTATTTGTGACACAGTTTTCAATCTATGATAATTGACCTCTTATATTTAAAATGTGACTTGCTTTAAAGGTCCATTCCAGCCAAACATCTTAGATTGATAGTTTGCCTTCAGAGAAAAAATAGCAGTGGAACCTCTCTTAACCAGCCTTGCTAAATCAATTCACTACATTAACTCATATTATTGTACAGTTCAATTAAGTATTATGTAAACCAATGAACATTGAGTATGAAAAGAGGGCTATTTCTGTGAAAACAAAATCGCATGCTTTGAAAAGACTCAATAAATCTGAGTTGCTAAAATATTGCTGTTGAATTAGGAATGGATGAGATGACTATCAATGATTGCAGAGAACTAGAAAGATATGGAAGGATTTTTGCATTCAGATTATCTCCTAATTGTCTTTAGATTTTTACTTTGCTTTAAAGAAAAAGAAACTAGAAATTGTACATGGCAGATTAGTGGCTTTTGAAGATAGATGAGGGCAAACTTTTTCAAGGTTCTAGTATCAAAGAAACCATACATAACACGTTAGCGAAAAAACATGTTTATATTTTAAGTTACAATAAACTATTTATGATGTTATGCATCACTTTTATTTTTTTTTATGACTCCTTGCTGTAGCCAAGTTTTTTGATTAACCAAATTATTATCAGTTCCAATAAAAAAAAAAGTGGTTTCTCTGCTCTTTCATTACTCTAGGCACCTGGGGGGAACTGGGTAGGCTGGTCACCAGCTGCCTGCCTGGGATGCTCCCCCAGACTCTGTAGTTGACCTCTTGAGTTAGCTTGAGGCTCACTCCCCATCTCCTATTCCACAGTGGAACGAAAGATGTCAGGAAATCTTCAAAGAGATGAATGAAGAGCTTCGGGCTCTTTTGTGTGCTTGACAACTCTTGGGAGTTCCATGTTGATAATGTTGTGAGGAGAGTCTGAGGCTGCTCCTCAAGTATCATTTCCTTGACTTTGTATATCAGGGTCAAGATTAGTTGGTGGTTGAAGATTAAGAGACAGGCTGACCGATAATCTGCATCCAGAACAATGAAGAAGCTTTTTGAATTACATGGGGACATGTGGTCTAGCTTGACTTACCAAGGCAGTGCTTTTAGATGGGAGTTTGAGGCTAAAAACCCATGATAATGCATTCACCCAGAATATTTTCTCTTCCTCTTTTCCCCGGGCACCTGTGGTAACCCTCAAGTGTCTGGGGGTCATGCATACAATAAATTGTATGGGTCATGTATACAATAAATCATACATCTGTATTCCATATCAAATATTTTCCACTACCAAGGAGACAGACATGACTATCCTGTCCCGTATTGTATGCACCAGTATGTATTCACCTCAAGTTTCACTGGCTCAGCTAATCAAAACACATTCATATTGAAAAGTTAGGGAAGATTGTTGTAACATTTTGTTTTTGAATAGACAGATTTTTTGAAGAGAGAAAGGGATAACATGAATATGGGATTTTGGGCATTAATGTTAGTTGATGGGGGAGAAAATTTTAGTTCAGTAGGACTTTTAGTGCTACCCAAACCATATTAAGAGGAGGCTGGTCAGTTTTGTTTTTGTTTTTAAAAATATCTATTTGAGAGAGAGAGAGAGAGAGAGAGAGCATGAGCAGGAGGAGGAGCAGAGAGAGGCAATGAGAATCTCAAGCAGACTCCCTGCTGAGCTCAGAGCCTGTGCTGGGCTCAATCCCAAGACCTGGGGATCATGATCTGGGCCAAAATCAAGAGTCAGAAGCTTAACCCAGGCACCCTAGGAAGCTGCTCAGTTTGTGTAGACTCTAGATCAGACAGAGTGACCTGTGGTGGTCACCATACAAGGTGTGAGGCTCAGAGGAAGCAGGTAAAGTTGTAGTCTTGATAATGGATTGAAAGATCATAGAAAACTTTTCATATGTTCTTCAAAAGCATTGTCTTCCTTGACCTCTCCCTATATGCATTTACTATAAAACAAACATGGAAAAGGAATTCTAAATTTCCTTGCCCTATATGAAGTCTCATGGCTTAGCTGAAATAAGTTTGGTGCCTTTTATTCAGTTGTTGAATCTGGATCAAGTCTTGATTCTCAGGCTTTTGTCAACAGTGAGGAAAGCAATGAAGCTTTGAATGAAAAGTGACCTTAGGAAGACAATGTGGCCACTCTCCATTTGGAGGCACTCAATTTGGGAGAAAAACCTTAATAAGGGTGCTGAGATTCTGGAGGTCTTACGGTTTTGGAAAGTGTGGAAGCTTGGCATGGAACCTGTTAGAGACCCAAAAGCTGGGAGGCTACAAGGTTTCTGCTAAGGGCTAGAGTAGGGCCTCTCTCTATCTTGGGGCAGAGAGAGAAAGAGAAACAGCTTGAGTCTCCTCTTCTTCCTTTCTGTCTTCTGCTCTTTCTTATCCTCCTAACCCTTCCTTTGCAGACTTTTTGCACCATTACCCAATGAGGAGGGAGAGCATAAAGCCAGCAGAAGAGAGAGAGAGGTACTGGAGGCTCATTTGGAGTGGGCTTCCCTCCCTCTCTCTGAAAATGACTTTCCTTAAAGAAAACAATGCTATTCCCCCACTCTTGTCCTACCCTGTCTGAAACCTGCTTTCTCCCAAACAGTACCCCATTGCTTTATTTGCTTCCTTTCTGTTTTGCTCCTGATAACAAGCATTTCTATTCTCTCTCGCTCTCTCTATTTTTCTCTCTCTCTCTAGCTCTGTCTCTCACTTCCTTTTTCTCTCTTTAGCTTCTAGCTCTCCTCTGGTCCTGCTGAGAGAACATAATACCGCCTTATTTGTGATTCTGCAGTGATTTCCATGGCAACCGACCCATGGCCCAGGTATGAATCTGTGCCTTCACCGTAGGACTGTGCAAGAGAAAAGGCCATTATTAAAGCAGAGTGTCAGCAGGTTTCCTCCCACAGCCCTTGCCCAGAGAGGAACTTCTGCAGGAGTCAAAGGGGGTGGGGGAGGACACATAAATCAAAAGTGGGGTTCCCAGCTTGCTCAAATTTCCCCAGTGTAAATGAAATGCCTGTAGCCCAGCATGCACTCACACATATACAGACACACACATGCCCTACTTCTCTTTCTGGCCCTTCGGCCACGGAACAGTTTTTCCCTTTGAAGGGAATCAGCCCTGATGCTGTGGCCTGAAACTAAAGCTGGTGTTTGAAATGAGAGGTGGGCTCAGCAGCTGGAGCCTCCTGTGTATAGGATGGGGGTGGGGGAGATAGTAGGGACAAGAGCAAAAACAAGGTTTTACGAGGTCAGTGATGTGAACGAGGAAGAAATCTCAGAACCTTTGACCCAAAGATGAATGAGAGAGAGAGGGAGAACAGAGGTTTCTTTCAACTGGGGAGTTCCTGAAACAGCTCGTAAGTGCACATTATTGGGCAATGTTGCTCATACACGATGGAATGATATGAGATGGCCAGGGAGTCTGCTACTCCTCACTAGTCTTTTGCTTTTTTCGGTCTTTTTCCTTGGATCTCTGCTTTTTGTTCTATTCCACTTTAGTCTGGGTCGGAGGAATGCCATTTTGGGCAGATGCTAGAAAAATCCTAGTCAAATTCCCTCTTCCTACCTCTCCCTTCCCTCCCACCAGAGCTCTTGAATCCAGATGAAGAAATAAGGGAAGGGGTCTCTTGCCTGTCACTCATGAGAAATGTCTGCTCATTGAAAATAAATGGAACTTGCTGCAGTCTGGAGCCAAGAGCCTATTCCGGTTTCTGCTGCAACCAGGATGAGTTAATCTTTATTAAGCAGATGTATAGAGGACCGGCTTGTCTCCAAAACATCTCCACGGCCATTCGCTCCCCATTTCTTTTATTGATCTGCCTGTCTAAATGAGTACTTCTAAACTCTGTGGGAGTTTTCCAATTAGATAAAAGGCAATTCATGTCGCCTGCTGCCTCCGCACTGCTCTAACAGCCCCAAACCAAGAGAGCATATTCAAGACTTCTTGGCAGAACAACCTGCTTTAATCAAGACGGCCCCCTTCTGAGCACCCTCGTCTGCAGGACATTTCTCTTAATATGCGGAAGCTTTCTTTATTGGAGGTGGAGAAAAATGAGCTGCTTTTCTAGGAGTGGGGTTTCAAGGTGAGCTGTATGGTTAATGGAGAAGATACATGGCCCATTCTCTGAGCTGGTATTTTAGAAAAGGCAGTTTGGCAATTATTTTTGGGCCAAGCAATGACTTGAGGATTTTCAGGTCTCTGCATGGTGGTGGTGGGGGGGTCCTCCTGTCCCTGGATGAATCAGAGCTTGGGTAGAATAGTATTCTGAGGACTCTACCCACTATTAGGAAGGTCGGAGTGGTGTCTGAAGGGTGGTGCCCGAGAGGGGAACACTCCCATCCCAGGATGTGCACCACCATCCATTGATGAATATAGATGGCCCAAAGCCTGGACATCCCATGTCCATCAGGGGCCTCCCGTGGCCTTTGTAGCTGGTCCAATCCTTCTGCCTGAGGTTCAAGGTTGTTTTTGTGAGGCAGCTCCGTCTGCCTTTTAACGCTTTCTATTCTGAGTTGGCTCATGTTCCATGTAGCTGAGCCATCATGTTTTCTGATTCCTCCTTTTCTTTTTACCTTAAAAAGCTGCCATCAGCTAAGGAAAGGCAGATTTTTCAGCTACCATCTTTCTGCTTCCTCTAGATTCCTGTACTGTCAGTATTGTCTTCCTAATTGCTTGGTCACTAATTAGAGCTACTAGCCTTTATCGAAGGCTCACATGTGCCAGGCAATATTACCAGCAATTAATAAAGTCAAACCTCACCATATTATTATGAAGTTGGTGCAATTACCACCCCATTTTACTGATGAGGAAATGACGCTAAGCACCTTGCTCAAGGTACATAGGTATTTGGATCCATATGTGTGTGATTATAGAATTCTTAGGTTTTAGCATGCATAGTCAAAGATGAATAGTAATCATAATGGTAATGAAAATGAGCTATTTGTTTTTGCATCCACATGGCACAGTGAAATTAGCACAACTTACATCTTAGTAACCATGGTCTTTGACCCTGGGACCTCCTCAGGATGACTTGGGCATCCATTTCCTTCTGTCCCTAAAGCACCAGCATACTCATTGGAGACCAGAACAGTTTTCCTGTAGCTACTGTGAGCACACATCTCTGGGACAGGGCTTGGGGACCTCATTTGGTAGGGACCACAGAAGGCCTAGTTTAGCTGTTTGGCATAGAATTGACTCTCCTTTTGTGTTTTGGCTTTTAAAGGGAAAGTCTTGGACCATTGGATTTTCTTATAGCTTTCCCTTGCTCTACGAACTTGGGTGAAGTTGCTCTGGGGTGGGATCAGGGGACATTTAAAAATACTGCCCTCAAAAGTGGTCCTCTCTGCAAACCCTCAACCATTGTTTTGGAAAAAGCCCAGACCCCTCAATGCAGGTTCCTCTTCTCTCTAGACAAATTCCTTCTCTTATTTTTATTTCTCTCAAAGACAGGAGACATTTTTGTTCTTTCTCTTTTTTTAAGAGTCTTCATTCTGGAGTTCACGCACCAGTCACCCAAATTGCCATTTGCCATTCTTCCTGGGAGGGCTAAATAGGTTTTATGCAAATAAGATTTTTGGCAGCTAGTGCAAGTAGGTCAGACCTATCAAGTCTAATGAGACCTCTTTTGAATACCTGTGATGATTGGGTGCCTTCTGTCATACCTTCCACCTCAAGTTTGTGTCTTGTTTGGCTTGATAGAATCTCTAAAGTGTGGGAGGTGGCCAGGTTCTTTTGCAGCCACCACTGTCATGAGCACTGAGCTGTGCCTGGAGATGTCAATAACCACTGTCCATGGTGGTGCATTGTGAGCCCAGAGCAAAGCTGAAGGCTGAGGTGTGGAGTATGGTCAGACGTCATCAATAGTGAGATGACTATTTTGCCATCGAGCCTCATACCCTTCCCTCCATTCCTGCTCCTGGCTCAGCATTTGAATATCCAGAACAGCCATGCTGTCTAGATCCAGCGGAGGAGGTGGGGTGTCTCTGTTAGTTTCCTCCTCCCTTCTCTTCTTCCTCTCCCAGGCATAGCTCGGTCTCAGAGGAGAGGCACAGCTTGAGTCCTGCTTGCTCACGATGATCACACTGTCAGTGTGAGGAGGGCAGAGCTGTGAGAAACGAGACACCTTTTGAATACTGAATTTCTGAGTCTTGACCTCTCAGTGCTGGCATCTTCTCTCCCATCGGGCAGTCACAGCATCATTTTAGTTGCACCTGGAAAGTCAGAGCCGTAGAATGTTGGAGCTGTGTCGCTCAGAAGCCTCAGGCACCTGCTGCTCAGAATCTCCATGAATCTCCTGCAGAAGTCTGTGGAAAGGGGCACTTGACCTTTCCTTAGTTCAGAAGAGAGAAGAGCCAGGGACTAGTTTTGGAATGAGTGCCCATTCTAGCTAGAGGGGTTCACCTCTGCTCTTGGGAAGAAATGGAAGTATTTGAAGTCTCAATAAAGCTTCTGTTCATTATCAAACCCCAGCAGGACTTTATGATAATTTTTATAACTTCTTCATTCAAAACTCTGGGCACTTTGAAGGTTAATAGCCCCTGTTTATCAAAACTCGCCTTCAAGGAACTTGGCGAGCTTTGTAGACATTATCTAATTCAGCAGCACCACAGGATGAGGGAACAAGAGACAGGGAGAGGATGAACAGACAAGATTATTCCAATTTAGGAGAACTGATAATATTAATAGCTCCAACAGGGAGTTTAAGTGAGTTTTAGAAAATCACAAAACAAGTATTGAGCCATCCAGAAAGTGGTCTCTTTATGTCCCATCAGACTACCATCTGATGCTGTCACTGTGAGCTGGGGGCATCTGGACTTCAGTGATTCACCATCGTCATTGTAAAATGGAACAAGAAATTCTACTTCTTGGCCATGTTGTGATATTTAGTAAGGTAAAGGAGTAAAGGAGGCTGTGCACCGCTTGGCACATCATTAATGCTTGGTGAATTTTGCCACCCCTCTCGTCCACTCTCTTAGGAAGCCATAGGATATTGTCCTGGTGGACTGGTGGGAGATGGGTGGTGAGCTGCATGTTTTGTACTCTGCTAAGTGTGACAAAGAGTAGGGACACTCTTTGTCTGGAGGTTGTCTGGGAATGAGGGGGCAGTGGCCATTTCTGTTTTCTAGAAACTCTGATATCCAAAGTCTATAACCTGTTTTGTGAGAAGCTTGGCCCTCCCTCCCCCACATCTGGAACGAAGGAGAGCACATCCCTGAGTGAAAGTGAAATAGAGATTTAAGTAATTTTATAGTTAATTAGGGATGAAGAAAATGCTTCTGCCTCAATTGTCTTTGGGGGATTGAATCGTTTGTGGAGGTTTACATTTCTCAGAGTTATACCAATTTTTCCTTTGGCTCCCATTGGAAGATGAAGTCTCTGTGAGAAGCTCTTTGGCCTGTGTTTGGTTTGGAGCAGAATGGCAGCAGATTCCCAATTTTAGAGCAGGGCACAGCTTGGGAGTTTTTTCTCCCAAGACCCACAAATAAGGATGAATATTGCCAGCAATGCTCTTTAGCAGCCGTGGCCTTTTAGGGACTTAAAGTCGTATGGAGAAGAGAAAAAGAAGAACTCCTACATCCAAAGGATCCTTAGTTGCTCTACTGGGGTCCTCTCGACTGACCAATGTGGGGAACCAGGGCATGCACTGATCTTTCCCAGACTTCTCCATTGCACATTCTGAACAAGACTTGAATAAGGGAGAGAAGACTTCTGTAAGTTCCTCTGTCAATTCCTTACCATTTTAGGCCCTGCCTATCCTTTAGAATCTATGGGATGACTATGAGAGGAGGGAGCTGTTTACTGGCTGCCAGAGTCTGAGGCCTGAGGTCTGAGGTCCTTTTGATCACCCTCGCTGATGTCATCTATCTTAGGCACACTCAAGCTGTGAGGGCTGTGCTAGACATTTTGCTATTGGTGATGTCACTTGGATTTACCTCCTCTTGTCTTGCATTTTAGAGCAAGTGACTTTTGAACTTAAATGATTTGCGCATGTCAACTGGTGAAAAGACAAAGGCAGACAATGCCAGGGCAGAAGAGATGATGGAGCATCATCAGGTGATTCTGGTAATAAAGAGATGGTGACAAAGGAGTGGTTGTCATGTTGCTTAATCTCAGGGCCAACTTGTCATCTAAAAACTGAAGAGTTTCCTCAGTCCCAAATGGGAGCTACCCTTGGTAGAGAGACCATCTCACTGACACCCCATTCTAAGCATGGTGTAGATGCAAAAGAAGGTAAGCTGGGTTTACCTTCTGTTTGCTGATAACCAGGCCCTTCCTCTTCCCTATAGGCTAGAATTAATATGCAAAGTTTAAAAGAGGAAGCAAATTTTCTCTGCATTCTCAAGCCTCATATTGAAGCCACATAGATTGCTTTATTGTCTCTTGAGACATATTTCGGTCTTGAGTATTACCTGGAGAGTGCTGAAAGCTGCTTTCCCTGACTCTGAGCTGAGGCATTGGAGCCAGGCTGAAAGCTGTCCAGGGACACCGCCCTGGATGACTCAACTCCAGTCATTTTAAATCTCAGCACTAACGTTTCGGAAGTGTGTGTGTGTGTGTGTGTGTGTGTGTGTGTGTGTGTGTATTTTCTGCACTAGATGTATATACTCAGTGATTTAACAACCCAGCCCATGACCTAGTATTGCTGTTGTTATTGAGTATATAATTCTCCATTTGCAGATGAGCTTCGTTTTTCATTGTTCTCATCAGCTTCAATTGGAGGGTATTCATGGAATAGTGTGAAGTGCAGGTGTTCAGGATCCATGCAGCAATTAGGAGGGAAATCCAAAGTTAACATCCAACAAAGATATGGCCTCTTGGGCTGGGGGTTGAGAAGAGGCAGAGTGAAGAGAATTTGGTGCTTAGTTTAATGGGCACCAAGTTAGGCTAAATTTAGTAGAGTGAATTGGAGAACATATGAAATGTAGGAGAAAAGCCACAGGTAGTTTGAGACCAGTTCTAAGAGGGCCCTGGTAAAGTTGCTGGCCAATGGGTGTGGCCGGGGTTGGTTGTCTGGCTTCTGGTCCACAGTTTGGCCAGGGAGAATGACAATGACCCAAATCATGCCTGTCTGCCAACTGCTTTGCTAGACAGACCCTGGGCTACCATGTAGGGACATGTGTGCTCTCCCTGCCTACTAGACCATTGGTTTGTCCTGAGAGAGAGACATTTCTAAGGCAGACATGTGCAAGTGCTCCCCTCTTCCTACTAGTTCTTGACTGCTTTGCAGAACCCTGGACACTTTTTTTCCCCAAGAATTTGCTGTGCATTCACTTGTTCATTTATTTATCAAACGCTGTTTGGAAGCCAGGTACTGGACAGGGTGCTGGCAATAGAGCCATGAACAGACACAATCCTGCTTCAGGGCTTTAGTGCCTGGCTGGGGAGACGAGCACATCTTTAGGTGCTTCTCATCTGAGGGTGCTAATTCCTAGGATAGATGTTTGCACACATGAAGAGAAGAATTTAGTTCAGACTCTGTGTGTGTGTGTGTCTGTGTTTTCCAGGAAAGTTTTCCACAGAGAGGTAATGAGTCTCAAAGGGGAAGATGGAGTTAAAAGGAAAATGGGAGGCTGGAGGTAAGGATAGAAGAAGAGTCAAAGCAAAGAGAGTTAGCAAATATGCATGGCAGCAAGAGTGTGTGTTATCCAAATGAGTAAATCCCTGAGCCTTTGAAGACTGATCCTATGCATTTTTTTTCCTGTGAAAGGAACGGGTATAAAGAGGCTTTTCTTGGCTTCCTCCAAGGACAGAGGTAAGTCCACAACACAATTGTCTGATGTAGTAAATAAAAATGCAAGATGCCCAGTTAAATGTGAATTTTAGATGAACTGCAAATAATTTTTTAGTATAAGTATGTCCTATGCAATATTTGAGATATACTATAAAAAATGGTTCATTGCTTAACTGAAATTCAAATTCAACTGAGTGCCCCGTATCTTATCTGGCAATCTAGACTACAGGCACTTAGGACTAAAAAGTTTGAGGAAGTCCCAAAGGACTTGGATGTCCTAGTGGTGAGCTACTTGGCAAGGTAAGTGCTCAAAGGTTTTTCTGAGGTTCTCATTTCCAATCCTGCAGGAAAATTTGCAATTTTTACTATTATAGCACAAATGAAACCATGCTATATTACACAATTTATGTGGCTAATTCATTCATGTATTCACTTTTAATTCAGTCAACAAATATTTAATATGCCTCTGGGCTCCTTGCCAGGCACAGTGTATACAACGTGAGCAAACACAGAAATCAGAGCTGATTCTTGAGATGTTTTCACACACTTTTGACAGATCTATCACATTTCTGGCAGTTGTCCTATTTTCCCTGCCTGAACCAAGGAGTACATTTTCTCTCTCCTCAATCTCCTCCGCTCTCACTGACTCCAGATTATTTCCCACTGCCCTGCTCCTGACTGTAATCCTGGTTTGAATGGCTTGGATGTATTGATCTCAAAGCTTGGGGTATATTAGAATCATCTGGAATGTTTGTTAAACCATGGTTTGGGATGGGTACCAAGAATTTGCTTTTCTAACATATTCCTCAATGAGGCCAATGGTGAGAGCAAGGGTCTTAGAATGATGGGGTTCCTATAAGGTTCTGGGAGACAAGTCACTAGCTGTCCCAATGACATCTCTGGCCTGTCAACTTCACGTTTCTTCCTCTGGATTCCTTAGAGCTGCTGGTGAAACAGGCTGATCTGATATTTGGCAGCTCCTAGGAGCTGTTTTGGGAGTAATAATTTTCCTGGTTAACCAGTAATATTTCCTGGAAATATTAGAAAGGAAGTCTTTCTGGGAAGGGAAATTTAAAAAATCTTATAAACAGGGCAGTCGAGTTGGCTTAGCGGTTTAGCGCCGCCTTCGGCCCAAGGTGTGATCCTGGAGACCCAGGATCAAGTGCCACGTTGGGCTCCCTGCATGGAGCCTGCTTCTCCCTCTGCCTGGGTCTCTGCCTCTCTTTCTCTCTGTGTCTCTCATGAATAAATAAATTAAATCTTAAAAAAATCTTATAAACATTAAAATTATATATGTAATAAAAGTTGATTGTGGAAAATGTAGAAAACTAAGATAAAAATTATTCATGATTTTACCAGTATATTTCCTCCAGATATTTTATATACTTATGTATAAATGTATTTCTATATTTCATTCACTCATTCATTCATGCACTTGCTTGACCAGTATTTATTGGGTGGCTCCTCTGTGCCAGGCACTGCCCTGGAGGGAAAGCCCCAAAGATCCCCACTCTCATGGAGCCTACATTCTATTGGGATGATGAGGGAATTTGTTTCTGAGGTGATTTTTAAGTTGAGACCTATAGGAGGTGAGCCCATTGGGTGAAATAGGATTCTAGGCAGGGCAAAGGCCTTGAAGAGGGACTACACCTCTAGTGTCTGAAGAATAGCAGGAGGGCTGGGTGGCTGGCTGGACAGCAGTGAGGGGAGCAGGCTGAGGGGTAAGGCATCTGATCACGCAGGCCTTTATCGGTTGTAGTGAGGGCTTTGGCTTTTCTCTGCAGAGGTGGGGACCAGTGGAACAGAGGAGTGATACCATTGCATTATTTGATTTTCTTAACAGAAGCCACTCTAGTAGTTGTGTTGAGGGGAAACCTTAGGAGGACAAAGGTTAGATCAAAGAGACCAGTCAGGAAGCTACTGCATTATTCTAGGCAAGGTTTAATAGTAGTTTGGACCAGGATGGTGATGATGGGAATAATGAGAAGTAGTCCAATTCTGGATTATATTTAGAAGGTAGATCCAGAAGGATTTGCTGCAGACTGGAAAATGAAGGAAAGAGAGAAATCAAGAGCAAGAAGCTGGAAGAATAGAATCAGGCATTTACGGACAAGGAGAGATTGCAAAGGGAGCTGGCTTTGTAGTGACTCTCAGGAGCTCAGTGTGGGACAAACAGAGTTTGTGATGCTGATTAGATATTACATGAAAACATCTGGTAGGTAATTGGATGTATGAATCTGGAGCTGGGGGGAGAGACCTGCCTAGAGATGTGAAGTTGGGGTTGTCAGCAGAGAGGGGGTATTTAAGGTTGGCCGACACTCTGCCCAGATTCCCTCACTGGACAGGTTAACACCTCCCAAGTTTCTGTGAGTGTTGTTGCTAAAGGCTTACAGCTGCCCCTTCTTCTGGAAAACTATCTCTGCTAATGTGGCCACCTCACCTGGTAGGGAAAGAACCTACCCATCCCAGCCCTGCCATAGAATAGTCTATAGTGAATGATTAATCAGCAGCAACACAATTCATGCTCTAGAGCTTTCCATGGGGTCAGGTTGGAGCTTGTCTCAAGCTGAAACCACAGACATCCTTTCTTCCCCTGACTCCTCTCTGCTCCTTACTCCCTACAGGTTTCTCTCGAGAGCATCCTCTCAATAAACTACAATCCACCCGCCCCCACCCCGCCTCTGAGTCTCTCTCTCAGGCTTTTCTAGGGAACCTCATCTAAGGAGAGAATTTCTTGAAGTTCCTGGAGCGTGGGGATGTTTGTGCTCTGTGCCTGTGCAAGCCATTCTTCTGGAAGTGTCTGGGCTTTTCAGGTTGCATATTATCTGATTGCACGATGAGTTAGGATGGATTTGAGATGCCACTGGTCTCCAAACACCCTGTCGTTAGCGATGCAAGGCTTGTTGTGGGTACTAGCGGGAGGGCGGGCTGGTCCTGGGGGGAGGCAAGTCATTATTTCCGCCTCGGTGCATTCTAATCATATTTCCCTCTGTCAAACCGAGCAGCGCTTTCCATCTTGCTGCAGAGTCTCTGCTTTCCTTCCACTCAGATCAGAAACAAATCAGCATGATCAAACCTGGCAGTAGATCATTTAGAGATTTTCATCTCTATTAGTAGCCGAGGGTTGGCAGTATCTTTTGTATTTGTGTGTGAATACACGTGTGCATTTTGCTTTTAAATAGTAGATGGCACTGCCTCCTGTTTTGAAATGCTGTATACTCTGCACTTTAATTTTCAAGAATAATTGAGGTCATGGAGAAGGATGAATCAGCATTGAACAAAGTTCTATGAATTCTACCCAGCAGAGTGATTCTGGTAACTGTTTGATCTTTCCTACTTTTCTTTCAAATTGAAGTATTACAGACATACACTGAAGTGCCCTGTTGTAGGCATTTTTACATAAGTGGATATCCGTGTGGCCACTACCCAGATCAAGATATAGAACATTTTCAACAGCATAGAATGTTCCCTTGTGCCATTTCCTTGTCAGTCCTTGTCCCTACCCTAAGTGACCACTATTCTCATTTCTGTCTCTGTAGATTACTTTTCCTGTTCTTGAACTTTATATAAATGGAATCATACAATCCGTAGTCTTTGGCATCTGACTTCTTTGATCTATTATTTTGCCAGTGAAATTCACCCATGTAGTTGCATGTTGCAGTAGCTTGTTCTTTAGACATTTCTGTGTAGTATTCCATCATGTGAATGAACCACAGTTTATCTATTCTACTCCTACTGGATTGCTTCTGATTTTTGAATACCTTATATTATCAAAACTGTCTTAGTGTCTATAAACTTATTTTATACCTTTTCCCACAAAAAGCCTGTACACTATATAGGATAGGGTTCTGTATCCTTATCTTCGTTGTATAGATGAGGAACCTTCATAGGGAGTTTCAGGGATTTATCTAAGGTCACACAGCCATGTGGAGGCAGAGCTAAGACTAGAACTTTGGTCTCTCTACTGCTGGTCTGGTGACTTTTTCCAGATCTCTGCTAGCATTGCCACTGAAGTTCTTGACGTGCAGAGCCCAAGTTAGGGGACCTCTCCACCCTTGGGTTGGTAATAAAAACTGCCTTCCTGATTGCTGAGATTCTGCTGAGGCACCTCATTTAGCTGGAGCCCATTCATGTTTGAGCAAGTGCAGTTTCCCCAGTAGCCCTTCAGCATAGAGAGACGCACTCCACATTTGGGTAGCAGCAACAATTAAATCTCTTTCAAAAGGAAGCAGCTGAAATCCCCACTTGACAGTGCCTGGCAACTAAGCAGTTATAGCAAAAACTTATGCCTGTTAGAAATGGGCAGGGAGCAATGACATGCGGTGTGGGTATCACCTGTAAAGACACCTGGGCTTAGATCTTGTCAACACAATGGTCCCCACTCCAGGAGGTTTGGCAAAATTGACAGGATGTAGCCTTCACTCTCCTGCCAGATCTCAAGAGCAGGCACTTGGTGGGGGGAAGTGTCAGGATTTAGGGGGAAGGATGAAAAGAAGGCCTCAGAACAGACTGTGCCCTGAGCATCGCTTCTGGTGATTTTTGAGCTGAGTGCCCAGAGAAGGATTCGCTTTCATTCTGTCACTCTGCCACATGCTTTGCAAATAGTGGCAGTGCTGTGCTGGATTCCTGCAGGGTTGAGGAAGGCCCACCGATAATGGGCTCTGCTGGCTGTGGTTGCCCTCTCTGCTCTCCTCTCGTCCTCATTGTTCCTCCCTTTTGCCCATTATATCCGCTGCCTTCCTGCTCATTTTTCTTTTCTCTCATTATTCTTGATTTGCTTTTTAAAGCAAGGACAGTCCTTTGGAAAAGGCAATAGGATCTACAGAATGCTCTTGGCACAAATATGGCCCTTGATCTTCATGGTCAACATGCCGATTGGGTCTCCTCATTGCATGTTTACAGATGAGCAAATGGAAGTTCTGCATTTTAAGTAAGGTGACTAACTCATCCAGTTTTCCTAGGATTCTTCTGGTTTTAGCACTGGAAGTCCTAGATCCTGGGAACCCCATCAGTCCTGGGCAAACAGGGACAGTTGGTCACTTAAGGTTAAGTGACTTGCCTAAGGTTATAAGCCAGGAACTTCCAGGGTTGGGATTTGAACTCGTGTCTCTGGTTCCCACAGTGCTGTTCTTCTGGCTCTGGCTCTCTGATGTTGACTTTTCTTAGGTATTAGTTTAAAATGATTTAGAAGTGGGAGGTTCAGTTGTAAAGCATCTGACTCTTGATTTCGGCTCAGGTCATGATCTCAGCATTGTAAGATCGAGCCCCATGTTGGGCTCTGTGCTGGGTGTGGTCACTCACTCCCACCTCTCCCTCTCTAAAAAATAAATATATAAATAAAATGATTTAGAAGGTACATTTGAAGAAATGGCTTGGTAGCCAAAGACATGTGTGCCAGAGCTGCCTCTGGGAGGGGTATAAGTGATGCAGGAGATGATGGGGAATAGTCTCAAAGTTAGCTTGATTTGAAGACAGCCTCAGATGTGCCCCCATCTTCAACCTGCCTGCATGGTCCAGTTGATTTAGGCTGAGAACAGGAAAAGTCTATTTATTTAGGTACCACTGATAAAAAGACAGTGATAGAAGCACAGAACCACTGCTCTTCCTCATCTTCCTGATCTTGAGTCAATTTTGGAGTTTGTGAGGTCTGAGAAAGTGGGATAGTCAGCATGTGACGCAGTGACTTCTTTGGACTATAGCCTTCAAGTTGCTAAATTCCTAATTCTTTTGGCTAGTTTTTGGGGGAAGTTATTTGGGTTTAAATGAGTTTCTAAGCTACCCCCCTAAGTTTGTTGTGCTCATGAGCAGCCCCACTCTGACAGGTCCCAGTCCTCTGGGGTACACCCCAACACTCCAGCTCACCAGGGCATGATCAGCATCTCCACCACCCCTCCTCAAGGCTAGTGCACCTCTGTGGACAACTTCATTTTCTTTGACCTACCTTATTTATATTACTTAATCAAACAGTATTTGGCCAATTACCTAAATTAAACTTTCTCTATTAGATTTTACTGTTTGGTACAAAATTATGTGATTCATTTCCTATTTGAAGCCAAGCAAGCTTATTACCTGATCTTGTACTTTTTTGTGTGGCCCCAGGTATACACAACAATTCTCTGCAAAGGGGTATTCTCCTTCCCACCCACCCAGGCTGATATCTGCTTTTCTTTTCTGCCACCTGACCAGTATTAGGTCATTCAAACAGAATTTAAGAGAATATCTTCTAGACATATTTAGGCACAGAGTGGAACAGGAGTTTGAGCCAAGAGCTTAAATTCATGGACAAGTCAGTGAAGAGGTGTGTCATCTTTGCTTGGAGGCTGCAGGCTCATGGAAGTCGTAACATTGTCCAGGGAAGGCAAAATTATCTGGGAAGAAAGAAGAAATCAGGAAGGGATTGATGGATTGTCACCTATGTATCAGGCACCATATTTATGCCATTGTATTTAATTCTTGTAACAAAGCTTTTAAAGCGCTAGAATTACACATGAGTGGGTAAGTGACTTATCTCCTGTCTCATACATTTATTAAGTACCAGAGTCAGTGTCTTATCCAAGTCTGATTCCAAAGCCCACACTTTTCCTAGAATACTCCAGGAAGGAGAATGAGGAGTTTAGAACAAATTCCTAGAGGATTCTACTATTGGAGGACATTAGGAGATAGCATTATATACCTAAATATATCTATCTACAGGTTTTTCAAAGTAGGGAATAACCACTTGAGGTACTTAAGATTTATTTTTAGAAAAGAAAAGACTTTTTAAAAATTGTAAGTATCCACTAAACAATCAGCTGGTTTACATAAGATTTTAAACAGGGTGGGAAAGATAATCAAGAATGTTCCAGACCCAGAGCAAGTCAAATTTATTCCTCTAGGTAAAAAACAATATTGAACAATTCGATCAGCCAGGTGTGAGTGAACTCTACTGCAACTGGCCTAAGATAAATTTTTGAACCTCTCTGGGGTAGTTTCTTTATATGCAAAACCAAAAGAACAAGCCTCATTTTGTAGATCGGGCAATTGTGTAGTGCAGTAAGGTGTGAACAGATGCTAGTTCCTTCTTTTCTCAGAATTCCTTGCTTCTCAGAAGCAAGTTTTCTAAGTCCAGTGAGAGTGTGAGGAGCCATTTGCTAATACCAATGGAGGACAGACAGTGAATCCACGGAATTTCCCTTAGAGAATGGTTTCTGTACCCCTGACCCACCTGACACCTAGCTTTCTCTTTGCTTTCCCCTTTCCTGGCCATCTCAGTCCACTATATCACCTCTATAGGACCTGAGCAGAGAAATTATGAGACAAATCAGTAAGTTAATGTTGCTCTATTTTAGCCACCCCGAGGGAGGGTTTGCCTGAATATTTTAGACAATGCAGTTTCCCTTTTGGACTCTTGTCCTTACCTCCATCAAGAGTTCTGGGGTGATTTCTGGGTGGTTCAGCAGTTTAGTGCCTGCCTTGGGCTCAGGGTGTGGTCCTGGAGTCCCGGGATCGAGTCCCATATTGGGCTCCCTGCATGGAGCCTGCTTCTCCCTCTGCCTGTGTCTGTCTGTCTCTCTCTCTGTTTCGAATAAATAAATAGTTTTTTTAAAAGAGCTCTGAGAACTTCCCTGACATCTGTTGACACCCTTGTTCCCACATACTGGGGACTGGAACTGTCTGTACTGGTTAGGTTGCAGGCTCTGACGGGGGAAGGATTGGGCACAGTAGCCATGTACATACCTCCCCACACAGCGCTCGTGGAGTCTCTTGGCTTCTCTGGTGGTCTGGCCTGTGGCTTCCTGGTACTCAACCTTCATTCAACCCTGCCCATGCCTGGTAGATTCCAGGGTAGGCTTGGAATCAGATGAAAAAGAATAGCTAGGGAGGGGTTCTGCTGCATGTGCCTTCTGCCCTCACCAAGGGCTCCCCACTCTTTGTCCTATGCCCCAACCATTCTGAGTACTTGTGGATACTAAGCATCATACTCACCTTGTCCCCAATCCCTCCCACCCCCATCTCCTGCTAGGATCTAGCTCATTCTTCACAGCTCATCAGGGCATTACTAGCCTTAGGATGGTTTTGCCTCCTCCTTCCTGGCCCCCCTCTCTGTGAGGCAGCTTGCTCTGAGTCTGCGTGGTGCAGACTTCCCCTTTTCTTCGTTTTCTTCACACTGCCTTGTGAAGCACAGATGGAGTGGGTTGACTTCTTAAAGGGGTTGCAACGTGTCAAACCTAGCTCTTCTCCGTATTCTGAACCCAAGCCTTACTCTCCTCCCAGCCATGGGCGCCCCAGGGCAATCCTCCTCATCTCTAGGATAGGTGATTGTAGCAGCTATTGTTTACCCTCTAAACCAGTCACCAGGGTGTCCTTTTAGAATGCATATCTGACTGCCACTTCTTTTAGGGCTTTTGTGGGTTTCCTCACGCCCAATGGAAACTGCATCAGTCTGACCCTGGAGCTTATTTGAAAGATGAAGGGAACATGAGATGGGGTTGGGACCTTGGATGGGGAAGAGAAGGCAGCCAATAACAGGGTGTGCCAGTGAGCAGATGACCATCATGGATGATCAGAGCTTAATCCTTCAGAGTCCTTGAGAAACTAGAATGTGCCTCAGAATTACCCACTAATTGAATTATAAACCCAGGTTTTCTCCAAAACTCCCATTGGTCATTGGCTGGGTTTGCTCCCAGGAGTGTTAATTATCTGACACTGTGGCCTGTCCTGCATATGGGCCCAGCAAGCTCCACTGCCCAGAGGCTGCCTCCAGGCAGAGAGTGCAGGGGCATGAGGAAAGAAGCTGTCTGTGGAGCAGTGAGTCTGAGGGCACTGGCAGGATCCCCACAGCCTGGCTCTTGAGGCCTGGCATGACCAGACACTTCCCAACTCCCCCACCTCTTCCACTTGCACCTGTTCTGTGCTCAAGTAGCCTCATGCTGCCTGCAAGTCCCAGCACACCCTAGCTGGGTTGATTGTTTGTTTGCCTCCATGCTGTTGCTTGACATATGCCTTCTGTCTTGGATGCCCTTCTCTCATTTCTCCATCTGGTTAACATCTACATATTTTTCAAAATTCAGCATCACCTCCTCCAGGAAGCCTTTCTTGACTAACCTCTTCCCCAGCCTGACTTAGATGCTCTTTTGCAGCATCTTTCACAGAGCTGCTTCCCTCACCAGACTGTGGGATCTGTGGCACATACTCCCCATGCAATTCCTCTTTGAGTCCCTAGTAATGAGTGAGCATGTGGCCTGGTATAGTAAATATGTGTTGGAATGAATTATGCATCTGTGTTTAATTGTTTAGCACATGGTTGGGACTCTATACTTGGGACCTGAATTGAACCCATTTTTGCCCCACTCCCTCTTCATTGACAGAGGGAGTAAGGGGATAAAACTGAGTCCCCCCACCCCCCATGCAGGGAAATAGGCACTTCATTCTATCCAGAGACTGGAGCTGAAAGTGATGACCAAGGGGAGGCAGAAAAGTCATAGGAGTAGAAAGCATTAGGGAAGCACACATGTGTGTTTGTGCACATGTGCATGCATGCATGCGTGAGTGCACACACACACACACACACACTCGAGCATGCATGCACATGCAGAGAAATGTGGACAGACAGATCTGCACAGACGGGGAAAAGAGACAGGGAGGGCAACAGACAGACTGAAAGGGACTGGACCCACAAGAAAGGGAAAAGTGGACTGACCAGGGCAGGAATGGAAGACAAGGAGAAAGAAGAGGTAGAGATTGAGAAGAAGAGAAGATGGGAAAAGGGAAAGGAGAAAGTCAGGTCCAGTCATGTGCTAACAGGAAAGCAGTGAATAAGAAGCCCTGGGAGGTGGTTTTGCATGCGTCAGGACAGCAGAGACAGAGACGGAGCTGCAGCTGTGAGCTGTGACATCCCCTTTGCTACAGCAGCAACAGGCACAGGTGTTTGCAGGAGTGTCAGATGAAGAGGGTGCGGGCCTGCTGCTGGTCATCCTGAGCCATATGGCCGAGCAATTGTGACAATTGCTGCCATTGTCACATGGCACCTCCTTTGGTGGTGAGCTCTGGGTAGTGTGTGCGGGGCCCTCTCTAAACCCTTCTTTAGAGGCTCAAATCCACTAGGAACACAACAGAGTGGTACAGTGGCTCTCACATGTGTGCCTTTGGCTTTGTGCAGTTGGGTTACCGTGGCTCATGAAAGAATAATGACCCACATCAATTTTTAAAGCAGCTTAATGCTTCTCATGGCCCAGCTGTCTAAGTTTGCAAAGCAGGCAACATGGCTCTCCAGGAGAAGACCACAAGACTCGACTCAGTCTCAGGTCAGCTGCGGTGGCAACTGGCACCCTGGACTCTTCCTGGTCGTGTCACCCATGCTGGGGGAGGGGACAGATATGGTTCCATCCATCTCTTGGATCACAGAGCAGGAGCCAAGAGAATAGGGCCTTGCAGGAATTCCCTTCCTCCTGAGCTCCCATGTAGCCTGGACTTGGGAGCTTGGTGAGAATTCTGGAAAAGGCAAGTTCTTTGATGAAATCCTTTACCATGGACATTTTCTTCCCTACATATGCTTGATAGACACTGTCCCAGTTATTAAGCTACTGACTCTCAGCTCTGAAGCCAATATTCTGCATTCTCTTTGGTGATGCTAGGGACTCTGCAAACCCCATTACTGCCTTGCTAGCTGCCTGCCTGCTAAGCTTTGCCAGTAAGGGACACAAGACGAAGAAAGGGTTTGTTCCCCATTGTTTTCTTGCTGTTGGGTGAGCATCAGTCCAGCAGCACCTCCCCACCCCAGCAGTGCCGGCTCCTTCCTGCAGCATCAGAGTTAGCATCAATATACCTCTAGACCCCCTTGGATACACCAGTGCCAGCCAGGGGGCATTCCTTCCTCAGAGGCCTGAAAGCCATCTCTGTGGGGCTTCTCCCCCAACTTCTGAGTTTTAACAATGTCAGCATTTCTCCAATGTTGCCCCAACACTAGGGATTGTACAGGAAGACCACTCGGTCCTGAGGTTTGGAGTACTAAAAATGCCATTTCCCAGCCACTAGTGTAGTCTCAGGCCAATCAGGAAGATGAGTCACTTGCTTCCTGCACTTGGTACCTCAGTTACCTCATTACCAATTTTATATTAGAATAACAGTTCTCTAAAATAACATTTCCCAGTTAGAATACAGGTATGATTTCTGTCTCCTGACTGGAATTTGATGCATCCTCATGTCTAATGCTTCGGAAGTGGTGTTAAATCAGAGAGTGTCCTTTACTTACGGGGAAAATCCAAAGTGTCCCACTAAGGAGTATTACCTTGTTTTATTGCTGCTATTTTGATCACTATTGCAATAGCAGCAGCTGCTGCTCCAGGTGATAACAATACCTCACATACGTATAGCATCTGACCAGTCCCAAAACACACTGGCCACCTCTCCTGGCTTGTTTTCCACAGCAGCTCTGTGTGGTAAGTACTAGCAATGTCATGGAATTCAGAGAGGAAGAGTGACTTGCCCAGTCATAGCTAGTCACAGATTGCTGAGTTTCGAGCTCATTTTTTTACAAAAAGGTTAATTTATTTATTTGAGAGAGAGGGAGAGAGTGCAAGCACATGAGTGGCGGGATGGGCACATAGAGGGAATCCCAGGCTGACCACACTGACTGCAGAGCCTGAAGCAGGGCTTGATTTGTGAGATCATGACCTGAACCAAAACCAAGAGTCAGACTGTCAACTGACTGCACCACCCAGGTGCCCCTCAAACTTACTGTATTATTCCCAGTTCTTCCTCTTTTTTCACCTTGCAGCCCTTCTTGAATTTGAATCCAACTGTGGGTGATTAGTAGCTACCTTCTATTTTCTCGTTTGCTTTCCACCATGCCTGCCTCTGCTCTCAGCCTTTTGGCTTTGAACTTTGTCTATCTCTACTGACTAAATGGACTACAGGGAGGCACAGGCCAGGGAAACTTGGCTTTCCAGATCCTCTGCATTCCGCTGGGTGTCTCCTTAATGCTGGCATGTCTCACATTTCCAGTGAGTTTGCATTTAAACTAAGAGCTTTCTAGAACTTTGGACTTAGACCTGGTTCACTTAAAAGACATTTCCCAGAACACTCAATTTTATTAATGCCATAAAACAATCTGTGTTAAATAGCGGGATCATTACACAGTCGCAAAACATCTCCAATCTGAACTGCTTTATTTGGTTGATGACCGAAGTATTCCCGGAAAAGGTATTGCTGAGTGGCACTGGAGAGGCTTGCCTGGGTTGTGGGAGACTAGAAAGGCAACTGTAGTCATCTATCTGCCTCCGTGTCACCCCACACCACCTATGTACTGCCACCGAGCACAGAAATCACTGCTCTCACACTGCTTAAAGCATGATCAATGAAACCAGAGCTTTGCTTAAAGATTCTATAGCAACAGTACGATGCTGCAACCACACCGGAGGGGAAGGAGCACTGTATTTGGGGTTAGATGACTGGTAAAAGCAACAAATTTGGGCAAATGCCAACCTATGTGATCCTCAGTTTGCTTGGCTTTAAAATGGGGATACTGATAATACCGTCATAGGTTAGGCAGTGACTTGAAAATATTAGGGCCCATGCATGGCCAACTCCTACCTCTCCTATCAAACCATATCCATTGGGGTATCCCTCATACCATCTCAAGGAAGGTATATCCAAAATAACACAGTGGGAATCAAAGTAGTACTTTGTTGATTTCTAAGCAGGTACCTCAAACCCTCAGTGTAGATGCACTGATTATACATTGCTTAGTGGCTTAATACAGCACACATTGATTACCTCACAGTTTCTCTGGGTCAGAAATTTGGGCTTGGTGTAGATGGGTCCCCTGTGTCATAGTCTTTCATGAGGCTATGACCAAAGGGCTGACCAAGGCTCAGTTCTGGGCTGAAGATTCGGCTGGCAGGGATCTGCTTGGCTCACTTACATGGCTGATGGCAGGATTCAGCTTCTCATATGCTGTTAGACTGAGAACCTCAGTTCGTTGCTGGCTGCTGGCCTGATGTCACCCTCAGTTCCTTGTCATATGGACTTCTCCAATATGGCAGCTTGCTTCATCAAAGCCAGCAAAGGGCAGAGTCTGTTAGCAAGATGCAACCTAATCACAGAAGTAACATCTTATCATCCTTGCCATATGCTGCTGGCTAAAGGAAAGTCATCATTAGGGCAAACCATCCTCATTGGGAGGGGATTACATCATAATTTAAATGCGAAGCAGTGGAGATCATTGGGGCCATGTTAGAAGCTGCTTACCACAATAGGGCTTTTTGATATAAGCTGGATAAAGAATATGGCTGAGACTTGGGTTGGGATATGTGGGGACCTGCACATATCCTTTCCTCACCCACTCTGTAAGATCTAAATATTGGGGCCCGTTCACTGAGGTATACCTGTAGAGGGGGGTGTAAACCTCCAAGTGGTCCATTTATCCATCACTGCTATATTTAGTGGAAGAAAAAGGTGGACAGGTCTACCTGAGGGGTTAAACCTAAGACAGGAGGCAGGAGGAAAAGATTGGGCCCAGGATCCACATTTGCAGCATAGTAACATGCCAAATGAATGATGTGGGCTCAATCAGTTAGATTAGCAACTCCCTTACATGGTGGGGTTGCCAACAGAGAGAAGTACAGAGGTGGCCTTATAGGAATAAGGGCTGAGTCTTGTTGTCTGGTGGCTGTGAAAGCTAAATGGGAGAGGTTATGTGACTGGACCAGGTATGGCAAATGGTATTTTAATATTAAATTTTTAAATGTTTAAATTTCATACATAAACATAAAATAAGCTCCAAGATAAGAGGTTACTGTAGTCAGAAGAGCTAGGAAGGATCTTGTGAGAAAATTGAATATAAGATGCTGAGAGCAGAGGGAGGCCAGGTGAGGGAAAAGGTGCAGAAGTAGGATGTATCAATTTATTCATTCAACAATCATGAATTGAGAGCTGACTTTACACCAGCTCTTAAACTTAAAATGTGGAACTAAAAATAACAGTGTGGAAAAGTGCAAATGGAAGAGGCAGATGGGTACACACATAGCTTAACTATATAATGACCCGAGACATAATTAAAGGTACAGAGTTCAGAAGTAGCCTAAAGGGGTAGAAGGGTTAATCCCACTGGAGAGAGGAGGGAAGGAGGAAAGGGGTAAGCAACAATAACACAGAGAAGACCACATGAGAGGGATCCAAGATGTACCTTGTAGGTCAAACAAAGTAGGTTTTGGAGGCAATGAATGAGGTCTGGTTGGAGGAGAAAGTTTTGTGCAAGGAAGAGGCAGGGGCTGTACTCAATAGTACTCAACAGTAATGATCAGGGTTCTTGTTAAATCTGCCTTCCCTTAGCTGCTGTATCAGTTAGCTATTGCTGTGTAACAAACCAGCCCAGATGAAGTGGCTTAAAACACCACTATAGTCTTCCTTTCCTTTCCTTTCCTTTCCTTTCCTTTCCTTTCCTTTCCTTTCCTTTCCTTTCCTTTCCTTTCCTTTCCTTGCCTTGCCTTGCCTTGCCTTGCCTTGCCTTGCCTTGCCTTGCCTTGCCTTGCCTTTCCTTTCCTTTCCTTTCCTTTCCTTTCCTTTCCTTTCCTTTCCTTTCTTTCCTTTCCTAATTTCCTTCCCTTCCCTTCCCTTCC
The DNA here is from genome assembly GCF_048418805.1 of Vulpes vulpes. Taxonomy (NCBI): domain Eukaryota; kingdom Metazoa; phylum Chordata; class Mammalia; order Carnivora; family Canidae; genus Vulpes; species Vulpes vulpes. Next base: position 55,143,715 of record NC_132790.1, read on the forward strand.
TTTCCCTTCCCTTCCCTTCCTTCTTTACAGCTTTATAGAGGTGTAATTGATATATTGATATATAAAAATATATTGAATGTCTACAATTTTATGAGTTTGGGTATATCTGATATCATCACTACTGCAATTAAGGTAGTAAACATATCCAACAGTTTAATTTTCTTGTGTCTCTTTGCTTTTTTGTTGTTCTTGTTGTGAGGACACTTAACATGACATCTACCCTCTTAACAAATTTTTAAGTGCACAATACTGTGTTATTACCACAACCCCATGTTGTATCACAAGTCTCTAGAGTCTATTTATCTTGTATAACTGTAACTTTATTCCCATCAAACAGCAAGTCTCCATTTTTCCCTTCCCCAATCCTCTGGCAAACACTATGCTATTTAGCCATGTATTTTCTTTTTTCTTTTTTTTTTTTTTAGACTTCAGTGTTAGAGTTTATTTCACTTAATCCTCAATGAGTCCAGTCAGATGGTTATTACAGATAAAGACACAAAGGCTCAGAGATTAAATTGAAATCAAGTCTGTCCAATTGCAAAGCTCTTGTATTTTCCAGTTTATTTTTGTTGAATCTCTGAGTCTAGCCATGTATTTTCTTATGATTTTGTGGACTGGCTGAGCTCAGCTTTGAGGTTCTCCTGCTCTACCTGATGTTGGCTGGGGTTACTCCTGTGTGTGCTTTCAGCTGCATGGGCTGGGGCTAGTATGGCCAAGATGGCTTTGCTGCCATCTTGGTCTAGTGCCTCAGTTCAGGTGTCTAGAATGGCTGGCAGCTGACTTGGCCTCAATCTCCAAATGGGCCCTTTCATATTTTTAAATAGCTGCTGGATTCTCAAAGAGTAAAAATGAAAACTGTCAGGTGTCCTAAGGTCCTGACTCTAGAATTTGTACAACATCATGTTTGCTGATTTCTATTAGTTGAAACAAGTGGCAGGGCCAGATTCAAGGTTGGAAGGAGTAGATTCCTTACTCGGAGGAGTGGTGCATGTATACTGGGATGCTGTCACTGCAGACAATCTACCACAGCTACACACTTGTCCCCATGCTTGATGTAAAAAGCAAGATTCAGGTGAACCATGCAGCAGTTGAGTTCATTCAAGCAAATAGAAAGGACCCCTCAAGGGTTTGAAGACTCTGCAGCTCTCAGGGGCCTATGCTCCCACTGAAACCATGACGTTTTTTGGCCAGAGAATCTGCCAGTCCGAGCTCAAGGAAGAAGTAAAAGACAGCACTTTTTATTTCTCTCTGAGAAGTAAGCCAGAAATGGAAAGCCATCAGGATTTGAAAACATTTCTTTAAATTTGATGCACTTAAATCCAAAGGCAGGTAATGAATTTTGCTTCATCAGTAAGCCTTCAATCTCCTTGATAAGCATATGCAACAGAAACTGAACACAAAAGGCATAAAATTGCCATGGTGATGGTTAATTGTAGTGAATCTGCATATATTAGTTCACAGTAACACAAATAACACTCCGGTAGGCTAAGGTGCTAAGATACGGAAAGTATATTGTGTTTAAAATGTTGCGAAAAATCACAGTCTACTCTGATGAAAATAACATTAGAAATATTAGCCAATTAAATATTATTTAATAGTGAATGAGAAAAAAAATCCTCATTTCCCTCAAAGCTACTTGAGATTCTCGTTTAATATTACGGTGTGAGGAATTGGGATGTGGTTGCCATGCTCTGCAATTGAGAGACACAGGAGATAGAGTATCGATTTTTGGGTTCCCCATATCTCCCTTTCAGCAGCTTTTTTACATTGGCATCTTCTTTCCCGGATGCCCAGACACCTCCTCAGTAACTAACTGGTGCTGTGGGAAACACCACAAGGAAGACAAAGAGATGGACCCTGCCGGTCAGGGGAAATATGAGGCTGAGCTTTACCGTCATACCCAGGAGGCCTCAACACTTGCCAAATTGGGGCAAGCAGTTTAGCTCAGTGAGACTTAATTTCCTCACGTGTAAACTGGGAAATGTCTGCACCTTGAGTAGGATAGTGGGTATAAAGCAGCCAGAACACAACAGTTGTTTAATGTCAATGATATTAGAAAGGGCCAGTACACATGAAATAATGGCAGTGAAGGAGTCTCTAGTGATGTGCTAGACTGCGTTTGGACTCCGAGTTCTGGAGAAATTCAGAAAAGGAGCTTGGGCTTGCTGAGTAAGGGGAGGCTTGGACTGCTATAGCTGGGGCAAGGAGAAGGCTCTGAGAAGCTGTTCTTTGGAAGCATCTTACAAGGGAATGCATGGAGGCAGAATGCACGGAGGCACATTGGTGGGCAATGAAGAGAGTTACATGATGTGCATGGAAGACTGGTGACTAGTGCTGGGGTCACATCGTGGAAGGCAATGAAACCCAGGCACAGGTGTGTCCTTAGAAAGGCTTAAGCTCTGAATGCTTTTGGGCAGTTGCACATATTTTCAATTATTTTAAGTTCATGTGATGTACCTTCCCTGCCTGCCCCCACCCCATTTACTTCAGTTTCCCTTTTTCTCTCTTTTCCCAAGTCACACTCTCCTCTTCGTTCTACAGTGTGCTGTTTACTTCCAAGTGCAATTAAAGCACTGGGCCAAAAAGCAAATGGAGCACATCTTGCCAAGTCTACCTGCAAAATGCATTGCATTTGCTTACTGTGACTCAGATTTGGAACGACCTAAAAAGGAAAGGGCAATAGTGTTTGGATGGTGACAGAACCATCCATTACCTTGCTGGGAGCCAAGACAGGGAGCCAGTAGAACTATTTGAGAAAAGACGAGTCATGAAGCAACAGTGATTCAAGATTAATAATAACTCTTCATGCCTGTGTTGTGATTTAGCAGAGTTTAGAACATTCTCAGAGCCAGTAACTCATGTAATTTTTAGGACAACCCTATGAAGTTGTTAAAGAAAGTGTTGTTGTCCTTATTTTACACATGAGAGAGCTGAAATGGAAAGATAAAGAAGGCTTGCCCAAAGTCACACAGCAAGCAAATGATGGGGTAAATGGAAACTCAGGTGGCTTGTTATGTTTTTATGCATCAAACATCTCTTCTGCGTCTATTGCTCCTGATTCTTGCTCTGCTCACCCTTGCCCTGGTCCTGTCTTCCAAGACACTGGGTTAAGGGTTAAGTATTTGGCAAACCAGTTGGAAAGCTATTTTGGTGACCTAAATATGAGGGGAGCAGGGGTTGCAATGATTCTAGACCTCCCCCTCTCCCAGGACCCCTCTGGGCATTGTTTCTCAGTCTCCTGTGGGGCCTCCTTTCTTTGGTCCACTCCTTAAACATTGATATCTCCCTGTGTTTAGCCGTGGTCTCTATTCTCTTATCACTCTTCATGCTCCCATGGGTGACACCTGCCCCTTTCCACCATGGCTTTTGTCATCAACTTTATTTTTTATTTATTTATTTTTTAAAGATTTTATTTATTTATTTATTTGTGAGAGACACAGAGAGAGAGGCAGAGACACAGGCAGAGGGAGGAGAAGCAGGCTCCATGAAGGGAGCCCGATGTGGGACTCGATCCCAGGACTCCAGGATCACACCCTGGGCATGAAGGTAGGTGCTAAACCACTGAGCCACCCAGTGATCCCTCGTCAACTTTAAATTCACATCTGTAGCCACACTCACTTCCCAGACCAAGATCCATTTAAGGACACTATCTTGACTCAAATCTTACCCTTTCTCTTTCTTTCTGGAATCACACACCGGCATTTGTTCCTTCCTGCTCCCTAGCCCTAAATTCTCCCTTTCCTGTGAATCCTTCGCAGTAATATTGAAAATGCTCAAATTTCTCCACTAAAAAATTAAAACAAGAAACACCTTTTTCAAATTATCTTTGAACTCACTTCCCTCTGCAACCACAGCTCCCTGCTCCTTCATGTACAAACTTTTCCAGAGCATTTAATGTGCTTGCTGTCTCCATTTTCCACCTCCCACCCATACTTCTCAGCTCACTAATCTGGCCCTCACCATAATAGATCTGACTAGGATCCCCAGGGATCCTCATATAACTAAACCTAGTGACACTTAGCAGAAGTCAGCAGAAGTCGACATGGTGAGCCACTCCAATATTCTTGGAACATTCTTACCTTGGCTTCTGTGACACAACACTTGTTTGGTTTTCCTTCTACCTATGTGTAAGCTCTTACTCTTTTTCCTTTGCTCATCCTCTAATGCAAAATGATTAAATAGTTTCACTCCATGCCTTCTCTCCTCACTCTATACATAATCACCTATATCCAAATTTTCAGTGACCAGCTATGTAGAGGTAACTCTTATATTTACATATCTAGCCTGTATGTTTCTTCTGATCCCCAGATCCTCATAACCTACTTATTAACAAACTTTTCTTCTTGGATGGCTCAAGCATATAACATGTCTAAGAGTGAACTCATAATTTTCATTTCAAATGTGATATTCCTCTAATTCCCTATCCCAGTCAATAAACTTAAGTCAGGACTTGTACATGTCTTCCTTTACTATAGCTATTTGTATACCGTATCTTATCCCTGTCACCATTATCTTCAAAAAGTTTTCTTAAATCCACTTACTTTGCTGTATTTTGAATGCAACCACTAAATCATAGTTGTGTCTTGCCCGATTATTCAAAAAACTTCAAGTTGGTCTCTTCCTAATTCACTTTTCTCTCCCTCAGTTCATTTTTACACTAAAATAAACTAACCTTTTAATCATCTCAGTCTTTGCTAAAAGCCCTTCAATATTTTAAAGGCCAGTTTGCATAAGTCACAGTCTTTCAGATGGCTCCATCCCACCATTCATCTCTTTCTGGCCTATGCAGCCTCATCTCACTTTGTGTCTCCATTCTTTCCACTCAAGCTCCTTCCCACCTCAAGGTTTCTGCACACTTTCTCCTCTGCATAGAATTCTTCCCCAGTCCTCATGCATTTAACTCTTCCTTATCCTTGCACACCTAGCTCACAGGTGGCTCTCAAAGAGGTGCCTCCCTGACCTCCTATGTATGACCTCCCATTCACAGGCCTTCATAATTCCAGCTTCATTCCAATGTACCCCTTTTCATGGTTTGAAATTCTATGTTTATGGGATTGATTAATAATATCCTTCACATTTGACTGCATGCTCCACCTACGTATAAGGACTGGTGACTATTTTTACTTATATTGGCTCCTGGGACCTAACAGAGTGCCTGATACACAATAGGCATTTGACAAATGTTTGTTGACTATGAAATATATACAGATGGATATTGGTTGTCTTCACATGAATGAATATCTTGAAGGCACGCCTCAAACCAAACTCATCTTTCCTCCCTTAACCTGTGCCCTTCCCCTCCTTACTGTGCAATTTCCCATTGAGATGAATGACCTAGTCATCTACCAGTAACTCCATCAGAAATCTGAGAATCATCCTTGATTGTTCCATTTCCCACCACACTTAGTCACTAAAGTCCTATAGATTCTATCTCAATATTGCTTTGATGTATGGCCTTCTCTTGAACCTTACCTATCTTAGTAAAGAAAATTCTTTTGCTTGAAATATTGCAACAGCTTCTAATTTGTGTTTCTGACACCAACACTGTCTCCTAATTCCCTTTCCCTTTCACTGTTGGAGTCATTGTTCTAAAATACTCAGAGGCATATTGTTTCCTTCTCAAAGTTTCAGTGGTTTCCTATTTGGATTGGAAGACAAAATGTAAACAACTCTGTATTCCTTTCATGTCAATTGTTTGTTGCTAACGAGTTCAGTCCCCTCTTTCTCTTTGTCCCCTTTCCCCCTTCTCTTTGTTCCTGACACATCAAATACCCTTATCATAGTGCTCACATGTTGTCAGGCTTGCTTGTGCCCATATTTTTGTTCATGTTCTTTGTTCTTCCTGCGATGCTCTCCTGGCCCACCTAGCAAGTGTTTTCATATACTATCAGCTCAGCAGCCCAACATCACCTCCTTCCAGCAAGCCTTTCTTGCTCCCATTTTATACACTTGTTCTAAAGTAAGGACCAATTTTTTAGTTCGGATTACCTTGAGGGGTGGCCCCTTGCTTTACCTGGGTATCTGCAATGCTCAGCATAGTCATACCTGGCTGACACTCAATAAATGATTTTTAAATATATGGATATGTTTTCAACAAATGAGGTAATTGTTTGTCAGCTACAGGAACCCACCCACTTAGTCTAATTTATGTAAACAGGATTTATGTTGAGGCTCCTGGGAAATCTCATGAAACCCAACTATGCAATACAGCTAGGCTTAGCAGAGTATTAGGACATTGTCAGGCAGTTGTTCTCTTTGTCTTTCTCTGGAGCTTCATTCATTCATTCATTCATTCTTTTTTTTAAAAAATATTTTATTTATTCATGAGAGACACAGGGAGAGAGAGAGGCAGAGACACAGGCTGAGGGAGAGGTAAGCTCCCTGCAAGGAGCGCGATGTGGAACATGAGAGACTCCTAACTCTGGGAAACGAATTAGGGGTGGTGGAAGGGGAGGAGGGCGGGGGATGGGGGTGACTAGGTGGCAGGCACTTAGGGGGGCACTTGATGGGATGAGCACTGGGTGTTATTCTGTATGTTGGCAAATTGAATACCAATAAAAAATAAATTTATTATTAAAAAAAAAAAAGGAGCCCGATGTGGGACTCAATCCCAGATCGTGGGATCATGCCCTGGGCCAAAGGCAGATGCTCAACTGCTGAGCCACCCAGGTGTCCCCATTCTTTGTCTGCTCTTATCTGCATATCTTCTCCATTCTTTTCTTGTATACTAGCTTTCTCTGTGAGGCTCTTGGTCTCTGAAGCTCCATAGCTTTGGCTGGCACCCAGCTTTGAGTCATGCATCTGCCCTCAGCACATGCTGCAGTGCCAATGTCTGACTCTCAACAGTCCCTATGTCTCAGTTCAAATTATCTAGGAAATTTATTGGTTCTTGGCCAACCAATAGAATGGCTAGCTTTGAATTGATTGAATTCACTGTTGCTAAGGGGAAAAAGTCGCTTGGCCTGAGTCCATTGGTTGGAATGGAGTATCTGAAAAGGGATGTGGGAAGGACATGTAAATTGATTGACTACTAAAGAAGGGACAAAACCATAGTTTTATAATTTGCTTATCAGGACTACTGCAGCTGGGAGTGATGTGAATAGCTAAAGCCATGGACAGTCAGTTCTCCTAGCCTTCCGTGCCCTAGAGAGTCTGATGTCCACCTTGGCCTAGCTTCTTCATCTCATCTTCAGCCTTATTGTCTTTCAATCCAGCAAAGCAGCCTCACACATAGGGTATCAAATAGAAACCACTGGTAACTCATAAAGAATATGGCTCAACTTTCAGATGTTTCAAATAGTTTACTTTCACGAAAGCAATTCTGGGCAAATAGTGTGCTTTGTCCTGAACTGGTATCTCTGGAGGGAATGGCTTTAACTACATGCATTATAGATTGGGCTTTAGACTCTGGCTAGATCTTCTATGCTTCAACTCTTCCCCAGAGAATTGCTTTCATGGATTTGGAAGTATCTAGAAGTGGTGTGGAGTACAGAGGCCATAATTATGTAGTCAGACAGGCTTCTGTTTCATTTTTATCTATAATCTTTGCATGCTTCTATTTTTTCTTTTCTGATTACCTAAAGTAATTTCTTGGGGGATATATTTATAGAGTTGAGTTTCCTATGCTCATTTTGGGCATATGATGCAAACAAAGCCAGGGATACCTCATTTATTGCCTCCAACCAGTAAACTAGTGTGTCTTCCAAATCAGGGTGCCCTGAATCACTGGGTCACCAGATAAGAAAAAAAAATTATTTGTGTTTGATGTTCAGATGTAGTGAGACTGATGTTGTCACGATTGATACTGCTATTTGGACATTTGGATGTAGAGCTTTAAGGAATTGTCAAGAAATGGTATTTTTGATATTATTTGGGCATCTAGAGACAGGAGAATCAGGCTTAAAAGAAGACTTTTTTTGGGGAAAATTATTAAACCTCCAGGGTCAGTTTCTTTTTTTATGAATTGTGGACTGTAAGGGATGTAATGTAGGGGGACTAAGGCTTGTCAGAGTCTTGTACATGGTAGTTGAAATAAATAATCTATTGGAGAAGGTGAAGGCTACTCTATTTCTCTGTCTCTGGTAATAAATATTGTGTAAGATGTGTTAATTACCAGGATACAAGACGGCCAGTGAACAAACTAAAGAAGTTTGAAATTTGGTCGTCTCCAAACTGTAAGCCAAATTAAGCCTATTTGGATGCTCTATTTTTATTCACAATGTTCTGTGGCCAAATAGGTAGAATAAACTCTGCCTAAAAGGAAGTTAAACAAGTTTTATTTATAACTTAAAAGATTCTGCAATATTGATCAGAATTTTCAATATACTAATATATATAATATCTGGAGGTACATATAGTATGTAGCACTTACCAAGCTTGTTTTATGATACAATCCCTTTTCCCTCTTCCTCTTTTAGTAGAGCATCTTATGAGACTGTCATTATATGAAACACTGATATAACTATGCAGCAGTTAAATGCAGCAAATACTGTTCACCACTGCTAGTGTACGTAGGACTGTATTAAGTGTTGCAGGTGATGAGATAGCATTTGTGTACATTCCTACACTCCTTTAGTTGTATGAGATTAAAAACCACTTCTAGCTAGTTCAAATGAAACATGGGATAAATTGACTGATGTATCTTGGAAGACCATGACATGGGCTAGCTTTAGGTGTAGCACAAGCAAGGTGTTCATTGTTGAATGATGTTGTTGAATTTCTCTATTTCTTGTCTCTTCTTGATATCATTATGGGACAGGCTCTATTCATGTGTCAAATTTCTTAGATTGGACTCCCAGCAAATGGATTCTTGAATGGAGAGTTGCATGAAGATTTACTGGGGAGAGCTCTTGAGCATTACAACTGTGAGGAAGTGAGAAGGCCATGACTGGGCAGCAGAAGAAGCTGAGCCCTGACGTGGTTGCAGCTGAAGCCTCAGCTGTACAGAGCTTAGCTCTGGAGCCCTTCAGAGTTGTCCCCATGTGGAAGAAAATAGTCCATGCCTTTGTGTTCCTCCATCAGAGGTCATAGCACCACTCCATAATAGTGGCTAGGGATACTCTTTGGGAGGGGGCATATATCCTTGTGGCAGAAAGCAAGTCCTGGTGAGAGATCCAGTACTTAGCCACCAGCCACCAATTATGAATTATGAATGGTGATGAATTTCACCATCTAGCTTGGGTTCCTACTGCCCCTGTGATGGAGGAGGTATAGGACATGTTGCTGACAGATCCACCGTATGTGGAGCAGCAGACCCCAAAGGGAATATGTGCTGCACAGACAAAAAAGGGAATCAATGTCAACTGTAACTTTCGGAATCTTACTGAGCCAGAGAACAAGAAAGCACATCCTCAAGTGATGATTTCTAGATTGAAGATATTATGGCCTGGGACTACTTGGTCTTATTTTATAGGTTAAGATAGAGAAGGAAACCTTGTTTCTAGTTTACATTTTGCACCCACTACTAAATATATATTCTACACTTTAATTTTAGAGATAATCTTATATAGCATAGTGTGGGCTGGTCCATTTTGATTAAGAATGTTTTTAAAAAAGACAAGTAAAAAAATTAGGTTGGAGTAATTTCCAACCTAATGTATAAAGAAGTACTCGCCTGTGAATATTATTTTCTAATTTCAGTCATTGTTTAAAGATTGATACTGGTTTATTTATAATGATGTACTTGCTTATATTTGTTGAATGTTTACTTTTGGCCAGACACTCAAAGATGCAGTTGATATTCATCATTCAAGCACTCTTTATAACAACCCTGATATAAGTACCATTGTTGTCCTCATTTGACAGGCAAGGGAACTGTGGTTAAGTGCAATTATTTTTCCAATGTCTTATATGTAATAGATGGGATTTGACTCTAAAACCTGGTGCTCTGCTATGTTGCCTTATTACTAATGTTGATATTTTTTGACTATGCTTGTTCAAAACAAATTCCTACCCTAGTTGAAAACTTAATTCATTGATTCTTGTATGGTGAATTAAAGAATTTGAAATGGAAGATATACTGAAATTATATCTTTTAACTTATTTCATGAGACATCTCCATCTGTAGAGCATTCATGCATTCAATGTTTTAATATTAAAATTGATTTTCAAATAATTTTATTACAGGCTAAAAAGTTAGCCCTTGATACTACCATCCCTTCAGCTATTTTTATTTTTGTGTTTCCTCATGGATCTGGTCCCTGAAAAGTATTTTTTTTTTTTTTTACCTATCTGTATTCATGACAGAACTGTTAGGTTGAACCATGTGGAATTTTCAATATTTTATAGTTTTCTTATGAAAATGGTAATTGATGTGATTCAACCTAATATTTTTTCAGCTTTAATTCAACACTTTGTATTAACCCTTTCATGTTGCTATGTAGTCTTTTTACTTGTCCTCTCAACATCCAATGCTCCATAAACTGTAAGTTTACTTAACTATTCTTTGTCTATTATCTTGAGTTTTTTACTATGCTGAACAAATATCTTCCTACACAAGTATTTCTCTCTCCAGGTTATTTCCTTAGGATAAATTCCTAGTGATGGAAATGACTGGATTCAAGGAAATTAATATTTTATGGCTTTTGGTATATATAGTTAAATTGTGTTACAGACAGAATCTCTTCAAATTGCAATCCACACTGTATAAATGTGCTAATTTCATCAGAACCTGGTTAGCTTTGAATATAGTCATTATTTCTGATAAATATAATAAGTGTGTAAAATGGTACTTAATGAATATTTTACTTAGTTTGTCTTTGATCACAGCAAGGTGGAGCATTTTCACGTTTGTTTACTAATTTCAATTCCTCCTGCATAGATCATCAGATCATATTCTTTGTTCATTCATCTATTGGGCATCTTATTTGCATATGATCATTGTGCATCTTATATAACTTGGATAGTAACCCTTTATCTTCTTTTATTTTTATTTTTTTCCTTTATCTTCTTTTAAAGACATTTTAATCCTTTTCTCCTTAAGTTTCATTCTACTATTTTAGAAGTTACAAAATAAATCTTTTATAGCATTAAATCTGAATTTTCTCCATCAATTAAAGCTTAGAAAGTTTTAATTCCTGCATATATTTAAATATATTGTATTTTATTCTTTGCCATATTTTGTAAGATTTTAAAATATTTACTTTTTTGGTGATGCAGAATTTATTTTGATTTATGGTATAAATTGAGGATATAAACTAGTTTTGTTTTAAATTTGCTAATCAGATATCGCCAAACTATTTTTTTTTAAGATTTTATTTATTTATTTAAGAAAGAGAGTGAGAGAGCACTAGCAGGGGGAATGGCAGAGGGAGAGGGAGAAGCAGGCTCTCTGCTGAGCAGGGAGCCTGATGTGGGGCTCAATCCCAGGACCCTGGGATCATGACCCAAGCCAAGGCAGATACTTTACCAACTGAGCCACCCAGGTGCCCCCAAACTATCTCTTAAGTATGTTTTTCTTTCTCTGTTGTATAGAGAGCCTAGGAGTGTAAAAACCTTAAATGTGATGGAGTATTTCTGGAGCCTTTGTCTGGTTTCACATTTTTAAAAATAGTGCCAGATATATTTTAATAACTGACAGGATGGTCTCCTCCACTCATTTTCAACTTTTAAAATTTAAGAACATTTAAAATATCCCCTCACCTCACTTTTGGCCCTATTTTTTCTTCTTAGGCCAATTAAGTAATATTTTGCAATTTCATAATTTGGTTAGATTTAAAAATAGTATATTGGTTTTTCTTTTGCTGCTATAAAATACCACCACAAACTTAGTGGCTTAAAGCCATGCAGATTAATTACTTTATAGTTACAAGTCTCAGCTGATTAAAATCAGAGTGTCAGTAGGGCTGTAGTTTCTCTGTGGAGGCTCCTAGGAGACAATTCATTTCCTTACCCTTGCCAGCTTCTAGAGGTTGCCTGTATTCATTGGATCTTGTACCCCTTCTCCATCTTCAAAGGCAATAGTGATGCATCTCCCTGTTTTTATCTCTGGGCAGAGCCAGAAAATATTCTCCAATTTTAAGGACCTAGATGAATACATTAGGCTCTGAATAATCTAGGATAATTTCTCCCAATTGCAGGGTCTTCACCCTTGGTCACATCTGCAAAGTCTTTTTTTACCACATAAGGTAACATATTCATAGGTACTGAGATTAGGATGTAGACATGTTTGGGGGGCACTAAATTTGTTCACAAAAAATAGTGTCAGAATTTTTGGGGGGATTCTGTTAAATATATGTTAAATGATTTTAGCAGGATTGCTATTTGTGCAGCATTTCATTTTCCCATCCTGCAGTAAGTGATCACCTGTAACATTTTGAAGATTACTTGAGTGGTTTTAAAGACCCTTTCTCCTCAATTGCACTCCTTAAACTTCTAGTTTGTGTGATGCTATTGTGAACAGGACTTCTGCTCACCCGTATTCCCCCGACTACATTTTTCTAACAAGTTATTGCTTGATGTCCTTAATTCCTCATGAAAACTTATTCCCTAATGTAATCTTAATTTGGCATCCACTCTACAAGGAGAAACATATGCTGGCAATACATGGTGCAGTATGAATGCAGCTCCCAGGGAAATCAGCGCAGCTGTGCCATATTGGGAAATCTCCATTTTTACTACTTATTTGAAAAGATGCAAAAATGCTGAGCATTGAGATGACCTTCAAAGCTTAAGAACAGTTGCTGAATGCTACATTTGACCTAGTTTGCTCAGTGTCCTGAGCAGAAGGACACCCAGCAGTCCAGGAGCTGCCCTGGCAAAGGGAAGTGACATATGGGCCTGGGGTGGAGAGGCAAGGCTTTGCTTAGGGACCTTGCACAGGCCTTCTCTCCAAATGATTGATTAATTTCTACTTTGGCTGGTTGTAGCTTGTGACCATTTCCTTCTGAGTCTGATATTCATGTTTAAGAGATTTGTGGTACAGAAGAAGGGTCTTTGAATTGGGAAACAGGAGGCCTGGTTTCAGCTTAAATGGAGATCTGAATTGAGCCATATAGTGGCTAGGAGGTGATGTGATTCCTTAGGGGATTAGTTCTTTTTATTTGTAATATGAGGAGTTGGACTAGATCTGTCAGCCTATAAACTGATGGAGATTTAAAAGAAGACAAATTCCACTTGAAGAAGGAACAAAGCACCAATCATTTCAGTTCCCACTTTATTCCCCCTTTGTATTGACTCTGGGGTAACACTTAGGAAACAGAAATTCTTTTTGATTCATCACTCTAGAAACATCTCTGACCTTGTGAGGTAATTGTCATCTCAGCCTATGGGTTCTTGTGCAGTCTCAGAGTTCTTGAAGTAGTGACAGTGGGCCCTGACATCCTTTTTAAGTGATAGGCATATGGGTTTCAAAATACATGAGTCTTCTGACACTGGATTTTCCTGGCTGTGTTCTACAGGAAGCTTTTGTTGTGTAGGCCAAGAGGTTAAACCTCACAGGCTTGTCACCAGGACCCAGAAAAAGTCCAATGATTTGGCTTATGCAGGAAATCCCCCTTTATGGATCCTGTTAAAATGATCCCGTCCCACTCTGTTTTATGCATTGACATGTTTTGATATTTTGTCTCTTCACTAGCCACTGTTTCCTCCTCTGCAGAGCAGAGACTCTGGTGTCTGAAGAGCAGGGAGTAGCCAACAGGGTCCAGAGGATGGCTTGGAGAAACAATGATCTCAGCCCAAACCTATCAGATCACAGTACTTTTCACAGAAATTCTGCTTGCAGCCCATCTTCTACTTCTACTTCGCATAGTGCTTCCTGTGTAAAGCTGGGTGGATGAGGGCCAGCAAAGCACTGGCATTAGTAGACCTTCAAATGCAAATTTTCTTTCCTCCCTCATGCTTGTGATTGTCTTTGTCTCTTGGAAGCATCCAGACTGCTGCTGGGGGTGAAGGCTGACTTCTCTGACCAAAGTTATAAGTTGCTGTTGCCAGAGGCATTCTGGTCATCCCTAACCCTAACCCTCTCCTGGGTTGAACAAGGAAGTGGACCATGAACCTTAAAATTCTAGGAACCATGTCATAGCGTGGATAGCTTGGCAGAATTTGCAGTTGTGGCAATGATGACACCCTTTTTTGAGAGCCTTTATAAACCAGACCTTGTGGGTTCATCTTGAAGAGCACAGAATCTTGTTTGGAATTCAGACATACAAACAGTAAATTCTAGTGTGGCATGATGTGAATGATAACAAGGGGGCACATATCTTGCTGTTGACTTGCTGGGTTGATAAATTAACTTCTGGAAGGCCAGTTAGCTTAATGATTAAGAGAGGCCCCAAAGATGAGGAAAACACAACTTGTGTGGTGTTCTCTTTTGAAGGTTTAATGGAGAGTGGAGGAGAAAAGGTTTTCTTTCTTTCTGTCTCTCTCTTTTTAACATTATATAACTATGTTATTTTATTATTTGTATTTAAAGATTTGGGGCCAGGCAGATTTGGTTTAGGATTCTAGCTCTCTTACTTACTAGCTTTGTGGTCTTGGAGAAGCTTCTTTATCTTTCTGAACCTTATTTTCTCTGTGAAGATTCATTGAGATATGCACATGGCTTAGTTACTTGTCTAGCACTTAAACATCAGCTCTCATTACTGCTATTGTTATTACTGTTACTGTTTGAAAATCAGAGCAATGTGACAAAGGGAACTGATATTTTGCAACTCCATCTGACAATCCAGTTGGGTGATGATTCGGTGGTCAGAACTGTTACAGAAAGCCACCCTGGTGTTCTGGAAAGTCAAGAAACCAAAGCTGACATGGTCACAGAGAAACTTTGGAGGGAGGACTCAGAGCCTCAGACCACAGGCTGGCAGGGTGCCCTGGCCTGTGGCCTGAAGTGCAATGAAGTCTGGAGGACAGGGAAGCCCTCTGAACTGCACTTCAGAGGAGTAAATCCCCAGAGTCTGTGGAGAAGAAAAGGGAGACATTGGTGCTGTTATACATGACTGGCTTTTGAAGAGGGACTACCTCGTAGTCTGCAGGAGTGGGATGAGAACTCAATCCGAGGACCAGAGGGTCAGAGAGCCTGGGCCTGGGCTGAGACAGGGCTTCAGCTGCCAGGCCAGATCGGAATTCAGAGGTACCAGATGTAGCAGATGGCTGTGCCAGCAGGTTGCCTGCCTTCCTCCCAGGCTATGAACATGGTTGGATCAGGCTTTAGGCTTCCTTACATAGCTGCATTAAACTGAATGTAGGAATATGGGCATTAGCAAAGGGCCCCCTTAAAAGCGTTTTTAAAAAGAGGATGGTGGTGGTAGAAATGGGGATTGAAAACAACTTACCTAGGCAGAAGTTGGAAAAAAGAAATTGCCCCTGAGGACAGGAATTAGGAATAGGTGTCTTTCATTATATATTCACTTTGGCATTTGTTTCAATTCCCTGGCATTTTGCAGATGACTTTCTCTTTTCTTGGAAATTGGCTTGCCTATTCTTCCTCCATTTTGGAGAAACTCTTCCAAGTTAGAAGGAGCATGCCTACGTTTGTCCTGGAGTTCGTTTTCCACCTGCCCTAAATCTTGCTTGTGGCCAAGCACACAGCTTATAGTCTGCTCCTGGAAATGTTCACAGTCTTTAGGCAGACTTAAGGAGTTTGCTGTCTTAATCAGCTCAGGCTGCTGTAACAAAATACCAGAGACTGGATGGTTTAAACAATAGACATTTTTCTCTCATAGTTCTAGAGGCTGGGAAGTTTGAGGGTTGGGTTCTGGTGAGAGCTCTCTTCCTGGCTTATCAATGGCCTCTCACTGTATCCACATGTGGACAAAAGAGATCGAGTTGTAATCTCTTTCTTTTCTTATGACACTATTCCCGTCATGAGGACTCTGCCCTCTTGACTTCTTTTCAGTCTAAACACTTCCCCAAAGCCCCAGCAACTAGTACCATCCCACTGGAGGTTAGAATTTTAATGTGGGGGGACACATTTACACAGTCCATAACAGCATCTAAATGTTGTTTTAGGGGCTAGGGACACAGACTCCAACAGATGACTACTGTGTCCACAGGCTGACATTGAAGAGCTGGGCTCTGTCAACAGAATACATGATCTGTCAGCTAATGCCTAACAGTTAGTTGAGCATATTATTTAGCTTTCCCAAACTTGCTGGGGTGAAATTTCTTATACTATACGGTTCATGGGAGGACTTTCTGGGACAAATTATGTAAAACACTTAACTTATAGCAGGTGGTCACTACATGTCAATTGCTCTTATGCCCATGTCCCAAATGCAACGTCATTATCCACCCATGTTTTTCTCCCTTTATAAACAGAATAAGAAACTGTCAGAGAAGATAATTGAGTTTTGCAGATAGAGAGCATCTGAACAACCTCTAGTTTGTTGGGTAAAATTTTCTGCTTGTGTTTATTTGCAAGGCTGTCATCCAAGCTGCATGGCTAGCCATCAGACAGGCTAGCCATCAGACAGGAAACAGAAGTTTGCAAGGGCAGGTGGAGATAATAATACCTGTGGAGCTGGGCTGATAAAAAGCAGAAAAGATGGAAGGAGAGAGATTTAATGTTGAGACACTCCCAAGAGAGAGCCTCCTGTATTTTGTGCTCTTTCAGAGGCGAATCTGCATAGTCATGGCAGCTACTGGCCACATACGTTAAATGAGCAAAGAAAGGTCTTAGTGATTCTAGACCAAAGTGCCCTAGGAAGGGATGTGTTTGCATGTGTGCGTCTGTGTGTGCATGCACATGCAGGAGTGTGAAGCTTCTGTTAATTGCACATGCTGTCTGGGCTGTGATGTAAATCATAGAAGAACAGAGCCGACTTGCCATTCCATTACTTCTCATCCTTCTCTGAGCCAACTGGCATTATTAAGATCTGAGAGCACATGGATTCATTTCCTCCATCTAACAGGAGGGCTACCAGGGCAAACTTTGAGGAGAACAGTGATGACTAAGCAGCCACCATTCATTCACTGGCTAGGTGCTACTTGTTAGGTTTTGTACTAGGTACTTTATGCTCATTATCATCAGT